>NC_084907.1:5815317-6415317 GCF_949316345.1 Pungitius pungitius
GAGAGAGAGAGAGAGAGAGGAGAGAGAGAGAGAGAGAGAGAGAGAGAGAGAGAGAGAGAGAGAGACGAGAGAGAGAGAGAGAGAGAGAGAGAGAGAAGAGAGAGAGAGAGAGGAGAGAGAGAGAGAGAAGAGAGAGAGAGAGGAGAGAGAGAGAGAGAGAGAGAGAGAGAGAGAGAGGAGAGAGAGAGAGAGAGAGAGAGAGAGAGAGAGAGGAGAGAGAGAGAGAGAGAGAGAGAGAGAGAGAGAGAGAGAGGAGGAGAGAAGAGAGAGAGAGAGAGAGAGAGAGAAGAGAGAGAGAGAGAGAGAGAGAGAGAGAGAGAGAGAGAGAGAGAGAGAGAGAGAGAGAGAGAGAGAGAGAGAGAGAGAGAGAGAGAGATGTTAGCGCAGGTGGTCTTTGTAGACTTGAGGCACCTGTTCCAGAGACGCGCCGTGTGTGTCAGATAAAGGACCTTTAGCTCAGGGCAACGGTGGTTTGCACTGATCGCGGGATCTGAACTAGACTTCAATGCACTGCTGAGGTTCATTTAACAGAGCAATACAGGAAAATCTGCAATAGGGCTGATATAATCCATCCACACACAAACACACGTAGCCTCCGGTATGTGCTTTTTCTCAGATTCACCTGAGCAACGTTCAAAGAAGGCAAGATATACACCGAGTGAAACTAGACCTGCGGACAGAACGGGATAACAGTGGCAGAAGATATTCTACTTACCAAAATCAGTTGTGCCGAGATCCGTCGATGCCGATTTGAGTGTTTGTTTTTTACCGCGTGCCCCGTGTTTCATGACTCCAGGGCCCTGAACACAGAAATTATTTATTACAGTTTCAGAGGAGGGGAGGACAGGGGATGAAAAAAGCAACCACTGGACTTCGGTAACAATTTCTTGTGGCTTCACTTTGAAGGAACTTTTTTTCTCCTCCTGTTCATGCAACAAATTGGAATTAAGAATTTGAATCACTTAAAAGTCGTGGCTGTTTCCCCAACTTAAAATGTACATTTTCGTTCACAGAACCAAGACACTTTGTGGAGACCAGTTTCAGTGCAGTGAATTTTAGTTTCGCAGGAGTCAAATCTAAAGAAAACAGAGTGATGTGTGGTTTAAGATTACATTTTTAGTACGGACTGAAACGTCTTGTCAATGTGAGAGGCTTCAATAATCACAAACTGACTCTTAATGCATATTGGGAGGCTGGTTTTCAGACCTGTTGTTAGCACGGCCGTCACATATTAAAGTCTAAATCCTTAGATGCAGAAAGGCTTGCCAGCACTGACCTGATGGGAGCTGTAGGAGGACTGGCTATGCATTAGGGGGGGAGGACACAGGCTGTACTGGAGAGGCTGCCCCAACAGAGAGTAGCGGCCATCACCTTAACAATAAAAGTCACAAGTTAAAATCAAAATGATCAATGCTGAACACACGTCAGTCTTGAGTTGGTATTGCATCAGAAGAAAGGTCAGGTGACCCTCATTAGCACACACTGTGAACAATGTCAATACACTTACATAGACCTGTCAAATAGGAGATGGATTAAATTGAATTTCACAAAATTCTCTTTGAACACAACTAGTTGAGTAAAAAGAAAAACACGCTAACAATCTAAAGCCATTGGAGAAAGTCACAGGGCCAAATTTAGCTCTAATGACAGTATTTTTCTTATTTGATGTGCCGTGGCTCGTAGACTGATGCAAGACTATGTGTATGTGTAACTGTGCGTTCCATCAGTGGGTCTGTTTATCAGTAACGGTATTGTGACTTTGTGTGTAAATATCGGACAGAGGACAGGGATGAGGTGGAGCCATGTGTGAGTACAGAGGGGCTTGACCTGATGCCGGTTCGAACCTGCTGAGGCTATTGGCTGAGGGCCAAAAGCCACCTGACCGTGTTTTTCCATCTAATCTGGGGACACAGCTGGAACAGTAGCTTATGTTTATTTGCCTCGAAGCAAAAAGGAGAAACCTAAAACTTGTTTTTTTAGTTTCGGGCCACATGCATATATGAGCTTTCACGTGTACCTTGAGCGGGTCCTCCTGGCCGGGGAAACTGGGAAATGAGGGGTAATGGTCCCAGGCCTGGACAGACGCTGCTGACGCTGCTGCCGGAGGGAGATGGGGTGGGAGACTGAGTGGGGGAGGCCAGGGGACTCGTCAACTGAGTGCTAACCTGGACCGAAAGAGGGAGAAGAGGAGAAATGTGACAAATAGCGCGACACACCGGGTCACCGGGTCATCAGTGTCTGGCCGCTTAACGAGTACATCAGTATCAGGATGAACGACTTGTACACTACACTCTGGATTCATGAGACGCTTCACATTTACTCACTAACAAGGTTGCCAGCTAGTCTGTAAGCTCTTGACGTGTGTGTGTGTGTGTGTGTGTGTATACCTGTGGAGTGTTGTCCGGTTTGTACAGCTCTCCGGGCTTGCTGGACCTCTGCTCTATGCTGTAGTACTTGCATGGGTTCCACTGGACCAGAGGAGGGTTCTGGGAAGGCTGTGGTCCATTGGGGACGCTGAGCTGCATGACCATCACCCCGGGCCCAGGCGGCGGTACTCCTGAGAGAGAGAGGACACAGAGGGACAAGCTCACATGTAGATAAACAGGAGATCTAACAATTAGCAGTGCCAAGATTCACATGAAGTTATTTCTGTTGCTTGGTTAATGTTGGTTTTATCTGCAACAATAGGGAGAGTATAACAGTTAATTACATTTGATCAAGGACAGTTGTTAGCATTAGGATTGGTGTCGAATACGTCACCGACATTTTAGATTTTGCAAAAGAAGCATACCGTATAAATTAACCCATTTTAAGAACATGACCAAACATACAGCTAATCAAATGGCAGAAACCAGAGCAGAGGTCGAAAGGATGAAGTGACCATGATTACCATCAACATTTACTTAAGGCCAAAAGGGAGCACAAGGCCGACCTGACGTGTAAGTTGTCTCTGACTTCTTCAAACATTCCCCTTTTACAGATATTGATTGCCGAAGTCTACGTGTGAACCCTGTGTACTTCTGCCTCAACTTTACCCTGAATACCTTTCACCTGATTTTGTTGCAAATGGGACATCAAAAAACTGCAAAATCCTGCTGCCCTTCAATTTGGGAAGATGATGCAAACGTACAAGAAAGCTCATTTTAATCTGGTCATTAAATGTTTCCACGACGGCTAGTTCTTTAAACAAAGTCTCACCTGAATATTGCTGCTGCAACTGTTGAGGGTTGCAGGGGGACGGTGACTGTGTGATCTGATACTGCTCAGAGTTGGGGGGCTGCAGGTAACCTACAGACGGGCTGCAGGATCACACGCCGGCAAAGGAGGAGATAATAAATTCACAGGTGAAGGTAAAACACACTCGTACAGGAGAATAAGGCTTAGCCAAAAGACACAACGAGTTCAGCGAGCTAAACATAGTTGGAGACTATTGGCAACTCGTTTGTGGCTGTATGATGTACTCAGACATACCTTGTGCTATTCTGCTGTGTGGGTGTGATAACGCCGTAGAAGACAGGCATGGGCCCCTGAACAGACTGGCTGACTGGAACCATCACCTGCTGCTGGTACTGCTGCTGCACCACCTGCTGATTCTCATTTCCCACCGGAACCTGGAAAACCCGGAGAGGCTTCTTGTCAAATACCATGGACCAATATTAGAAGCCAAAAAAAAAGATTATTTTTTTCTGATTGAAATGGATCAATTTTTGGAACAGTTGCTTTGAATGAACACCAGATGGAGCCGTTTAACCTGTTCAGAACAGCCACATGTATGTGGACTCTTGTCTGCCACATGTATGTGGACTGGTGGGCAGAAAACTTTCAGCACACACTATGCAGATTTTCTTACTGATGACAATGTATAATTTCCATGCCAACATTAATACCTGATAAGATGGCATCTGTGGGTACTGGACCATTATGCTTTGCATTTGTCCTCCCATGCCTGCCCTCTGGGAATTTAGCAGACCAGGGTTTTGGGGCTGCTGCACACCGATCATACCCTGGTAGCTCGGCTGCTGGCCGGGCATCATCGTCTGGAGACCTGATGACAACCGACAAACAGTTGGAAGAGAGGCATTAGAGCAGGGTGATAAAGGAAGAGAACAGAATGGGAAAAAAGGAGACCACAAACAGTTATGCAGTTGCCTTTGATGGAAAAACAAGTACTGCAAAACAAACAAACAGAAAAAAAAGATTGAATAATCTAATACTTTTGTATGTATATTTTTTTTGCGTCGCTGAGCGCCTTGGGGCAAATTGATGCTTTCAGCAAAAGTTATGTCACACTGACTGCAATGTTCGTGATTGGTATTGTCAGTTACTGTGCAAACACAGACAACGTGTCCTTGACCCCAAATGAAAGACTATGGCTGTCAGGGTTTTCCATGAAAAAAAGGAAAAAGCTCTATTTCGGTCTCAGCAAATTTGACTTGGCAGAACAATACATTGATAGGGTTGTTAAAAATTGAACTTTCACCTAGTAGACTTAAAGATTGATCAGTTTTTAGCTGAGGTAACAACACACTACAGTTACAGAATCCAGTGGACTCAATCTGTATGTCAACTCGTTCTGGAAACATTTTCCATGATGCTCCCAATAAGTTAAAAATTCTAGTTTCATAGCTCTATTCAGATTTCTAGTGACAACATTCTCAATTGAAATATGAAACACTTTATACACAGTGTGTGTGTGTATTAATTCATGATTTTTTTTTTTAAATACACAGGAAACAGCAATATTAAGCGTGTTCGTATAGTTATCAGTTAATTAGAAAAAGGTGCTGACCTGACTGCTGTGTGGGCTGAGGCATGGGTTGCGTGCGCTGGGCAGGATAAGACACCTGGTGGGACATGGGCTGGGAGACTCGGTACTGCTGGCTGGAGCTGGGATACTGACCCGGAGGATAGTAGGACACCTGTATCTGAAGAGAAGCAACAACACAAATTCTTAGAGGTGAATAAATGTACACAAAGATAAAAGATGAAGAACCGTGCGTCTTTAAACCACACATAGCGCACAGAGACAACACCAGGGGCCACGCTCATATTTTAATGGTATCGGAAACATCATTACTTTTCGATGTATTAACGTCAATTGTTTAGGCATATTAACCCTGCAGTCTCATTTTTCTGGCCACATGGGGGCACCTGAGACAAACTCTGGGAACACTGGCGTGTGATGCCCTTTTGAGTTGATACCACAAAATTGATAGCAAAGTTGATAAGAAGCAACATCTGCATTAGTCTGGAGTGATGTGTCTGTCCACCTGAAGATTTTAAGTCCAATATTCACGCTCTCTTTTTTCTCTAATTTTTTTGCCTCCACTAACGATTTAGGGAAATTGCTTCAGCTGCTAGTTGCTGCACTATGTTCACTGGCTCTTATCCACTTTGGTGCAGGTAGATGGCACGGAAACAAACGGCCTCCTGCTTGAGGCCATAAAATGAGTTGACAGACAACATAACGAGACAAATCATTTAAGTGCATATGTGGCTGCATAGCGATGAGCCACGGGCTTGCACATAAGCAGTCATGTGATCCATTGGTGATCAAATATTGATCACAGCAGAATCAACACAATTACTACAGAAAATCTGGTTGGTGTAATTTGCACATGTAGCTGTTACAGAGGTTCGAGTATCCTGCGCGAACAACTCAGCCTATACAACCGGGCTAAATGTAGCGTGCAGAATTTCCAAACGAGACACCGGATGGACAAACGGAGAGGACGCTAAGCTATGCTGGGAATATCGATAGTGCCTGCCTCCACCTTCCTCTGCATACACGACAACATTAAGCCCATCTCCAGGCTGCGGCAGTGTCAATATTTGAACTCCTGTTGCACTGTCGGCCACCCACACATTTAGCAAGACAGAGCATCTTCCTCTCAAAGAGTGACTATTCGTATACAAAGGTGTGTGGGAAGATAAAAAGCAGAAAAAGCAGTCTTTATAGGTCAGAGCTGGGAACTACTAAATAAAAACAAAAGAAACGTCTTTGGCAAATGCCATCTATTATTATCTCATTAGGTTAGGAATTAACATGTGAATTATGGACAGAACGTGTTTTATGAGGTCACAGCGATTTGACCACCAAATTCCAATAGTTTTCTTCTACAAGTTGCTGCCCAAAGTTCACATTTGTGCCAAATTTGAGAACATCCCCACTAGGTAAGGAGAAAGTGCCTTCCAGATTGCCTTCATATAAACACCATAACCTATTTAAAACAAATTAATTTAGTCTCAGCTATTAAAACTCCACAAAATCTTCCATTACTACTTGGCCCCAGAGTAACATTACAGAATCTAATCTCTCCCTCAGGGTGTTTAATGACCAGGTCAATTTAGTCATCTCTCCTCAAATGAATGATAATACCTACTTTATTGATTTCAAGCAGAAGCTTGAGAGAGGGAGGGAGGGCATCGTGTGATTGACAGAGAGAGAGAACTCATTATTGTCATCGCTTGGGCAATCGGAGGAATGTGACAGGTGAGGATCAAACTCCCCCACTGAGGGAGTCCTGCTGAGTCACAGGAAACGCTGCCTGTGGTGCTGCTCTCTGAACTTAGTTTAGGTTGTATGGTACTTACTCATCCCTGGGTAATCTTTACAGCAATGTGTTGTTTTACGCATTCATCACTTTCTAGAATGATCTCAAGATACACAGTACCAATCAAAAGTTTGGAAACACCTAAATCTGTCCAAGGCCCTGTGCACCTGTACTGTAAAGGGTCACGAATGAACTGACTTGATGTGTAATCCTCGTTGAACCAAACTTGTTTCCTACAAACCACCATCCACCTATCGACAAATCTTTACATTAACACGCAGAACACGGGAAACAGAAAGAGCCGATGGTACAGGTACAGTACAATCACTTTAAGTCAAACAAAGCTAGTACGATGTCACAGCTGCAGCCTGTGGAGAATGACATACCTGTTGAGGTGGAGGGGGCTGCATGTAGCCTTGTGGGGGTGGTGGGGCCTGCATGACAGGCTGGGACGGAGGAGGCGGTGGAGGTGGAGGATGGGCGTGTCCAGTGGCAGGCTGGTAACCAGACGGAGGAGGCATAGGCTGACCTGTGGTAGCCATGATGTATCCGGTCTGGGGAGGGGGGTGCTGGGTCAGCACTGTGGGAGGAGCCTGATACATGGCTGGCGGCTCAGGGTTCTCACTGGAGCCCTGCCGACTCAGCGTCATCTGGGTGAATTGGGGGGCGAGCTCTTCTCCCTGTGAGGAATTGGAATGACGTCATTGGTGGGTTTGACGGCCAACACACGAGTACCAAATTATTAGTGATTGATCAATAAAGCCATAATGCTACATTAAAAACAGTGCGTGAATAAATTAGATAAAAGTACGAATGAAATACAGCAATTCTGAGAGAAGAAACCCAAACATCTCATCTAAAAAGTTAGAAGAGGGGTTTTCTTTTCCGAAAACAGGATAATAACAAAAACTGATTTGCAAGCTTAAGTTAAGGACAGTGAATTAAAAAAAAAAAGAAGTGTAACACCCTCCAAAAATCAGGGAAAATCTATTGAGGTTTAAATCTATACAAAACCGGTAGCTGCTCACTGTTCTAATTAGGGTGTAGGAAGTGATACTACACAACAAATTTGGCAAATGTAACATTTAGTTAAATAGGGTCACACAAAAGGCCATCCTAATCATTCTCAAATATAGACTCATTACATCTTAACACCTGCGTAATTAAAGAATGTAAATTGCTGAATAGTTTCGATCCACAATATTTGCTTCACAAAAAAGGGAGTATAGAATTCCAGTGGGAAAAAGTTAAAAAGCAAACCAAAGGTATTTGAACCATTATAATTACCTAAATAAAGAATGTTAATCCACAACGCCAACATTTCCAAGTCATATGAAGTCAAACGTGCTTTAATTCACGGACAGGCAGACACAGAATGGAAAACACTTTATCTTGGCAATGTACCACCCGAATGGCCGAAGGCGGCAAAGACATAATTATTCTAGGACTAGGATTCTAGGACTGTTGTTAAAAACTCAATTTGAAAGAAAACAAGGTACGAGAGTGAACAAGTTTCCAGCACGGAAAAAGGCAAAGGCTAAATGCAAAGTGTGGGGGTGTAACTAATGCAATCTTTAACTAAATTAGTTTTTTGAGATGAAGCAACAAGAGGCGCCAGTACCATTGTGTACTGCTGAGGAGGAGAAACTGGCAGGAGGACCTGAGGGCAGGAAGGGCTGGAGTAGGAGACAGGCTGAGAGGGCTGCAGAGATGCTACAGGCTATACACACACACCACCAGAAAGCAGGAGGAAAAGAAGAGGCAGAGCAAGAGAGCGAGAGAAGCAAGCCAGTCAGATCAGATTGAGGCAGTTAGAGGGATAGAGGGGATTAAAAATAATGAATAGAAAATTAGAAAATATGTGAAGAAATTGTTAATGAACAGATGGATAGAAAATCAATACAATTTAGGTTCTAAATATATTCACTGTTTTAAAAGTGAGATGTAAGAGAAAATAAAAGAATGTCATAATATATGCTGACATGGGATTTTGTGCTTTTTCTTGACAAGAGACACAATTCCAAAACATTAAATTCATTTCAATCCATTCAGAGAAGAAGCGTGTTTTTTCATTTGCACTCATGCGGTGGAGGTTCACACCTGAGCGATCATGTGGTTTCCCATGGGGTGTTGCTGTGGAGTGGGCAGCAGGGCGGTCTGAGGCGGGACCTGGGGCTGTGGCTGTTGCGACGGGCAGGGGAGAAGGCTTCGGCTCGACTGGGAGGCTGCAGGTGGGGGACACACATCAGGACTGATAAGGGCCAGGCCTAGTGATGCAGAGGAAGACATGAAACCCACAAAATCCTCCTCATCAAACATAATTTGGTCAGAAGAAACGATCACAATGTACAGTGCTATTCATGTACCCATGTCTTCTATTAAAGTGATCTTTATGACCCAATGAGAGTTTTCTCAAGGCAAACTCAGTTTAACATACCCGCAAGTGAAGCCCCTCTCTAGTTTAATATGTTTTATACATATACATATCTTATGAACAAAATTAAATTTTTTCGTGGACAATATATCTGAAAAGGTGAGGATTTCATTGTTTTATTTAGCTGCTTTAATCTTTATTGTTGCAGTGCATCCAAGTCTCTTGTTTAGTTGATCCAGTTAAACCCTTAGAAGTTTCTTACGGCATGTCAAATAGAGGAAATAAATTCATGAGTCAATGAATTGAAAGCGTCTGCTGACTTTTTTTCTGTGGTAAGAACTGAATCATTTATCGTGCGACCAGGAGTAACAGTGGAATTGCAAAAGACAGCTCAATAAGAAAAAGCTAGTTTGAGTGTAGGCTGTACTTGCATCACTTAATTTGGCGGTAACTAAGATTTGTAAGGCTAGCTGGTAGCTGGTCTGAGCACAACTGACTGTCCCATTTCTTTAACTTCCCTCTACAGTCCGTACCAGAGCGAGAGCCTTTGCAGCTTCCCTGTGAGCCTTTGTTGCTGCCGAGGCTATCCCCTCTGGTAAGGATGGAGATGCCAGAGAAGCTGCTGGCCTTAGTGACGGGCGGCCGGAGGGTACGGTTGGAGCTGTCAGAGTCTGTGCTGCTCCAGGGTCGTGGCTCCAGACACTTCATGTCACTGTCTGTGCTGCTTTGACGACTGCTAGAAGCCCGGCTGGAGCTCTCGCGGTTCCCTCTGAGAGAAGATAGAACGTGGAGAACGTGGAGAGAGAGACAGACGGAGATGATGAATTTGGGATGGATGCAGGAAAACAGAGTTGAAGTAACAGGAGAGTTAAGAGGTAGCAAGAGAGAGATGTGTTTAAAGCAAAGTTGAGTCCGCAGAGAAACAAAAGTGTACATGAGAAGGGTGAGGAATAGAAAAGAGAAGGTGTGCACATCGGTGAAGAGTAGAATGCAGGTGCAGACAAACAAGGGCAGTAAAAAGACAAAATAGGATAGAGGGGAGAGCAGAAGAGCACAATAAGGTCATCAGCTAGTAGAGAGGACACTGTGTGACAGGCTTTATGTAGCATGGGGCATTCAACACCACAATACAAAAATCAGGCAACACACCACCAAACAATATTATTTTCAAACACGCACACACACACACACACAGGGATAAAAGATGCTCCAGACAATCAACACTTTGGTGTGACAGGATTTTACACTAGACAGCAAATGAGACAAACATCCATGATCTTATCACACAAACCATCGAAGACTGGAGACGACATTCACATACCAGACTTAACAGAATGAGCACTAGCACACATACGTTTTATTCATTGGAATACATATGAACGCTAACACATGCAGTTGATACGTTGTAGTGGGGACAATGTGACAAACATACTCCTGTAAATCAAACCAGATGTACAGCAACACTCCCTCTTTCTCGCACACACAAATAACACTGGTACAGTGTACACTGGTATCACTGGTTCAGTACAATTCTTGTTGAAACTATACTGCGCGCACACACACACTCATTGTGTTGTTGTGATGTCACTCTGGGTAAGAGCAGCTGCCAAGAAAACCAATGATCACACTGTAAGCGTAACAACCTCTGGTGGTGAATGTTTGTGTCTGCCAATGACATATCAGCATTAACATTGTTCCATTTCAATGTATGCTATGGTGCTTGAAAATAACACATTCAAATGTGTATGTAGCATATATCAGTGTGGTGTAGCATCAAGTGTAGTGTAAATGGAACACCCTGCAGATTAACAGACACCTAGATCTCTGCAGTTTTTTCACCCTTTTGGAACTGAATAAGCAACAGACCATGTCCATTCAAAACATGTTAAGGCTGATGATGCAAATCTCCACGACCAAAAGAGAGACGTGGTAGGGTTGTAGAATCCTAACGATAGTGAGTGGTATTTTTGAAGGTGGCTGTGGCTGATAAATATTTCAGAGGGACTGTAATTAGTAGAGGATCTATTTTGAGTCCTCTCCCTGCACAGCCTATTTTAAGGAAAGGGAGGGTGCTCTGCCGTTCTGTGAAAGGGAGGCGCACACGTTCTCTTCGCTCCGCAGACAGATGAAAGCAGGGTGAGTATGAGGAAGAAGAGGAGGGATTCTGCTGTTGGTCACATGATCTTTCATCTCCGCTCTCTCCTCACGATACCATTCCCCATCACACGCACAAACGGGGAAACCTAGGCGGTTGTTGTTGATACAGAATGAACCCATGCTGGACAGCAGAGCTTCTTGTTTTGTTTAAGGCTTGCGATTTTATTATTTCTAAAAAAGACTTGGAATGATTTATATAAAATGCTAAAGAGGAGGGGGAAAGTGCTGGATTTAGTTTTAAATAACATTAACAAATCACAGGAAATATATCCATTATGCATCATACAGTTGCACTTGAGTAGTATCTAAAAAAAATATATATATATATCGAAATTTTTATATCGAAAAATATTCGGTAATGACCTTTTTCCCGAAGACTAAGACAAAATCTATGATAACTTTCGTTAACAAGATGAAAATGTTGGTGGTGTCACAATACTTTTTTTTTTAATTTGCATGCACCTAACAGACATGGGCAACGAACGGACCCCGTACGGCAGCCATCAAAGTGTCACGATGACATCATCCACAGACGCAGACCGCTCGGTCACCGTGGGGGCAGTGGTGGTTCTTGTCACCGATACACGACGGCTATTTTACGCTTCGGTGAGTGTGGCTTCCTTAGTTTAGCTCAAGCTGTCTCCGTTTAGCTAACTGTTAGCAGGCTAAAGCCGCGGAACTCCAGAGACTAATGTGCGTGGAGATGAAGACCCGTGGAACCGCTCGCGGCTGGTCGGCCAGCAGAGACCTGGCTGCTCCTTTTTCTGGTGACGGAAGCCAGCGTTTCGGGACACGCGCACTTCATCCAGTTCACACGTCACACCTTGAGAAGACTGTGTTAAACCGTCTTGGCCACCGTACGTTCGTTACTAAGCAACAGAGAACGCGCGAGCACACGCTTTTGACAGTGCTGCTCAGTGCAGGTGAAGGAAAACCCGGAGGACAGACTCAAGAAGAAAAAAAAACTGGTGATGAAACCCAAAAATTAAAGAGGAAAGAAAAGACAGTTCAATAAAAAGTGGGGGTCCAGGTGAGAATGGCTGGGTCATGATGCATAGGAGGATAAGAGGTCTCTTTTGTTGGGACAAGCAATTTCACACAAACGCTTCATCCACTGGCTCCTGGCCCCTCTGTCAAATTTTAGAACCCATTGTGGCCCGCAAGTCAAAAGGTTTGTCCACCCCTGCTATGGACCGATCCTAGGAGGGATATCTAATGGACCACTGAAGGACTGTAAGCTAGACTAATATGCAGTTTAAACACAACACAGGGGGTCCCTGAGAAGGGAAGAAAAGGAGTTTAACATGGCTATTAGATGTGACTAAAACTAGAGTAAAATGTAATTAATTTTCGTAGACTAAAACTAAGAGGGATTAAAATGACTAAATGTGACTAAAACTAACATGCATTTTTGTCTAAAAGATGAAGACTAAATCAAAAATAGCTGCCAAAATTAACACTTTAGTGAATTAACATATCTAGGATTTGGGCTATGGCAAAATTGTGTTTTACATTTTTCACCCTGATATTTTATAGACAGCAAGATTAAATCGATTGATGTGCTAGTACGCAAGAGGTCACGCCTGGATTAAGTCGACCACAAAACAAACAGATTACTGTGACAGCAATGCAGTTACTCTAAAAATGTAGTTGACGGTAGATGGGTGGAAGGGTAAGTAGGTCAATCAGTTCCCAGTGAAACCTCAAAGCAGCCATGCATGGGCCATGGGAAGCCCCACGGTGCAGTGCTGTAAAAGCCATCAATCAGCCGACTACGCCAGGCAAGGATAATAAAAACCACAAGTCACCACTATCATCACCAAACATCTTTCAAAGAATGAGCATGGCAACACACAAGTCAAAGGCATCCGCACCCCAATACCTAAAGATCTGCCTCCTCTTTTGAGAGCTAGAGCAGTAGCCCTCAGTGGAAAGTCTGTTGGGGTTAACATTAGGAGAAAATGCGGGGGTTACAGGACTGGATTGGAGAACAGGAGGGGGTTAGGGGAGGGGTGAGATAAGGAGGGGTGGGAGGTAGAAGCAGGCACAGTGCAGAACTTTTACCCCTGCAAAAAAAATAAGAAAAAAAAATGCACACAAAGCAGAAACTTTGACTGTTGAAAACCCAACGCTTCCTCGTGCTCAGCATATTAAGTCCTACTCTTTCAGGCTCAATGGCCGGGGTGCCTCGGGATGGGCAATTCCTGCTGTGTGAGCTACCTTATTTCTATATAGAATTCCAGCACCTACAAATCGCCCTCAAAGACACCGTGTGTGCATCACCGACAAACAAGCCCTGAAAATCGCCAGCAAACGCATATTGTCAAAACAACAAGATCTTTTGAAAGGGCTCTTTTAACGGAAGTGGTCGGATTAAAGAATTGTATGTATTTAGAAATACACAAAATGAGAAATGCTGCTACAGTCATGAGTCTGCAGCCTTGAAACTTAACAAGCAAACTATCTGTAAAGGGGAAAGACGGCAAAGATGAAGACTTATAAATTGCACACATCAGTCAACGAGAGGATGAATCATCTTACCTGTTGTCGTTGATGTATCCATTTTGAGAGGACTGTAAGAAAAAGGACACCTGCACATTATGAAATGCTTCATTCATACAGTAGTTCTTAAGACAAAAACAAGTTGCACTACCCTTCAGAGGTTTTGAAATCAGATGCATTAAGAATGTGAAATGCCAATATATTTATACGTATATGTACACCTTTACTAACAAAAATGTCTAGTTCAGTTCTGATTAGATATATAGAAATGTGTCACTGGTCAAAGGAGCTGGAATAAAAGCTAATGATCATGAAGTGGATCGTGGTTTAATGTTTGACGTTTGTTACGCTGTCCAGGTTCAATACTTACTTCTCGGGCAAAGATCCGGTCTCGTACTCGCTGATACTCTTCCTCCCGCTCCTCAATGGACTTGCTACGTCGGCCATCCTGCAGTGGAACCCGGATCTAACATTTGGAAAATCAATCAAATAAGAAAAATGACAATGTCACTATTCACAATTCAAAAGGGAGCAGCTGCCTGCCGTCAAAACAAACAACAGAACGGACACTCTGCAAAAAGCAAATGTTTGAATGTGGTGGAAGAAGCGTGGGAAGCTACGACACAAAGAGCGTGATGGAACATAGGAAAATGGCAGCATTAGGCGCCAAAGAAAGTGTTGAGGAAGGAAACATTGTTGGAAGGAATAAAATCTGAGAAACATCGCAAGTCCATTGTTCTTTATTATAGTGATTAAACTCTGGTTGAAAACGTGGGGCACGATGATTAAAACTTCATACGCTTCATCTTTGAACTAAGAAGTAGTCGGCACAATTTTGCAGATCACACGCAAGGAATCGGCAGCAGTGAAAGAGATCTTAAATGTATTGCAAATTGAAAAATGCATGTCATTTCAAGGAAGCAGCAGTATCTAAAAAGGACAAGTGGTACCCACTTATCTCCGATAACCTCTCTTTATTATCAATACTTTCACAAAAGGTAAAACCATTTTGAAAATAGGAAGCCTGGGATCTAAAAATGCTTTTTGAACCAGGGGGCATAGAGTAATTATTGGACTTCCACACAAACTTAAGGTGGGAACTGGGCTTCCTCCATTATCAGTTATTATAAGGATCAATCATTCTCCTTTTTAAAGGCCAATTTTCATCTCTGTTGGAAAGGATGCGGTTAGGTAATTAATTCAGAAATCAATCTCTGCTGTTGGGTTATGCCTCTGTATTTGAAACAATTAAAAGTGTTTGATTCACATCTCAGTCGGCATCAAAGGCAGACATTTACTGTCCTATTCTCCCGCATCTCCACTTCCATTTCCCTCTGCTTTGATAGTGTGAGATGGTTAGCTCATGTCTTGGTATGCAATGCAGCCTACCTGATTATCGTCCTTGTCCATGCTGGCGTCGTCTCTCTTAAGGATGAATTTCTTCTGGAAGTCCATATTACGTTCATCCTTGATGTGTTCAGAGAACCTTTGTTCTGGGCTGTAGAAAATATAAGGTATGCTTTCTAACGTAATAAAAACAAAACTATACTAACTAAAAAAAATAAAATTGCATGTTCAGAAGTGCTACACTCCCACAGTGTCGAGACGAGAACTAGTACTACATTTCAATATTAGATCGGAACAGATTTTGTTTGTTTCTTTTCGTGACTTGCCACTGCATTGCAACAGATCCTCACACATCAACTGCATCTGGCTGCTGCAAACACTACAATCACCTTTGCAAGAGACTATTGTGGAAGATGTTTAACCAGAGGATTTGTATATCACACTTTAAGAAACCAAAAATCGCAAACTTGTAACTGAACGGTTGTTATTCGTGTCGGTGGTTTTCCCACCAGCCCCTAAATGCATCATCGAAACCAACCAATATCTGTATTTGCGGTTTTGAATAATACATTTAATATATTTCCTTGTTCAAACAACGGTTTTGAGTGGATATGAAAGAATGATGACTTGGCCAAAAACAATAATTATTACTGTTAAACCAATCAATGTCAGTATTATATAGAAGTAATTTAAGAGGACTTTTTAGAATAACTGAATTCCCAACAACCCCACATGTATTACCTACACCTTTTAAAGCTGTGGGGTAAAAACAAACTTCAAACAGCTTGCCGGCTTCTAGATGAACAATTTGTTATCTCTCTCTGTCTAAAGTTCACATGCATGCTCGATGAGGGGTCAGCTTTCAGCAAAAACAAACTTTCCATTTGCTTACATGTTGCTGTTCGAGGTTGTTTTTCCATTGTGCCCAAACTCCTAAGTTCATATTGCTGTGATTCCTCGGTTACTTTCTTCCTGTGCTTGTCACAGCGATCTCAGCTGCATGTGTTTACTCCGTTTCCCCCTGAGGTTGTTTACTTTATTTTGCTTAAAACAGCCCATACCTGGCTGCGCCAGAATAAACTACGTTTTTTATTTTCCAATAGCTGAATCATTTTAAGTACATTAGTACAACCAACGGATATGTGAAAGACTGCCGCTGTTGAAGTCAGGCACAAAGTTAAGCGGTACACTCACATGCGTGTGTTTCCCGTCTTGTTGATGATGACAGCCTTGCCCGTCTGATCCACATTGTGGTCCATGCCAAAGTAGGCTGCCACACGATGCAGCAGCATTCGGTGATAAGACGTCATCTGCGGAAACTTCTTATACTGGTTACTGTAGCAGAATAGAAAATACCACATGTCATTAAAACACTGCAATCAATTGCCAATTAAGAATATGTTTGTTCTTTGAACCACTGGAATTGTATTCAAATAGATATAGAATAGAAAAAAACCCTATCCCTTTTCATACAAAATAGCATTTCTCATTTTTTCAGCAGTGATAAATAAACTAATTATACAACTTGTGTCACTCTTGTACTAGCCTCGGATATTTGTTTTTTGCTGAAGTGTGGACAAGCACGATGTTGGCTGTTGAGCACAAGCGGATGTGCTACACTGGCAGCCCAATAAAACCAAACTAAAACCCGCCATGTTTTTATCATTATCACAGCAATCTATACATGAATAGGAATGGGTGTAGAAGGGCTAAATTTAAATACAAGAGAGCGGTTGCGAAGAACATGGCTTACTTGTCGTCATTAATGAACTCCAGGATATCTTGTTCTAGTTTGAGCAGCATCATTCGATCCCTGTTTAGCCAAAGGGGGGAGAGAGAGGGGGAAATCAGAGGGGCAGTGTGTCATTGACTCGAGTGCGGCGAGCATACCAAACCAAAGATCAAAGGTACGATGTACAGCAAGAAAAACTTGAATCACTTCTACTACCAGGGTGATCCTTCGAAATATCTTTTTAGAACTGCATTTTTTAAACAGACCTTTACACACCTGGAGGAAATAATGTTGGGGGATAAGAGACATTTTATATCAGTTAATCTAAACACTGCTGCAGGGAACGAAATATCTGGATTTTCACAGCAGTCAGCTGGTCAGAAATGTATAAAACAAATATGTAAAGGACCAAATGAATTAATACAAATGCCTCTATTCCTATTCTCTCTATTCAATCAAGTGTTGCTTATGTCTCGCTCGTTTATTTATCTCCATCTGACACCTTTGGATATCAGCAAACCTTTATTGGCAATATCCTACCTGGGATTGTTTTTCAGTGTGTTGACCAGAAACTCGTGAACGTCGATGCCCGTGGAGTCAGTGTATTCCTGGCTGGAGTCTAACAGAGAAGGAAAACGTCAAAAGGCAGGACAACGGGAGGAAAAGATTGAGCGGCTGGTTCGGTTTGGTGAGGAGCTCCTGCTTGTTCCAAGCATACGAAGCAGGCAACATCGGACAGCGGCTAGCTGTTCTTCAAGTGACACACACACACAGGAATCGTTTCCTTTGTACGAGACAGTTGGACTAGCGAGCCGTTTCATCTCCACTGCTCTCAGGACGTAAGGATGCCAGAGGGCCTCGGCAGGCAGAGTGAGCCAAGAAGATAATTAGAAAATGTACGGACGGATTCGAATATGTTCTAGATATTAGCCTGACATAAAAATGTGTTTGGGTATTGAAGTATGTAACACAACATTTGAACTGATGTTATCGAGCAATAATCTTATTGGAGTATGAAGAATGAAATCAAAAATAGAAAATGAGCTCAACTTGTTATTGCATAATTGACAATAATAATTGATTTAGAAATAGAAGCATGGTAACAGAACCGGCTACAAAAATCCTTCCCAAATTGCATCTTACCACGTGACAACATCTTTCTTGGTGCCTTGTCCTTCTTTTCCTTCTCTTCATTTTCATACTCGTCCTTTGAGGACTTCTCTTCTTCCTTGTCTGATGGACAGCTGATGTGAAGCTGGATGATATCCTGGAAAACCACATTCCACTGCTATCAGAAAAGATGGGTTACATTTTCACTTCCAATTTATCCACTATTAAGTCCTCCACGGACCATAGTTGCATACAGTACATTGCGGTCCAGGCAGACCGCTTGGTGTGGGAAAAGGTTAGTGTGAGGAGTTAGGTGTTAGAGACAGAAACAGTACCGATTCTGGAGGTCCATCATTGGAGAACGGACCAGAGGACTCCTCGCACACTGCCAGACTCCGTACCAGCTTCAGTTTGGCATTAGACTGAAACAAAATTACACATGTATTACCCGTAGGTGTCTTTTTAGAGGGTTTAAATGTGGAAGATATGTATAAAGGTTTATTTTTACAATAAGAAATAAAATCAGTGTCAATTATTAGAAATTAATAATAAATGGTGAATTTAACTTAACTACACAGTACACACTGTGAGTGTATTATGACAATCCACCTTTTTACTTTTTGTATTATTCATGTGTTATTTTAAATACACAATTTTAGCTGAATATTGGCGGAGGTCTTAAAAAAAAAGAGCTCAAAGTTCAACATAAAACTGAGTAACCTGAACAATGACTGATATTTTAGAGTTTGCCGAGGATTGGGGGAGGAGCCGACGTTGGACATTGAGAACACAGAGAGCCATGAATGCAACATAGTCCAATAGGACACTTTTTAGACCACGGTTTAACTTTTTCAGGACTCTTTTTTTAGGAGCAGGTGATTCATGGGTTGTTACAAACTCTCGAACTTTCCTCTAACGCCTTGGAACCTTTAAAGATACACACAGTCCTGAAAAACAACTTACTAAAAAGTTCAGCTTGGAGAGCTAGTTTCATTATGAAATTGTTAAGATTCTCTTCATTCACAAATTTGATGAATACCGCTGATCAGCTGCATCATACAATGTGAAGAGATACGAATGGGTTGAACTAATACCTAAGCTACCCAGTACAAAGCAGGGTGAAAAGGTGCATTCATCAACTCAATCACAGGGTTCATTCATTCAACCAGTCAAGTGGTCGAAGCAAGACACAACTCAACCTCACACAGTATCTGAATGCTGCTCACTGTGTTAGAAGTCGACAGATAAAGACCAACAATGTGACTTTCAGCAGCTGGTGCACCGCACTACACACCTCTCACCCCATTTGGGAGTTAATTGACAAGAGTTATTGAAATAACAAACATCTAGCATTGATTATTATATTTATATGATATAGACTTTATCAACGGTGTTGGGTGGGTTGGTGAGGTCACTTCGATCTACTTTTAACCCTCTCATGGGATTTAAGATTTTAAGCCAATAGGAATGAGTGAGCTGTAGTTGAGAGGATTAGTACGTTAATAGTGGAAGGTCGATTTATACAACAAGACAGCATGGTTTCATTCCAGGGAAAAGGATTGCTAAGTCATTTGGGTGTCTTCTAGGGACACACTTGTTTTGTAGTTAAAAGAAAAGGAGTAGCGGCGGAATAGCTCAAACCAAATGACTCACCTTGGCCCTTTTCCTCCCATGGCTGTGATTAGGAGCCCGTTTCTGAAAGAGAAATGGGTTATTTTACTAATCTTAATAATAAAAGTACAATTAAAATACACTATATAGCGAAAGAAATTGAATACTGTAGTTCAATTTTGTTTTTCCATCTCGTTGTAATGGCTGTGATATGATGCTGTCAGATAGTTCTCTTTGAAATCTAAAATCTAAAATCTGTTTAAAACTGACAAGAGTCGAACAAGCAATTTTGTACCTAAATGGTTGTGAGAAATAAATAAAAATGTAAGACAATATGTCTTTTTAAAGATTTTAAGGAATAAGTATAAATCATTTTATAAAACATTTATACAAAAAATGGGTAACCATTACTAGACAAATCCATCAATGTAATAGAGATAACAACTACCTGCTCTGACTTTTACTGTATATATTGTCACTTCCTCCCACCTGTGCATCCTGTGGGGAGCTGTCCTCGGGCTCCACTGCCTCTCCCGTGCCCTCCTTGGTGCACTGTGGTTGAGGGGAGGTCTTGCCTCGACTGCAGGGCTCAATGAGGGGCCCATTCTCTCCCTCCTGCTGGATGTCTGTTGCCAGGCTCACTGACATCTTCTTAGGGGAGGGGGAGGGAGTTGGGGAGGGGTTGACAACCCAGCAGTGGCTGACGGAACAGAGGCACGAGAGAGAGGGAGAGAGAGAAATTCAAGGCTCTGACTATTTTAAACAACTAGAGGGCTGAAGAAATTAATAAGGAAACAAACAGCGAAAAGGAGTGAGATGAATGCTGTATTTGTGTGAGCAAGTACTACTACAATATCTACCTGTAGGTGGTATAGGATCTTTTTAAGACTCTGTACAGTGAGTCTGGATGGGAACCACGCAGAGGATGATGAGGGGAACCCACTAAGGTAGTATACTGTGGTGGGCTGCAGCAGGGGGCGAAGCGCAGTCCATAGCACGCTTTTAGCCTTCGGGGTGGGGCTGAGATGAAACAAAGCAAAAAAAAACCTTTAATGACTCGTCTCTGCAGCATAATTGGGATTTCTTCAACTGGTTTGTTTCAATACTTGTTCAGACGAGGCTGCGTCATTTTTGGGAGGACATACAGAAACAACAGACTAACGTTTGTTAGCATCTTGATTTGGAAACAGTAAAGCAGGAATTGTATTTGATATGTACCAACATGGCATCTACACTGTCTCCCGTGTGATGACTGGAATCTGACTTATGAATCTAACTTTTGTTTTATCAGTTTTTCATACAGTTTGAGAGATTAGCAGCAGGTTGTTGCCAGTAAAAAGTGGACTGAATAAGGACCCGAGTGTTTGTATTTTAGCTCAAGGCGGCTCCTGAGGTATCGCGCTCGCAGCAAATTGGATTGACTTGAAGTCACAGTGACTTTGACCTTTGTCAACCAAAGTCTAAATCGGTTGATCCTTGTTCGCAGTACGCCTACTGCCTCGTCCTGTTCTGAAGCATAAAAAGCACAACGGAATATATTGTTTTATCACTGTTTCTTTCTTTATGTGTCTCGTTATTTTAGCTCAACTAAAGCTATTCCATTTCAGTCACGAGCGTCAGTCGGTAATTCAAAATAAAGAAAGATTTATAAAAAAGCCACAATCTCACAGGAGCATCAACATGCACATCAAAACAAAAGGCGGAAATATTTACAGCGATCAGGTGAACTGAAGAGGCAGCAGCCAGCCAGCCGGATAAGGGGGCGGGGCACACCAACAGGCCAGCCACCACCTCACCTCAGCCGTCCTCCGAGGGCCTCGCTCTTCTCTCTCCCTCCGGCTCAGTGCAGCAGCATGGTCTGTCCTCCGGTCAGGAGCCCTGGACACGGAGAACAGAAGAGGAAGACACGAATGACGTCACATTTCACACACACTGAGTGACTCATCGCTGCTGCTGCTGCCGCCTCTAGCAGGGAGGGGGACAAAGCAGCTGCGAGCTCACCGCCTACTGGCACACAGTGCTGCAGAGTTCTGTGGCGTGGGCAACACTATTTATCAATGAGAAACGTTGGTTTTCTGAAAGAAAACTATTTTGGATAAAAAGGAAAAAAGAAATGGGGTATCCCCGAAATTACAAACTACAAACATAACATTGACCAATTGCAACGAAAACGAGGAAAATGCTCCTGCAAAAATAATCAGTAAGTGAGCTTCTCTCCACCAGTGAGTTGACTCACACCACTACAACGTCCATTCTACTGTTCTCTGCTACCAGCTAGCGTTCTTCGCACACATTAAAGAATGCAAAGCAAGAATGAAACAAAGGATGGTAGTAGTCACTTGTTTGACCAGCTTTAGTTATTTAAAACACAAAAATAATTTTCTGAATCTTCATGAAGGAAAAAAATTATCATTACTGCAATAATGCTATCCTCCTAATGACCATTATTCTTACGTGCCCTCGACTTGCATCCTCTAATTTACATCATTATACCCAGCATGGAAAAATAACAGCTTTGCTACAAAGCAGCATCTCACATGTCTTAAGCATTACTCCTATGCACAAACACAGACAAAAGATGAAGAACTATCCATTTGTCCTACAGGCTCATATCTTCTGGTATCACAGGGTCAACAGCAGCATCAATGATGCACGTCTGTTAAAAGAAAGATGACACAAATGCATGAAATTCCATATGCATACGTAGTTAGATATAGCGCGAGGGAGCGTAAATTGAAGCATCAGAGGCACGATTGACAAATGACTTGCGTGCAGCACGGATGAGAGCCATTCATGCGTGTCCCTGCCTGTCCTGCTGTGCTGCAGGATAGATGAGATGAGTGAACAAACTAGGCAGGGATTCCCAGTGTGGGGAGACCCAGGCAGTGGAACGGCAAACGCGTCATCAGCAGCATCAGCAGTAGACCACATCACTGACCAGGACACCCACATGCACCAACTCCACTCTGCTTACATAAGCCTGCCACACAGTAGCACACAATACAGCCACACTATCTACTATAGTCTGATAAAAAATATTTTTTTTTTAAACTGACCGTCTGTTTAAACTATCCTCCTTTTGATTGCTCACAATCATTGATCCATTTCAAGTGTCAATCTCGAGGCCGAGTGGACCAATAGCATAGTGGTAGCAGGGAGGAGCTGCAGGACAAACTGTGAATCAAAGGCAGAAACCGGGTGCGTAATAAACTAGCTTTACCTGATCCTTTCTCTCCTCCTCCACCCATGCTTCTCTTGTGTTCCAATGCTTTCTCAGCTCTCTCAACACCCCCCACCTCCATACACACACACACACACACACACACACACACACAGTTGCCAAGGAGATGGTAACGTCATTCTCAACTGCTGCCATTGGGCGAGTACCAGTGAGAAGATGGATTTAAAAATAAATATGTGGATTGTAGTGTGCACAGAGAGAGGGATACTGAGAGAACCGCGCAGGGAGAAGAAAAACTGAGAGACCATTAAAACTGCTGCTGGAAATCTTTAACTGCTGGTAATGAGATATCAAGCACTAGAATCCAAATTAGTCCTGCTGAGATGCGAAAGCCAATAAAGACAACCAGTAGAGCAATAAGTGCTTTTGACCTACCATTATTAGACAAACAATAGTATCTTAAAAAGGTACATCAAAAGCTTTTAAACAGCCCTACCAGTTATATGAATGAACAACATTAATTCTAATTCAGTAGTAACATCAAGTGTCATCTGAGCACTATTATTTAAACTACAATAGGTCATAATACAGGCTGCACACTGCCTGTTGTGTCGCAGTTAAGTCAGTGTGTTGGTCAGCCTCATGTCGGCGTCTCTCCGACTGTCAGCATCATCGCACGAGGCAGCGGAGCGGATGATTCCCACAGAGGACTGTTGGCTCCGCACCAGGATCCAATCTCCACTTCTGAAGAATGATGTCAACGTGGAAGTGTCTTAAACTTCAGTCTACTGGCCATCAGCAAGTCACTCCTCTGGCTCAGAAAGCGACCCTACGTCTCACTGGATGAATCACCTCAGTAAATACGGCAAACATTACTTGGTATTAATTCTTCAATACAATATAATGTTCATTTGGTCAATTATGGTCACATCAGGAGTGAAATAGATGGTAAAAAGTGACCCGCTCTGTGGCGAGGCTACCTTGTAATTGACCCGTTTCCACTGGGGGCTGTTTACAGCGCCTCTACCAGGGGGTCCATTCTTCCACAGTCAAAATATGCTCACTGTTTCCAAATATCTGTGACGGCGACTGCCAAAAGGTCTACAAACCATTAAGAATTACCTGTGTCAACTGCAGGTAAGAACAGTCTCACGGCAGCTATTCTGCCATTTACATCCAGGGTGAATAGTTAGCTATCAAAAGGGATTCATGACAGAAATATTCAGTCATAGTAATAGGAGTATAAAGAGTGCCAAATCAAGTAGGTGTGTACTGATGCCCTCATATCTCCCAAAACATGGCTATAGATTGGAATGTGGAATGATATTGGCCTGGACCCCCCCTCTGCTACACCAAAGCATCCCTATAGGAGGTCCTGATGCAGCGCAGGTCACTCTGACCCACTTCACTCTCTCACACACGCATGCACTCACGCACGCACGCACGCACATTGGCCCACCTTATGACGGCCCACCGGCTGTGACCCATTGGTCCAACACTCCTAACATCCTACGCGTAAGGCTACCACACTGGAGACAACCAATGGAGTGATACAGTGGGAGAAAGACAGCTCGATGGAGAGTATGTGTGTCCGATGAGTTAACCCACATATCACCATTTTCAGACAGTAGACTAAATATTCCGTATCAGCTCACTTTCAAATGAAACTGCTTCAGGTCAAGCTGGATCAGGATGTCAGCAATAGGTAGCAGCAGGCCAAGCCAGAGTAGCTGGCATGAGCAGAGAGCTCCTCTATGCAAAAGTCTGTAAACGGATTCACTTATCAGATTACTGATACCTGGACCACTGGCAGACATCATGCAAATCAAGCATACACTTGATTGATCAACAATTTCAACTGGAACAATATGAGGGGACACATTCTGCTGCGGGAAAATCCCAATAGAGGAGAATAAGAAAATACGCACAGCTACAACAGAGACAGTAAAGATAGACAGATGAAGCTACAGAAGCCATTCCTGGCTAATGACAGTGCAAGCGAACAGAGAACGCCATTTAGTGCCTTCATTCTGTGTGAGCAATGACAGCGGGCTGCTATTAGCAGCAGTCATTTCTTTCGTTCATTCATTACTCTGGAATTTCCGAATGGAGAAGCATAACGTGGCTGACATGCCTCTCCATTTTCTCCGCAGAGGCTGAATGAAAGATGAAGCTGAATGGAAGTGCGAGAGGCTGCAAACAGCAGTGAGAAAAGCTCGTACAAACCCACAGACGCCAGTGGGAGACACTCGCAGGCAGCTCGACCCAATTCAGCTCCTCTGCATTCAGCCGCACGCCTCGCCCGTTTGACGTCAGAGAAACTCATTTCACAGCAAGGTTATGTCTTCACATAGTGCAGGCTGCGTGAGTGTGTGTGTGGTAATGGCAGAGTTTGTGCAAGCTCAGTGCCTGGAGAGATTATATATCAGCAGCGCTCACAGTGTGTGCGTACCAGTGTTTGCCTGTGTCAGAGAGGATTCCCCTTTGCGTCAATTGCACAATCTCACACAGGGAGGGGGGCCAAGGGGTTGGCAGAGCGCTAAGGGACCAGAAAGGAAGCGTTCAGGCCGATTCAAACTCACACAGTCCGCGCTTCGCATTGTTTACCGATTAACACACACGTCAAAATACTATAGATGTAATACTTAAATGCATATGTAACAATGACGGAGACGACACGGAGCAGAAAAACAAGACCCGGGAAACTTACACAACAAAGATTGAATGGAGAAAAAACATCCTGAAGGAAGAGTAACATTACAAAAACACAAAGGGGGGAGGTAGGGTAAGACAGGATTTCTCTTTTTCCATCTACGTCTCTCTCCTAATGCTACGAGGATACCCCTTCCTGCCTTTCTCCCCCTCCAATCAACATCCCTCCATCCACCCACCCACCTTTAAGTGTTGTCTCTCTCTCCCTCTCCTTAAATTGTTAGGCCTACTGCTGACGCCATCCTCCTCCACTCAGCCAACCCACTCAGTCCTGTGGGACAAGCTATGACTCATTCTCTCCCTCCTTCCCTCCCTCCCTCGTTACCTACCTACCTTGCGGTAGCTCTATCAAAGTCTTCCTCTCGATGTTGCGCTCCCTAGTTTTAGTAACCTATGTATAGTTCTGTGCTGCATGTGGGGGAACCTACAGAAGGAGTAAACCACAAGGAGGAAGTGGGTGAAAGAAAATCTACCTGCTGCATAATGAACGAATGCCAGAGAGAGGATCCCCGATCTTGCATGCTTTAACCTGAGCTAATTCTCATGGGCCAAAATTAAAGAGGCAAATTACAACTATAAATCATATTAATGTAGAAAATGAGAAATGGAACAACAAAATGGAATTGGTTTTACTTTCATTTATTTATTCTAGGATCCAGAGATTTGCAGGTAAAATCTTTAACTGCTGCTCATTGCTTCTATGGTTGACTTCATGCTACAATACATACATGTCAGAGAATTTTCCAGTAGCGTGGAAGAAGAAATTAGTCCGAGTAAGTCATCAATCACTTCCAAAAATGGCATGTGAGTAAATAAGAACAAAACAAGTCCCAACTTAACATCCTGTCATCCAAACTGGTCCAACAGGACATTGTTTGAGAGGCGACCCAATCTGCGATCCAATAACAGTGAATCATTTAAAAAAGACAAGATATGGACAAACAATATGTGCCGGTAGCAACTTGTCCTCTAATGTTACACCAGAGAACGTCCGTCCATCCATCCCCTTCCGTAAAGTCTATGCGTGGGAAGGTCTCAAAACTTGAACTTCTTAGATGGAAAAATGTTCAAATCCAACTCTGCAACAAGTATATTTCTTGAGAATAGAAATTAAGTTTTTATAACTTTGTGCTGAATGACCTCACTGACAACAAATGGGGCAGCTCATCAAATTTCTGAACAGGCAGCTGCACGACTGCAAGCCAGATACAGGATTTGAAATTGTTCTTTGGCTTCCCAACTAGATAGATGCATTAAATGCTATTGTGGGTTAATCTGGTTCTCTCAAGTATACTGAAGAGATTTCTTCACAAGCTGCTGATGCAAAATAAATAACTGTCAAAATGAAATTAGGTGGCAGCTTCCGCACTCATTATACACCTTATGCAATTCATCAGCTTCTCTTACTGTGAGAGGGAGGATGGATGAGAGAGAGAAGAGAGAAAAAAAGATGGAGGAGCAAGGGGTGGCTAGCGAGACAGCAAGAGAGGGGAAAAACTTCTCAATGATGAAACAATCTGTGCTGTTAAGTGATTGGACCAGGCTTCCACCAATGGGAGGACCAGCTCCATGGCAACAGGCTCTGTCACCAAGAGAAAAGCAGTCATATCCCTCAACACCCCCATATTTTTCTCTCTCTCGCGACCTCCCTCCTTTTCCCAATCACAAGGCCCGGGGTATTTATCACTGGGTACACGCAAATAGAAAACAGCACACAGATGCATATAAAGCACACAGCACCCTCATGAAGCATGAACGGCCACAACAACAGACACAACAAACACACACGCATGCAGCCAGAACGAGGCTTTGCAGATGTACACACGAGCACACAGACTTAATGGATCGGTACGTGAGTCATTGGCACAGTTTAAAAAAAAGTGCAGATCGCAGATGACTTCCCTCGCACACCGACCGCAGACTGTTCGGTTCCACTTTGTCCAGAAGAGAGCAGTGACTAAACATCAGGTCTGCTGGAAATGAACATTAAACTAAAAAGGCTAAACTCTAAAGGAAGAGGAAGGAGGACGCAGAACGAACACACACACACACACACACACACACACACACACACACACACACACACACACACACACACACACACACACACACACACACACACACACACACACACACACACACACACACACACACACACACACACACACACACACACACACACACACACACACACAGAGTAAAATGTGTGTGTAGGAGCAGCAGCATCATCACCAACACAGATTAGTCAAACCGGTTCTGTACCACCAATGCATGAAAGCTTGCGTCCCACACTGCCTGCTGTAGAACAGGATTTTCCATACTAGCAGTCTACATGGTGAATGTATCAAAGGGGGGGGGGGGGGGGGGAGGGAGCCCTGACCTGGCCGGGCCTTGGGGAAGATTTACCACACAAATGTATTGGCGCCCTCACTCCTTGGCACTCTGAGTTTCTCAAGCTACCCCTTGCTCTCTCCATTTGGCTGCAGGTCTTCAGCTATCTCACGCCGCCTCTAGCCTATGATCAGTATTTTATCATAGTCTCGTCTTGGGGGAGGGGGGGGAGGTGGACAGACCAAATGGACAGCATTCCCCCAATATGATGGCAGCAGTCTGGTTTGCTCTCCAATGACACCCAGACACCCATCTCCTTTATGCTCAATCGCAAATATAGAGAGTTCCGTGTTTGTTGCATAAAACATAACACAAAAGAATGAAGAAATGTAAAGACCCTACAAACTAGCATCAAGTCAGCAAAAAACTTTTTTTTTACCTGAACAGATACATTTGCTGTAATGCCGAGTGTCTGAATAAACTCATTCAGATAAAAAAAAAAAAGCCAATGGAAAAAAAGCCAATGGAGCTCCTGGCCAGTTGGGAATTAGTGTTACACCGCACACATGTTTGCAATCTGTCACAACAGCAAACCCAAATTGAGCCGTGGAGGAATAACCTCAAAAATATTGTTAGACACTTATTATATTGTAATTCATTTGGCACGCCTGCTGGTCCGAATTATCACAGTGAGCGGCTCTTTCATAGCGGGGTCTCTCCTTTGCACCGCCCTGCTCAGGGCGGAGCTCAGCGCTGCCTTCAACAGAGGTCAGACTGACTTGCACCGCATCTTAAAAAAAACAAAGCACTTTGGAAATAGCGACGTGAAGATGAGAAACGATGGAAGCATCTGCAACAAAAGGAACGGAGAAGATGATACTTCAAGCTCACGCTCATCCGTGGACTGATTCAATTACATAAACTCAAACAGAAAGTTTCAAAGCTGCGTTAACAAAATAATTTGCCACACTCGGACACTGTTGTGAACTGCTCAGTCTTCAATGCTGCATGATCAATACAGGCTGAATCAATTGCCATGATTGACGCCCATGCTGTGGCATAGTGAAATGGTATCGATTACTTATTTGGGGCAAAAGGAGAAAGGACGAAGGACGGATGCAGTAACTGAAGCTGGATCAGTGCAGCCCCTGCATGCACTACTAAACTATTAACTTAACATCAACCATCTGACTATCAACATTTTAAGAGCAATGGCAGCAGCACCCAAAACAATCAATCTCCTCCAATATTAGCACCTTGGCTGATGTTGAAAGAAATACCATCACAGGTAGATAATACTCGTACTAGTAATGGTAGTTATATAGTACTAGTATTTCTCAGCATTTAGTCAGATTCAAATAACATGAACTAAGTTTTCAATGTTATTCAAAGGCTGTTCCAAGTTTAAATTAACTGCACCTGACATTTTAATGAAAGATTGCTTCACGGATCCTTGAGGGCAGACAGGGAACAGTTATCTACGTCTTGATACAATAACTCATTAAAAGTGATTAACAGAGGATCATAAACGTGTTGCTCCAGTGCTTTAAAAATGATCTAAAAAGGAGAATGTTTTCATGTGAACAATATTTTGACTACAAAGTGAGCGCTTGTACATGTTATGAACCCAGGGCGTTTTTTTCTAACGCTTTTCTCTTTTGTGTCTGAACAGTCCCGGAGAGACTGTGTGGAATGTCTGATGACGTTATGAGGACATTTCTCTTCGCTATAACCCGCGTAATAGTTAAACAATGTAACAGATGAATGTGACCAATGTCCTCTACGAGCTGCACAAACACCTCAATTTGCCACAATGCCACTAAATGACAGAAAAAGTGAGAATAGGGTGCTGCTGCCAGCCAGCCAAACGCGGACATCAGGAATCCAGCCAGTTGAACAGTCAGAATGTCTTTGTTGGACCAGCAGAGAGTGTGGTCTCTTACAATGTCGCTGGAGCACTCGAGAGTGGCCAGAAGGCAACATGCCAGCCATTCAGACTCCCATTGAGACACCCTGCGCTCAGCTCACTATGCAACCCTGCATCCTCCCACCGCTGCTGCTGCTTCGCAGTGTTCCTACTACAACTTTTGCAAACTCTAAAGTATGCTGCTCATTTAAAAAATATATATCAATCCATGTTTTCTACAAAAACGAAACTTTACCTCAGGTTTAACTTGACACATTCAAACTTTGAATTGTTTGCACCTATACAACAAGCTAAATAGTCCCCTTTAACCACGTAAGTCAAAGACTTAGAAGTTAGGGTCTGCAAATAAAAGCGCAGGCAGCAGATAAGATGTCTCTATCACATGCATCATGGTGGACGTTAACAGCAGGAACAGTGGCCGCCATGTAAGTCGGCAGAGAGAGATAAATCATGGCCCCCCCGTGGCCCCAGCATCACCATCACATCAGACATCGGGCGACCGCAAAGTCCCGACCATCAAGGCGCTGCGCTAAAATAGAAAAATAAGGGGGAGGATGACAAGCCTGCTGTGCGACCAGAATGACATGCATAGTGTACAGGCCGTTAGCTCGACTATACGCGAGTACAGCTGTGCACACACTTATCTAGTCAGCAGACCTCCTTATATATACACACTTGTTAACTTTCTAGTTACAATAACAAAACATTGACGCTGTATTTGTCATTGCTATTGTTAAATTGGTTATACGCGTCGGTCCAGTCTCACAAGTGGGCGTGTATGAGACTGGAAGCTCAGCACAGATGAGGCAGTCGTGTTGATTAGAGAAACTGCCCACTGCAGCGAGTCACGAAACCTGACAGCAGTGGCAGATCAGCACCTCGCTGCGCCACGCCATCTGTTCACCTGTAACAGGCAGCTACTCCCAATTCCTCAGCAATTCATTCATCTTCACCTTCTTACCATTGTTTTTGCGCATGCTCTCTTTCCCCCTCTCTGGCTGGATTACAATTGGCCTAGAAAAAGTTCGTAACTGGATAAAATGATTTGGAATGAGTGTAATTTGCCGTCATGATAAGAGCTGTTCGAACTCTCTAATGCTTAGGAAAGGAGCTTCAATGCTTCCCTACTTAGCATAGGAACCACTGGACCATCCTTTATCTAAAGATGCACTTCTTTGTAGGCAATCATCAGAAGTATGTTTTTCATTCCTGAAAGCTACCATTAGCCTGCCATTGTTATGATTTGTGCTCTAATAGATCGTTGTACTTCATGCTCAGGTAAAAGGTTAAGACTTTTTAAGCCATTGTGTTTAACAGGGTTCATACACATTTTGACAAATGGATTTCAATGACTTCAAACAAAATTTCCATGATCAAAAATGTCTGTGTACATGGGAAAGTGAGAAAATGTAATTAAACTAACAATGAGAATTCCAAGGCATACATTCAAGAAAGTGTTTTTAGGTTTACAATTATCCACTATGGATTTAGTGGGTTTTTCCTGATACCCGTGCTAAAGTGATAACAAACAAACCGGTGCCTAAACCAATACTTAAAATTCTTGACAATATGAACTGTAAACGCCGGAAAGTGTGTGTATTACTTAATTGGGATTTTGGGAATATTAATCATTTAATTTATGCTCATTGTACAGGAAAGCGTTTATCTTTGTGTGTCTCGATGTATTGACGTCATGAATGCAGCTGGTGCAACACAGAAGAACTGCGTTAGCCAGGAGAACATATCGTTTATCCGTGTGACAATTTATTAATTGTATACTAAGTCAACGCTTTGTTGTGTAAAATAAAAACAAAACTAAAAAGAATCAAACGATCTCCTGTTGTTCACGTAAGAAAACCAAGTCAATGACCAACAACACCAAAGGAACAATGCTACACCCTCGGTTTACAACATGGAACTACGCCCCCCCACCTGACGGCAGAACAATGTTATTTTCCATTAGCGTACGAACCCCGGTCCAATCAGGGACTTATGAGAAGGGACAGGTGGATGGGAGCGGTCTTGAAGAAAGTTCCTTTACCATTTCTTTCTTGTTTTGGTAAAATAAACAAAATTGTGAGCACAAAAAAAAAATCTCTAGATGAGAAAGAGAATGAGAAATGCGAACCTTAAAGGGCAATTACAGCAGCAGTTACTCCAGGGATTGCGATTGATTTTTTTTGTACCTCCCTCCCTTCCTTCCTTTACGTCGTGCTTCCTCTCTTTCATTCCCACGCACAGGCAATAGCTATGTAGGAGTACGGCTACAGGCGCATTAGCTACCTGGGGAACAGAACACCAGCAGACACAAGGGGGGAAATAACAGCCTTATCTGCGGCTTAACTAACCCCAGATGGGTAGGTTATATTTGATTTGTGGGTTGCAGACCTTCTAATTGACAAGAGAGTAGAATCCCGGGATCAGTCGTTTTATGAGCCAACATCAAGCTAGTTTAATTTGGTTGCATCGCTTAGGACACTGATGCATCTTGATTTACTTTAATGCTGAACGGTGTGCACACACAGACATGTACACCAACGGTCAGTCGTTGTATAAACTGTACATCTCCAGTACAAGACAGATCTGGGCCAAGTGGGGTGTGGGGGGGGTAAGAGGAAGAATACAAGGAAGATACAACGATGGGAGTTGGGCTTTAATCATCAGAACAGAAAAAGAGAGGCCATGAGGACGGCTTGCTATTAATAGCAGCAGATTTGTTATTCAAGAGAGATCTGCTTTTGTGCTTTCTCTCACCTCCTCTCTATTCCTGCACATTGTGTTTCACAAATAAAAGGGAAACGCACTGGCTGTAAAAAAGTGTGGATTTTAAATTTCGGATGCATTGATAAAGAAAGCGATCACAACCCATTACTGCACCGTCAAGAGGAGCATGGAGATAGAGGGTCTCATAACTTCCCACATGCAGCCTTATGTAAGCCTGTAGGTTTTCCTTTTAACTGCACCGCTCCCTCCTCAGTATGACAGAGATGCAGAGTGACGCCTACTTCTGGGTGACTGCCCACGCCCACCAGGCCACCTCCACCTTTCTCCTACACAGGGACACGGTAGAAGGGAATTCCTCATTACCTCAGCATTTGCCTCACTAAACTCTCTTTGAACATCAAGCAAACGTAGAAACCTTTCAGCCAATAAATATATAACATGTAAAATCAAAAGTGTTCAAATGTTGCACTTAAAAGGAGTTGCACTTTAAATGGTGTGCATAGTACATTCAATTAGTTATTCCAGCAAGCACCATCATTTGATGTTTGCATTGTTACTAAATCATTAAAAACACACAATTGCTGGAGGAACCAAAAATGAAAAGAGCCAAAAAAATGTTTTTTTAAATAAAGCAATTAACAGCAACAGCTGCATATTAAACCAAATCAGAGTCTTGAAAGGCAGATGAGCAAGCAATCTCACCAGCAAACTGCCACACACACACACACACAAACACACACACACAGTATTTAGAGTTTGGCTCAGTGGATCTCCAGCCAAGTCGGATCAGGTGTCTCAGATAAAAGCACATAAGAAGCAGCAGCAGCTCTGAACAAAAACAACACTGACACTGTTTCTCTAAGCAGAGCAACTGAATTAATTCCATTTCCTGCAGCATGTGAACAGCAGATTTTCAGGGGGGGTTACCTCTCTCACTCTCTTCATCTCATCATACTTTCTTTGTTGTCCCGTTGGCTCTCAGTTGTATCGTAAATGAGTTTCATGAAAATGGACGGAAACCTCCTTCCTTTGACTGCCTCGCTTTTTCTGAATGAAGCACACGCACTACACGGAAACAGAAAGCCTTGCAGGCTCCCTCCTTCCCTTCTGCTTTTATGCGCACAGTTCTCACCGCTCCCTTCTCCCTCAACCCTCCCTTCTTGCAGTGTGTGTGTGGGTGGGAGGGGGGGGGGGGGGGGGAGAGAGAGAGAGAGGGAGAGAGAAATGTGTCTACATAGTTTCTTTTGCAAATAAGAATGAAAGCCTACAACTAGCATGCAAAAGATACAGTTGATGACCAACTAGTCAACATTATTCCATCTTGTTGTTATGTGTTATATGTACCTTGTATCTGGAGAAAAAACTGAATGGGCTCAAAGTACTGACAGCTGCTGGTGAAGTGGAGCACTGCTGCAATGTCCCAAAATAAAGTTTAAAAAAAACATTTTTTGAAAGAAAGATGCAGGGGTAAAACATAATGAAACCGCCTTATTAGCTCGGAGAGAACCGTAATCCCACAGGACAAAATATTTGCATATTCTCCATCCAGCCCCCTCACTGCAGCCCGAGACGCAGCGGAAGAGAGCAGTCGAAAGTTCAGCATTGAATCAAATATCCAATGGGAACTCTGGGTAAGGGAGCATAAGGTAAGTGATCCACGAAGACCTGCCACACCTCCCCAAACCTGGTTTGCACACATGAGAACTGCCTATCGTTATCAGGCCGTGATTCACTACCAATGTATGATTGCCATTATGCTTTTCATTTGTTGATTCCCAACAAGGCGAAAACACTTCTACAATGTGGAAAATAGGATAACGTTGTTTATGCTAGATAATCTGTCTAAACTGATATCAATGGTTAGATTTATTACATTAATGACAAATTACTTTGAATCGAATGCATTTAGCATAGATGCACAACGAGAATGTTCACTTCTTGCAATCCAACAAGAAGTGCTGTGTAGAAAAGGGATGGATGGACATTAAAGTTAAGACGAGCCAAAGACGAGTCTCTGCCATCGCAGCCAGGACTCCAAAGTACGACCACGTTGCACATGCATCCTAAATCTGTCAAGCGCAACTAAACAGTTCCATTGGTCGAACCGGTTTGCCTGACATCAATCAGTGAGTGCGTCTCTGTGTGAAACGGTACCCTGTTATCCTCCTCGAAGCCGCACCAACAACTTAAAACGAAATGAAGAGACCTATTGATTGTTTTCTTGTCAGGAGAAATGCTGCGGTGCCCCATTACACGTGTTTCCGGAGCGTGAGGCCGAGCCCAGACCTCGTAAGTGGAGGCAACTGCTTTACTACAGGTCTTCCCTGTTCCAGGTAAGATTCCCAATCCTGATAAGGGTGCTGGGTTTATTTGCTGAAGTGGGGGTGCGTGTCACACTGTAGGCTACATTTAACACCATAGAACTTTGCCGCATATTTCTGCTCAGACAGATGATGGCCAAAGAGCTCATCGGTTCTGAGCATCTCGGTCACTCAATCACACTCACTATGCAGACATCGTACTGCTATTACACCAATATATGTAAACATATTTGGATTTCACTTAACCATGTTACTTGTCACTTTCAGTCATTTATCTGCACCTTTCCTCATGTTAATAATTTACAAAATAAGAAAACTAACAATGTGTCGGGGAACTGAAAAAAGTGAACATGTGTTTCAAATCTCGTTCATCTTTTTTTAAACATTTAGCAGTCTACACAGTCATGCTGCCCTTACAAGGTGCATACTGTTGCATGTGGTATCCATTCAATTGGGTAATTCGAATAATGCACCTAGAACTTTGACCTGCTTATATCCCTGTACAGGGGATATGCGGGTCAGAATAGGCGGAAAAACATACCGGCTTGCATGTTGAATTTGAAATAATCTGGCACATGAAATATAATGAAGGCTGGCACTGGAAAAGGTGTGTCTCTGGTTAAGCAGGTCTGGGATAAAGACCATGGTATACAGTAATACCACTTACTGCCTCAAAACAAGTCTAGCAGCTTCTTCTGAATTTGGGTAGCTTCTTTCAGAGGACGGTGAGAGAAGACAAAGCAAAAAAGAGGGAGGAGACAAGCATGCATCGCTTACCAAAGACATCATAAATAAACCTTTTGTTAACACAATCATAAGGTGTTGCCGTCTCTAGCACGCAACTCTAATAAAAGTTAGTAAGTAAATAAACACCAGGGAAATGGTTAAAATTATCTAGGGCTGTTAAAATGAACGTGTTAATTTATGTGATTATTGTGGCTGAGATTAATGCGATAAAATATGTTAATACAACTTGCAGTGTGTGTTGACCCCCGACACAAAACCGCCGCGTGCTACAGTCAGTTAGACCGGAGATGGTAGATGAAGATGGGGAGAGCGTTTTGCATCGGAAGTAAAACAAACAGAGGCGTGACAGAGGAATTCCTCCACGTGTCAAACAGAAGGGGGATGAGTGGCAAACTGACCACTTTAGGACTGATGGTGGCCGCAACATGTTGGTAGCTGCGAGGCTACTTCCATCTCAACATCTGCCCTGCGCGCCACACAGTGGGCAGAGGACCAGCACTGTGTCCCTAAAAGACTTTAGTTTGGAAAAAGTCGTGGCTAAATGTGGGGAGATTGTTGGGACGTCAGATGGAGAGCTGAGAGCAAAGTACACGCGGACAGCAGGAAGAGTGGCTGGTTCCACCCGATGGAATTCAGCCTTGGAGATAATCACGTGTGTAGTTTTACAATTAAACCAACAGTGTCTAAAATGAGCGTTTTCTAAAGTGATTAATTGTTAATTCATAACATTTAGTCTCAGAAAATAAAACTAATCTCACATTTTTTTTAATTCATACACAACAAACATAAAACAAGCCAAAACATGACTCACTAAATACAAACCAAAATGCTTCTAAACAGGTTATTGCCAACTGATTAAGTAAGAGGAATTAAGTGTATTTTAGCCCAAGCAAATACAGCTACTCTTTGTTAATAGATTCTCGTTATAAACATGTTATTTTTTGAGAGTAGATTAATCAACAACACCAAAAATGTGTCCATCCCTGCTTGTATTTTAATCCATTGGTAAATATCATTTTACGTATTTTCTTTTCTTTCTTTCCTTCTGATTTATCAGAACCCTTCCCGCTTTGCATCCATTATTGTAGTCAGTGAGTCCAGGCTTACGGCCATGCAACCAGTTCCCTCCTTCTGCCCTAATCAATAATTCAAATCAGACCAAGCAAGGAAGGAAGGAAAGATACAGAAAAAGAGGATTGACTAACAATGACTGGGGAAGACATTAAAAAAAAGACCAGAAAACAAAGGAAACAGGAAAAGAAGAGGGAATAGAGTGAGACAGAAGCAAGAGCGGTTGAGAGAAGAGAGACACAGGAGCAGCAGCAACGGGCTTGGTGCTCTGGCAGAGATCTATAAATAGCTCTTCAAATCTCTCTACAAAAAGCCTTCTTCTGCTTATGCTGCTGCTGCAAAAAAAGATTCAAAGGGCGACAGAAGAAGATATGGATACCTTTTGTTCAGATTCTAACCAGGATCACATGCTATCAATTATTAACTGCCTATTCCAATCACCCCATAAATTACAGTATTAACACATCGACCATCTTGTCTTACATGAATATTTGAACGTAGGAACTGAAGTTTAATCCAAAACAAACTTTTCATGTTTGGCAGTTGTATAAAAAAAGAGAATGCATTCACTAATTCATCTCCAAGAACCGTGCAAAAAAAAGAGGCAAGCTCACAAAATCCCTTCATCACCATGAACACTTCACCAAAAAATAACATTTTCTATGGTTTTGTGTTGCTTTATCTTCATGATAAGTAAAGAATTTCCGAGCTGTAGGGAAGGAGAAACTTGTTAATAGGGAGGCAGGGAAGCAGGATGCAACATCTTTCTCATTGCTGGCCTTAGCAACAGCAGACTGTTGATTCAATGGCTCACCTCCATCTGATCCGACTCTGGATACATACAATACCAGCATTACACATGTTCAGGAGGGGTACTTTCTTAACCTTGGCTTTTAATCTCTCATTGTCTCGTGTCTTTTTCAAAACAATCTCAAGCCCAATAGACTATTTTTACAATCCGTGCCTGCCTCTTGGCAATTATCTGCATCACATGCCAAAAGTAATGCATATGTTTTCAGTCACGTTTTCCCACAGCAGATGTTTGAATCACACCTCCAACAGTCTGTGCAGCGATCACACTTAGTTTAACACAACAGCTATTTTCAGCTCAAGTATCAAAATGCGGCATTAAAGCCATGAAAAAGATAAATGGTCGTGGTTTCCTAAACACACAATCTTTACTCTTGTCGAAACGTTGTCGACTGTGCGTTCATATTATGGGCTGGAAAACCAAATGAGTGGGAAATGCTTGTTTCTATTGAATCTCATTACGCCTTGTTCGACATATATATAAAGAAAGTTTAGAAATAAGTGTGAACTTCAATGCCACAGTGAAATGACGACCAGCAGTGCAGTCTGTCTTACAGATGATTTCATTATTAGCACAATTCAACCCAATATACCACTGAAATTATGTTTAGTGGTGATCATCATTAATACAAACGAAAGATGTGTAATTTCCAATTATTTTGTCATTACATCTGCACCGTGTTGTTTTGCTGTGGTTTCTGACCGTCGTTGGGAGACCAAATACATGGACGCCACGGTGCAATGGCAAAAAATAACACCTTGTTGTCACCGGCCGAACGGGGCTTCGAAGCGTGATTAAAACCATTTGCAATTCAACGAACTAATCACTTCAACCCCGGCCCCATTCAGTCCGTCTCCCGGGGATAAACGCTAACATGGCCATCTCGTGTCAGGCGTGGAGAACACGGACTTCACAGTCACGTCAAGACACCCGACGTTAACTGGGGTAAAAACGTGGATCATCGATTTAATGTAAAGTGAGCTCGTGTCACCTGGAAGCTTTAAGCTCACCGTTTTGCTGGCCGTGTGCTGCGAGTCCGCGTGGAGAATCCTTTAGGTTGGCGTCTGTGGAGAGCCGATGGCAGTGGGGTCAGAGCCGTGGCTGTGCAGTTGACTGAAAATACTAGCTTGCCCACACGCTAACAATAGCTAGCTCACGGCGTTAGCTCGCTTCCTTCTGCGAGTATAATTAGCCACCTACAACACCTAGCCACCTAGCTAGCGCTAGCTAGCCTTTTCTCTTCAGCGTACGCAAGCAGCCTTGCGTTAACAAAACGCGGCGTTTACATTACAACAAGTTAACCGATAGAGTGCCATATGTCTACGGACAATGCCAACCTTTTTGTAAACCCGTACTTGTGCTGTCAAGCCTCAAAATATGCTGCGCTGGCCGGCACGGTTTAGCTAGCTTCCCGAATGACTTACCAATGCTAAGATAATGGAGCTGCTAGCTTGAGTCGGTTCACGGCGACCCCGACTGTCAAAATAGCGCCGCGTGAGGGGGGAGCGGCGTGAACGGTAAACGATGGATAGAAAAGCACCGCGGAGCGAGGCGGTCGAATTGTTTACGGGGACACTGCCAAAATAATAACAAAATACGACCAAATAATAAAAGGACACAACTTAAAGGAAAAAAAAAGAAACAAAACGCTATTCCCCCGTCTCGGCTGCGGCTTGTGTGGGTCGGCGTCACTTTTTTTTTCTTCTCCTCATCGACAGTTTACGTCAGCGGCGTGCTGATCATTCAAGGAGACGTTCGGGACACGGTGCGGCTGTTTAAAACCTATTACTTAAGACTGAAGAAACTGTCCCAAATGTCCCCATTTTTTGTTCAACTGTTGTACCACACGTATGTTGTTCTTATTGAGGGGTCTTTTGTCTCTTTCATTAATATGAACAATTTGGCATTGTGACTGACAATTTTCCTAAATGTATGTATTTCCTACATACCAGGTCAAAGGGAGAAGAAATACTATAACACAATAGCAATGCTAGTTTTAAAATGAGATGTTTATTAATTTTAGTCATATTTCCAATATTTACATTATAGAAGGAATCAATACGAGGGGTAAGTTTATTGTAGTTCCCAAAGTTCCCCACATGTGGGCAGGAAAGTACTTGAACCACACTGAGACCTCAGCCAAAATGGAATGGACTATACGTGCGACACATTCAATATTTTTGTTATTTTTTCGACCGCCTGATTCCTCACACATTGATCACATTGCAACAGAACACGTGTGTATATTATTTGTTAGAATACATGATACGTGCGTGTCATATATCGAGGGCTATGCAGTCGTATTTCAGCTCAAACATGGGCATCAAAATATCTACACTTTATGTAAACTATTCTATGTTTGATCGACTCACCGTCTATTGTGCACAAAATAGCCTCCCGTGAGAACCCAAACAATCACAAAGTTGCACGGGGCAATTGAATGACTGCGACAGTATTGAGACACGCACGCACGCACGCACGAGGCCTCATCTTACAATGAATGATTCTGCCACCTGGAGGTGAACATGATGTCTTATAAATACCCCGCCTCGTAGCATTGAGCACTTTGCACGTTTTGAACTAGGCTTTTTTTTGGTGGCTCCGTGCCTCGCTTACTCTGTAACTGGGTTAAAGGGCACTGGATTTAAACTTTGAACGTCTCTGTTGGAAAGTTGCACGTGCCGCTCAGAGGGCAACGAGACACAGAAACCACCTGTTGAGGTGACGACATCGTAATCGCCTCTCCAGTGGCTCATAAAATTAGGGTTTTTTTCTTCTCTTGTGTGTGTTTTGTGAGTGCGTGTATCGTGTTGTGTGTGAGAGTAGTACACATTTCTGATGCCGTTGCCAGTAATGTACTCGGTGTCTTGATGCTCTCATTGGTGCGTCCCTCCAACGTGTCATCGGTTTTGGTGGATTATCCCAGATATCTACATGGTCGAAGGGCTGAGAAACCATTCCTCTCGCTCAACTCCTGTCTCTGGACATCTGAAGAACATTTGAGAAACTTGTGACTTCCAAAGACCACTCGGGAAAGACGATTAGAAGATTTTTATTTGTGTTTTTACGCACGTCTGGCACAGATATGCGTTTATTTATCTCAGAGTCGAGGAGGACGCAGTGGTTTTTGTTCCCGGCGTTTCTGTTTCTGGCACCTTTGCTGTTGAGGGGTCTCCAGGTCAGCGGTTCCCCGGGCTGCGCGTCCTGTGGCTTGCCGGCGATGGAGAAAGTCGCCGAGGAAAGACTCATGATAGAATTCGTCAAGCAGCAACTTTTGGAAAAGTTGCACCTAAAAGAAAGACCGAACATCACGCAGACGATCCCCCGGGCTGCGCTCCTTACTGCGCTGCGCAAACTGCACTTGGGGCGCGTCGGGAACGATGGCACGCTTGAACTAGAAAACGCGATACCCACCAAAGATCAAGGCTATGAAATAGTGAGCTTTGCAGACCTAAGTAAGTTTGGTGTTCACGTTTTTAATCTGTTGGAGCTGTACTGCTCTGAAACACCACATTGTGTCCATTTTACGCAGACATGCTTTACGCATGTCTTTGCGCGAAAGGGACACACAATACGTTAGTTTTTCCATCGTTCACTTTTAGATATACTCATTAATATAATAATCCAGCACGGCTTTTTGGGTTGTAGGGTACTCAATAACATAATGACATCATAAAATGCTTGAAATGAGTAAAAGTATTGATTTGTCATTGATTTTCACACGTGTAGCTTGATTTTATGACAGTATGATCACACATATCACCAAATTATTAACATTCTTTGTTATTCTCAACTTGCCATTGATCCATAGATGAGACAGGGAGTGGTGAGGCAGCGAACCTCAGTCTTACCTTCCAGTTTCTGCAGGAACGCGGCCAGAGTATCCAAGTGCTCAAGTCTTCTCTGTGGATCTACGTCCGCTCTTCTGAAGACCCGCATCGAGACTCCCGCCTCTCTGCCCGGGTTTTTCTGTCTGCAGAAAGTGGGATGTCCATCTCCAACCGCACCCTGGTGATGGAGAAGATGCTGGACGTCCGGGAGAGTAACTGGCACACTTTCCCCATCACCCACACGCTGCAGGCCTTTCTGGATGGGGGCCAGCAACGACTTCGTCTGGAAGTCGCCTGCGATGAGGATGGGAGGAACCTTTGCTCCCTTCACGGCTCCGCTGACGCCGCCCAGCAGCCGTTCCTGGTGGCCCAAGTGCGTCCTCGCGACGATCACTCCAAACACTCGCTCAGGAAGCGCTCGTTGCGTTGCGGCGATGACGTAAGCGTGTGCTGCAAGAAAGAATTCTTCATCAACTTCAAGGATATCCAGTGGAACGACTGGATCATTGCACCCGAAGGCTACCATATGAACTACTGCATGGGCCAGTGCCCCCAGCATGTGGCTGGCTCCCCGGGCATGGCCTCCTCATTCCACACCACCGTTTTCAACCAGCTGAAGATCAACGGCATTGTCACGGGTGCGTCTTCGTGTTGCGTTCCCACTGAGCGCCGGCCACTCTCCATGGTGTACTGGACCTCCCCTCGTGGCATTGTCAAAACGGACGTCGCTGATATGATAGTGGAGTCCTGCGGATGTACATAAAGAGTAGATCAGAAAAGGAAAGAAACATAAGACATAAACAGAGGGGATGTAAATGTTAGTAATTGTGTACGTCTAGTTGGGGGCAGCCAACTTTATACATGTTGTTATTTGTACTTAAAAAAAAATAGGTAATAGGTTTGTTTTGTCCCGAATTACACACACCAGTGTGTTGAAATAGAGGCATCATTAAGCCGTTTTACATGCACAAAAACAATGACTTTAAGGTCACAGAGAAACAGGCCCAAAGACTAACTGTTTTTATATATTTTATGTCACACCTAAGTTGTTATTTAATTTCAAAGTCTAAAAGACAGTGTGAGAAGAACTAGTTGGTGAGATAATGTTGAGTGAGTTCCAAGAACCACTATGTGAATTTAAATTCAGAGATTAAACACTTATAATATATAGTTAATCAAAAAGAGGTTTAAAACTATGAGTCCACCTTATTTCATAAGAAACACAGATTAGGGAGCCGTCACTGTAGTGTTTTTTGCAACATGTAAGTTGTTTTTTGTTTTTTTCCATAATGGCTGCTAAGACATCAGGAGCAGAACTGCCCAAACACAATAAGCACACTTTCAACAGAAATAATTCCATTATGATGCAAAGCTTTTACAACAGTGATACAGAGTAACAGATCCTCAATTTAAATTGTGCCTTCTCCATTAACCTGAGATAGCAAAGTGCTACTTGGACATTGGGTATCAAGTCGTTGTGGTCGAAATACCAAAAATAATCCATCCAGTTTTATTCTGTCTTTTTCTATGACACGATGTTGACATGACATGTTTCATTGTTTATCCTCACAACAAACACTTTAATTCCCTTGTGAGGTTGGGGTGAAGCCGTTTTTTAAGATTGAACTGAAGTGCTTTAAAGGGGTGCAGTCTGACCTGCGTTCTGTCTGGGCACAGGCGATGCTGATAAGTTTGAAATATGTTTGGTCAGCATCCTCACTGTATTATTTGCACATGTCGGCTAATCGGTTGGGTAACTGACGGCATACAAACTCAAGGTTGTTTCTCAGCAGCCTGAGCAAACATTTAGCTATTGCCTCAGTGTCAGGTTGTGTGAAGGTCCTGGAGGCAAGCGGGTCAATGAGCATGTCGCGTTGCACGTTGCGTTCATACCTCTCAAAGTCTAATCCTTTCTAGAATAATATAATAATTAGAGGCTTTCTAACTGAAGGCGATCTGGAAATATCTTTAAGGGTTCTTTGTATCGCAAAAGACACAACTTATAGTCCTGGCAATGATTTAAAAAAAAGTGGATAACATTGCCATGGTCACATCTAAAAAAATAATTCAACCATCTATGCGCACGTGCTTTGTAATTTGATGGAAAGAGGAATAATATTTTGCTGATTATTTTTGATATTTCATTTCTTGTATACCAACCAAGTGTTACACTGCAAATAGTAAACATGTCTGTTTACACCGAACTGTGTGAAAGCCAAAGATATTCTCTCCTGTCCTGGTTGATGTATCAGGGGTTTGTCCCCCTGCAACCTGTATTGTACTTCTACACTACACAGGAGAGATTGCAGGCAATAAGACAATACTTAATTTCTATCCCAATGGCCCACAACAGGTTTAACCCCTGTCTGCTGCCGGAACAAGCTGCACTTATTTTTTTTCTCTAACCTTTGTAAAAGAAGTCTGTTTTGTATTATTATATTTTGCAAGTTCCCTGCGTCCCAGGACGTAATGTGACATTGAGGCGCCACCATAACATAACTTATTAAGCACTTTAACGCCCTACTGTATTTTTAAAGCAAATTCTGCTTGGAGGGTCTACTACCTTTAACCCAGGTGGGCAGTACATGTAAATACTGCAGGCCAACATGAAGCAAATGTCCATCATGTTATTTTCGTATGTTCCAGTTTGTTGAACTAGAATGAATATATGAATTGGGTTATATGTGTTTGCAGAGCACACAGATTTCTGTATACTGTAACTGGTTTAAATAGAGCCAGGTTGTGATTTCTTTTGTCAATTTAAAGTTGAAATATATCTTTTTTTTTACATATTGCTATATTTACTGCATAATTAATGATGTGTAATAGGAACTGCGTGCAAAATGTCACAATGTGCTGAAATGACATGATTACAGTAAAATTGTATTTTGAATAAATACATATTTTAAAATCCAATCCATTGTATCTCTGCTCTTTAAACACAATTGGGCCTTGGAACAGAAAAAAAAATACATTCAAAAACGTACACACCTTGAAATGATCTGATAGTTCTTAGCGTCCCTAGAGTCTCCTAACATCTGGCTATCAGATATATTAGCTGGAGCTTCCTTTAACAATGATAATCTCAACGCTTTTAACAATATATTGCTTCTTTTTTTTACATTTGTCTACCAAGTGAATACAGGATAGAACTCTATTTAACGGGAACAGTATTCTTTTTCAAGCAGATATCCTATTTTAGCTTTGCAATCACATTGGCACTGTCTGAAAGGCAAAGGGCCTGTTTGCTCATACAAACAGTAGAAGTGGCTTTATGGACCTTCATTGTTGGGTATGTAAACAGTTGTCACATTTCTTTGGCATGCTGTCAATTTTGCTTCAAGCATTTGCATTTGCATTGGTTATAATGTCAAGCTGAGACAATAGTTTGGACTTAAATAACCAATGAATAAAGAAACAGTGAAATATGTTTTATTGGAACCGGCATATTGAGTGTAAGGAATGAGTGCCCTGCTATTTTCTGATGCCACACACGTCATATGGTGTACCATGCATGTACACTGACCTATACCGATTTATTTATGTGCTAAAGTGAATGAATTAGAAATACAAAAAAAAGATTGAACATTAACCCAGTTTTTTCAAAAACACCTCATAGCAAATGTCCAATTGGCATAATATTCTGGCTGAACTTACAAAAATACATAATATCCTTTCCTGCCAAAAATTGCCGCGCCCCCTCAAGCCAACAGCGGAGGTGATGTGTCAACAACCAAAGTGGACTATAATCCGATCAATTAGATTGCGCACATCCCAATTTTTATATGAACATTCGTGTTCCTGCTGAAGTCACTGCTGGTAAATGCTGAAATATGTTTGATCGAACGTGATGATTCCACAAAGAGAAAGGACAGATACATGCCACATGGACTTATAGGTTAGTTTAATTTGTATAGTGAATCGTATGGAATCAACCAGGACATATTACCTAACTTACCATGTAACTTACTCCTACGTCCTCCCCCACTCGCCTACAGACTGAACTAGGTTAGGTTTTGAGTAACGTCTACATGCTCTGCATCCTGATTCAATTTGTGTATCTGACTTCCTATTCTTGAGCATCTTGAGGGGCGTGTTGGCTCTAGTGCTCTCCGGTGACTGTTCACCATGATCCTCTTGTCTTCCCGGCCAAAAGGTACAACCAGAACCAGCGGTTGATGCGTTGGGCTTTGTTGGAGCAGGGGTTCAAAATAGTGAAATAAAGCATGAGGAAGGAGGCAGAAAATGTGGTCGCTGATGCTTTATCCCGTGGGTTAGATGTTCTGCTGTGGTTGTGTGTGTGGATAAAACATAGCGGGGGCGTTGATGGGGTTTGGTCTTATGGGTGGGGGTGTTACGGGTGGGTACTGTGTCGCTCTTTCTCTCTCCAGGTGGCTCTGCGTCCTGCCTGGATCCCCCAGGTGAAAGCCCTGAGGGAGCAATCAGCTGATTGGTGCCATGGAGGCAAAAGCCAGGGAGAGGAAGAGCTTGGAGTTTTGAATGTGCAGGCCCTGCGCTTTTCAGTGTGTGTGTGTGTGTGTGTGTGTGTTTACTCTTATAGTTTATTTTCATGTGTTACTCCCCGGCTCTCCTAGACATTAGGAGGGACGTAACATCTATAAATAGGATCCTGATAAAAAAAAAAATGTCCTGTTTACAATGTAGGTGCATTAATAATGTAAGCCAACCCAAGTTGTTTTTATTTATCATTCTTAGTTATGGTATGCATTGCAATATATTGATTTATGTTTGTTCTTTGTACACAATAAACCCTCAGTTCATCTCCATGTACATGTATATGCACTCATTCATTACTGATGGAAAATGTATTTTACTCATTTGATGCATTCAAGGTATTGGGCACTCCCTTCTGGGGAGACAGTGAACTGCTATTGAATTAGCATTAACACGTCCAGGTTTCGGTAATGGAATAAGAGCTGTATTGAGGAGATTGTAACTTAGTAATTTAGTTGGAATTTTTATTTGCTTTTTTTCTCTCAACGGTGGCGAAAACTGTACAGCAAGAAGCTAACAGTGCAAACGACGGCACCAGAACCAACAGAGCTGACAGTGTTTACCTGAGGAGGAACCAGAGAGAGAGAGAGAGAGAGGGAGGGGGGGGCGCCACGCTTCAATGTCCACTCTCTCATGTCTCATGGATACACGCACGGTGCAGAGCGGCAATTGGCGAGTCAGTGGGACAGGCGACCCAGTGGTACCATGCAGGTACGGCCGACCTGGCTACCAAAACACAAGAAACCGGGACTTCATCCTCTGCTCAGGGCGCCGATGTTCCACTGTGTCCTCAGCATAGCAAATTGTTGTGATTAAATGATTGTGATGAATGCTGTGTGTAACTCAAAGAACCAGTGTCTGCTAGTTAAGGTGTCAGCCAGACTCCTCCCCCCGCAGTGAAAGGAAAGCCTAGTAGGAACCTGCTTTTACCCGCCCCCTCCCCCCGCTTGTCCTCAGGTAAACGGTGAAAACAACAACCATCTAAGGTGTATCGTAGAGATGAGTGATGCTGTAACATCATCCGGCAGTATCTCAAAATTACGACAATATGCTTGTTTCAACTCCACAAAAGTGAAGCAGGTAAATAAGGCTTTTTTTGTTGTTGTGAGGAAGAAGTGACACTTTAACCAACATCCGCCCGTAAACATCCAAATGTCTAAGACTCAATGATGTCAAACAGGACGAGCAACATGGGAAAAAACAATAGGAGTAGTGATAGATATCAGAGCTCTGCCATGAGAAAAGAGGTCTTTTGTTTATGTCAGAAGAAGAACATGGTTAAAGGGGGAATGAATAGAGTTTGATGTTGAGTAGTAGTAGTAGTAGTAGTAGGTGAGTAGTCTTTGACACCAGAAAGTAACATCAGTGGAACCATACGTGGAAAACAGATGATGATCTACTCTGGTAAAAAAAAACTCACTGACTCAATGATACACTGACACACTGACCCGAAGAACCAGTGTCTCCTCCCCCCCCAGTGAATGGAAAGCCTGGTAGGAACCTGCTTTTACCCCCCCCCCCCCCCACCGACCCCCCCCGCAGGTAAACGGTGAAAACAACAAACATCTAAGGTGTAGATGGTTGTAGAGATGAGTGTCGATGTTATAGTGAAATTGCTGTAACATCATGGAATTGGAATTCTATTGTATTGACATGCAGATGGGGGGAAAAAAAACCTCCAAAAGTGAGGTTTGTTCTGATAGTGAAAGTAGCGTCAGACTCGTTAACTCGTTGAGCCCAACGTAAAGCCCAAGCAGAGGACGGTTCAATTGTTAAAATTTGTGATCTAACATGTGGACCACCAAACTCAGCATGCACAACACGTGTGAATGGCTGAGATTTTTCCAATGCCGTCTCACATATGAGATGCATTTATTCAGTTAAATGCTCAATTATCACTCTTTATCTACAGATACTGTATGTATCCAACCTATAAGAGTTTGTAGAAAACATACCAACTCTTACATTATAACAAGAGGTTCATTGTTAGCCTCACTCAGCAATTAGGTTTCACTATTTGGTCTGAGTTGGTTTTTCCTTTTGTATCTTGAGAATCATTTTAAAGTTTAATCTGTAATGTGTTGACTACATTCTCGCTCCAACGGTTCAAATAACGTTTAAATTCACAGGATGATCACATTAAGACGGACCTACTTACCTCTTATAGCTCATGTATTACATCACAGTTGTCTTGTTACAGAACCTTTTCTGGTGTCTGGTGGAGCTTGCTTTACTTTTGACTTGTTGCCCACTGTTACTGTGGTAGTACTTACCTCACATAGCCTTCAACAGACACTCTCACCCAGATGATCACCTCGGGCACTGAATATTGGTCTAAAAAAATGTAATTTGTCAAGAGATATACTATTGATGATGATTTAGACAAATTTAGAAACGATTTTTACAGCGTAGTTCCTTAAGAAATGCAGGGCTGCAACTAGAAACCCCGTCAAAAACAAATCATTGAGCTTAGTTTACACTCAGCGTGGCAGACACAATTACGCCCACTGCCGGTCAAAGACTCAATGAATAAAAAGTATAGATCTAAAATCTAATTTATCACATACTTTAACATCTAGAACTGATTTTCTTACTGATATCAGTAAGATTTGTAGTGATGTGATGTTTATTAAATGATTATTGTGTTATAGCCAACTACCAGACAAATGATTGATTCAGTTGTTGTTTTTTTTAAATTTTATCTATAAAATAACCTGCTGGTTTAGAAAACTCAGTTCAGCATCAGTCCTTCACACTTGGTAGAAATATCCTCTTAAATCAACACCTGCTTTACGGTGATGTCACATTTACATTGAAGACCAACATTGTGTTGGGACACGGTTCCAGCTCACGGTAACCCTGACCTCTAACCCCGAACCCTATGATTGTTTAAAATCTCACTTCCAATCCTCTGTTTGTGGCAAAAATATGTAATTACACGTGTGCTTGTTCGCTGGAAATCTTCTAAATATCATATGTGATCATAGAGAACGAAGAGAAATTTGTTTGATAAACACCGGACAGCTTTTGACCTGACTATATTGTACTATTGCCCTGCGAAGTAGTTAAATATCATTGCTCTCAAGAACAGAACAGAACAAAACAAAGCTAGTGATGCATTAGTGCTTTCAAATCTAGGCTTTAAAGGAAAATGTTGTGGTTTGGCAAAACCGTTACCGTTTTACCGGTAAACCGATTTTGGACTACTTCCCGTTATCAAAAGAACGAGAAGCCTTCTTCTTTCCAAAAAATGCAAGAATCCTTTTGTAAGCTCTCAGCCTACGGCAAGTTACAGTTGGCCCCTGTGTGTCTCGCATAAACACATCGAAACATGCAGATTTTGAGTAACAGCAACATCACACACCTTACTTATGGTATTTGGAGCTAATGGTACTTACCCAATAACGATGGCTCTTGACTGCAAAGTGTTGACAGACCGTCCCACCCTTTAGACTGGCTCAGAAACACAGGACGTGACATTGATATATCACTATATACATAAGAACAACAGACAGTTGCCCCAGCCGTATGCCATGGTTCCCCGTTGGATACTCAATGAAAATTTGAACGATTGTACAGCTAATTAACGGAAGAAATCCTAATGGACTAAGATCAGTCGACTAATCAACCAAGCGGGGGCGGCTCTTTTGATGCTGTCCCCCGTTTGTGCAGAGCTCTTTAATGATTAACACTGTACAGAAGGCAGAATTGTTCATGTTGTGTTGGTTTTCCTTGTTCTCAGGCCTGTATTATGCTGCTCTCTAGTGGCTGTGATATATATATATACTCACCGGCCACTTTATTAGGTACACCTGTCCAACTGCTCGTTAACACTTAATTTCTAAGCAGCCAATCACATGGCGGCAACTCAGTGCATTTAGGCATGTAGACATTGTCAAGACAATCTCCTGCAGTTCAAACCGAGCATCAGTATGGGGAAGAAAGGTGATTTGAGTGACTTTGAACGTGGCATGATTGTTGGTGCCAGAAGGGCTGGTCTGAGTATTTCAGAAACTGCTAATCTACTGGGATTTTCACGCACAACCATCTCTAGGGTTTACAGAGAATGGTCCAAAAAAGAAAAAACATCCAGTGAGCGGCAGTTCTGTGGGCGGAAATGCCTTGTTGATGCCAGAGGTCAGAGGAGAATGGCCAGAATGGTTCGAGCTGATAGAAGGGCAACAGTGACTCAAATAACCACCCGTTACAACCAAGGTGGGCATAAGAGCATCTCTGAACGCACAGTACGTCGAACTTTGAGGCAGATGGGCTACAGCAGCAGAAGACCACACCGGGTGCCACTCCTTTCAGCTAAGAACAGGAAACTGAGGCTACAATTTGCACAAGCTCATCGAAATTGGACAATAGAAGATTGGAAAAACGTTGCCTGGTCTGATGAGTCTCGATTTCTGCTGCGACATTCGGATGGTAGGGTCAGAATTTGGCGTCTACAACATGAAAGCATGGATCCATCCTGCCTTGTATCAACGGTTCAGGCTGGTGGTGGTGGTGTCATGGTGTGGGGAATATTTTCTTGGCACTCTTTGGGCCCCTTGGTACCAATTGAGCATCGTTGCAACGCCACAGCCTACCTGAGTATTGTTGCTGACCATGTCCATCCCTTTATGACCACAATGTACCCAACTTCTGATGGCTACTTTCAGCAGGATAAAGCGCCATGTCATAAAGCTGGAATCATCTCAGACTGGTTTCTTGAACATGACAATGAGTTCGCTGTACTCAAATGGCCTCCACAATCACCAGATCTCAATCCAATAGAGCATCTTTGGGATGTGGTGGAACGGGAGATTCGCATCATGGATGTGCAGCCGACAAATCTGCGGCAACTGTGTGATGCCATCATGTCAATATGGACCAAACTCCCTGAGGAATGCTTCCAGCACCTTGTTGAATCTATGCCACGAAGAATTGAGGCAGTTCTGAAGGCAAAAGGGGGTCCAACCCGTTACTAGCATGGGGTACCTAATAAAGTGGCCGGTGATATATATATATATATATTACTTCAGTTATAGTACACTCTAACAATATTAAAAAGTAGGCATTCAAATGATATGTTTACTTACAGGTGCATGAACTCTGGTGATATTGAGAAAAGGATTTTGAGTGAAATCAAAACACATACGAATCTGCCACATGTAACAGATATATATATATATAATCTGTTCACTTCCTTTGACTGATTCTGTATCATAATTCTCTTTTTCGCAAAATTTCTCAGACAGAAAATGAAATGTATAATTGACTGCTTCAAACATTTTATTTAACCTTGTCTTTCATTCATCACAGACTCATAAAAAAGAAAATAATACAAATGGTAAAGTGCCCTTACTTAGCGCATATCTTGCTTTTTGGATCGTCTTACAGTCTAGCGTACATAATCCATTCAAAGCAGTACAATGGATTACGACCACTCGTGACCGGCCTGCATAAAGAACAAACATCAGATAATGCTAAAAAACTCAAAAAAGCCACTTTGTTTGAAGTCTACACTGCACAGTCTCAAATGCTCTGTTGTTAATGTCTGTCTATAGATATAGATTTCCAATTGTAATGAATGCAACATTTAACATGTACACAAATATAGCAGAGCTGTTCCAACCACAGTAACCTGACAAAGAAAGGAAGTGCCTGAGGTGATGCGACTACGCACTCATTTTTTATGAAGGAAAATCCTGACAATCTATATGATCAAAACTCCCGAAGTTTAATTTTACGGGCATATTAATTAGCTTAAACGGAAAGGGATATCTTTTTATTAAATTGTCGTAAATTGGGGGAAACCTTTACTTTAACAACTCCAACACAATATCCCTTTTTATTTACCAGCTAAAATGAATAGTGTCAGAAGTGCAACCAATCGCCTTTACCACCCAATTTCCCCGGCTGTTAGAGCCAGTGAAAGATATTGTGTTTGCGTGCCCCGGCCTGGTTTCAAGGAATACAGTAGAGGAGCAAAGAGGTATCATCTCATTTACAGCTCTCGGCTCTTACTTTCGCTTGAACTGGTCGACGGCCTTTGGCTTCACTTGAGCTCTATCGGATCCCTCTGGTACAGTAAGCTCTCTATGAGCTTCAGGGGGAGACATCTGGAACGGATCAATGTCTCTTCTGGGTATTTATCAGTAGCAAGCATGGCTAAAGAAGCCACGTGGTGTTTGTTTCGCCGTTAGTTTGCATTTGGAAACATTCTTATTATATACTTTAGAGTTGCAGCATTCGATATTTATTCATTTACTAAGTGTAATATGGAATGAGCGGCTCAGTTGACCAGCTATTTAGAGGTGCGGAGTGAGTGCTCTACAGACAGACACGACCCACAACTTCACTGTAATCTCACTTGCAGCTGCAGGAAGCAGCTGTTTGCAGCAAAAGAAACTGGCCAGCACTTCAAACAAATCACACAGACAAAATGTTCTGCATCTGCTGAACATCGATGAGGTTTCAGATATATTCTTTAGCGGCGTTGGTGGAGAGTTGAGATTAAAATGAAAATTGGATTCATACTTGTAAGGACTAAATCACGACTCTTGCACCTTCAAGGCCGTCATTCACCTTGCAGGACGAAGCTTTTAAAAAATGACCCCGTTCAAAAGAACTCAGGCTAAACTGCTTCTCTTTCATTCTAATAATACATATTGTATTTCTCAATTATATTTAGAAGTGCTTTTTGTCTGTATTTCAAACTTTTGCTTTTAATGCTTTTAACAGCTGCATTTTGATCCGAGTTAAAAAAAACTGTTCTGTGTAAACAGCAGGGCTTATCCTAATAGAAAGATTAAAGGGGAAAAGCAATATACTTCCAAATCTCCATGTCCGACACCATCCACAGTCCAACCTATATTTACGCCCACTAGATTCGCTGCCTCACCTTCAATCTCCTCCCGTTGATAAGCTGGAGTGAAGCCTGTGATGGATGCTCTCTGCTGTCAGATGAAGCATATGGCTCCAGCATCTGTGGGCCGATTTTACGGCCCAGATTTCCCTGCTTGGCCGCTATGCAGCGAGACCGAAGCGCACATCTCTCACTGACAGGGCCTGATTGAACCCCTGTCCATATGTTCTCAATGGACTCCTGCCTTTGTTCAGGTCAAACACTCTTGACACATTGAATCCGCACCGAATGTTACTTCGAAGCGAGAGTGCTTCATGTTGATAGATGTGTGACATTCCCCTTGTTGGCTTGTGCATTGCAGTTGTAAAGCTATGAGTTGGCCAGGGTTAGGAGAGGTGTTTTTATGGAACCAAAATTTACAAAAGCCTAAAATGAGTTTCAGAAATGCATAACACAACAGACAACATGTGGGATGTAATTGCATAATCCATTGCTATTATATAACTCAAAAAGTGCATACATTCAATTCAAGGCCATACATCCATTCACAAACAGTAAACAGCTGGAACACATTAACATAAACGAACAAAAAGATCTCCTTTAGTATAGTGCACTCAGCAGACTAAACATGGCCATATAAACACAGTCTAGGAATTAATACTCTAATGACGCAACAATACCGCTTTGGCCTCTAATAGTTTACAATTATTTGTTCATTCAGCACACAATGAACAACAATTCATTATATCAGTTCAGGTGTTAGACTACATTTTGAAACTCGAACGCAAGACGTGCTTTCGTTGATATTCTAATTAAATGCAGCATACCCTCTTCATAAATTTGGAACAAGCAAATACCCAACCCTGAAAACATTAGGACACTGAGTCCACTATGTCCCTGAATCCAGGGCTGACTGAACACCCAACCAACAAGTGAGGGACTAACTGCGGCCCCTCAGTTGTTCAGTATTGCATTGTAAGATTTCACTGCGATGGATATTTTTACCTGCACCTTCACATAGCTAACATTGCTAACAGTGCAAAGCTTTTATGTGGTGCAAAGAGTGCTGACAAAGTCGTGGGTGCGTGTCCCTGAGGGGGGGGCGAGAGGATGGATGCGTGTACACGATGCCCACAGTATGGATGTAACCACAGTATAAGACGAGTGAGGTGTCCATTTGGAGGAACTCTGAGTATTTCCATTACTGCGACTTTGTTCTTTTTACTGCTCCATGTTTCAGTTACTTTCGGATTCTGTTTAATAATGCAAATACAGAAGATATAATCAAAACATAAATGTTGGTTGAGATAAGACTTTGAGGGTAATTTCCAAGCTGTAGAAAGCCAATAAAATGAGCTTTGTACCAGTTTACCTGCTTTAACATTTAAGTACGCATTAGTGAACACAAAATTGTGATAAAATAAATAATACAATGGATATTCTTCTGAAATGAGCCATACAACATTTGTAGTGTTTATATATATTTTTTTAACCTTTTCTAAATATAATTTTGAAAGCATTACTTTAAAACGCACATTTCTACACTTTGGTGTTGCTGTTGTGTTTTGTTTTTTTTCTTCCACTTGTTCCAGTTGTGCTGCTCTCGGAACTCCAGTCCAGGTTTTGTGTTTTTTTCTTCTTCTTTTTACTTGGAAAGCTCTGCAGCATCCCCACACGTAAGCACCCCCCCCCCCCCCCACGCACACACACAGTGTGTGTATGAAGTTACACTATTAAAGTAAACAAAAACATTGACAGAAGTCCCAGATAGAAACGCACTTTTAAAAGACACCACCGTGCCCGTGCGAGTAGTTCTTAAACATACGCGCGCTGCACGCTGTCTTTTATTTTATTTGTCTTTTAATGCTACTAATGTCGGCTATCGGCATTTATTCTGAAAGAAAAAGCGCGAGGGATTGAATGTGCACGAGCCTGGCAGGATAATCTGCCGTGCATGTTAATTCGGAGGAGAAAACTGAGGCAGCGTGGTCCTTTTTTTTCTTCTTTTTTTTAAAGAAAAACAAAAAGTGAACTTCCTGTTTCGGGGTGGTCCACAGTCTGTGGAGAAAAGGAGGGAGGAGGAGGAGGAGAAGGAGAAGGGGGGTTGGGGAGTAAGGGGGGGGGGGGGGGGGGGGGTGTGCGTGCACGCATTCCCGCATTGGCTGTGTGCAACCAACTCCGGGGGCTTCGAGGGACTCCACGGTCCGGACATGGGGCTCATTTCTGTCACGGTTCGCGCAAACGGGACCGCGGGTTGCGAAAAAGCGACGGAATCGCGCCGTTGAAACGGGATAAAGTTGCCTTCTCCTTTTTTTTTTTTTTTTTTTGTTGCTCTCCATCCGAGCGCGTCTCGCCACACACAGTCGGAAGAGAAGAAGGAGGGAGTCTTTACTGCAGAAGCTCGCCCGGTCGCAGTCCTTTTTGGACCCTTCCGAGCTCTTTCCCGAGGACTCCCGGGGTCCAAGGAGACGTCCGCGCTGAATGTCCCCGCGTTGACCCAAAGGTAAATATCGGCCGGCTCTCATCTCAAGTCTTCTTGGCATCCATTGAAAAGTAACGCTGGGTAATTAACACGTTTTTTTTCGTGGTCAGAACGCTGTGTTTGTTTCATTTCGTTTGTATTTTTTTATTTACCACTTTTATGGTCGTTTTCGTACTTTCTGAGGAGGGGAAGGTTTAGCGCGTCCTCTTTTCCACTAATTAACCCGGTTTACACTTCCCTGCGCGCTGCTAAATTGAGTCATTACGCTGCGTAATGTTGTCCGCTGTGGCACGCCGGTTTTTCGGTGGTTCGATTCCTCCTCACCGCGAAGAAGCGTTTTCGGATGTTGGGGAATATGCTACGGCTTGACGTCACAAACATGTTTCAAATGGCCTGCCTCTATATGTTGATTTCTTGAGGGGAAGTGCCTATTTTGGTGGTCTGATTACATGCAAAGTTTAAAAAAATCTGGCACAGCCTCTGGACGCAGGGCCACCGGAGAACAGCTGGGTCCTGTGACCTGAAATACTTTAAGGTGCCAATTTCTTTTCCCAAATGTGACTTTCTGTCAGAGCCACATCACCATCATCATCATCCTCGGGAGGCAGCAGGCGCCTGTGCATCTTGAAAATGTTGTTTGTTCTATCTCCGGCTAAAATAAACACGCATTGAAGCCCCCCATATCCATTCTCTAATCTGACATAGGTGATTTGAACGTGATCTAATTACCTGCACAAGGGGTGACCGTAGCTGCTAATGTGGGCAGATTAGGTCCCGCCGGCCTTCATTGCAGTGGCCCTGGACTGAAGAGCGTCAACACTGGACTCAATGGGACAGCCAAACACTTATTTATTCCAAAGTGACAGTGAGAAGTGCTGAGCACACAGACTCACATCCTCCCTAAACAGTATTTGCACAGACGCACTCTCGGACACATAGAGAGAGTGTATTTGTAAGACCACAAAGGGGTCTTCAGTAGATCTACAAAAACAGGATAGGAGAGACAATGATTTATTTGGACGTTGTTAAGTGAAGTTGTGGATTACGTGCTTTCATTCATGTATATTTTACATTTGTTTGGCAGGTCAGGAGGGTTATGATGTTCAGTATGTTGAGAACATAGGAACCTTGGATGTTTAGTTTGATTTACAGGGGAACAGAAAATGTATTATCGAGTGAGCAGCGCAGGTTGGGCTTTTTACAGAGGAGAACTCGGGCCTTTCTCAAGGTTGAAACAGGAGGGGGGGGGAATAAAAGAAGGAAAGTGCACTTGTCCTTTGGCCACGTGTGAAAAGCTCTGCAGGGGAGCTTCCTCAGCCTCCCTGGTCTTTATCAAGTGTGTTAAGGCCAAAAGGCTCCTTAATGGGACTGCTCTTAAACAAATAGACCATACAGGAAGCGACTGTCCCCCGGCCCAGTCACAGGAGAGGACTGATGCGGGTTATCGCCGCCGTATCAGGGCGCTGATAAGTCCTGAATACAATTGAACTTAGTGGGACAAATTCCTTGTCTCATTAGGACAGAATAGACAAAGGTAGGCGGGGAATCGAATGTTTAATCTGTACACTTAAAGGGGGCAGTTTTGCTCTCAATTTGGTATTACTTTGGCGCGAGTTGCCTGGTCCAGCAAGAAAGTATCTGAGCATGTCTCTTCGAGTCGTGTGACACACCGGGGTACCCAGAGGGGCAGGCAGCAGCAACAAGTGGCGTGTTTTTGGATCCAGATTCCATTTTGGTCCGCTCAGCAAGAAACATGCGTCACGTGATGCCTGTAACCCCCCCCCCCAACATCCTCCCACCTTCCAGTCAGAGGGAAGTGAGGGAGGAGGGGATAGAGAGAGAGAGAGCGGGGCAGAAAGACCACCCTCACTGGGATCACAGCCCCTCAATCGGGCCCTTTCACACCCTGTGAACCTGAAACAATCAGGGTTTAATAGCAGCTGTCTGTCTGTGGCGGCCCTGGCTAACGCCGTGCAGGCTCGCAGCGCCGAGCCCACCGGGCCCCGGTCCCTGCGCGTCTGAGACAACAGAGCAGACAGGCCTGGGGACACATGGGCAAAGAGGACACACTCACACACACACACACACACACACACACAACCAAACACACTTTTTCTCCCTCTTTATCCCCTGCTACTCTTTTCTCTCCCCATCCTGGAGTTGTCGAGGGCTCATTTGGAGACGGTCCGCTCGCTCCCGTCGGCGCCCGGTGTTGTTTTTGAAGGTTATTTTGTTGGTTGGGACCGGAGCGAATTGGTGTTTAGGTCGTCCCAAAGTTTATTCCCACGGGAGCCACGGTTACCACTCAGGCCGGCAATCTGAAAGTCTCCCGTCCTAGAAATGGATCATTGAACGCGCATGAATGACACAAGAGGGCAGAGACACTAGACACTTTTAGAAAGCTTGACACATTTAGTCAATGGCCGCACATATTGGAAAAAGGGGCAATGTCGCAGTCCTGCCAATTACTCTTGAGAGTCATTGTTCATGGTCCCTTAGAGCCTTCCCACTAATTTCCAGGCGTATCAGACAAATTGATCTCCAGAGATAATCAATTCAAAGCAAATAGAGAAATGTCAGAGGCTGTATTAAATGTCACTATTATAGAGGACCAATCAGGCTAAGTTTATGCTGCACTTATGACTGGTCAAAAAACAAAACCACAGATTCATCAACAATGCAAATGACCACATCAACGCAACACCCCAATCGTAACCCAGTATGTTCATGTGCTACTGACAAATCTCCACAGCCTGATTCTTTTCCTGCTCGCTCCACAAAGAGAGAGAGAGATTACTACTTCCTGTTTTGGGCCCCGAACCTTTGCAGATGGCTGTAATTCCTCCGCCAAGTTGATGTCTTGATCCTTGGGCCCGGTAACCAGTCGTCCTGGTCCCTAACGTGGGAGTACTCACTCCTCCTAATGCCTTAAGGGTAGACCTGAAATGATAAGTCACATGTGGTACTGCAGGCAGCATTAAGCATTGTGTGTGTGTGTGTGTTTTCCCATCGACCCTCCTCCTCCTCCTTTGAATGAGGGTGGCGAATTTTGATATTTTTGCGTGTGCGCGCGCATTCGTTTCAAAGCAGTTCGGCATGCTGACTGTTGACTATCATCTCATGTGGTTGATATTAGAAATCAAACTGGAGCTAATAGGATCCAGGTGAGATTTTTTTGAATTGCTCTCACATGCACCAACGGCCCACGCCCGCTACGCACTCATTACGTTTAGCCTCGCTTTGCAACAATGGGCTTGTGGTCGGGTTCTTTTCTTTGAGAGCTGGTGGTCGTCTGTGGATGAGGAGGAGAAAAAAAAGGTGAAACATTAGCAACATCTGTGGAGGAGGCAGAGAAGGAAAAAATATCTTTCAGTTATTTCATTAAAAGCCAATCGAACGGCTGCATTAACAGCTCGAGGAGTTTGTTGTTTGCAGATGTGCCTTTGGGCCGTAACGATTTTTTTTTTTCTGCATGTGTGTCCTTGCCCACGTGTGCGTTTCAATGTGTGTGTTCTCGGGCCGCTGATGACTCAACGCCGCGCCGTCCTAAAATGTGAAAGAGGGGGCGGTGTTTGTTATTTCACCAGGTTGCCATGGTCGCAGGGCATTCGGGTGCTGCCACCGAGTATTTACAACGCACGAGCCTCACACACTCGCCGGCGTCTCTCTTTCTCTCTGCGACGTCCTCCAACGGGACGCGTGTCTCCGTCATGCTGCCAGGAAGCCCCCGGGGCGAGACAGAGGGCAGAGGGCAGAGTTTTGGTGCGTTTTGAGCTTCTTTTTTTTTTTAGTTCAAAACAAAATTGGGCAAAACACTGCTCCGGATTAACAGGCTTTTTCACTTCTCTCTTCCCTCGCCGACAAACCTGCAATCGGGCATTTTGACTATAGGTGGAGGCGGATGGATGACTCCTCCCTTGTCCGTTTCTGTGTAACACTTCATTTTCCAAGCCGTTTTTACGTGATAAGCTATTGCATTTTACTGCTGGAATAATTATTTCCAAATTCCATGAGGCGAGCGAGGGAGCGAACAGGAAGTGGGAGCATATCCATGTTGCGTGTGTTCGTTAGGAGTCTTGTGAACAACAACAACTCTGTTATCTGAGATGAGATCATTTTAGAAGATTGTTGGCTTGTTTTTCTCGTGCAAGACTCCAGCCTCCACACACCACTTGTCCCGGTCAGCCCTGCAGTGGTATGCTGCACGTTCAGGTGTCACATGTGCACAAAGATGCAACTGCACATCTGTCTTTCATTCAATACACAATTATTCGAGCCCTTCAGTGCTGATGAGCATTTCTCATCAGCCAATACGGCACTTGAGTTTCGGCGCTGATAGCCAAGCATCACTTGATGAGCACCTCTACTCGAAAGAATATAGTGCTTAATATGCTTTTGAATTAGTTTATTTAAGGTCAAGAAAGAAATTTGTCCATGTATTGAATTCAAACTTTGGATACTTGACAATTCCTCAATACTCGATGTTGAGGATCTTTCAGTCAAGTTTCGATACTACAGGATGGCGTGTTCTGAGACTGTAATTATCAAATTATTACAAATCTTGCAATGTCAGACAGCATATTCTCCCATTCTGTGTAAAAAAAAACTATTTTAAATACTGAGTTAATGCAGTGCATTTACAGTAAACTGTAACAGTAAAAACCAAGGACCTCTTGGTGGGTTCCGAGTTAATAGTTCCAAAAATTAAATTTTAAACAATAGATCCACATTCCCATCTCGCCTCATGCGGATGAGAAAGGAACAGTGTGGTCGGCCTCCCAAAACCACGGAATAAAGATTCTGTGTCTTTGCACGTTTTCTCCTCTTTGTCTCCAGTTCTGTATAAATCTCCGTCTTCCTTCCCAACGTCCCGCCACCACCTCCTCTTCCTCCTCCTCCTCCTCCTCCACCTCTGCGCCTCGCGGCGACAGCCGTGAGAAGCTAGACTGGCTCAGCCTGATGCCACGTTAACCAGATAAGATGCAGCAGCAGGAAGTCGTGCCCTCATGCTGTGAGGGGAGGGGGGGGGGGGGGGGAACGCAGCACAGTGACACACACGCATGCCCAATGCAGGCCGAGGCGTCATGATCCACTAGCACGCATCTGCCGCGGGTCAAAAGTTAAGTGCACGCAGTCAGAGGGCCTCCGCCTTGGCTACGTCAGCTCGGACGCGGCGTTCGTGGAAAGTCCCAGACTCTCGGCACCTCGGTTCCAATTAGTACGCTGCATCTTTTAATTGTTTTCGTAGCTGAAGCGGTGATAAATCTCCCCCCCCCCCTTTGAAGAAGAGAATCTGCGTTCGAAATGGAGCAAGCTGAAGAACTCTGCGACATGTGATTAACAAAAGGGATGCGGTGTGCTCGTTTTGTTGGTTCGAGATAAACTGAAGCCAACTGACTGGATGTTTCTCCGGAGCATCAATCATTTTAAAAAAAAAATTACAGTTGTGTTCCTGCGGTCCGGTGCCATAAAACGTAAATGCAAACTCGCAGTCTTAACTTTTGTGCCGAAGTTGTTATTGAGAAAATAATTTTCTCCAGGAAAAAATAAACTATCGGAAGGTGTAATTAACTTTTGTTTCAACAAAGCTTTGTCGTCGTCTCCTTTTACAGCAGAGAAGAAGACGCACGCAGCAACACTGTCCATTTGTTGCATGTTTGCAAATGTAATCGGGCCAAAATAATATCATTGGCTCACGTTGAGAAAGCGCTTTTGAATTCTCATTAACAGTGGAATTTGTTGGATAGGAATGAAGGGCATAAGAGAGTAAAGGGTGAACGAGAGAAACATTTCATTCTGAGTGTGGAGAGGAGAGAGAGAGAGAGAGAGAGAGCGAGAGAGCGAGAGAGATGCAGATTGTGTTAAATCCGCAGCGAGTCAGCCTCTCAAATTTATGCCCATGGGCTGCTTCTTGGGTGGGCTGCAGGGAGGGCGGCGCGCTAGCTGGAGCAGGGGAAAGTTGCCGACTCCAGACTGCTCGCCTTGCTCTGAAGCTTGGCTTTTCCTGCTGGAACACATTTACAAGTCAACCGTACTGGCCGACTGGCTGCCTGACTTAACTAAACGAACTGACCTTTTCTGCCGCTTATATAAAAAAAAAAGAACAAAAGGTTTTAAAAAGGTTTTGTTTTTGAGCTCTGGATTCTTATAAAAGATAATTTTGCTTAAAAAAAAAATAAAAAATCACACATTATATCCAGTTAAAAGAAAATTCCACTCAACTCCAGTCAACTGATTTCCCTTTTAAGAAGTAGCGTGTAACTGCAGAAACGCGTCTGGACCCAAGAACTCGCATCAGATAAGATTATTCCGGCTCTTCTGTATTTCATTTTCATTTCAGTTTGTTTTTCCTCGGCAGGAGAAAGATCCGGGCCCACATCTAGCCCTGGACTAGACACCCCCCGCCCCCCCCCCCCCCCTCACCCTCCCCCTCCCCCGATAGGACGAAGGACTGCGGTTCCCTGAATCGCAGCAGAGAAATGGAAGCTGCTCGCGGTGGTTTCAGCTTTAAGTCAAACGCAGAAACAACTTGTGGCGATTGGTGTTTTTGCGTAACTTGGTGGCACCGCAAGGTTGCCCTTCAACAATCTGAACTAGCCCACCCACCCCCCCCCCCCAAAAAAACACTGAAAGGCCTCCTCGGTGCCCAGTTCCTCTTTAAGTTTAGAAAACGGGGCGGTTTTCTTTGCCTCGGTAACGGCGCAGACCTGAATACACAGCGAGGGGATGACATCAGCAGCATGCAAATCAGCCTGGCAGTGATCTCAACTTCACATTCAGAGGCTGCTTGGTTGGGTTCACCTCACCATAATGTGCTGACGCACACGCGTGCACATTATGAGCAGGGATCCTTTCTCCCCTGATTTTAAATGTTCATCAAAGCTTTAATCAACAAAATGTTTTGGTTAAAATTTTAATTTTTTTTTTAAACCTGTCAAACACACATTATCGTTGAAGTTAAAACTTTTCTTGGGAAATGAAATGCACCTGGGTGGATTTCTGCTTCCCAGTGGTCCCGTTTCATTCCAGCCTGTTTGTGTCTGGCCCCTTTGTGAGCTAATTCTCTCTGAAGGTATTATGGTTATTGGAAGGCTTGTAAACCATTAAGTCTTCATTTACAAGAGAACGCAAAGAGGGTCTGGGTGACTACGCGGGGGCGAGCGAGGCCTTAGTACGGGCGCTGACCCCACTGTAAGTCATCAGAACAACAGAATTTCAGGACATCTGGTACTGCTTGCAGCAGACTGCAGACCACTCCTCAATTACATAATTGTGCCCATTAATTACACGAGGCGGGCCTTCATTTCCGGGTAGCCAATAACTAACAAAAAGAGAGCCAGTAAAGAAGGGCCGTAAGACACACATGATTATAGTGTGTGTGTGTGTGTGGTGAAACATGGCTTCCGTGTATAAGGGCAGCCCGGCGTTAAGAAGCCACAGAGCACATTGAGCGTCTGTGAACATCCACCGAGCTCGTGTTAATCCCCATCTTGTGCGCTGGGGTCAAATTTCACAGCAAAGCAGGAGTGAAGCGACGTGGCAACACAGCTGCTGGTTAAAACACTTGTTCTTGGTGTTAAAGCGGCTCGTTGTTTTTTTTTGTCACCATTGGTAGCCGCATGTTGTTGGCCACACACAAAGCGTCCCTGCTGGTCCTTCCTTCTGGGGAAGACCCGCAGAATGTACGTGTTGCAGGCGTGATGCTTTCATGCCGTGGCTGCGTGCTGCTGAAAAACAGTGCAAAGGTCACGGGTACCGTTTTTAACGTTTCAGCATGATTTGAAAGAATGTAAAGCTATTTTGCAGCAGACTACATTTCCAACTGTTGAGATCCTTTCCTTCCACCCCTGCCCTCCTCCATATTTTGGTGCACTGTAAGCGAAGGGGGCACGGTGTGGATCAGCTAAGTGAAAAAAACAACCAGTGGACGCAGGACGGTGACGGCGCCGAGGTTCCCGTGGTTACCATGCGCGTGAGCTGACCCGCCGCCGCACTGGGCATCAAACAGGCCGTCGGACCGGCAATGCGGCTGTCGCAGCTGTTGTTTTTTCAAGTCCAGAGCTGTTGTCCTCCTCCTCCTCCTCCTTTGTTCTCCTGATGCTCCTCGTGTCTTCGTCGCAGGAGCTCCTGCAAGCAACGCACCTGCTAGCGGAGGTTTTTGAGGACAGAGCGCGGGACGGTGGAAGAGCAGCTGGCGGAGGGGGGGGGGAGACGCGGCCTTTTTGTGAGCGTCAGGGAGAGAGCGGAGTGAAAAGGAAGAGGCGGTCGGGAGTGAGTCTCTGGGCCTTTTTGGTGCCGCGGGGCGGATGGAGGTACCACGCTGGGCCTCCATGTCGGGGCCTCGGCTGAGCACACAGAGGGTCCACGGGGATCCGCGCTCACTTTTTCTTTTCACACAGAGAAGGGCGTGCTGCGCGTCTCGCACTGCGACGGGCCGCTCGACCCGCGCAGGCTGGTTTCTGTGCCTCTGGGCCCCCCGGTGCATGCTGGGAAACGCTCCAGCTTGTGTAGTTTAGCTTTGTATAATATTGCAAAGACGGACACAGCCAGTATTACGTAATCTGGAGGTGGTAATTTTAATATATAATAGTCGGATTATTCAATTGATCAATAGTTGCTTTGGTACCTACATGATAATTGATTAATTGTAAGTGTTTTTGTAAATGTGAAAACATGGAAATCAGCTGGTTACCACATCTCAAATGTGAATATTTTCTGTTGATTGGACAAAGACTAAACTAAACTAAACTGTTAAGAATTTCTGTATTTATCAAAGAGTAACGTTCTGTAATATGATGGAACATTGAAATAACCGAGCAGCACCATTAAAAAACAAACAAACACTCAACCTCATCCACCTATTGTCAGACGCATCAACTTCAGAAATCGGACCTTCTCGATCAATCTTCTCAGTATTTTGAGTGACTGAGGTTTGTTTTTGGTTGTTGTTTGCGTTTAATCTTTTAACATACATTTTTGCCGTGCCTGAGTAGACGTCCCTCTAAAATGAAGCCTCAAACAGAAAGCCACACCGGACTTCAGCGTTTTCCGAAGAGTGCCGACTCGGCAGCAGGTTGTGACACTCGTGAACTTTCCCGAATTGTTTCTCCAGCAGTTGGACCAACTTTACCCATCACCTTGTTCCCAACATCTCTACTCGGGTCGGGGCGGCCACTTGTTTGGAGTTTTTATTAGCCCTCATTTGCCAGCACCTGTGGTCCATCAAAGCCCCCCTCCCCTGACCGGCAGGTACATTCATGCTGCGGGGGACCATCACCGGTCGAGTCAAAAGTTTCAAACGCCGAGACCCACCGGGGGATGCGTTCAAAGGACGTTATTTATATCGACTTGTCTCTCCGTGCAGCTGCGGAGCAGAAATGTGGTCAGCACTTGTGTGTGTGTGTGTGTGTGTGTGTGTCAATGCGTCTGTGTGTGAATGTTAAGTGTTGTGTCCCAGATGTGGATGTCGGGCATGGAGCGGCTCTGTTGGCTCTATGACGGAGCCATACTCGTTGTTTCACCCTTTATCGGCATGTTAGCCGTTATTTATACCATTTTTCATGATTTTAGGATCAAAACAATGAGTTGCGTGTCTGTCTTTATAACTTATTGCTAACTGTCTTGGTTCGCCTGTAAAAATATAAGTGTGTACCAGACCAGAACTAAAATACAACAATGTATCTTTTTATTTAGAAGTTGCAGAAATCCAACATTTTCTGCATGTAAAAAGTCCCACACTGGAAACCGGAGTGGTTTTCCACTGTCCTTATGGGACCTGATGGTTTTTAGAAGACCCACAGGGTTCGAATCAAAATTTTCACAAACATTTTCATCCAAGACTTCCTCAATAGGTCATTGTTTCCGTTCCCATCTCGAGTCAGCCCCTCCCATGAATCTCTAAGCCTAAAAGTGACGCTGTGATCAGCTGACAGCAGGGATCTCTGACCTGCGTCGCCTCATCTGCACCTTTTTCGTAACCGTCACCGCGGCTTTCAACCAACTCCACAAGCTCTAACCAATGACATCGCTGCACGCCAGATCCCCTCGCGTGTCGCTCCAGTTGGTGGGGAGTCGAGTCCCGGTGGTTTGCTCCCCCTCTCTGTCTCTCTCTCCGTCCCTCCCTCCCTCGTCTTGTGTGTCCCAGCTCACACTCCAGCTTCCTGTGGGATAGAGCCCAGCCTCGGGGCAGAGGGATGTCTGTTTCCAACCAGCGAGCTCCGGCACACATGCTCCAGCTTGTCCGGGCGGCTGTGTGAGGGTGATCGGGCGCCTCAGTCGGCGCGCGCATGTACGTCTGTGTGTCTCTGGTTGTGTCTTTGTGCAAGTGTGTGTGTGTGTCTGTGTGTGTGTATTTAGATGGTCAGAGATAAGAGGGGGGGAGGGGGGGGGGGGGGGGGGGGGTTCTCTCTGTGGGTGGAGGTGATTGTTTAGGACAGGATTTTTAACAAAAAGACTCTCATTAGAGGGAGATCACTGTGGTCCGCACATTTGTTTCATCTCAGGGGCAAGACTGTAAAACATGAACTGTCTCTTGTTGCAATGGAAAATAAATAGTGTGTATACTTGCACAGAATTAATAAGGCTTTGCAGTAGCATGAAACTGCTAATTCACCTTAGGAGATAAACACAGGAAAGTTCTGTTTGCGCTCTCTCCTATAGCCGAATAAAATGTTAAATCCACATATTTAGCTCCCGGAAATTTGGGTTTTATGTGCTTGTTGTGCAGCTGATGATATAATAATATTTATTGGGGAAGGGGGTAATTATTTTGTTGTAACTGAATAATTTTAACATCTGGTTGGTCAAATGTCATGAAATAGTGCAAGAACATACAAAAAAGTTCTCTGTTGAACATTTCCCAAACCCCGACATTACTTTTTTACCCTGACAAAAGAGATTTAGTTATTAAATAATTTAAAGACGTTTGTAGGCAAGTTTTACAGATCTGTGGATTAAAACAACTAATGGAGTCTTTGTCAAAATCCCAGTCATTTTTAGTCGACAATTTCTCTGAGCAAACCATTTTCTTTTCAGCTTCACGCTTTACAAAGAATGTAGACGGTTTTCATAAAATGGTGTTCTGCTCAAAAACAAGCTGTTGAATTTACAAAATGTCCTCGAGCATACAGTATATTCCTGCACACAGTTTCTAAAAGTCAGAAAACTAATCCTGTGGTTCCTCTTGAAACCAAACTGCTCAGTTATATAATTTCACACGGTCAGGGGTTCGGCGTGTTTATGTGGTTCCACATCATGCCTGATCACTCACAGGCAGCATGTTGGGAGACAGTCTGCGGTTAACAAACATCAACGGGATCTGTGTGTATTTCTGTGTAAGCAAAGCTGTGTGTCTTTAAGTTGAACCTTTACACACACACACACACACACACACACACACACACACACACACACACACACACACACACACACACACAGTGGCTTACTTTACCTCAGAACGTCTTGCCCTGCTGGTTGGCCATTAGAGCAGACTGGTGGTGTGTGGCTTACCACCATGCCATTGCCTGGATGGCTCTTGCTGTCTGTTGCCCCCCCATGCATCATGCAGGTAAGCATTTCATACTGGCATATTAACATGAGAGAAAGATAAATCTGTGCCATAACCTTGACTTGAATAGTTTGAGACTAAAATAACTGATGAAGTGGAGAACGCTTTTCAAACCCAATAATATTACATAACATTGCAGCTTGCTTTAAAGGTGAACAGCGAACAGCGGCAAACAACTATTTAAGTGGAGTTCATTGAAGCAAACGCTTCTCTTTGAGTGCATGTGCCAACTGATTGACTTTTTTTTATTTTGATTTGTCAATTTACATTTGAATTGACGTGTCTAAATTAGCCAGATGCATTCATTAAAGTGACTCGGCGAATTCTTTTTGAAACTTGTTCCGCACATTGTGCATCACCGCATCAACACCAAGGACCGTTGCCGTTGGGATGTGACTCCGACAATACAGTGCTTTTGTGATTTTTTAATTGTTTAATTTTTTAAAAGGAAGAACGGGACTTGTTGGGAATGTGAGCGTGTTTCGTACGCATACAATTACACCCGCCGACTGCCACCCTCCCAACACGCCCACGGGTCAACAAGGGAGTTGTTTAACCTCAGCCAAGTGGGGTTTGGAAGTTGAGGGGCAAGAGAAAATTAGCCGGTGGAAGATAATTCACCGGGCCGTCCTCTCCGTAAACACGCTGAAGAGCAAGCGTTTTTAACTTGGAGTGTTAGCGCCAGAGCCCTTCTGCTAACTGACCCGGGGCCCTGAAGAGCTGCACGTAACACGCGCCCACATTGGCTTTTGTGTTCAGGAGGGTCTTTACATAACCAAGCATATTGTCTAGCAACCAGTCGGCTACTGAAGGGCCTCGTAAAACGGAGGAGGGGTGTGTGTGTGTGTGTGTGTGGGGGGGGGGGGGGGGGGTCTGCTTGAGTGCAGGCCAGCAGCCGCGTTGAGAGGCTAGTGAGGCTATAAGCTAAAAGGTGCTAGCTTGTTAGCCCTGATAATACACTAAGGATACATGCAATCCTTAATGAGTGGCTATAACGCAAATAATTGGCTTATTGCGGTCTGTGTTTACTGTAAATCTGGAAAGAAATCTGTTGAAAGATAAATTATGCCTCCTTGAACACAAAAAAAAATTGTCTTTTTTTTCTGAAAGCCTCAAGTCATACTTTTCACAAAAAGTCACATTTTTGCCAATGTAAATCATTTGGTAGTTACCTAACGCCCCTCGCTCTGCTCCCTACCCCGTTGCTCCACAAAGCCCGGCCTTCTTCGCCCTGTTTTCAGCGTTTGGGTCTGCGCCAAAATTCCCTTGGAACTGCCCAGGATGTTGAGGTATATTTTTCCTCCCTGCGATTCGTTTTTTTTTTCAAGATGTTTTCTTTTGGCAGAAAAGAACATGTTGCATGTCTCTCTCTCTTTGCACCGACGTTGAGATCTTGGATAAATACGACAGTAATCTTGATCCGTTTTAGTGGTGTCGTTCATGCTGTGATGCGTTCATCAGTACCTGTATTTAAAGGAAACTTCCACCAGCTGTCATCAAACAGTTGCGGGGGTGGGGGGGGGGGGGCAGCACAACAGGTTCTCAGCGGTAACTGATTTGGACGCAACGACTCATTACCGGCTCCACACTCCACCTTTAGATCAGATGATAATTACCCATTTATCACTGACACTTGATGGCCCCTCTCATTCTTCACAGCTCCCTGCCAAGACAGAGGAAGCTTTTACTGCTGTTCCTGAGATGTCTCTATTGTCTACCAATACACAAAGACAAGGTGTCCCTCCGGCCCCTGCCCGAGTCCCCGGACGGCCCCTAGTTGGACCACTGAGGTTTTTTTTTTCTTCTCGCTATTGTCACCCCGCCTGCAATCACGGGACAGTGTGGAGGCGCTGGGGGAAGGGAGGGAGGGGAGAAGGGGGGGGGGGGGGGGGTTTGGGGGGGTTGGATGTGGCTTGTATGGGTGCTTTGAAAAGATGTGTGAAATAGGAGTATGGGTATTAAGGGTCTTGGCTCTGCTGGGGGTCCATTGTGATGAAGGCTGAGCCCCCTACTGGCATCCATGATCTCCTCCATTGACACAGAAGCTCTGCTCCGCTCCATGTGTGTTTTTTTTCGTCTTTCTCACTTCTCCATCTCCCTCTCTCTCTCTTTCTCTCACACACTCGTCCCTTTAGCTCCCTTTATCAGCTCTTCTTTTTTTTCCCTGAGAGCCAAAGAATCTTAAGGGTCTGCTCTCCTATCTGAGTTAACTGGAGTCGCTGGATGCATTAAATTGGGTGTGAATGGCAATCATGGCAGGTCCATGTAGCTGTTTTGCCTTTCGCCTGCTACTTTATCTACACAATTTAGAAGTTCTGTAAGACTTATGGTCAAAGGTATGTGGACCCCCCCTCCCCCTTTCCTTCGTCGGGACTGTATTTAGTATTAGTAAGTCTTTCCACCAGATGCATGCCCATCACCTTTTATTTCTAATGTGCATCACCTTACCACCATGGATTGTGCCGCTCGCTTCTCTAACTTCTATTTAGTCACAAATACCCCATACCTTCACTATATTGATGTAATTCTGGTGACAAATATTACTGCAAAATTTGCTTTTTCTTATTTAAAATGTAGTCTTAGTAAAAAGTGTTGTCAGAAGACTTCCCCATGTCCCTGAACAGCCCACACAAACAAAAGTCTTCTTCTCTTTCCAATTTAAGACAAACCTTTTAATGTTCTGCCTCTATGTTGCTGGTAACAGTTAAAGGAAAAGTGTTTATTGTTTAAACATGAAATGCACAAAGCAAAGTCCAAGTCCTTTTTTTTGTGTTTGTGGAACTAATTCCCATCTCATATGGGTTTTAAGACGCGTGTCCGCGTAGGTTTGATCGTAGAGGGCGTCATTGCTTCTCATCGCTCTGTTCTCCCCTCGAGGTGTTTGAGGTTGTGAGAACGTGCTTTCGGACAGATTGGGAATGTGTGTACATACACCTGTTTGCACAGCGTTATCCAGCTTGTGTGAGGCCAACAGGAGTTGAGGGATTGTCAATAGCAGAAGTCAATAAAAACCCGCCATCGACAAAGAGAGAACAAACAGCCGCGGTTTGTTCAGGATTTCCTAACACACACTCCACGAGGATAAAGACAGAGAGTGGGGGGGGGGTTAGGGGTGGGTGCGGACTTGACTCCCCCCCCTGTACAACATCAGATCAAACCCGGGAAATTATTACAGTGACTCAATCAAAAACAAACATGCGAGCTCCATTTAAAATGTTGCTTGTTTGTGCTTCCGGTGAAGTGCAACTATGTTATGAAGCGGCAGCAAATGGAGACGGCACCTCCCACCTCTGCAAACATACAGTACGATCCCGCGGGGGTCAAGAGTTCACGGTGTCTTTCGGTTAATGAACTTGTTTGACAAGTCGTTTGCGCGCAAGTCCTTACATTAAAAATTAAAAAAAAAAGATAGAGCAAACCCAAGAGGTTGTCTGACCCTCCGATGTCCCTCGTAAATGTCATCAGCCTGACTGCCTGTACCCTGGAAGAATATGAGGCCTGTGGGACCTTGTATAAAAAAAAAAAAATTGGAAATTAAATCAATTGCTTTTACTCTTGGCCTCCTAGATTACATCCAGAAATGTCCTTTTTTAATGGACATTCCACCTGTATCTCCCACAACAATATGCTTTTAATTTCACCTTTTTAGAGGATTTGAATGCACTAAAAGGTAAAAGGTATCGTCGTTAAGCGCATCTGCTAATAAGTAAATGTTTGAAATGTGAATGACAACAGTGTCCCGGGTCTCGCACTGTCCCCCCCCCCCCCCCCCCCCGGGATAAGCCACCACAATAGGAGCGCAACACTATAGCCCTTATGCAAACAAAGTGTTCTCGAATGAAGGAGGCATTTAAAAACGATCGCACTCCACAAACAGAATACGACCCTCCTCTCTCTGTCCTGCTGCCCCCCCCCCCCTCCTCCTCCCCCTAAAACTCTCTCTTTTAGTCATTCCAGCCTTCTCTCTCTCTCTCTCTCTCTCTCTCTCTCTCCGTTCCTGTTAAAGCCGTTTGGCCTGCGCTAAACCTGGAGAGACAAACGCTCCCTTCCTCCCCGTCACCAAAGGGCTGTATGTGTGTCCTGGCTCTATCAGCGCCTTCCAGGGACCGATCGGTGGACGAGTGGCGAGGGAAGAAGGTGCTGGATGTAAGTTGAGTGACCAAACTGCAAACGAGAGGGGGGGGGGGGGAGAATGAAGGGGGAGGGAGGGGGGGGGGGGAGAGAAACTGAGATTGTAGGAGAGTGGAGTGATTAAAATTCATCCCACGGTGCAAACAAAAGGAGGAATGAAAAAGCGGGAGAATGCAGCAGAGAAGAGAGAGTGAGAGAGGGAGGGGGGAGGGGGGGGGGTTAAGAAAGATTTGGGGGTGAAAAGAAGATTGTAAGCCTCAGCAGATCCCCTAACAGCCCCCCCCCCCCCCCTCCCCTCCTCTAAATGACTGCCTTTGACTCACAGCACAATTATCCACTGAGACAACGGAAAACTAGAGAAGAGGAGCAGGGGGGAGGAGGAGGGGGGGGGAGATAGATAGATGAAGAGCAAGAGGGAAAGGAGGAGAGCGAGCGAGAGAGAACATTAATTATTCGGCAGGCTTCTCCTGGTTAGCGGTGGCGGGCTGAACAGGGGGTCAACAATTGACTCGATTACAAGACAAACCCCCCGAGGGCCCTACAGAGGCGGCACTCGCTGCGGCCCCGCAGCTCTCCGGCAGCCTGTTGATTCCCGTTCCTTTTTTTTCTTCTTCTTTTTTTCTCTCCCCTCTTTTCTTTTCTATTGACGGTAAATGTTTGCCCCTCTTCAGGTGCCCCCGGCATCCGCGAGAACTCCAGCCCTGGGCTAGACTTTAACCCCCTCGGAGAGTCGCAGGGAGGGAGGGGGGGGGGGGGTGAAGAGGCAGAAGGAGAAGGGCTAGAAGCTTTCTCTTTGTCGGGCTTTATAGCCGGTAATGAATAAGAAACTTCTGGTGACCCGAGAGGACAGTTCTTTTCTTTCTTTTCCCCCCCTCTCCTTATCTCTCCCTTGGAAGATATTTAATGATTTAAATCACTAAATGAGAGAATATAATTGAAAAAAGATACTTAAAGCTGTACATTAGTGATTTGGTAATCGGCAACCAGAACAGAAAAAGTTACATTTAAAGAAGTTGTAGTTGTATTAAGGTTTAGGGTCAAGATCCCACAATTCCCATAATGCAACTCCAAAACATGTTTCATTAGCCACTCCCTGCCTCAGAGGTCACTCCTTTCAAACTCCACACCTTCAGTTTGTAGCTTCAAAGAATAAAGCTCAGATATCCCCGATGACTCCATCAATATCCTCACATCACTTTCTCTTGATTTCGTGAGGAGTTTTACAGAAACGACACCTGCGTTCTCTGTCTGCGGGCGACACTGTGAACAAATGAGAGTTCCTCATTGGTCCTGCTGACCCTGCATTTATAAGGTCGGACAATACAGTGAGGAATGGGATTCCAACAATGGGTCTCCAGTCCCTCTCTTCTCAAAAGGACTGCTCAAGCATAGTGCCGCTCTCTCTCTCTCTCTCTCTCTCTCTCCCTTTTCTGTTTCTCTTCTGCCATCAACTTGTCTTTTCTTCACTCGTTTCTCTTCATCACACTTATTTTCTCTACCACCCGTATTTCTCCCTCCTCCACAAAGCCAGTGAATCGACGACAACATTACGGCCACCAGATTTGTTTCCATCCACCAAGTTAATCACTCTAAATGTTTTTTTTCTTCAGTGGTAAAAGTTGACTCTCCTTGCCTTCCTTTCATCTTTAATTTCACTGACGCTGTGTTGTGTTAATTGTTTTTCTTGAATATTATATCCCCCCAATATTATCCATACGTAGGTCCTGAATATCAACATCTCTTGAGATGAGGTATTTCTGAGCTACTTCCTGTTAGGACTTCTTTTTAATCACACTAGACGGCAAATTTGAGATGCATTTTGTGTTTATTTGAATCCAACCATTAAGTTCCATACAACAACATTGGATCCCAACCAGCTGAAGTTACTGCTCAGAGCACGACAGACACAAGGTGTGTGTGTGTGTGTGTGTATGTGTGTGTGTGTGTGTTTGGCGAGCCAATCACAAGCTGCTGACGTAAATGCTGCCCTTCTTATTGTGTTTGTCACATCAGGTCATTGAGGCCGTCAGCCGCCCTCTCAATTCCCTGTGTGTGTGTGTTTGTATTTGTGTGTGTATCAGTGATATGAGGCGCTTTATGCGTAAATAACTGTGTGTAGTTTGCCTTTACATGCTTGTGTGTGTTTGTGTGTGTGTGTGTGTGTGTGTGTGTGTGTGTGTGTGTGCGCTCCCTGCGCATTGCTAAGCGCTGCTCGGAGATACAGACAGGAATTTGGGGCTGAGACGCGGTGAAAGGGAGCCTCTTCCTCATGCATGAGATAGGATCAGTGTTTACATGGACAAATAGCAGAAAGCTTCTGTGATTGCAAAAACAACTCATAAAATGTGCTGATTTAAACAGTGTTTCTATTATTTTGACCCAATGCCAATGGGAACTATTTATTTTTTGCGGGAACAATGGTCAAACTGGTTTACTAATCATTTCCCATCGGTTGCTGCCGTCACCAAGTTTGTCGGTGTCTAATCTCTGGTTTCTCGAGTTCTGTTTTAAGGGTCTTGTTTTCAACCAAGAACATTTTTTTTGCCCCATCCATACTACCTCATCAGAAGATACATATCACATGATCAAACTTTTGATGGATGGTTGATGGGGGATGGATGAATTAGTGAAGTACACTTTGTTGCCGATCAAGGAGCTTCGTGGCTGTGTGTATCTTTTGGTATTTGGACGTAGAATCAACTGATTGTGAGTCAGCTCTGTGTGGAAGATTTTTTTTTCTTCTATATCTCTACCTGCATTTGACATCACTCAATATGAACCGTTTGAGATTTAATGTGGGAACTGAGCCTGGCTCCCGCCTTGAGCTCTTTATTCCAAGTAGATAATTCTATGTTTTTACACACATTTCTCAGCAATATACATTGCAGGCATCGACAATCCTCTTAAGGGATTACATTTAACATTTTAAAGAGTTTTTAATCCTTGTGAGGTCTGGTTCTTCTTCCTCTCTATCACGGCCGCTTTGCTACCTTTTAAGCAAGTGTGCTTATAACATGCACATTTTAACTTTATTCTTCATATTCTTCATACGGCATGATGAATGGAGAACATTTTTTTTTCAAGCTTAGTTCACTCAGGGTTGATTTAACAATCTGATTTAAATGATTGTTGAGACGCGTATGTTTTAGACATTTCGACAGTTTTCACATCCGTATATTTAGGACCAAAATCTAAAATGTTTTTATTTTTACAGTGCGTTTTCATTTGTCTGCGTAAACACGTGCTAATCCCGCTGATTAGCTCATTTGTTTCCTTTTAGTTATGTTAATGCCACTTAATTACAGGCCTGGGGAGAACCCAACACATGCACACAAACCTTGTGTTGATGTGCAATTAGTGAATCCCATCGTCCTAGAGTGGTATGCATGTTCTTATTTCTCACCTACGCAGCTCCACAGATGTCATGTTCTCCTGTTTTGGGGGGGGGAATAGTCAGCAGTCTGGCGTTAGTCTCCTGAGACGTAACCGTGTCCATGTGTGTGGTTTGTAGACTCCTGTGGACAACCATGACTCATCTCTCTCTCCCTGACAGCATACGAGCCTTAACCCGGCCGAGCCGCTCAGTGCTTCAGAGAGCGAGAGATAGAGAGGGAGAGAGAGTGAGAGAGAGAGGGAGAGAAAGAGAGTGTCAGTGAGTCACATGCTAAGCCCCAAACACCGGCTGAGGGATCCCAGCCAATTAAAAGCTAACGGACCCCCGGATGCTTTGCCCCTACCAACATCTGGGTATTAAACCAAACTCCATATGCCATATATCGGTTATGAAGTCAGCATCTCTGAGAAGGACCACACAGGAGAAGTAACACTTCTTCACGTATGTGTAAACGATCCAAATATCCAAATTCGCTCAGCGAGTAAACTGACGAGGTTTTTTTAAGCAAATTAGAAGCAGAATGAAAGAAGACCATCTTCTTCCCCGACTGTTATGCATCAAAAGATCATCAGAGTCGTGGCCTGAGACGACACAACGGGGAAGCTTGTGTGTGTGTGCATCGGGAGCGAGAGGTGGAGGCTGCAAGTTTTAAGGGAAGCCCAGGCGTGAGAGTGATGACATCGCGCGGTAAAAGACAATGACTCTTATCAAGGCTGCACACACTGACATGCAGAGAGACACGCGTGCAGCTGTGTGACCGGAGGAAGGCGAGTCTCATCGTGTGTGTGTGTGTGTGTGTTCAGCTACTGGGACCAATTTAAACACAGTTTACATTGTGAGGAGAGAACGACTGGTTTGCTTCGTAGAACCACAACATCATTTGTTTATGATGTTTTTAAAACATGCAGTTTAAAGAGACAGTGTGTTTTTTTTTTTTTTTGCTGGTTGTCACGGTCACCATTGAGACGTGATGTTGGCAAACTGCAAAGAGCTGCTTAAGGGAGATTATACCTGTATATATTTACCTGTTTTACATTACGAAACTTAGTATCAGTATTTCTGTAGTATTTGTATTCGCTATGAATTTAGGAGTCTGCGGTCCGTGGGGCCATGCAGCGGTTTCTCCCTCACACCGAATACACACACACACACACACAGCCTCATGAAGCGTTTTCTCTCTCTCGCTGCTTTTCTTTGTCAGTCTTGCTCTCAGCTACACACACACACACACACACACAGCCTCATGTAGCGTTTTCTCTCTCGCTGCTTTTCTTTGTCAGTCTTGCTCTCAGCTAGACACACACACACACACACATTCTCCCCCCACCTCCATCCCCCTTCTGCCTCTCGTTCCTCAGTCTCTTCTTCCTCAGGAGTTTTCCAACTCCTCTCTCTCTCTCTCTGTCTCTCTCTCTCTCTCACTTCCAGCTGTGTTATACAGCGAAGGAATATAAGTAGCAGCAGGCCGGCTATAAATACCGCCTGCCCACCCAAGACTGTTAGGATTATTATTTTTCTTATAATCACTGTGGTCTTTCTATAAACTGAACGGATTATTATCTGGTTTTTGTCCCCCGCCGTTGTAGTGAGTGTGCCACAGCTCCAGTGCTTTTTGTGCAGTCGACATTTTATTTTTTGGCTGGTGTCAGAGGGGGGGGGGGGGGGGGGGGGATTTGCTGTATACCTTCCACAGTGTCGGTAAAAAGCCTCAGCGGCGACGAGTAGGTTGGGAGCAACACCAGGAGGGAAAGTCACGTAGCGCCGGGTGAAAAGCGCAACAAGCATTTGGGTGACGTTCATAAGTGCTCGGCTGGATTTACAATGACAAAGCTTTGTTCTTTTCTTTTTTTTCTCCTTCTTTCAAACGGGGGTTGGGCTCCTCGTTGTTTATAGATGGGGCTTTTTGTATGCGTCGCCTCGGCCTACAGCTGGAAGCCAGCTGTGTGAATCAACTTCTCCTCATCTGCTTTATCCATCCATCCTTCTCTCTCTTTTTTTCCTCCCCCCCCCCTCCGGCCCCCGTTTCCTGCGCTCCTCTTCCTTATAAGGACTTCAAAGACATATTTGTGGTTGTGCCTTTACCTACCTGACACACAGACGTGCAGAAGTAGTAGCAGCAGTCAGAAGTAGTAGTAGAAGAAGAGGGGGGGGGGGGGGGGGGACAAGACAGAGTAGAGATGAGGCTGTTTTGGGGGGGGAGTGGGGAGTGGCTTAAGGTAAAGCGAGAGTGGGGGAGGGGTACAGGAAACCACAGGTATGTGCAGGATGGCGGGTGGGTGGGCTGCAGAGAGGTCAGAGACGAAATGGGGATTGTGGCGGAGTGAAGGAGCAGCAACGCTACGGGAGGAGACCAAAGAGGAAGGAAAGCTCTGTTCTCCTGATAGAGCCGTTGGTTGAGATTCCCCCCCCCCTCCAACTGACAAATGTTAAACATCTGACTGCCAGATGGTTCTCCATCCTCATGTATTGGTTTCCAGCCTTTGCTCTTAAATCTTGAACGGGATAAAAAAAAAAAAAAGAAAGTTGATTGAAACCTCAGGTGCTGATTTTCCTCCTTCTCCTTTGCGCCGGTCCAGCTGGTCTCCTGCCCACGGCATCGCGCTGAGCTGCCGCTCTCGAGCCCTCTGGTGCCCCTCGATGTCTGTCATCAGTCACTCCGCCTGTGTAGCAACAAGGGATCAACTCTTCATTCTGCCACCTCGACGAGGTGCAAACCCCCTGGCAGTGGGACACGGTTTACAGTGGAGGGTTTTTTTTCCGCGGGGTGCGGTGTTGACTGTATTAAACCGCGGCGATGGTTTGGTAAACATTAGTTCAGGGCTTCGGTGACTCTTCTTTCCCAACACGGTTTTGTAGTGTGTAGCGTTTTTGAACCCATGAGATCATTTGTAGCATTTTGGTCATCTGAGGACATTTGCTGACTTCAGGTCTCTGTTGGGTGTTGGTGGTGGAGCAAAAGTTTGCAGATGTGTCTGTTCTACCGAATAGTATAGCAAGAATATGTATAGTCTTATTTTATTGCTAAATTATGTTTGCACAATTTGCTTTGTTTTTGACTAAACTCTTTGAAAGTATCACGTCTTTTAAAAAACAACAACTAATTAATTCAGTTTGTATTCAAAGCTTCGTGTTAAATCATCCCAATCGCACTGTGAGTGAATAAAGTTATTGAATTATTGGCCAGCGCTGCAAATACCGTGGATTTTTTCTTTTCTTTTCTTTGGTGTCTTTTGAAATTGTTCACCTTGGCGTAAGAACGATTAAAGCCGTTTTAAAGCAAACTCAAAGTAGCTGTTCAAGTAGATATGACATTAATCTTCCCTGCGGCAGGTCAGTGAATAGGGCTTATTGTACATTACAGGGATGTCTCCAGCCCTGTGGCCTTTCGCTGGTCACACCATTAGCCCCCATCAAATTACAGCAGCTGTGAGGAATTCACAAAGTCTGGGTAAAAGGGGTAAAAACACAGCGGAGGGTGTGTGTGGGGGGGGGGAAAGCTGGGAAGGAGGAGAGTCCGTGGGCCCGGGGTAGGTCCGGGGGCGGTGTGGGTTACAAAAACAAAGCCGGAATTTAAAAACAAAGTTTACCACCGTAGGAAAACAACAGGGCTAGAAAAGTTTGGTGGGTGAGGAGGAGAGAGAGAGAGGGGGGGGGGGGGGGAATTAAAAAAGAAAACGAGCTAGAATCTGGACTTTTGGTTGGCCGACGGCCCGAGTCCCCGCCTACGTCACCCCCCCCCCCCCCTCCTCCCTTCGCGCAGTCTCATGGCCCTAACACAACAGAATCCCCCCACAGGCCCGGCCACATCAGGAACGGCTGGCTACATTATAGCTGCCATTATCGTCTCTCAAGTCATAACAGCCACAGAACACCCACCTCGACTGCAGCTCCGCCAGGAGGGGGGGGGGGGGGGGGAGGGGCGAGGGAGAGGTCGCAGGCGCAGGAATGAGCCGGGAGAGAGGGAGCGAGGGTGGAGGCAGCGGGGGAGGAGAGAGAGAGGCAGACAGAGGGAGAGAGAATGAGGGGAAAGGGTGGGGGGGAGAAAGACGGGGAGAAAATAGTTTGAGATGGGTGTTTACGCTGCGGGACGCGCTCCCAAGATGTGCGGCAAAGGTTTGATTTAGGCCGCTGCGTTCATCTCCTCACATTCCCTTATAAGAGGAGGGGAGGAATGAGGTTGAGAGGAGAGGGGCTGTCATTAAATGCCTCTTTCTACATCGGAGTGGGAGACGGGGGAGGGGGGGGGGGGGGGGGTTGGCGGCATGTGTTAGCTGCAGTTTAGTGTTACACCCAAGAGTAAAGGAGTGGAGTGGGCCTGGAATCGGGCCTTTTGTCTTGACACAAGCAGTGACCTGTTGAAATGTCTGTCCTCCGTGGAGACGTCCTCGCGGGGAGGAGGACCGGCGCTGGATGGGGACGTCACAAATGGCCGAACGCTGCAAGACCAAACAAGGTTTCTCTTTGTATTCCCACAAACACAAACTATCACCTGTGTGGGGGGGGGGGGGGGGGGGGGGGGGGGTCCGTGGGACAAATGCTTACCCCAAAAATCGCTTAATGCAGTCCAATCCCTGCAAGAGGCAGTGTGCTTTGTTGCTTTAGCTCAAGGTGCTGATTGGCTGGAGTAAATAACACATTTTACCTTCTGGTATGAACAGTAGCTCTGTTTACATTTGAGACTTCTACTTTCGCTATTATTATTATTATTATTATTGTTACACTGTGTCGGCATTCATATTGGCTTCTAACAGCAGTGCAAAACAAAGTGTTAATGGTGTTGATCCACTTAAAGCTAACGGTCATATTCGAACAAGTAAGAGTGTAGCAACAAAACCGCTGTGTGTCGAAACCGAGTCGGGGTGTAGTTCTTGAATCCAACTTCTGATTTATACGGCGAGAAACAATCTGTAGTTGAAGTTAGTAGCAGCTTTGCAGAGCTGGGTTTCTGACAGCGATTGAGTAATAGACCACCAGGGATACAAAGCCATATTTTATTTATTAGTGGTAAGCTGTTGGTTGGTGAGTAAGTCGGGAAGCTGGAATGGAAACTTGTTAAGGCTAGACCACAGTCAGAACTTGTTAAAAAAAACAAAAAAAACTAATTGAGTTAAATGGCTAACATCCATCCAGGATACCGTCTTTCAGCAAGCACTAAACCATGTAATGGGAATACATTGAAGTACCTCGGAGCCGCCTGTAACACCCAAAAAGACCATGTGACTTGCAACCTCCTGTGAGCTTGATTTCAAATTTTTTTTTTGTCGTCATTCAGTGTTCTTAATAAATGCTGAACTTATTTAAAACGTGTAGCTTCCTGTCTACAAAGCATGCAACTCTTTATTAAAGTCTACCACATGCCAAAGCTATATTCATGACCCTGGTTTCGTAATACCTCAGATTACGGTCGACGCTGAGGACAAAGTGGTTGGAGACGTCTTGTTTAAGGTGTGGCCAACTTGTGTCTGTGATGTTTTTTGAGTGGAGAGGTTTTTGGGTGTAGAAAGTGGCTGGACTTCCTGTCCTCATCCTCGGCTCCTGGCTTTCGTGCCACAGCGGAGTACATTTGTTTGGTTAGCAGTTTGATTTATGGCCTTGGGGTTTTGAATATGTTTCTGTCCCATTCCTTTAAAAAAAAAAAAAAACAGCACCACAAAATTACACCGGGGAGAGAACTTCCTCAGGAGTTTCTCTCGAGATATTGATAGCACAATGCCACGACACCTGTATCAGCACCGCGCACACATGTAATCATCCACCCACGTGGCCCCACACACTGTATACAAGTACAAATACGGTACATAGCTAGTGACGTTGCTCCCGATACAATTTTATTTTACATGTATTTCTCTTTCTCGTGTTTATCTTGTTGAAAAGGATTGTTGTGCTTACCTGATGTTGCATAATGACAATGAATGATCCATGAATCTTTTAATATACATACAGCGTTTACACATTTTTACATGGCGTTTTATGTCCTGAACACATTCGGTATCCACATTTTGCAACTCGACACATTTCTGAATTATATTAATAAAAGACGTCGTCTTAACGTATTGACTTTGCATATTTAGTACACGCATGTCATTTATAGAAGACGTGGATGTTTGGACTTGGCCCACGTGAATTCTGTTGGCTTATTCTATCTTTGCGCTTCCTTTACAGTAATTCCGGTAATGAGTGTACGTGCACGGAGCGACACAACAGTAACCTCACACACTCAGTCGTTCCCTCGCTCCTTGTAAAAATATTTGTTAACGTATAAAAAAAATGCCAACTCGGGCGGTCTCATTGATTATTCCGAGATCCACCATCATTTATCCTGTCAAACACACTTTCTCGGACGGGCACACACACACACACACACACACACACACACACTGCACTGCGATTACACTTGTCTCCAGAACTCCCTGTTCATACACACTCACTCTTTCACATACACACACGTAACACACACACTCGCGCATTCTCTGCAGACTTGGTGGCCACAAGATTATTATGCTACCCCCTGGCGAGACTGACAGGTGTGTGTGTGTGTGTGTGTGTGTGTGTGAGAGTGTCAGGCAGTCTGGCGACCCCCCCCCCCCTTCCTGGTATTTATGAGTCGTGGACAGCTGAGGCGCTCGGCGAGATCTCTATTTAGCGCTTCCGGCTCATTATCATACACACAGGCGCTGAATGTGTGCAATTAGCCCCAGACCCGCCCACGTCATTTAGCCACTCGCTAACTTTGCGTATCAAATCCCCCTGGTGGCTTGTGGGCTTAAATAGGTCCCTGCTGCCCTTTTAACACTTGTGCTACTGCATAACGGGCCCGGGCAACAGAGCTGTCATCCGCGGAGCTTTCCCAGTTTGGCTTTGAGTACTTGTCACATGGACGGCAGCGGCCGAGTATTTTGATTCGCCGTGCATGGCGAGGACTTAGGCGTGCGGTCTATTAAGGGGGCAAGATGGTTGAGATTTGACTGAACCCTTTTATTTTAGATTTACTGTTGCATTCTTTTTATTATTGCATGAGGTCATCCCAAGTAAATAAATAGCCACAGTACAAGAATGTTTGAGGATTAAAAGGGAAATGAAATATTGACTCTTTTATAATAGACATCTTGTGGTATGCCATCAGCTTGTACAGTCATTTTTATTCTTTTGGTTCTAATTACCTGTGTAAGCATGTAAGAGTAGACTATCAGTACCTGCACTGATGTGGTCGGATGTAATAAGCAGGAGCTTGTTCCCAAGATTTCTCTGCTAGAATCACCTTACAAAAGCACTCTGCAGCCTGAAAGATACTCAATGAGTTTCATACCACATGGTCACTGTTTTTTCTGCAACTATTTTATTATTCATTAGCTTTTTAGCTTTGAGGCATAACCCAGAATTTCTTCTTCTGCAAGTCTTCCCCACGGTGATTGCTACTTTTCAGGCGTGGCAGGTTTTCAGTGTCATTCAGCAGTGTTTGAGGTGCACAACTTTGTTTAGAGAAGAGAGATTAGGCCCAAACCCACTGTTTGTGTGCCCGGATTCTGTCTCATCGGTGTGAAAAAAAAAGTTCAGTTAGCGGAGCGTACGCCCTTTTGTGTTGCTAATTAGTGTTCATTTTATGAGATCATATATATTTATGAATGTTAAATTCATCCAAATGGAGCTTTAGATGCTTATATTTCTAATAATGTGTGATACCAGAAGGGAAACGTCAGCAATGTCTTTGCTAAAATTGTGCTGGCTTTGTTTAGAAGAAGTATGACTCAAGCGATTTGTTTTCATCTTATTGTTATCATCTTTTTCTTCATCCACCCGACCACAATTGTTTTTGTCCCTCTTGCCTTGTTCTCTGCAGTTTCAGTTTAGCTCTGTAGTGTTTGTTTGGGTTTCCTCATCTCACCCTGAACCGTGTCCTTGTCCCTTTGTGTGTCAGGTCCAGGCTGTACGGGGGCGCAGTAGGTCTCTGAGCTCCAATGCCAGTGGACATGCAGCCACACCAGGGGCTGTACCACTACGAGACCTCACCCAGCCATCCCTCCAGAGGGTAAGACGGTCACTCATTGCTCTGCGGATGGCGATTCCCGTGGAAGCGTTTTCAGAAAGATGAGGAATAGGGCAAAAGTTTGGATATGAGGCTGTTGATACCAATCTCAATAATAAGCAGACTGGGGTTGTTTTAGTCTCTCTTAGCATGTAGAAAGGGAGGTAGGAAGAAAAAGCTAGCCTGCCGGTATCCAAACATCAGGCATTGCCCATTTTCTTTTACAGATAATAAGGCCATAATATGTTTTTGGTTGTGCAGCTTTTATTGTGTTTTAATATTATTAATAATGCTTTAAAAGCATTATTCTAATTCTATATGCCATTATAGCATTATGATGTCACAAAGGCAGGAAATGGTCTCGACATGACAATAAAATCATTCATCACAATTATTTATTTGACAACAACATCCCGACCTAAACACATGCAGAGGTTTCTCTAAAGGCGTCGCTTTGCAAAACCAAGGTGAAAGTGCAAACTTCTGAGCCAAATGGAAGACAAACTATGTGAATTCCAAGTTACCTCAAAAATATGCCAACAAATACAACACTAAAGGGACATCTGTGCGAGCTGATATCAGTCATATTAAAGCAGGCTTACAGTCCATCCACTTCTTCCCCTGCGCGTGTCGACAGATGCACTCCGCACAATGGAGCAAAAACCCGCCTGCGATAACAAGTCTGTTAACGCTCCCCCTAAAAGTCCCAAGTGAAGGCTCCTGCACAGGGCTGACATGGTGACCTGGACGCCGGACAGAAGCTGCACCTATTTTAAATCGCACAGATATTCCGAGCTCGCAGGTCTCGCTGCAATTGTTGTGGCCGCGGCGCTAGCTCGGTCCCTCACTCCTCCCTCCCTCCCTCCCTCCCTCCCACATGCCACCCAGGTTGCGGGTGGACTCAGCCTCTCTCTGACAGCTGCTAATTACAGGCTGACCAGGCCCCGCTGTGCTCTGCATGACTGCCTCGCGCCCCGCTCAGGTTACGCCGAGTGAGGGAGAAACGGAGAGAGATGGAGAGAAAGGTGGTCAGGACAGAGAAAGACAGAGGAGCGGGAGGGAGAGGAGGAGGAGATAGGGGACGTAGGGGAGAGGGAGGGAGGGAGGGAGGGAGGGGGAGAAACGGAGAACTGGAACAGAAGGGGTGAATGGGAGAAGAGAAAGGGAGAAAGGAGGGAGAGTGGGGAAGGGGGGGGGGGCAGCGCAGTGGATTAGAGGGGACAGATTAAGCTCCTGTGTGGAATACACGTTGCCGTGAAAGAATTAAAGACCTGAATGGACGACTTGGGAGGAGGTGGATGGGTGAAGTCTGCCCCTTTTTGGGGAGAGGAGCGAGACGGACGCAGAGCAGGAGAACTGGAAGCGGGGAGACACGTTTTTGAAATGGCCAGTGAGAGTGAGGAGAAAACACTGACATTCATGCGAGGGCTGGAAAGTTCCGTTGACGCGCGTCCCTTCTCTAGTTTGGTTGGGGAAACCCCAGAGGAGTGAGTTTCCACAGTGAAGACCAACATGAGCGCTTTACTCCATCTAGTGGCTGGAAGCAGGCATGACAAGGCAGTGCTTCCATCTGTGCCCCACCTCGAAAAAAAAATAAAAGGAGCACATAGATATTGTGGACATTGCATTTATCCAGGTCCAAAGGTGACACAACACTGGAAAACTATTTCCCATTTAAATATATATGTATTTATTTCAGTTATTACTTACGTTAGGGGCCCAAAATCCCACCTACGTTGCATGCAGTTGCCATATCTGATTTTAATGATGCACATCTATGACATCTGCAGCCTCGTGCCATCAGACCAGTCTCCCTACACAGATGTGTCCTCGCTGCGCGCCCCCCTCCTCAACGGCCACCCCCAGGACTGCCGCGCCATGTATAACCCCAGTATGGCTCATGGATCGGGACAGGGGATTGGCAACTGCATGGATCAATATATGCGGCCCCCTCAGGCGCCACCGCCACACAGTATGATGGGCCACAGGGGCATGCCGCCCACAGACGGTGAGTCGGGGTATCTTTTACATCTCCTTAATCTCACAGCTGCTACTGAGTTGGATTTAATGATACCTGAGAGACTGAGGACGAAACTGAGACTACCCAGATTTCTACCACAGGAACTCGTCGACAGAAGGGCCGGTTGTACTGCTGAGATATAATCTGTCACTCAGCTTGAGCTAATCTTAATCACTCGGTTAATTTACTCAAAGCAAATCTGTTGAAGCATCACACACATAGTTTGCTCGTTCTTATTTTTAAATGCAATTTGCGAATGAAATAGTGTCCAGTGGGCGGGTGTTTTTAATTTAATTTAGTTTGGTTTGCCACCAGCTGCACCCAAGAGAGAATGCTTAGTAGAGAGAAGACAAGCACCACTGTGCATGGGGAATCTTTAGCTTTTGGTACAGAAAATACACTTTTAAAATCAGTTCAATTGTAGCAGCTGCAGAAACCCGAGAGACGTGAATGGGAATCTACGCAGTGGTGTGATTCAGTGTCCGTCATTTGTGTCCAACAGGTGGAAATAGCACCCCCTACTGTAACCAGAACAACATGATGTCCTCTCATCACAACTTCTGCCAGTTTCAGCCCTCCTCTGATCAGATCGGCTCAGGTGATGGTAAGTTAACGCTCCCACCGTTTACCTGTGTACCGTCAAAAGATGGTGCACCACCAACTCTAACCCTCCCTGCTCTCGCCGCTCCTTGTTCCCCTGCAGGCTCCAGGTTCTCCACCCCTCGCTCCATCCTGAAGCTGAGTAAAAAGAGAGCTCTGTCCATCTCTCCTCTGTCTGATGCCAGTGTGGACCTGCAGACAGTCATCCGAACCTCGCCCAACTCCCTCGTGGCCTTCGTCAACTCTCGCTGCAACCCAAACGGCGCCAGTTCCTATGGACACCTCTCCGTGAGCGCCATGAGGTCAGATACATTCCCCATTCCACCAGAAGCTATAACCCATTCCTCAGACTAGTAAGGTTTAATATTCAAGGGAATTAATTCAAAGTATCTGACATTCCCTGATTTTAGAATAGCATCATAACACACACTGTTTTACTTTGAGGCTATCCTCTCCCCTTATTTAGCCACATTAGCATGCCAAATTGCATCACCTATCATCATATACTAACCCCATTTAGCCTGAGCCAACATATTTCCCTCCTTAAGAGAAAACAAATTTGTCAAAATGTACATTCATATTTCATTGCGTCCATTCATAATATTAATTTGAAATGATTTGACTATCCTACCAGTTCCATCAGCTTTTCATCTCTTTAAGCTCTATTATTGTTTTCTCTGTTACAGCCCATCCCTCGGCTATTCCAGCAATATAAACTGCCAATCCAGGCAACAGGTGTCCATGTATGGAGGGGGCGGGGGGACACCTCTTGGAGGCCACTCGACAGGTCCTTGCCAAGCTTCCCGCTTACCGCCCCACAATCCTCGGCTCCACGCTCCACCCAAGCATGGACATGTAAGACGGCCCTCTCACTCACGAGAGGAGAATAGGAAGCTAAAACAGGATTACAAATCTCTGTTGATTCTGTTGAGTGTTAAAGTCATTTCATTTAAAGTGTGTATTTTTGTTCTTTTGCAGCTAAAGACCGAGCCAGGGCTGGGTGGGGTGATGGATGGCATGAATGTAAAGAGCCTGGAGGAGCGGTCAGAGGGAGATGTGGCCAGTCCTTCTTCCACTGGCACTCAGGTGCAGAGACAGATCTTGTCCACATTCATGAATGTACATCTTTGGCAATATTTAAAATACCTATGCTGCAGTGTAAACAAAAATGTATACTTCTCAATGTTTCACTGCCATGGACCCATTTGGCAGACCTGTTTCCAGGTATTGCAGTCAACAAAGAGATTACTTTATGAGTCTGTCACAGCAGAACTAAACTGTTATGTAGATTAATCTATTAAATGCAGTCGCAAGTTTTGATGGGAAAATTAGTGGGCAAGAACTTTGCAAAGATGTGGAACGTTACATCATTTAAACCATTTCTCATTTTCCACATTTTTAACAAAAGTAATCATTAATCCGACCGAGCACACACTCCTCGACTTGATGTTATACTTCCGCCTAATTCCACGATTGTATTACCATTTTTTTTTAAGATTACTTCTGACAATTACGAGAAAATCACAGCTTGCTAAAGAGCCAATCATTTTGCACCGCGGCAGCAGGTAATCAGCCTTGCTTGTTGTTGCGTCGTTGTTTTCCCACGGCCTCGAGTGCCTCTCCACCCCAAAACAATAATTAAAACTATTACATCCAGCCATTTGAATACTGTAGAAAGGTAATGATGGATAAAAGCAAAAGAATTATTAGTTCTACTAAAAACACACTTTTGGGGTTACCAGAAGTTGGGGCTCTGTCATACATTCCTTCATCTTCAGCCACAAAGCTCTGGTTTGAACCTTTTGTCTTTCATCAGGACCCTCTCCTGGGTCTACTGGACGGCAGAGATGACTTGGACAAGGAGGACGGGAAGCCTGAACCAGAAGCCATCTATGAAACCAATTGTCACTGGGAGAGCTGCAACAAGGAATTTGACACGCAAGACCAGCTAGTTCATGTAAGATGAACTACTAATGAGATCAGATCAAGTGATTAAGAGAGAAAACAGGTTTTTTTTAACAAAATGGATTTGAAATATGAATGGGATTTTGTCTTTAACAGCACATCAACAATGAGCACATCCACGGAGAGAAGAAGGAGTTTGTGTGTCACTGGCAGGAATGCTCTCGGGAACAAAGGCCTTTCAAAGCCCAGTACATGCTGGTGGTTCACATGCGCAGACACACGGGAGAGAAGCCACACAAGTGCACTGTGAGTGTATCTTCAGTCCGTCCATGTACTCGCTTTCTATACGTGTTTTAATTTGGCTCTTGGAAGGTGTGCTCTCAACTCGGCTGTTGTTATTAAAACCCATCCGTGTCTTTCTGTTTTAGTTCGAAGGCTGTAACAAGGCCTACTCTCGCCTGGAGAATTTGAAAACCCACCTGCGCTCTCACACAGGAGAAAAACCGTACGTGTGTGAACACGAGGGCTGCAACAAGGCCTTCTCCAATGCCTCAGACCGGGCCAAGCACCAGAACCGAACTCACTCCAATGAGGTACTGTATCATTTCACAACAGACTTTTTCGGGTACATTATGAGACCTTTTAGTAAACCATACTTTATCTTTTCAAGGTAAACACATGAGTACACACCAACACCAACATTAGTCTGTATTAAACAGCTTCTTGTGAGTTGCATTGCACTCCGCAGTCCTTTCTGTACGCAAGACACACAATCAAGACTTGATGTATTTATTACCTTTGTGTTGCCTTTTTGCACAGAAACCTTACGTATGTAAGATACCCGGATGCACTAAGCGCTACACAGATCCAAGCTCTTTGCGTAAACACGTGAAAACGGTACATGGCCCCGAAGCCCACATCACCAAGAAGCATCGTGGAGACACAGGACCTCGACCCCCTGGTTCAGCGATGACCCCTGGAGGCCAGAGCTCTGAACTACTGCTGGAGAAAGAGGAGACGCGCAGGGAGGACTGCAAGCTGTTGGCTCCTGAGACTACTCTGGTGAGTGACACGTTTTGTGATGGCCTCAGAGATCCTTTAGATGCAAAGTGATTAAGGAAAGGCCCCAATGTTGAACCACCAAACTCATAGTTTAGTTATTGTGTGTAAAAAAACGTTCTTTCACCGTTTTCAGAAATCCCAGCCGAGCCCCGGCGGTCAATCCTCTTGCAGTAGCGAACGCTCTCCACTGGGGAGCGCCAACAACAATGACAGCGGGGTTGAGATGAACCTGAACGCAGCTGGCAGCCTGGAGGATCTCACTGCACTGGAGGATGGAGTCGCAGGTGGAGGGGAGCCAGTGGGTGTCGGAACGATGGGGATGTCATCTCAGGCTTTGAAGCGGCTGGAGAACCTGAAGATCGACAAGCTGAAGCAAATCCGCAGACCAACCCCTCCCGGCCGCTGTTCCAACAACAGGCTACCTGCACTTCCTGGTATGTTCTGTGATGAAATATCTGATGGATATTCAGAGCTGTGTTGTGGGCGTAGCCTCAGTTACATTGGTTAAGTCTGAACTGTTGCACAAAGTAGAAAATTCCAACATAAGCGACCCTATGATTGAGTGAAAAACTGCTTCTAAGCCGTTTCCTCCCTCTGGATGTTCACTTCCAGGTCCGGGAGAGAACATGGGAATGTGTGCACCATCCCCCCTGCTCTCGAATCGCCGCGTTATGGAGCTGTCCAATCACGAGTTAGGAGGCGGCGCGCCGATTGGCTGCTCTTCCAGTGACAGGAGAGGCAGCGGCACCAGCAGCCTCAGCTCTGCTTACACCGTCAGCCGTCGGTCCTCCATGGTGTCCCCGCACCTGTCCAGCCGGCGCTCCAGTGAGGTCTCGCAGATGGGAGGACCGGGAGGGGGCGGGTGTCACCACCTCGCCGCGGAGAAGAGCGTGGGTGACCCCCTGTCTCCGGAGACCAATCGCAGAGGCGCTCCCTGTCCCGGAGGCGGGCTGCCAGGGCTTCCTAATTTAACACCAGCCCAGCAGTACAGCCTAAAGGCCAAATACGCTGCGGCAACCGGCGGACCACCACCTACTCCTTTACCCAACATGGAGCAGCCGGGCACTCCAGCTAGAAGGGGCGTTTTGAGTGAGTACCAGGGGCAGCCCCTGCCTCCCTTCCTTCAAAAAGGTGGCCCACGTAGGCACAGTGCCAACACGGAGTACGGCACCGGCGTGGTCTACCCTCACCAGGCTCCCGGTAACAACAGCCGGCGGGCCAGTGACCCGGTTCGATCGCTAGCAGATCCGCAGGCTCTCCCCAAGCGCTTCAATAGCCTCAACAACGTGGCCATGATGGGCAGAAGGAACGCGCTGCACCGCGGCTCCGACACCAGCCTCTCCCGCCACCTGTACTCCCCTCGGCCGCCCAGCATTACGGAGAATGTGATGATGGAGGCCATGGGCATGGAGCCCCGCCTCGCCCCCGCTGATGCCAGGGATCGTTCCATGATGATGCCCCCCGGGGAGAGGAGCTTCATGGGCTACCAGCAGCAGCATCATCATCTGGGGAACCAGCTGTCCCCGAGCCATGACTCTCTGAGCTGCCCGGACCAGGTTTACATGCAGGGGCCGTACCAGAACCAGGGAGGGGAAGTGACCTCCAGGGCCGGTGGGAATCCAATGGGACAAGCGCGGCCTATCCACTCGGAGGGCATATCTAATGCACTTCTGCAGCAGGCGGAGTACAGCATGAGCACCTGCCAACTCAGTCCCTCGGGCCCCCACTACCCCAGCATAGGCCAGGGCGGGGATGCTGGAGGCCCTTGGAGCGATTCCCACGGCCAAATCCAAACTTCCAACCATGCTCTCCAGAACCAGCGAGGAATGCCGTATTCCGATCCCAGCCTGCAGCCTCAGCAGACACAGGCCCACTTCAGCAATCAGACAGGCCTCTACAACAGCCCCGATGGCACCCACAAACTCACCATCAAGCCGGAGCAGCAGTTCCACCCCGGGATGGGGGGAGGAAACGCCTGTCAGAGTGCAAAGCTGCAACAGCAGCGGATGCTCGTCCAGCAACCTCAGGGTTACCCGCAGCAAACGGGCCAGGTCCTGATGAGGAGCTCTAACAATCCCAGCTGTGACTTTCAAGGGCAGAACCACCAGAACTCCTTCCCCACCGGAGGGGGCTTGAGCTTGGGCTGTGCTGGCACCGCACTCGCCGATGGGCAGAGGTCAGAAACCCCGATGATGCAGGTGAAGGAGATGATGGTGAGAAACTATGTACAATCGCAGCAAGCGCTCATGTGGGAGCAGCAACAAGAGCAGCAGCAACAGCAGAGTGGAGTAAAAGCGCCTCCTCTGTCTGATAACATGGATATGAGTGCCCAGACGGCCATAATGCAGCACAGTCCACAACATCCGAACCAGAATCTTTACTCAAGCCAGCCTTACCCGTCCTACCCCAACCAGAACCTGGCCATGAGCCCCCCGGCCCACGGCAGAGGGCCCGCCTCCGTCACACCTAAAGACCAGCAGCTGGCGGGTCTCCAAGTGTCGTGTTACGGCCAGGAGATGGTGGTCCCCAGGCCGCCTCAGGGGCGGAAGCCCCTCAGCCGCCAGAACAGCCTGTCACAGGTAGGAGTGGGCTACCTCGGCAGCCCGCCCCACCTCAGCCCCGTCCACGCCGCTTCCAGCCCCAGGCGAGTGGTCCGACTTCCTCCAGTGCAGCATCCACAGCACCAGCAGAGCGACATGTTCTCTCCTTCCAACAACAACAACAACATGTACTATTCGGGTCAGATAAGCATGGATATGGACAAACACATGGACCCCCAGATCGGGCCTTGTCTCAACCAGCCGCACGGCATGGGGTCCAGCCTGGACCCGACAGGTGGCACAAAGACATCCCCCATGGCCCCCTACCCCGCGTCCGGCCCCATCTCCAATGCCTTAGAACACCTGGACCTGGACAACGCCCGCATAGACTTCACCTCCATCGTGGACGATGCCGAGTCCTCCTCGTTCAGCCCAATCAACAATCCCCTCCACGGCCTGCCGGGGTCTTCCTCCCAGGCCTCGTCCCGCCTCACCACCCCCCAGACGTCAGTCAGCCTCGCCGCGGGCGCCGGCCTGTCCAACATGGCCGTGGGCGACATGACGTCCATGCTCACCTCGCTGGCTGGGGAGAATAAATACCTGAACACGCTGTCTTAGAGGAAGACTTTGGGGCATTGAAAGTTCTTGATGTTTTAAATTGAGATCCCGCGTGGAGATGTATGAAGCCCAGTGTTCGGGCCTAATTTGCATTGGGTTTAAAACATTAAAATGCTGTTGCTCACGGGATGTTGAAAGAACGTTAACTATCACATAATGGGTATAATTAGCCCTTATTTGAGCCAGGACTCCTAAACTCGTAAGGCAACTGTTTCCAGTGGGTACCAGGAATAAATGATACGTTGGAATGCATTTTGGTTGCAAGTTGAGACAAGAGTCCAAATTGTAATAATGCCTACCTGAAACCTTAAAACCAAAGGTGCCTGATCAACCTCCCTTGCTGTATTGTTCCTTCGCTGCCTTGGTACTTGGTCCTTTTCTGTGCCTTCTCTCTTAGACACAGAGCAAATATGCCCGATATGAAACTGACACTGAACTTTTTCCGACCAGGCATTCACAGTCACATGGTGCAGTGGAGCACAGAAGGATGCATGTAAATAACTTTTATATACATTTATATATTTTGTGTATACGACAATGAGACCGTGGATGAATCGTCCCCCGTCTTGTGACAAACTGCTCGTGTTCTAATGGCCCAAATGTCCAGGCGGGAAGGTGTTCGTTCGAAGAGCTGAGCTAAGATATTAAGTTGCGCTTCTAGTGATTGAGAAATCATTACAACACAATCTTTATGGTGGCATATCAGTATTCCCACAGCTGCAGAAATGCAGTCACAGACACACACACACACACACACACACACACAGTGTCCACACACAGACACTCAGGACTTGTTGGTGTTTGAATCGTTGGTGTTCAGATTAAATGCATTTTGTAATTGCCTTTCTAGACAGAGAGTTTGCACTCCATATGTTTACTGTAGGTGTTCTTGAAGCAGCTGTGTGTGTTTTTTTTCTTTTTCCCAGTGGTGTTGATAGCTGCAAAACAGAAAGTTCCTTGCTCTTGCGAAAGGTACACTCACAGGGGATCAAAGAGTAAAGCTCGATTTTATAATACGTGTGCAACAGGACCCTCTGCATTGCAGTATGTCCGTCTGATATGTCAATGACTCAGATGAGGACCGCGGCTATTTTGAATGACACCTCGAATCAGCTGTTTTGTGTCCATTAACAGATGTGTAATAGTCGTTCGATGCTGCTGCACTTCGGCTCTAATCCCAAAGAAGAGTTATTGGGGAATTTCTGCATCACTAGTTCAGTATAGAGGATCGAGAAGCAGGCCACCGTAGTAAAATACATATTGTCAGTGGGTATAATGAGGTACTTTTCTGCGACTGTTAAGCTGTTTCACATGGACAAAGACTGCAGCTCTTGGTAGGAGAACGGATTTCACACTGTGGCTTTGCACTGACTCCAGCACTGTGTGGAAAGATCTCTGATGACTATTCACATGAACCTCATTTTGATAGCGAGAAAGAATTATTCCAGTATTTTTTTTAATAGTCTGTCAAGAACACATCTGAGGACAGCTAGGCGTATTAAAGCCACATCAACGTATGGCGGGAGCATTTCACAGGACTTTTTCCGAAAAAATAGCAGCGTCACTTCAAAGTTTACTAAGCATTAGCGGGAATGAACATTTCTTCATTTTGGAAAAAGTGTACAACCTACCAAAGACACCTTAAAATGACTGAGAAAAAGATGCACAAATAGTCTATTTTAACACAACACTAACACTAGCAATAAGGGCATGAACATTGGACGGTAGTGCTGTTCCTTAGAATGTATGAGATGTTTTGCATAAAATTATCTTTTTATATTAATGAACTTTATGGATGTTGCCTTCTATGTGTGCATTTTTTTTTCTTTTTTTTTTTATAACTGTCGTCCTTCATTCTGACTTTTTTGCTGGCAAAAGAATAATACCTTTAGCACCTAAACGCTATAATAGTAGAGCTAACGACAATAGACAAAAGCCAACTGTTATATTTTGTGTACAATTTTCTACATTTTTATACAAATGTGCTATATTTTACCAGTTTATGAATAAAGATGTTCAGCGGGGCGAATGCAGAAGGTTGGTCGGAACTTTTTTTTTCACATCTGTGGTTGTAAAGTGATGTTAAGCAAATACTGTGATGAGACATATCATGTATGTTAAGCGGGGCCGGATGCAGCATGTGACATATCGTATATGTGACATATATATGTTCACATCTGGACGGTCTAGAGTAAAGACGTGTGAAATAACCCCTCCTCCACCGGCCCCACACTTGTTACTTAATCCAGTGCCGTCTTTCCTCCAGTAGAGGGCAGCACAGCCAACACAATGTCCTTTTCCTTCACAACAAATAGAGCCCAACAGCAAAAGTTGAATGCCGCATCATCCACCATCTCGGTAGGAGTTCATATATATTCTGTGCAAATGTTACTTCAGGAAGCGACCGACGTTACAGTTACTATAGACACACAAGACTTTAAAGCTCAAAGTCTCCCTTTTAGACGCCCCGTGGGTATGTGTTTGCTACAAAGAAATGCCTGCAAGCAGTTAAAAGTAGTCTGAGTAATTGTTATGCAGCACCACAAAAACGATTTCAAGTCTAACCATCCAACAAAGCAATGACATCAATCAGAAATCATACTCGGTTCTGTCTAAGTCATAATTGTACAAACCTCTTGTTATGACTTATGATTTAGACGAGCATGTTAATGCGTTCGATTATCAACTGCAAGTAAGTGAGTGGATGAGCATTAAAAATGGCTGCTCTTGGTGACATCAGTGCTGGACGAGGCTCCCTGTGGTCAGCCGGGACTGGCAGCGTGGGCCGCTGAGTGCTGCTCAAGAAACAGCAACTACAGGAGGCTCATAAAACATTATCAACATCTTAAAGACATGAACTAAGAGAGTGAAGGCAAAGTAATTAAGAGTCTAGGTTTATGTGACACTCCTCAGCAGGGGTTTCCCAATATTTCTGGCTTCTGAATGCCTAAAATGAGGTCATGTTTATTTGTGATTTCAAGTCACAGGAAAGTGGTTTCAGAGCAGTTTGACCAAAGAGTGATTTTTCAGAAAAAGAATTAGCCGTATGTTGTGTTTCTTCTGTCTTTAATGCATGGAATCACCCTGTGGTAATGAGGTACATTACCATATACTTATTCCAACTAATACCCTAATTATAAATATTTACAGCCTAATTAAAATTGTTTTATTTACTATGTGTCTATGGAACATATCATTTTCAAATGTCTTGTGGAGCAGTTGTCAATTTAAAAGACATAAAACAAAATACAGCTGCATGAAATACCGGTAACCGTAGCAACAGTCCCTACATCATCTAACTATGACCTTAATTCACTTTCAGATGACTTGAAAAGGACAAAACATGAGCACATCAAAATACATACCTCCCATAAGAGTATTCGGATATAGAACCCACCTTGTGCGTTATCTCGGGCGCGTTGTGTGAGTCCTCGCCGACTAGCTTAAACTGCTGTGCTTAGGGATTTTGTACAGTAAGGTTTTTAATGTGATATTTATATAAATTGCTATCACCACCATTACTTTTTACAGCGCTGGCTCACATTTGGTCCGGGGGCCCCAGCTAGCCTGGACTATATTGGCATTGTGGTGTTGTGGCATGGCACGGTAGACTCACTGCAGCCACTACAGCCTGGCAGGGATGCTGAAGCTGACTCATTCGCTCCGAGGGAAGGGGAAGTTCTCCTGACTGACTACCCATCGGCAGTCTGGGATGTCTACATTTGTCGTGTTAAACAATAGCTCCACTGAAAGGTCAAATAGAGGGTCTCCTATCACCTGACAGGACGTTAAACAATTCACACTTTTATATACCCATGTTGGTGCATGAAAAAACTAAAGTTACAGCTAATACCTATTAGCTTGCACCTTGTTGGGAAGAGGTAACCCTTTAGATTTACCAAAATACTACAAAAGATACGTCAAACGTATCAAATGTCCTTTTCACTCATTTGAGCCTATTCACCCTAACAATGAGGTGCTTAATAAATCAGTGTCACCTATGTTTTTGTTTTAAGAAACTACTAATGTAAATGTTGAATACCTTTTGCTTTCCTGTTTTAATATTTAAGTTAGCTTCTCATGTGACACTATTACATACATTTCAGATCTAAGGCTCACTGATCGTTTTTCTGGAAACGTTGCCTTGTCTCTTGCCTCAAGTCAAAGGGATTGTTATGGATAGCTTCTTTTTTTAGAGTGTGTGGGTTTGTGTGTGTATGTGTGTGTGTGTGTGTGTGAACATATATTTTCAAACCATATTCTCGAACAGGTTTGAGCTAGAACGTCAAACGTTAGACGGCACTGATGCAAAGACAGTGTTTTATTTAACTTTCTGAAATGTGATGTCCTCTTTTCTGTGGAGTCACAAATGGAAATGCCAAAATAAGAGTTTTTTTTCAAATGCAAAGAAGTGGGCAGCATAATGACTTTTCTCTTTTCTTGTCTTGCCATTCAGAAAGAGGCTTTTCTTTTCCTTTGTCACTTAGGTTGGCATATAATTAACTCCTGCTTAATATGCTGTTTAAGGGCTCTCCTCCCCATGGAAGAAGCTTTGAACCCATAGACCACGGTCAGGGACAAAACCCCAGTGGGACTGCTTCCTCCATGCTCCTCCTAGTGTGTGCGTATGTGTATGTATAGAAGAAGTAGTTGTTTTAACAAGACAGTAGAACGCCAAAGCCACCACCGGTGCATACTTATGTGACTCTGCACACCCATCGAACCGAAATAAGACTGCACAAACATTCACCATATGGCCATCGGGGAATCAAATGAGTGAACACTTCAAACGTTGCATAATCAAACATGTCTAAAAGAAGTGCATTAGAGTACAGGTGAGTGTACATAAACACATTTTATTGCTGATCGGTCAACACCAGTGGAGTACGTCATCATTTAGGTATTATACAACACAAAGCTAAACCTATAGCTTTAAGTTTGAATTAACTATGGTGATTATATTTTGTACTAAACATAAACAAATCAGTGAGAAATGTATAGTTTGACTGAACTCAATTCCAATTTGACTTATGAACTGCGTTGATGCAAATGACCATCTTTTTTTTTTATAAAACAAGCTCCCAGGACCTCTAAAGCACCTCTGCACCTCCATGACCCTCATCTGTGGCAAAGTTTATTGCCCCCCCCCTCCTCACCCACCTCCGCGCCCCTCTCCTTTTCTCCTCCCTCTCCTCTATCCATCCCTCCACAAAGAACCGTGATGACCCTTCTGTCCCTGTCTTTATTTGGCCCTCCGCTCCCTCCCCACCTTCAGGATGCTTTCTCTTCCAGAATCCATTAGGAGACAAACCCCCGGCAGCCATGATGGGTTAAGGAACGAAAGGGGGAGAATTTTGTTTTCCTACCAAGAGCTGATCTTTGGGAAAAAGGCTTTTTTTTATTAAAATGGGACCCAACTTGGAAAACCAGCATGTTTGTGGTGGTTGGAGATTTAAATATTGTTACTAGACACACGGCCATTAAATATGATATTAAGTTTAAGAACTCCTTCATTTATCTACATGATGTAAAGAATGAAATAGATGTCGTGTGGATCATGTTCAAACTTTAGGGCCTGTAAGCAATTTGGGTAATAAGTAAATAATCTGTTTTTCTCTGCTTTGATAGTGTCTTTAAAACCTACAATCACTGAATAATTCTGGGCCACTCTTTGTGGGGGAGTTGGGTTTTCAATTGACTCCTCTCGCCTCTCAGAAATGCGCGCAGGTAATCGCTCTTTCACTCCTCTAATCTGTTTCACGGGGTCAGATCCCCGTTTGTTTACTCCGCTCTCCCTCTATAGAGACACATTATGCGCCGTGAAAAGCTACCCGGCTCGCTTTTATTATCTCCAAGTTAGGAAGAGCTTGGGGGGGGGGGGGGGTGTAATAGAAAGCTAAAGGTGGGGGTCCTGAACGCCGCGCTGCAGTTTTATTTCGGATGTTTTTTTCAGTTGCAAAACAGATTACGGTCCAGGTTGCAACACAAAGGACCGTCAATGCACCACTTCCTACAGCCATCCAGGGGTGAATGGGGCGCAGGATGGGGTCCCCTCCGGGGTCCTCGAGCGCAGGTGCGACGTGTATAACAAGTCGAGCCATAAAACATGAGGCGGGGGTAGGTTTTTTTTTTCTTATTCTTTTTTTTTTACACTTTACCTGTCGTCATTAACCTGCAGTTAGTGTTACCTCGTCGCGGTGGAATCGTAGCGAGATGTAGTTAAGTAGTTAACGGCCTCGTTGGCACCTCGTCGAACAGCTTATAAATAAAAATTTAAAAAATTTAAAAAACCGTTAAGACGCGCGAGGAGCTCGCGCTGCGGCATCTGCACGAGGTGCAGATTGTCGAGTGAGCTCGTTTATAAGCATCGAGGAAAGACAAACACAAACACACACACACACACAAGAGGAGACTTTAACAAGGAGACGAGCCGCCATTCATCGGCCTCTGACCGTTTGCTGTCATGTTGCTCTGTGGAACTTTACACTAATTACCCATTAAGCAACGCGCTATAGAGACAGTGAGAGCGGTGCGCTCCCAAAACTGCACGTGGACGCACCGGCCCTCTCCGGAGTCTGGAGTCGTGAAAAGAAGTTTCTTCAGAGCTCACACGTCTTTGCGGGCGGTGGACTTGGTGAGCGCGTCCAGAACCCGTCACGGACTACTTCGTGACGAAGGTGCACGCGGCGTTTGCCACCGCCAAGAACCTGACCCCGGAGGCCGAACCTCTGCCGCTTGACATCACTCCGCCTCGCGGCGCGTCGCGGTCTGAGAGAGAGAGAGAGAGAGAGGAAGGGAGAGAGCGATAGAGAAAGAGAGGGGGAGAGAGAGAGAGAGAGAGAGAGAGAGAGTCTCCCGCTGTGAGCGAAGGCGATGCCTCATCCCCATTCATTCTGAGGCAGGCGCTCGGAACCAACGCGCACTCGCACCGCTCCACCGGACAACTTAAAAAACAACAACAACAACAACAACAACGAAATTAAAAGTGTTATGATGACAGAAGAAAGTAGGGGCAAGCGAAGGAAACAAGCCAACCCGAGGAGGAATCGAGGTAAGAACCAAGCGGGCGCCGGAAAAGTTTGAATAAATTGATCATTTAATGCAGTGGACAGAAGTCCTCGTGCGAAACCGAGATGATTTCTTCTGCAGTCTATGCGAAGGCTAATTGTACATTTTGTAGAGTCGCTTTGTAGTTTGCTGCACAGCAGTTTGACTGGATTCATGTTTCATTTGTTTTTGCGTCCATGCACATTAAAGTGTAGGGTTAAGGGTTCAGTTTCCCTCATTTGGGATTATTCTACCGGTATACAAAGCCCTGCAAAACACACTCACAACCTCACAAAGATGTTAACTAACATCTTTTTTTTCCCAACTCATTCTCACAACTTTGTAGATTTTAGTTTTGATGAATCACACCTGCAATGAGACTGAAACTTTCCCGGATCTTGTTCACTCAGGACTTGTTGTTATGCGACCTGATTTAACTTTGATGAAGTTTTATTTTTGAAATGTTTTTAGATAGAAAGTAGCCTGCAGAAGCAATGGGATACATTTTAGGATTATCAACTGACTTTTCTTGAACTTTAGGAAATATCATTTCATCACAAAAAAAGCTGTAATCTCCAAATAACTTTATATTATATATACATATTTAGTATATAAATAGTAGTAGTAGGTATAGTAAAGTTTAGTTTTTTTTAAATTATGAAATTTGTTTAGTTTTTTATATATAAAGGCTTTAAAATATGATCTCTCCCATCTCATTTTCCATTCCTTCATAGGCATTTTTTATATTATTCTAACATGACTATCAATCAACTTATCAAGAATTAGTGGAATGATTCAGATGACTTTAAAGCTTTAGATGATGTCAGTTATCAGTTTTTAGAGAAAATCACTTCATAAAACCGTGCTGGGAGGGGCCATCAGTTAGTAAACTGAATTAAGAGACATAGTTCTACGTGCATCAAGCTGTGTGTGTGTGTGTGTGTGTGTGTGTGTGTGTGCGTGTTTGCTTGTGGCTCTGAACTCACAGGATTCAGGATTTCAGTGCATGGGTGCAAATGTACACTTGTTCTTCTGTCCTACTGATGAGAACGGAACATTAATCTCAATGTCCAATCAACATATAGACAGAAACACAACACGCTTGTTTAAGCCCTAAATTATCTTGCAACATATTTTGGAATTACCTAAATGTAAACCTACATTTAAAATCACTAAAATCAAAAGAACCTTATTCAAACAATGGTGGTTTTGGGTGATGTGTCTCGCTGCTGCAAGGTTGTTGGATGGAGCAGGTGAAGCCTGGCAGTCGTCCTAAACAAACCTGACCATTACCCCCAATGCAAACACAGCTGTGCATGAAGAAAAAACACATCATCACAACTAACTCAACTAATTCTCTTATTACATACAGTATAATACAACTGCTTTATTCTGAACCCTTGCAAACCATGCAGACAGACTACAACCGGCGTAAACCTTTGCTGTATGGAGTGTGTTTATTTAGTTTATTAGTTTGCTGTAGTTTATTAGTGTTTCCTCATTTTATTTAGAGAGGTGTGAAGCTGAGCAAAGTGTCCCCAGGGTGAGAAACTTCACTGGGCGCCAGACATAACGGATAGCTGTGTGTGCGCACACACACACACACACACACACACACATTCTCTCTATCACCTTTGACTGTCACGTAGCTGTTTGTCGACCGACTTCACTTTATTTCACAAATCCGTCATGCTACCGCGAAGGCTCTCAGCAAAAAGGCCCACTTATTGACCAGGACCTGTCACTTAACAGAGCAGCAGATAAAATGGTCCCGGATCTTAATCTCCTCAGAGGACTGATAAGCATCCCATCGGGCCAATTTTCACCAACTGCTTTAAAAGAGGGCGTGAAGAAAATAGGATCATAAATCAATATTTATCTGAGAATCTGAAAATTGTAAATGTCACGTTAGGCTGTTATCTTTGACATATTTTCCGATGTAATATCAGTAAGTTCAGGCCTCTTTCCCCCCATGTTGCACAACGATTTCCTAGTAAATCTGCACGTGCGCGTACATGCTTGCACACAGCACACGTGTTCGTCACACGTGTTTGTCACACGTTCGTCATTGTGCAAGTGAGACCTAGTTTGCGTGTGCATCTTCGTGCCGGTGTACAATTGTGCGCCTTTTTTAAGCTCTGTGTTGGATTGGGAATGTGCTGGGCTGGAGGCAGCTCTGCGAGCAGGGAGTTAAAGGTCCTTGATAAAACCAAATGAATTTGGCAGACCCAACTCATAAGACAGCGATTTGGGGATCTTTTCCAAACCAGAAGAAAGAGAAACCCCCACTCCCCCCCCCCCCCCCCCCACCTCCCCCGAATGGGCTGGCTTTTCTTCTCTCTCCAAGGCGCCTATTGATTATGTCTCTGTCTCCCCCAATAAAGCTGTCAATGTTCACCCATCTTAACGTGAGGAAATTACAACCCTTCGTTCCTGGCAGATTGAAAACAGCCCTGAGACAAAGGGAGGGAAAAACGACGGCCCGCTTTTACTGGCTTTGAGGGAGATATTTGAGTTTAAAAGTGTGTGAATTAATTAGCCGAGCGACGGTATCCAACAGATCCCCCCCCCCCACACTGTGTAAACAGTCAGTTAAACCAAGCACTTCTGACGCCATTCATCCCATGCTCGACTGTAATTCCACTTTGCTGGATGATGAATAGGGGAGAAGCACGCTCTAATTTTCTGTTTTCACAGTGAAATGATATGAGGAAACTGATGAAAAGCACTCTCGTTCTTCACAAAGAGCCGCGCTGGAGAAGCGCTGTTAGCATTTTAGCATCCTACCCCAGCAATTAGATTCATTCAAAGCCCTTGTTCTTGAATCAGAGAAAGCTTTGCGTTTCGTGGACACCCTCTGAAAAATATTTAGTCTTTTGTTAGTCCACAAAAAAACAAAAAAAAATCTGACTGTGTTGTTGAGTTGATTTGTATTTTTAAAAGAGCTTTCTCTCTCCCTGTTTCCCTCGTTCCCTCTTTCTCGTTTTTCTTCTTTTTTCAAGTGCCAATTTATTTAAACTCCTTTCCCCTTTTCTTCTTTCTCCTTCATTGATTTCCAAACCCCAGTCTTTGTATGCAGCTGGGGCCCAGCTGTGTGTCGTTGACTGCGTATGCGTGTGCATGTGTGTTTGTGTGGGTTTTTCTGGCACAGTGCTGCCACAGTGAGCATAGCGCACTGTACACAAAGGACTCGGAGCAGCACAAGAAAGAGTAGAGTGGAAAAGCAAAAGAGAGAGGATATGTGTGTGTGGGGGGGGGGGGCGTTTGACTGTGAGTGACCGACGTGCTTGTACAGTACGGAGCCCGTCGGACCGGGCCCAGTTTAACGGCAGATGAAGATCTGCGCTCTGGAGGCCGAGACGGCGACGACGAGCCCAGGCACCACAGTTTATTACCCTTCAAGGCGCTCAGCTCAGGCGTCAGAACCAGCGGGGGAGAGGGGAGGGGGGGGGAGAAAAGGAGAGGAAACTGATGGACAGGTCTTCCTCGGGCACCAGGAGACAAGAGACGGAGGGGCTGAGGGGCTGAGGGAGGGGGGTGCGGGGGGGTCGAGGAGCCGAAGAGACGGGACGGGTGACGAGAGCGCGGGATAATAAGTGCTTCCTCCGAATGTCCCAGCTCTGCTGTGTGTGTGTGTGTGTGTGTGTGATGCCAGATCTGCAGTAAAGGGGGAATCCCTTGATTGAGTCCCTCCGGTATTTTCCACATGTTTATTCGATTATCGCTCCTCGCGATGTTTCGGATGGAGCCACAGCAGTCCCATGTCTGACTGTGCATTCCTGCCTCGTGGCTGACACACACTGTCGATCCAGTGGAATTATTTGGAAAGTTTTCAGTGCCATCGCGGGATTAATGCGCAGAGGGGTAGTTGGGAGGGGGTGGGCTGTGGTTGCCCTGTGACCTGCATGTGACTGTTGTCAGGATGTCACCGCTAACGAGCAATCGCGATCAGATCTGGTATCAGGTGACGATCAAATACAGCGTAATCACCGGAAACCTTTTTTTAAAATACGGTCCCAGTAGAATGAAGAGGTCCACATCGGCGTTTCTAGCTTGTGAGCTGAGCGATCACACTCCGCCAAACTGTAAGGTCCCACTAATAGCCCAGACTTTGCGGCCTGAGTGCTTAGATGCCTGCCTACATGCACTTTTCACACTTTTCACACCTACTGTATTTCTTGCGGCTTCTCATTTCTGTTTTCACATCAAAGGCGTTTCATCTGATAAGGTTGTACAAGCTGTGTATAGTTTGATGCTGCAAATCAATCCCCCCTCCTGATTCTCCCCGTAAGCCACTCGCCGCGGCCATTGTTGCATTCCTACTCGTTCGGGAAAAAACGTCTCGTTTGTCATTAAGTCTATTTTTGGCTCTTCCTTAAGTGCAGACGGCCCGGTTAATGTGTGTTTCAGATGCGGCACATAAAAAAGAGGTCAAAACGGAACCTCTCGGCACACACTTTATAGATACGTGCTGTGTTATCATACCTCACATTAAGTTTTGTCAACCCTGCTTCAGCTGTCATATATTACGTGGTACGGATGGGTGGCACAGACAGAGAAGAGAACAAAAATAACAGTGTGGTACGGGGGGTGTATCAGCAACAGGCCCGAGGAGTGCTTTTACTCAAAATGCCAGAAGACCCGATGAAGACCCGCCACATTTTTTATTTGTTATCAATGTTATTGCTCACTCAAGTCCACTTTATCATGTTTTAATAACAACGATGAGTCTGTTTCTCTTCATCTCTTGAATCTGTTCTTCCACTCACCATTAGCACAACAAACTACTGCAGCCAGATATACTAAAAATACTGCAGAGTTCAATAAATTGATAAAAAGAAAAAAATCTATTCACATGTTAAGCTCTGCACTGAATTCACTTTCTAATGAGAAAGGGATCTTGTTTCTAAAGACAAGAGCACAGCGCTGGATAGATGAAATGTGGAGTGGGTCACATGGATAGATGCAGTTTTATAACAATAATACATTTTATTTGTATACTGATAACGTAAAGTAACTAAATATAGTTGACAAATGTACAACTATGCTTAGTGTGCATAATGCGGGTGTATATTAAGCAGGTTTCCTATGACTGGTTGGTCTTCTGGGCTCTTCCGAGCTCAGAAGCTGTAATATTTAGAGATAAAATTGGAAATGTGTCTGCTGCTGAAAACCAAAAGAACAGACCGGCTTTTAACAACCCCAGCATTGTACGACTTGAAGGACTGGATAGCAACCAGATCATCTTTAAACCATCCATTTGATCTTTTAATGAATTCATTTTGTCATTCCAATCAGATGAGCCACAAGTTAGTTGTCCATTTTTTATATTACATTTGTTGTACTTAAGTTGCGCCGTGTGTCATTTTTTCTCACTACATTTTGTTCTGTTGTGGGATCACTGTGTGGTCTGATCCATGTAAATAAAAAGACTTATAGATTGTAGAAATTCCGAGAGCTGAGGGTGAATTAATAGCCCGAAAAACAGACCGATTAAACTTCACATTTTAGAAGCCGTAACTAGGGAATGTTTGGTATTTCTGTATGATAAATTACCTGAGAGGATTAATATTAACACATTTCCCAGTTGATTGAGTTAATAAGCTGTTCTACACCAGATAGACACACGTGGAAAGCCAGATTCTGAACTGACTGGCTGTGTACTCCATCACTTAAGACTTAAGACGACAGGAAAAGGCATTGGAGAGGTCAAGCCGGCCAACTCCCCCTCGTTCCCTCCGTCTGCCTGTACCTGTGATCACCTGGCACCACCTTCATCTGCACATCCCACACACACACACACAGTCACCTGGGTGGGAGTAAGCACATTCCATGCTTCACTGATCTCCAGGTCCACCTGTAAGGGGCCGAGGCTTTAGGTCTTAAATCTTACACACATACAGTGTATCTATCTGACTCCGGCTTCATCTCTCTCTCTCTCTTCTGGCAGCTCTCACACACTTTTAGAGGCCATGAAAGCGCCAAAGGCTCAAGTTTTCACTCAGGCAATGAATGCGTTAATTCGTTAAGTCTGTTACTCGTTCAATTAATCCCAGGTATTTAAAAAAAAAACATCATTAGGCACAAGGAGAATAAATGTGATAAATTATTGATTTGTTTTGTAACAGCTTATGCCTTCAAACACACGGGTCAAACTCCAACTTTAACCGCAAGACCGAGCAGAGATGCTTGCTGGCTGTGTGCAATACGAGAGTTGCAAAATTAATCTTTTGTAGCCCCAGGTATGATAAAGAACAGGATCCATAAACCGGAAGTATGTTCTGCTAGAAAGGAAGCAAAGCAAATAGTATCAGTAGACATTGGTCCACTCAGTCATTTATCACTGGGGGACCATCAGGCCACTCGTCTTATCTCATCTTTTTTAAAGAATGACGTGACAGGTTATCGTGTTTTTGTCGGTATTGCCAAATCACAAAACCCTGAAAGGTTTTTAATTTAAAAAGTCAGTCACTACTAGACGAAAATGAATAGGCAAGAAGAACAAAGAAACGTTTTGAAGTTGTACGGATTAAATGTATTTTTCCTCTTCGGCTGTGTGGTCGACTTGGGTACCTCGGGGGGGGGGGGGGGCAGTGCAGTTATGATTATATGGTGCATGTGTCCGGCACGCAGTGGGGATGGAAGGGGAAGAATAAGTCATGAGGCAACCTGGCAGCATATCAGAGGGCGGTAACGTCAACTTAATGATACAAGTAATAGGTAGGTGTGAATGTGTGCAGGCCCGATAATAGGACGGGGCTCCGGATTTCAGACACAGATCTTGAAGCTTGACTTGATTGTCGCTTGTTTTATTTTTTTTATTTGCAGCTTTTCTGGCTCTCATCTGTTCCCTTTCTTTCTTCTTCCCCTTCGCCGTGTGACTCTCGCTGGCTGCTTCATTGTTCTATCGTCTCCCCCTCCTCCTCCTCCTCCTCCTCCTCTATGATCCCTTTTGGCTCTGCTTTCTATCTTAACTCTTACAGCCCTTTCACTCTTTTTATCCCCATTTCTCAATTCTTAATACTTCTTTCTCCTCCTCCCTCGCCATCTATCCATCCTCCCCATCCTCGAGTCCTGTGCAGTCGCCATCGCCCCCCCCTCCCTCCCCCACCCAACCCGCCTCCCCTGTCCCACTGACACCACACGCTGCTCCCATCCCCCGAAAAACCACTTCAAACAGCCGGCGCCATCAAAGCCCGCAGTCAGTCAGCCAGCCTTCTGCTTCGACTTAAAATTACTGTCGTCCCAGTCGCAAGGCTGCTTTCCTCTTCTGATACACATCAAAGATCCTCTTAAACTCCCAAAGTTTGCTTTTTAAACCTTTCTTCTTGTTGAGTCTTATTTTATATACATTATTTTTCCGGTTGAGGTTTCTCTCTCTCTCTCTGTCTCTCTCTCTCTCCTTATTCTTGCCACCATACTTTTTTTTTTTCTCCAGCCGGGCAGGTCAGCAAGGACACGCACACACTCTTTTGTGCGGTTCTGCTGTCTTTGCATTTTTCTCCATTACTTTAATTAGTTTCTTTCTTTTCTCCTTCTTTCTTCAAGGCGTTGGCCAACGCTCACCGCACACACACACACACACACACACTCTCCCCCTCAGACACACGCACAGCGCACCGAGCTGTAACCAACGTACACACAGATGCGAGTAAATGAATATGCAATATGACATACGTCTTCCTAATCAGAACTTCAAACCCACAAAAAGGCCAGTTTAATGGCCTCGTATGTGGAGAGAGAGAGAGAGAGAGAGAGAGAGAGAGGATGGTTTATGCAGACACGGGAGGGATGATTCAGCGAGAGACAAAGAAAACATGAGCACACGAGAAAGGCATCTTTTTTTTTCGATGTTCCTGAGCACTCGGAGGTCACATGTGGTCACTTGAAATGTTTCGCCGTCTCATCGTCTCTCGGGGTGGAGGATGTAATGTCGACATACGCCAGGGGGTGGCGCCCCGTCTGCAGTTTAGCGCAGGCAGGAACCGGGCCTCCCAAATCTACAGGCTGCGTTTGCTAAAACACAACATTTGCCATGATGAAACGTGTGTATTTAGGTACAAACGCTCTACTTTGAGTTGAACACAAGTCTGCTGATGTCTTTTCATATTTGCTGCTGACGATCCCAGGGCATCCCAGTTCACATTTATCTTTTTGTGTAATAACATGCTAGATTATTATTGTTGGCAGATTATTTGCCGGCGACAGCTGTAATGTTAGTTGAATTGATGTTGCTGCGATCGTACTTTATAACATTTCAGTGCAATAAATTGTCAAACACCACATCACAGTAAACACCTCTAACAGATACCAGGCATATTTGTTTCACCCTCAAAACAAATCTCCCCTAAGAGTAACTGAAAGTTACAGCTCGAGTTGAACGAACCAAAATCCCACATTATAAAGCTGTTAAGCTCAAAGAGAAGTTTTATTTAGCGCGCGCGCCTATTAAAAAAACTTCAGAACCTTTGTGCCCCATCAGGGAATGTTTTAATATTCAGAAAGAGCCACTATTGTGTGGTTTTTCTTGCGCCGACGTACAAAATAAAGAGCCACATCAGAAAGCTGGAACAGTCCCCGAGCATTTTCATGTGTAAAGAAAAAAAAGAGGGGAAAACAAATTTGGAGGAGGGGGGGGGGGGGGGGGGGGGGACAAGGGTGTATTTATAGAGTGGTGTGAGAGCCTCTGCAATGACAGCAGCCTAATGAAGTGGAGCTCGGGTTTTGATTCACGGTGCGGTGAGCGCGCCGGTCCCTCTGTGACCGTTACTGCATTCCAGCACCGATCCCTTCGCTACACGGAAACCAGCGCGGGGGCCCCCGCAGGAGGAGCCGGAGAGGGCCAACCCCCCCACCCCGAAATAACGCCTTCCCTCGCTAACCCGATCTAACCCCTTTTTCTCACCCCAAACACGAGTCCAAACTCCAAACCGGGGGGGCGACAAGAATGTTGTCACGCACACAGATACAGTATGGTTCAGTTTGAGGCGTCGCCGCTGGTGAGTCACTCACGCGGAGGGTGAGTCAAATAACACATTTCGACCAAGACACGAGTCCAGAATGATATCGACACTGTTGGTGTTTGTGTGTCTTTAGTAGAGCGGTGGAAATTGCAGCGTATTACAGAAGCCAAAACGAAGAATTAATGATATCAGAGGCTGTGAAGGGAATGGGTTCAATGTAGAAAAATCCCAAACAGGCCTGTGATAATCCAATTTAAAACATTCTAAATTAGAGTATTTTATTAGTTTGTTACAGCCTTCTAACAGACACATAAAACACTGTACTTTGTGCTGCGTATGGGAGCTGCCAACCAAGCAAAGAAAAGAGGCACTGAGGCAGAAAGTCATCTATCCCCCCCCCCCCCCCCCCCTGTGTCTTATAAGGCGATCCTTTTCTGACAAATGTCACTGCGGTGGTCGAAAGGACAGGTGAATACTGCATGTCAGGCTACAGCACACAGGAAACCTCCAGAGGAAGATGACACGCAACCACAAGGGCTCTGTGCACACCTCTTCTCTCTCACCTTGCCTCATTTGTGCAGAGAGGAAAACCCGATGGCTGCACCCTTTTTGCATTAAAACGGATTAAGATACTAGTAGATAAGATAACAAACTCCTTAAGCCCTACCTGTGAGAAATGAAAAGCGGTTCATTTTGAAGTTCTTGTGGAGGCAATCATTTAAGGCTGCTAACGCATTGCAAGGATGTCTCAGAATATATAACTTGGGTGGGAATCTGCACGAGGGGACCAAAGTGTGGCCTGTAAGTATGTGTCTCCGTCTTCTTCACACGTGTGCCTGTAGCTGCACTTCAGCGTACTCTTCCTCTAATTTAGTCGCAGCTGTTTTACTGGCACGCATGTGCACCTTCTTGGTGTCATTACTGGTTTAGGCCACAAGTTATTTTGGACTCCTTTCTTGTCCATATGTACTCTGACGGCTCTAATTTATTTATTTTTGTCTTTCTGTCTGTCTGAAAATGAAAAAAAAAAACACCACACAGTTCCACATTGGTCTTGTGGAATTGTGCTTTTAATCACAAAACTACACAAAATCTTTACGAGTGTCAGGAGATTCAACCAATCAGATGTAGAAAACAAATAAACTTCATGCACTACTGTCCGTTAAGTTGATGTAGATCAAGCTTACCTCGCAGTAAGTCACAGCCTTGTTAACAATGTACTTGTTGTTGGCCTTTGCTGCACATCATCTCTGCCTTTTAGAGCCGGGCTTCCACAACACAACACCACAGTGCGTTGCCGCCGATCGTCTTCGGGGGGCTTCGCTTTGATTCGCAGACGTCGAAATCCACGGCGTGTGAAATAATGAAACCGACGCCAGCACCCAGTCAAAACTAGAAGCGCAACTCGATGACAAATCAACTTTGTGAGTGTGGTATCAGTGAATAGCTCGGTGGCTTTGAAGCTAATGAAATGCCGAGAGGGATTCTGTTTTCGTGTCGCAAGGGCCCTAATTTAACAGAATCATTAAAAGCCACAGTGAACAAAGGCAGGCAAAAAGAAAAAGAGTTTCAGCATGGTATTTGGAGTCAGTCTAAAAGATCTCTGCTCCGTGTGGCGCTTGTCGTCTTTGCAGGACCTTTATCGATGTGAGGGAAATTGGCGTGGTGTTTATTCCTTGAGCCCGATTGTCCCGTGGGGCCCTCTGAGTGTTTCAAAGTGCAGATGTTGCCACTGGGCTGCACATTCTGCGGCGGCGGTTTAAGCGTTCTGACAGGCCGGTGTCTCCTAATGAGCGGGACGTCTCCAAAAGGCACAAAGCCGTGACTTTCGCTGCTGTGGCACCGCACGGGCTCCAGCTTTTCCACTCTCGGACTGCTCTTCAGATATATTCCCACACGCGGATTCCTCTGCTGTGTCTGATCGTGCTGTGGCTCTCTGCAGCAGCGGCCCAGCCTTGATCCCCATTTGTGCTCGCAACACAAGTCGTGTTTGTTTGTTTTTCTGTATTCCTCTGTACCCGAGTGTGTGTGTGTGTGTGTGTGTGTGTGTGTGTGTTGAGGGAATTTCCCTCTGTAGCTTGCTTTTCGCATTTCGACTCCACCAGTCCAACTGTTGCTTTCTGTCTCTTCTCGAATTCCTCCATTCTCTGTCTTTCATTCCTCTCTCTCTCTCTCTCTCTCTCTCTCTCCCTCTCTCTTTCTCCATCACATTTCTTTTCTTACTTTCCGTACAGTTTATGCACCGGTGCGACTTGTGCCCGTCTCCGTACCTCCGGCCCACTCTTGTCACCGCCTTTCTTAAAAAACACACCACAGCACCGTCTGCTGAACGCACGGCAAGAAAGCAAAAGCGCACTGCGGCAAACATCGCATTGGAGCATCTCCTCCTCCACACCAATGTGACCTTTACAGTCCCCATCACGGTGTCACAGTTTCAATCGAGTTTATTTCGCGCAGCCATTTGCAAAATTGTTGTATCTATTGTGGCATCCTGACAACTTGATAAGAAACAACTGTAATCAATTGAACTAGAACTTGACTTTGCAACCTAGTCTTTCATATCAATGTGTTTGTGGTTATTTTCACCATCATTAAACAAGAATGTTTGCACTTCCTCTTCTCTTGCAACAGAAATGCAGTAAAAGTTCTGCAAAACATCACATTACCACCATTACTGTGGTTAACGTGTCCATTTAGAGCATTTATGAGTCACTTTTCTGAAAACTTTTACGATCAAAGCTGTGAAAACGTGTTGATAGATGACTAAAATTCAGAGTTTTCTATAAATAATATTGGTTTCATACACTCTCTCGCAACGTTTTGAAATGAACTCCTCTATTTTAGTTTTTTGTTGCGGAACCGATCCCGCATTTGGTGCATGTGCAAAAGCACACAGATTAAGAAAAAAAACCAATATGCTCATAGGCATCAGCGCCCTTTTATCCCTCATCAGCGTTGCTCGGGCAGGTCAAACCAAACGAAACCAGCAGAGGGGCTGGCGTCAGGAGGAACCAACACCTCAGAGAGAGTGTGAGATGCTGCCGCGATCGAGGGGATCAGGTGGGAGGTGTTTGTTCTTGGTTGGTTGGCCCTCCCCTGACTCATTGTTGAAATGTCAGACAGCAGGGATGAATAGGAGAGCTGTCACTGAGAGAGTTTTAAAAATAATGTTTTTCTGCGATATATTTAAAGACGGGTCACCATTGTCAGCGTCAGCAGATGAATGTGGATTTACCTCGAATCTGAACCGCTCTCACAGGTAAAATGACAATACCAACATTTCCATGGACTTTCTTTTAGCCCGTGGCCCTCTTGGTGATTTATTTAGTTTAAAAAAATGGGAGTTGGGTTTCTTTTGACACTGGTGAAAACAGGACATTTTAACTAAATATATGAACTAATACCAAACCATTTAGAAATAAAGTCTTTTATATATATCAAAAATTATTGATCAGAAAAGCTTTTATTTATTCAGTTATTCCTCAGTGTATGCAATTGTGGATTTGAAGAAACCTAACTTTAAATTCCTAATTTACTATTTTTGTACATAACAACAAATGTCATTTTAGGACCCATTTAATTCAGACACAAGGATTTTGTAATATCGGATATCTGACACAAGTGTATCGCTATTGTTTAATAGGTTGTTTTTATCTCGTGTTGGAAGTGAAACTCAATAAATAGCATTGATAACTTTACAGTTATTCTTTTGTGCAACCAACAAAGAATTAACAGAAAGGTTACAATTACATTGTGTGGTAAATTGGGCCTGGCCTTGTTAGTTTCCTTCAAAACCAAAATAAATAAACAAGGTTATTTCTCGGTAATTATTCCATGTTTATCATTTAACCACAGAATTACTGAGTCAACACCAGATCACATGTGTGCATCGTAAAAACAACTGCAGCTCAGGGTTTTACTGTACAGTAGAAGCCCTCTGGGATGTAAACAGTAAAAGTCAGTGCTGTTGTGAGCGCGTGCAGGATCATTTTTTTCTTTATCTTACTGTAAATGATCTGTTGCGTGGTTTTGCAAAATTTATTTCTGTCGGTGTGCATGATAACGAACATATTTCATTATCCGTCACCTTCCGGCTCCTGACCAAAAACAAATGAGCGATGCAAGATCACTGTAGATGATAACTGTTTTGCTTCAGATCAGATTGGAGGTGGATCTCAAGCCCCCAGACAACAGAAACAGCCGCGTGTTTTCTCAGAGATAGAACTACTGCAGTGGCCCATGCAAAAAACAAAGAAACTTTCTTTCAGTTTATCAGTTGCTGTCGGGAAGGAAAAGCAACAGACAGATTCAAATAGAGCTGGTGTGTTTGATTCGAGCCTTCTGTTGTTGTCAAACCATCAGAAACGACCCATCCCGAAGACCAAGTGATTGACATTGTCAAGCATGATGCAGCACAGTTTCGGTTAACACTCTTCTAGATATGAGTCATGTTCTCCCCACGCACATAATAGCAGTGAGCTGTTTTCTACCGTGCTCTGCGCTGTGTTTTTGGTGTTCAGCATCTTCCAACAAATGACACATTCGTAAATCTCTTGCACATTGCATGAATTCATAACTCCTTTGTGCCTTGACATGCGGCCTCTATTCGCAGGCTATACCTAACCTGCTGTGCAGCTCAAAGATGTAGCTCTCCTGCTTAAACAATTTTTTGTGAGCTATTTGGATGCAGGCGCGATCCAAATAAATAAATCAACAGGCCCAGTAATGAAAGCCATCCCGGAGCGGTGCTGCTTTAATGTCAGCACGTACAGGCTCAGTGTCGATCACTGTCATGGGACGGAGAATTATGGCCAATTTGATGCTAATCCAGACCAGATTTTTACTCTCTTTAGGCCCAGCGTTATATCCCATCAACCCAGGGAGCTCCTGCCCGGGCTGATAGGCCGACCTTAACTACATCATTAAACTTCATAGCTGTTTGTTGTAGGGAAGCACATATGATGACCAATTTCACCCCCCTCCCCCCACCCCATAAGAGCAAGTCATCCCTGCCCATGTCAGTAGAGCGGCAAGGAGCAGCATCTCAAATGAATCAGAATGTTTTGCATGAGGTAACATTTCACAGAGGTGTAATGACGCAGGGGAAAGACCTGCAACTTAGAGTCACGAACTGATACCTGTTGCACTTTGAGATTAGCTCATCAGGAGAGTGTGTGCACGCATCAAGCGTTTTGGGTGGGTGTTTGCGGGCTGCCCCATTGGCAGCACTGGGCCCCCCTTTTGCTCTCTCAGTACATAGCATAGTGTGTGTTTGCGTGTGTGCGAGGTAAAAGTAGACAAAGGACAAGGATTTGAAAGAAATGTCTCTCGGCTGATGTAAAACATTCTCTTGAATGTGTCGCTGTGAGCTGTGGGCCGAAGCCCCGAATGTGCCGAAAGCAAAATACTCGTCAATTACATTGTGTCCTCCGGCCGAGCGAGGGTGTATTTGGAAAGGCTCACATGCGAGGGAAAATCTCCCGGGAGTGTTGTTTTGACAGTTCAAAGAATAGTCTTGTGTTTTGAGACATTAAATGAGCCACGAAACCTTATTTCCACTCCGATCGGATGAAAAGAGGACAAAGAGGGGGATGTATTTAAAAGCAATAGGAAGCATGACGATGTTGTTTGGTGATCTCTATCGGACCGTGATTTCTATCACAGAAAGAAGAATTGGCCCTCTGTGTGTCTGTTGGCACAGTGGAAGGGTTTGGGTTCCTGAAACGATATATTGTCAAATGGGCATTACTTGCTGGTGATTAGGTATTGCCAATCAGTGAGAGGAAAAAAGTGGTCTTCAAAAAAAAGCCTTGGAAATGAGAGCCTGCCTGTTGAAATCCCAGTCATGTGTTTGTGATTGTCATTTATTGTCTTCGCCATGGGAAAAAGTCATTCGCCCTTTTCAGTTGTGCGGGAGTCTGGGCACAGAAGTTCTATTACGAGATGTCATTTATCTTTTCTTTGTACTGCTGCACTGCATCTCTGCCTGTCGCACATGTGTGGCACATTTAGACGTACATTTTCTGCTGTTCCACTAATCATTGTTCTCCAGAGCAATCACACATACAGACTGTTTAAGTTCACGATAACATTTGACCATATGATCAAATAAACTTTTCTGGGGTCATGACCTTAACCAAACATTTATTGGTTGCATGCATCCATTTCTTTTGATTTTTATTGTTCATAAAAGCCACTCACAGATTAAAACTATTTGGGAAATCTGGCTAAGATTGATTAAAAATTATTCCTACATACTATTAGCAGTTCTTTTTTTTGTCTGGAGTGTTATAATGTGGTTATAGCTGAGTGAAATATTTGAAAAAGCATAACTCGCGTTATTTGCATTAACGTGTATGTTTCATGTGGAGCGTGTCTGCTTGTATTGATTCTAATTCGCACATCTAACCACACAAAGACAAATAAAATAACTCATGATGAGAACCAGATTAAACAATTTCACATGAGGACAAATTTTATTTTTCCTGCTCAAAACAAAACTGACAAAACAAATAATCACGCTGTCCATATTTTTTGAATTATTTTCCCCCTGTAGAATTGACTCAATTGTTTGTTTTGGTCATAATCTACATCTTAAATAATAGGATACTCAAATACGTTGCATTTTGAATCATGTACACACCACAAAATGAAAGAAATGGCTTCTTAAGACGTGGTTGGTAGATTGTAATTTACTTTAAAATACAATAGATTCTCTGTGACCACTCAAACTTTTTGCAGCATGGCATTCAAAGATATTTTTCCACACCTAAAATGTTTCTGTCCTCTCAGTGGATGCCGAGCAAGTGAGTTCACTGGGATCTGAAGGGGAGGATGAGGTGGGCCTGTGGAGCCTGGAGCCCCAGGACTGCCAGGAGAGCCTGGACAAGACGAGCCTGACCCCCAGCGAGGGGACGGAGGAGCCGACCAGCCCCGCTCGCTCCATGCGGCCGCACAGCGTCAGCCCCGGCGGCCGGAGCTACTGGCGAGTAGAGCAGGAGGCCGAGGCCCCGGAGAACGCCACCAACCAATCCGCCACGGGCGGGCAGGGGCACCAGGAGCCATTGGGGATGTACTGTAAGTTTTGAACAAATTAGTGCGAAATTAGCTTTTGTTTTCTAAATGTGTTTCTGAAGGAATGAAGGCCGGCCCTAAGAAAGGGTGAAAAGAGGAACCTACTCGAGCTAAAGCATTGTTACTTTTAAGGCCTTTTACTCAAGTGTAAAAATGTAAAAATAAAAAGCAACTCAGAGTAAACATTACTGTGTTGTATTTTAAAGGGTTGGGGCTTGATACATTATACTATTGCCAAATCAAAAGTGAGTTAAATGCGCCTCAAACATCCCATCAAGGGTTTACAATCTGAAACAGCAGAAGGTCGGAGGTCACTCATCCGCCCTGAAAAAGTACTGTGTAGGACAGCAGTGTGTGTGTGTGTAGGCTAACGCATTTGCAGTGTTTTTCTGATGCAAGACCCTGGCAGCGTCATGATGCCTCTCTTAGGCCTCTAGACACACCTTCACATCATCTCCTAGTGAAACCATGCTTAGCTACAAGCTCTTCCTTTTCTTCACTCCTCTCTCTTTGAAAAAGGCAGCCCTCTGAAAGCATGACAAAAGAACTCATCCCACACAATGTCACAATATTTCCATGCATCAAAGCGGTGACGTTACGGTACTGAAATCAGCGCTGCGCGACGCGAGGCTTTCCCTTTTATTTAGGAGAGATCAAAGGCTCACGCGGCTTGCCTACTAACAATCACTTAGCTCCTTCGCCTTGTGTGATTTGGCCTTGCCTGATGAAGGCGAAGCCGAGTTTTTACAACACTCAACCACTCAGGCTCTTCCCTTTGCCACATTAAAACAGCCTAAAATATGCCAACATCTGCAACCATTTGTAAAATCTTCCTCAGAGTCCCTGTAAGCTGACTGGCTTGGTTCATGATAGCAGGCGCCAGGTCTTCTTCACACGGCTTTCTCTCTCCCCGCCGGCCCTCCTGCCACTGCACTCAAGGACACAAATGCAAAATAACTTCAAATTGCCTTGTTTTTTCAGTCAGTAAATTGTTTAGATGACTTGGATTCAGTTGCACAGCATCCCTTAAGGATTCATCCCCACTCGGGCTGTGCATGTGAATATTTGAGCTATGAGTTATTGGCACATTGTCTCGCTTACTCACAGCAGGAGAGCAAACACTTTCTCAAGAATGCCATTGAACAAAATGATCATTCAAGTGAGAGATCATATGAAAAAACGTTGTATTAATGTGCATTTTAACGGGGTATTGTTTATAGTCTGTTTGCGGCGTGTGAGATTTTTCTTTTTTTCTGTTTATTCTCTGCTTTTCACAAAACCCTCGCTGCCAGGATTTTTGTTTCAGGGAGACTTGTAATAATAACAATAAATAATCCAATACTAATATTTTCCTGCAAATGTGTGCATAGATCAGAGTGAATTCATCTCTCATTAGAAACAAACATATTTCCTAATAGAACAATTCCTCTGCATCTTTTTCTCTTGACGTAGGTAAGACCTCGGACTCCCAAAAGGCTTTGGAGGACCTTGCCCACTATGAATTTCTGGCCCAGTTGAGGAAGGCCTCCACCTCTGCCAGTCTCTTGGACCGTCTAAGCCAAAATGGCACGCCAGCGGTGTACCACCCGGGAAGTAGGCACGAGGAGCTGCCACCTGCCATCTGGTCACCAAGTGCTCAGCACCACTCACCCGACGGAGCAGGTAGGCTGATGAGGGAACAGCTTCAGCGACGCTGAATAGAATCAACACGTCTGAAGTTACTGCTTTTGAGCCAGGCAGTGTGTTGCTAGAGTGACCAACAGCTCAATAATAAAAACATTGGGTTTAAACAATAAACCATATACATAATTATGATAAATCCAATGTATTGTGTGCATATAACCTGGCAAAATAAGGATGTCTTAACTATAAATAGTACATACAAATCATTTAATACTTTGCTTATTGTGTGCTGGGATAGGATCCAGGCCCTCGTGCTTGCAACGGGATCAGCGGGTTAGAAAATGAATGAGTAAATCAGATAAATTAAAGTAGTGAATTCTTTTGGTTTTCCTTTCATAAAATGTAACCTCTGGGTCTGGACTCTAGATGCAGTGAGGCCCCAGCAGGCCTGTCCATTCTGCCACGGGTTGTATCAGCGAGGAGCCTCCTTGAGGGACCACATCAAGCACTGTCAGGAGAGAGAGGGGGGCCACATGGTCTGTCCGCTCTGTGGATATACTGCCACCCTTAGGGCACAGATGGAGCGGCACCTGGCTTTTCACAACCAAGTGCAGGATAAGGTGAGATACGGAGAGCAGGAGAAACTTCACCATTACGTTTAGTATCACAAAGTTAGTTTTATGGATTTTATTTGATTTAAAAAGGTTAAAGTCGCACATTGAAATTCATCGCCGAATGTGTTCATGAAACTAATGACCTTCTCGTGTCACGGTAGAGTGTCATCTCTTTGGATCAAGGCATTGAGACAAGGAAGTTCAAATGTCTCCAGTGTGGGAAAGCGTTCAAGTACAAACACCACCTCAAAGAGCATCTGCGCATTCACAGCGGTGAGACAAAAACAGATGTACTCACCCATAAATCTATCTATTGTTTCCACTGTGTCACTAACCCCTTACATGATGTGCCAGTTATGCTATAAAATTATTCCTAATTTGTTGTATTAACAGAAAACAAGCTAAGATAATTCTTTGAATGTATTTCAAGCCACTCTTGGCATGTTTTGTCTAATATATCCCACCTGCGTGTCCTCCTTTAGGTGAGAAACCTTACGAGTGCTCCAACTGCAAGAAGCGTTTTTCTCACTCTGGCTCCTACAGCTCCCACTTGAGCAGCAAAAAGTGCCTCAGCGGCGGAGGAAATGGAGGAGGAAACGCAGGAGGAGCCAGTGGTACATATAACGGACACACCCAGAGCTCCTACCACCACTCATTTCCAACGTCCCCCTCTGCAGGCGTTGGGAGAAACAGCACCGATAAGGGCTCCCCGTTGGCTTCACAAGCCCAAGACCATAAGCCTCTATATCTAGTACCGGAGGATCCTCACCAGCTTTCCCTGCAGGGCGCTAACCACAATCCCGCCTTGGTCCGGCAGTGGGACCCTTCAGCGGAGCTCTCTCTGAGGGCCGGTATACTGAAAGGCACCACCCTGCTGCCCTATCTGCACTCTGGCTCCAAGTTTGAACAGATGCTGCAGGAGATGCTTCACAAGGAGGCGAGGAAAGAGGAAGAGACGCACAGAGGAGAAGGAGGAGGAGCTGCGATGGAGGAAAGCAAGACGGTTTACAACGGAGGAGGGTCGGACAGGATGGCGTCGCCGGACAGGAGAAGAGAAGCAGCGAGGTCCGGCGAAGGGGACATGACGTGCCGTTGGTGCTCCCAGAGTTTCCCCAGTGTGGCGGTGCTCCTGCAGCACGAGCGCTACCTCTGCAAGATGAACAAGGAGACAGTGGAGGTAATCGAGGACCTCCGCAGCAAAGACCACCGCTCGCCGCCTTTATTCTTCCCCGGACCGGCTCCCCAGCCGGAGAACGGCGAGCCGAGCGACGTGTCAAACGGCCTTTCTGGGAACAAGTCACAATTGCAGAAGCCCAGCTGGCACTCTTTGCCGCAGCAGCTTTTGGTGGCAATGTACTCTCCCCCACAGCCCCACCGCTGTGCCTCCTCCTCTCGAGCGTACTGCTCCAGTCAGGAAAAGAGGAGTCCGAGCCAGCCGGACGACCACTCCCCGAAGCTGCCGTCGCCTCGAGTCAGAAGGAGGGTTCCCTCCTCGGGTTTCGGTTCTCCCGTCTGCCTCGCCGGCTTTGCTCCTGAGCTGACCTCCCCCCGGAACCAGACCAGCGGCCCCTGGTCTGCACAGAGCGAGCCTCTGGACCTCTCCCTGCCCAAGCAGCTGTTGGACCGGGAGGGGAGAAACAAGACCGTAAACGGCGTCTCAGCCAGAGGGGAGAGGAAGGAGCACGGGACCCAGCAACTCAGGAGGCCGAGTCCAACATTGCACCTCCCCCTCCACCCCCACTCGATCTTCGGTGGGGCCGGAGCTCCTATGTTTCCAGGTTCATTATATAACGGATATCATGTCTTCAACCAGTCTGGTTTAGGGCTTTCAGGCCATGATGGCATCCCGGCGATTCCTTTCAGCCAGCAAGTTAGTAGCCCAGGCATTCTCTCTCCTTTGGCTTACATGATGGATGCAGACGCAGAGTCGACCCTGAAAAAAATCCACATGGAAAGGCATGCGCTAATGGTGAGTAGCTAGCATTGAAATATCTAATCCTAAAGCGTTGCTGTAAGAGCCTGTAGGAATAGTTTAATTTAAATAAGTCATGATTTTCATGCTTTCTCATCAGGGTGAAGTGTTAAGCCATGGAGCTCTAGACTACCTCTCACTCATGGATGAAGGACTGGAGGGAGAAGGGGGACCCGGCAGAAAAAGACTGAGGAAGACGGACGAGGGGCTTTACGCTTGTGACATTTGTGAAAAAACGTTCCAGAAGAGCAGCTCTCTGCTCCGTCACAAATATGAGCACACAGGTCTGCAAGAAAAGACACACACAAACGTTCTATGCCATTTGATATCAATATCACATCCGTATTTGATTTCTTGCTGAGAGATGCTGGTAAACAGATTTTCTTTGAATAAAGCCAGGCTGGCTATTTCCCCATTCTTTGTTCTAAGTAAACCGGCCGCCAAATGTTCCTCCCCGATGATTTTCATTCTCTGTAGATTATCATGTATAATTTATTTGTTTTTGCAGGTAAGCGTCCTCACGAGTGCAAGATCTGCAGCAAGGCCTTCAAGCACAAGCACCATCTGATCGAGCACAGCCGGCTGCACTCCGGAGAGAAACCCTACCAATGTGACAAGTGTGGCAAGCGCTTCTCTCACTCCGGCTCGTACTCGCAGCACATGAACCACCGCTACGCCTACTGCAGCAAAGACCAGGATCCAGACCAAGATCACGAGGAAATGTCTTTTCCCCCGGGGGCGGGCAGAAGTCCCGAGGGCCGCCTCGCTGGCGAGACCCCTCTGTCCATGGAGGACGCTCAGACGGCGCATTCCTTCCTCAGCGACTCCAGTCTGGATGGAGCTGCTGAGGCCCTGAAGGAGGAAGAGGAGGAAGAGGAGGAGGATAACGACTTAGGTGTTAGTGACGCTCATGTGGACAAGGCACATGTGGGTTTGACAGGTGGAGCAGAGGAGCTGGGAGATCGTTGCCCCGTCCTGGGATCACCTGCGGCAGAGAACGGAGTGCAAAACGAGTTCAACGGTTACGATGTGGCAAACCGCATGGACAAGGCAGAGGGACAATTCTGGGACAGAGACACAGAGGGCCAGAATGGAGACTTGGAGAAATGTGAACTTAGCCTGGATTTAACAGATTTACCCAGAATAAAAACCTAAGGAGACTCCAACATGCCAATAGAATGTATAACCTCTATATATTAAGATTTTTGATACACTTTTATAAAACTGATTTCAAATTTAAAAAATCTACTTGAGAAAACGCACAGACCTTTCAAAGCAACAATGGCCTTGAAGTGGATTAAGCCATATAAACAAAATAAGTGTTTACATATACATGAATATAATACGACGACACAAATTATTATAAGGTATTTTACAATGTAAAATAGACTTAATGTACCTAGAGCGCCTTCTGTCTGCTTTGTTTTTTTTGTAATTGTTTATGTTTGCCAAGACAGCTAAAACCCATTTGGGTTCACTCATCTGAGTTCATCTATCCAGATGTGACATTCCATAAATCTCACTTTTTATTTGCTAGCTGCAGCTCACTGTTGCGCAACACATAAAGGGGAGGCATGTGTATTTTTATGTCCAGGATCCAGTTTGCTTTGTTTGAAACATTTCAACCTTTCACATGTAGATGCACACCAGTGGGGGACTTAAGAAACCAGGAGAGGATGGATTGCAGCAATGAAGAGACTTCCAGTTACTCAGCTTAGATGTTACAGATAGTAGTATCAATCAGATTCCCTGGATGCTCAGTCAGTATATTTATTTTTGCTAATTCAGGTAACATTCAATATCCTGCGGTAGTATTTCACACAAGGCCATACCTCTATATTGATAAATAAGCAGTAACATGTTTTACATGAAAATACATACATGCAGCTATTACTTTGTCCCAAGAGTTAGGGCTGTAGATTATGTAGAAGTACTCCTTTTATCATCCATGCTGTGAAATAACAAGGTACAACCACCTCATCACTTTGGGTTAAGTGCTCAGTGGCTTTTAAATAATCAGCAGATTATTTTTGTAGTTTGGAGAAATCGGTAAAAAGCGGAAGAACTTGGAGGTTTATTTATTTTATTGAACAAAAAACTTCAGACTGCACCTTTTTAATGGTATGTTCGGCAAAGGCACAGTCATCTCTTCGTGTTAAAGTTGGTAATGAAGGCAGTTTTTTTTGGAGGGGGGGGGGGGGGGGGGGCGGGGAATAACGACTTGCACTGTCTCACTGTTTAATAAGCACACAGAGCTCCATTTCCTCTTATGCAAAAATAGCCCCTATTTTTCGTAAACAATTTACATGTGCCATTTTCTCTGCCTCGAACAAAAAAAGGTCAAGACTCAGGACTCTTAAAACAGCTTAACTTCCTCTTTCCGACTGCAGTGCAGTCAACGTGAAAAGTGCCTCAGATGTGATCCCACAAAGCCTTGGTACAACGACTAAGCTTGCAGCATTTGTGCAGACCGTAAACCTCTTGATAATAGTGTGTGTGTGTGTGTGTGTGTGTGTGTGTGTGTGTGTGTGTGTGTGTGTGTGTGTGTGTGTGTGTGCGTGTGTGTACGTGTGTGTGTATTTATCACCAAAGATATGCAAATTTACACACCAACAGCCATCTTTCTCGTGCGCAGTTCCTTACCTGATATCCCTGAGTCCAAAAAAACGAAGAAACGGTTTACTTTCTCTCAGCGTCTGCACACTCATGTTGCTCCAAGCAGTGTTTTTTTATTATCTTTTACTGGCACCAATTCAAATTTTGTATGTATTTTTTATATATGTTTTATAATGAATATAATAAAATTGTACATACTTTGTCAAAGGAATGTTGTAATTTTTCTTTTCAAGTATCCTGAATATTATCAGAATTTTCTTGTATTCTAATTAAAAACTGCTTGCTGTGGCTTTATGAGACTGAACGGATTAGATTACCGAGTAATCATTTCAAGACCATTTCCATTTAATGCCTACGAGATGAATAGAATTTATAAATGATCACTCTTAAACTATCAAAACCTACCGCTATTAAAAAATGTAAGACAAAAACATCTTTGAGCGCGTCACAGTCCTGAAGCTTGACCATCATAGTAAACAGACTATGCTTTTTTCGTATCAAATGATGGCATTTGATACACTGAGCTTTAGGTTGCTGATTGATTGAGTAAACAATCGGCTAACAGTCATATTAAAAAAACATGGCTTTGGCTTCAGCTGTAGCACCAACAATTGGTGACATTTTCGTGAGTCGCATTGCTTCCAATTGAGAACTTTTATTTCGTGGTGGGCAAAAAGGGACAAAGTCAGACAGCAGCATCGGCACCACTTGCGTGAGCAGCAGGTCGTGAGATTGGTCGCTGAGCATTTCGGGGTTTCGATTCCTCATGCGCGTGGTGAGAATGAGCCAGCAGGCCCGAGTTTAAAGAATGAACACAGCTACATGTCATTGGCGGAGAGAAAAGCTATTCTTCATCCCATCTAGGAGACTCCAGAAGGGTCCCTTTTTTTCCTCAAATAAATTGTAAACAACGTGAAAGAAGATAAAAGCTACTACATAGAGACACAAAAAAGGCCCGTTGTTTGCCATGTGTCATCCGGGCTGTATTTCATCCCGCAAGAACAAAACATATTCATTCATTAACATACAGCTGCCAAGCGAATGACAATAAAGAGCACATTTTCTAAAGTGGTTTGGACTATGAAATGTAAATCAGTTCCGAGAGTTACTTGGATGGAACCCATATCACTCATTCTCTTACTTGCACGATTTTTTAATAAAACCTACACATACTAAAAATAAATTCTTTTGCAGCAAAATAAATAACTGACAACAGATGCAAAAAAAAAAGAGCCAGTCTGTTTTATCGGTCCATGTGTGCCTGCACATTTAACTCTACTACTTATCATATTTCATTTCTACTTCGCATTGTTTTAGATCTAATCAAGAATATCAGCTTGCCTTTTAAAAATCACATTTGATTGAATCAGAAAAGGGAAAAGTAATAGTACTTGACTGTCCTTGACAACACGCTGCTGATTAGAAGGGAGCGGTGTTTGAGTTTGTCCCTAACGGACTAATTGTGATTTTTGGAGTGATTTGCTCCCTGGCACCAAGTGAAATAAAACACATCACAGAGCTAAAGGCTACGGAAGATTAATACAACTCTATTTGATGTTAATTGAAAGAGAAATCCCTTCAATTTTGAGCAAGAACAAAAGATGAGATAAAAAATAAATATGATATTTTCAGGGTTTTTATCATTTCTTTACATTTAGGCTCTGGAACATTCTACTCTCAAAAGTAGTACTGATACATGTATATATTGTGATTACCATGTTCATACAAGAATTTGGGTCAAATGAATAGATGTGGTTGTTGTTTAGGTAGAAGAAATAATCAGTGTCAATCAAATATAAGGATAACCTTGGACACAATGTTTAAAAGATGAATCCCCATCAATCAGCAACACATCGTTGTGGCCGCTACTAATCACTCACATGATGTGAAATAATAGGAACATAAAAATAAATAAATACATCTAATAAAACTTTGCTAAATCTGTGAGCTCCTCTCCCCCCTTGTCCCTCCATTCTGCTCTTTTTTTGTCTTTTGCCAAACCCACAGTCAATATAAAATTACCAAAGCCACAGAGTAAGAGGGTTTTGGGGAAAATCCACATTTTTAAAACATATGCATTTCCAGTTCCTCTTTTGTTCTGTTATTAAAAGCAGCATTTGCACCAATCACAGGGGATGCCTCTGCCCAATGCGCCTCAGAGGCCCGCATACCCCCGCATACCCCCACATACCCCCACATACCCCCACATACCCCCACATACCTCCACAAACTACCATCTCTCATCGCTGGCTGCAAACAACTCGATTCACACATCGTGACCAACATTGAGAACGATCAGTTTGTGAAATTTTATTGCAGGAGAGTTAACAATTTGGTCCAAGCCATATTTTAACGACACACCGTTCATTTAAAAGCAAATGTATTAGTTTGAATCTGGCTAATATATAATGTTACGGTTAAACACTGTATGCAAAGTGCTACTAGTTGACAAAGACAGTAGTTCACATATTTACACATTCATATTATTTAACTTTATCTGAGGAATTTGAACAAATAAAAATAGATGACAGATCCAGATTTGTACAATACGGGAAACTTCAAAGGTCCACGCGCACTAAAACGTACTGTTTGGTACAAAGGGAACATTCGCTGCCCTATTGACACTGAAATCATGCTTTTGACTTGGAAGAGTTCCCCATTGAACTTTACCTCTGAAGTCTGAAATATACGTACAAATTCTTCATCGAAACACTGTATAACCTCAGCAGGTATGCGGTTGCATTTCCACACGTAGATGGCTTCCTGCTGGTTTGCATATTTGAAAGAATCCTCTGCTTGCCGCTGCAGGTGGGATCTGTCCAGTCTTTCTGCAGAAGGTGCTGGTGCATAGGTTTTCACAGTGAGATGGTTGTGCCGAGTTCTGTTCTTGTGCCAGGTCATAAGACACATCCTTCCTCAAATATCTGATTACTACTCAGCTAGTCGGGGGGTTAATCACTGGCTTTTATTTATCCTGATAGTCTGAAACGTCAAGGAAAAATGACAAGGAAGCGTCCGCTCCAGCAGTTAAGAACGCTGCACTCAACGTCTGCAGTAAAAAACAAGAGGTATTGCAGCTAAAATGGGTTTGTTTTATTATTATGGTTTTAACGTGGCTTTATATGGAGGCCAGATGTCACTATTAGCAGCTTTCTGTCCTGGTTCTTTTTACCCCGTAATTATCTTTTGATGTGAAACTTATTTTAAACCACATGAGTCCACAGGCAAAGAGGACAAAAGCTGCAATACTTGTGAATCTGTCGGGTCTGGATAAGCCTTTTGAATCCCCCCCTCTGGCCGAAAAAGATCAAGACGGGCCTCTTGTTCCGAAGATGTGGTCAAACTCGCTGAGGATGAGTTCCACCGCTTGGTTCTGGTAAACCATATTCACCGCCATGTTGCCGTTGTCCCGCTCCGGACGCATCAGAGTTGGCCCGAACACGATGCCGATGTTCTGGGTGGTCATTCGGTTGGTGCCTGAACGCTCCAACACGCTGCGGAGCGATAAAGACACATTGAGTGAGACAAGAAACAAAATGGCTCCGGATCGCAGCTGGGGGGGGGGATGTTTGTTTTGAGATGGCTTGAGGTAAGACAGGCACTCCGATTCTTTGGGCCAAGATAGAAATGTTGCCTAAAGTCTTTGCACAATCTGTAATGATCTTCAGATGATATATTCTAATGCCTCTTTTGTAGTCCCCACTTCCTCAAGCGCCACCCTCCGAGGTTGACACGTGTGGTTTTTGAGGGAAATATCGCAACAACTACTGGATGGATTGCCACGAAACGTTGGTACACATCCAGACGCCACTCAAAAAAAAAATTGCTTGTGATAACAAATGCGAGCACGCTAGTGTCAGACTAAGACGTCGAATGCGGTCAACTTTGAAGCTACAAAACATTGTCGTTGTGAGTATGTGGGCATGCGGACATTAGCGTTTACGTCAAAGCGGCGCTCGGAGAAGCGTGCGCGGCTGTGGACTTGCTCTTGTTGGAATTCAAAACCCAATGGATGACAGCTTACTGTCCATTCGGCTGCACTCTTGCAGTCAATATGTAACATACTTCAGACTTCTCATCAACAATAAAAGTCCCCCAGTGGGATCTTTTCCGTGCATCTATGTTTGTGTTAACACATGTGCATTTTAGAATCTAAATTTGTGCACATAAGAGACTAAATCCACCGGCTGTGTGTATGCTGTTTGAATGTGTGTGTGTCTGTGTGTGTGTGTGTGTGTGTGTGTGTGTGTGTGTGTGAGTGAGAGAGAGAGAGAGATTGGGGGGTTAAAGCCACAGCATGAGGCATTCTTTCTAAAAATGCCATTCCCACCAAGCCACAGAAGCAATTGCTCAAAACTTCCACATTAAAAAGAGAGGAGGAAAAGGGAGAGGGAGCGGAGCGGGTGGAGAGAAAGGAGCGAGGTTCCAGTGGTGGCGGCGGTGGTGTTGCTGTGCCTTCCAGCAGACGAACCACAAGGCTCCCATGGGACCAGCGAGGCAAGGAGGAGAGCCTGGGGGGACGGCAAAGGGAGGGAGGGGGCAGGGGGAGGGATAAAAAAGGAGGAAAGGGGGGGGGGGGGGGGAGAGAGGAGGAAAAGGGAAGGAAGAGCAATGGGAGAACACAAAGAAGAGAAGGAAGCAAATTAAGAGGAAGGAAAAGGACACCGAGATGAGGCGATGGGGTTGATTTAAAGACGGGAGGGGGGGGGGGGACCGCGGGGGAGAAAATGAGAGGAAGACACAGGGTTGACATATTCATGGGGCCCACCACACCCTGGCACAAACATCGCTCTCAGGACACGAACGCTCACCCCTGAGTGGAAGGAAAAACCATCGGCGGTAAAAAACACCCATTTTATGTACTGTAAAAGGAACTGGCTCGCAGAACATCGCGCGCCATTCATCTTCCTCCAGCCTTTTCATCTTCACAGGGACCCAAACTTAACAACAGTGTGATCCTGCTTCAGCGCTGGCATACTCTGAGAGCTGCGGCCAAAGGATCTCTGACAGAAAATGACTGATGAATACGTGGAAACTACCCCCTCTTGCGGTCAGATTGATTTCTTTAAGTTGAAATATCTGCTTTATACTCTGCTTTGGGACCTGGGCCAGTTTCTGAGTTTAGAAACAGTGGAGATCCTCTCACCGTTTGAGATGGCAGCACATGAACTGCAGCGTGTCGTGGTTCGGAGGAGGCATGTTAAGCACCAGACACTTCAAACGATCCACTCTGTCCATGTGGTCGGTCATCTCTGCAACACAGCGCAAGAGACGTGTCAGAGGACAGAAAATGTCATCATTTGCGTTGCGTTTCATGATATGAATTAGCATTGCAAACCTTGATTTACGTCCGGGGGACTGATCTGTTCTCTGTTAGCATCCGCTATCTAATCTGATAAAGCAACATGCAATCAAAGACAATCTCCACTGTGGTTTGATGTTAAACTTAGTATAAAAAATAGTCCCATGGATAGATAAGAAATGGAGTTCATACAAAGAATGTATTTACATTTGTTATCATGTATTCGCGATACGCAAATTGTCTTACTCAATGTAATTTATTCTTAAATGCCTCATTATTACAGATTTAGGATAGTAAAATATATTACAATTCATTGCTATATCACAATGTGCAACATAATCAATAGACCAACATTATCGTTCAAAACTATTACAAACATCATTGCTCCTTTTATTATGATGGCATAACTAGTAACCAGTTACATTAAAGTAACCAATGTGTAGTGAAAATATTCATTGAAAGTCAGCTAACTATTCATTTCATTGCAGTTTCGACATATAAGGCAAAGAAAGAATAGGATGTTTGAGGGGATATTATGGGATAAATGTTAACAAATGAGACTAATTAAAAACACGTGAGGATTTTAAACAATGAGGCTTTTTATGCAGAACAAACTCTCTTCATTTGAAATCAATATTTCTGTCACTATTTAATTATTCTTTTCTCGTGTTGGAACTCTGGAAATGTTCTTTTTGAGAAGTATGATTTTATTTTACTGCGTCCATATCTCTAATGAAAAATGTGTTGTGATGCATTCTCTAGTAGTATGAATACAGTATATTCCATACTGACAAAGACGACTTTCAACACAGTTTATGAAAGTGTGAAAGAGCTAAAGTTAAGACAGTGAACTCCAGAACCCAGACTGTATTAGTTTTGAGTATTGTTAAAAGGGGAGATTTTAAAGTATCATATGCGGGCATCCTCGTGGCCTAGAGGTTAAAATATGGTGATTGTGTAATTACAACATTCCCCCTGAGTCTGGCCTGGCACTTTCATGCCTATCATCCCCCCTTTCTTCTCTTTCCTCTCATTTCCTGTCTAGTGTTTACAACAAAAGAATCCAATTAAAAGCCCAATTAAGAGTTTTATTTCTATTTCGCAACAAACTCTGCAAATAGATGACCGAGGGGGTGTTTTTTTATTTGACCTTGATTCGACATCAGATGAGTATAACTCTGTATGAAGTGACGCTCGACATGAAGGGGGTCAGGTACAGGTTACTCAGTAGATATAAATTTGACGGGTCACTCACTGACTGTCTCCACGATGTCGGTGAAGAAGCCGAAGGGCACGAGGGGCTCGGGAAGCTCGCGAAAGAAAAGTTTCAAGGCTCCCGTGATGACATGAATGTCCTCCCATTCGCTCCGGTCCAAATTCAGCTTCTCCTCTGAGAGACACAGAGGGAGGAGAAGGAGGAGAAGACAGAGAGGGGTTAGAGGACGTCAACGGGAGGCTTGGCAATGTGGAAAAGAGAGACAGAAAAGTGTTGGCGAGCGGGACACATCGAGAGAGCAGAGTGTGAATTCACGTTAGTGCTGAGCCGTAAAAATGAAGGCGTGAAGCTGCAAAGAGGGGGGATAGAAATGCTGTGTGAACGTCCCAGAAGACACAAATGCACAAACCCAATGCACACAAACGCACAAAGACGTTTTCTCAAAGTCCAGGCCTGACTCAAAGAGACAGAGATATCCTAGAGATATGACAAAAAACAACGGAAATTTGACCCCGGAGTCAAGGAGCTCGACATCTACGACACGGAGCAGTGTGTAACAATGAGAAGCATCAGCCAGCGAGGCGGGAAACCCGACGCGGCCCTCGGCCTCCGTCCACTTGGTGGCAGCAAAGCACCGCGTGAGACGCCGCTGTACAACCTGCAGCGTGTTATTACATCAGAAAAACTTAAAGCAGAAAAGGCCCGAGGGGACACACATACATTAAGCAAATGGAAGCACACCCTCGGGGGGGGGGGGGTGGGCAAACTGTTGGGCGCACGCCTCGGCTCTGCGTGTCCGTCTGTGTGTGTGGGAAGCTTTTGACATCATCATCAAACACAGGAGAAACCGTTCCGAATCTACCTTGTACAAACTCCGCCGGGAACATGTAACGTCCGTCTGTAGTCACTGCGCGTTCTGCAAAAACCAACAGTTACTCAGGTGGCTTTCCTCCGTCTCCACTTGATCAAAAACGAAGTCACGTGGTGGGAGAGAAGCGGTCAGGTGACGAGCAGGTGTACAGCGAGCGTTGTGTTGCGGACACGCAATTCAACGCGTGTGTGTGTGTGATCGGAATAAAAACCAAAGAGCATCGCATTTATCTTGGATTTGAAGAACCTGGAGAAAAAAAAAAGCAACCTGCCACCACCTCTCCGTCCACAGGTTTCACTCGTTCATTTGGTTTGTCAGTTTGTCCTCACCGTGGTCCACCAGGAAGCGGAGTTTCTGAATCACTGCCAGGTTCCCTGAGACGCGGTAGATGCCGTCGGCGTCCAGCCCTGCAGCGTAACACATTAAAAGGTTCATATCAAAACTAAACGGACATTTATTACATTATTTCAGCTGGACTTCATGAGAGTAGAGATATGAAAATGACTTCCTCAGATTTCAAGGCAGTCAGAGCCGATATAATTGTTTTACTTTTCTGCACATAAATAATGCAGTGTGCCTGGGAAGTTTGCTTTGTTGCATAAGTGCCCAAAAGCGTGTGAATAAAGTCAAGCAAAAGCACATTTAAACGTTTAAAAAAAGTAAGGAGTAAGTTTTGCATGAACACAGGAGGCCAACTCGATGTTTGATGAAGTGCCAACAAAATTCTGCAGTGACATTTACTTTCTCCTCACTAGGAGGGTCACAACTAGAATAACTTTAGTGAAATATTGATTATTGGTATCCAAATATGAGGATCATTTTAATACGTTTTGAGTCTAACTTGATTATAATGTTTCAATCTGAAACAACGAGACAAGCTGTTTTTGGTCAAAACACACATTTATTTTGTCAGTAATAAATATTTTTTGTGCAACTCTGCTTCTAAAAAACTCAATTTTCTCTCATTTAGATCTTCTCCCTGGCTGGCAGCTGTCACGACTGCCTCTCCGCTAGATTTTAGGTGCCTCTCTGTCTGGCAATCGCAAACATTTCTCAGTGAATGTCTGTGAAGACAATCGCGCCGCGGAGATGGACAGAAGGACACGACTGCCGTCGAGTGACGGATGCTCAAAACAGAACTGAAGAAAGTTTCCTCACGACTCCCCCTTTTCAAGTGGAGGGTCACACCATGAAGGAGCTGGCTCTGTGATTGCCGAGTTCGTACCTCTCTTCTCCACAGCGTCGGTACAAAGTCTGACGAAGCGAGGGACGGTGCTCTTTTCTCTCTCGCAGAGCATCTCCAGACGACAGCCGAACACCTGATCTGAAGGGTGGTGATGGAGGGACACAATCAGACGGGCAGGTTTTTTTTTTCTCTCACTCTCTCTCTCTCTCTCTCACTCTCTCTCTCTCTCTCTCTCTTTGAGATAACTGTGCCAAGAGGTGATGTAAGAGCTACAAGCTCGAGATGATCCAGAGATTTACTGTTCACGATGGAATGAAACCTCCATGTTCCCAGCAGCAATATCAGCTCACCCTTGATGATGCAATGCAACATGTGCTGTACTATATATCCTATGGTGTGAAAAAAAAAATGAATCATGGGAAAGCGTTCATCTCCAGAGCTCGCTACCATTATCTCATTTTGTGTTATCTCTGTAATGTACTTGCTTGCTTGAAAATGTTATTAACTACAACTTGTGAGTAGTCATCTTCATGATAAATCCACCTCTACTTCCTTTCATCTAAGATTTTCTGCACAAATTTCAGCTTCTCTCTGCGTCACTTCACTACTACATGAATGATTTTTACAATAATTTTCATAAGATGTAGAGTGGTACCTGTCTTTTAAGCTTCTTCCATATTTCCTGAACAGAGATCACGTGTACTATTTTTTTATTTATTTAAAGATTCTGCTTTGTTAAAAAAAATGTTGCAGCCGAATAATTATTTGAGGAGTTATTGTGAAAACAGTGCTGACGATAAGGACCTTTAAAAATACTCATTATAGAGATAATAGAGGAAGTGTTTGAGAAGTTAAAAAGGAATTCACACAGAGATAGTGACAAATTTGATGAGTGACAGATTAAAGTAACTTTTTAACGTTTTTGTAACTGTTTTGCCACTGTAGTTTGGAGCATCTGAACTCATTGAACCAAAATCCTCCATAGGTTTTCAAGTGAGTTGAGATGTGGTAAATCGAATAAAGTGTAAAGGCAAAAACTTAAAAAATAATAATAATAGTGATCTTTTGGATTCTGATGACTTTTTTTCATACCATTCCCTTGTAATTTATTGAAGTCCAGTGCCCAGTTGTATTGGCAGAGGTGCACTCTCAAAGGAACATTGAGGACACCTTACATTCAGACTGTTTGCAAAACTCCTGCAGTAGATCTCACCTTTAATGAGCCCTTTCTCCTGCAGCGCCTGCAGAGGAGGTCTCTTCAAGATAAGCTTCTTCAGCCGTGTCTTTACTCTCTTCCTCTCCGTGTTCTCCAGGTTGGACGCCGAGCGAGGGACTGCAGGGAGGGGGGGATAGTAGGAGGTGGGGAGGTGGGAGGAGGAGGGGGAGGAGGAGGAAGAAGAGAAGGAGGTAGAGGAGGTCAGTGCGGGGCGTTGGGCTGCGGCGGGGCAACACAGCAGATGAGACGGGATGGTGGTGAGGATGAAAAGCGGGAGGGCCGGGCGACGGCGCAGGTGGGACAGGACCGACGGGGGGATGATCTGCCACGGGGGCCGCGTGAAAATATATGTGGGCTGTATGGAGGAGAGGATGGAGGAGAGGATGGAGGGATGCAAGAAACCTGTGTGGAAGTTTAGAAAAGAAAAGAGTGACGCCGATGCACAGCGAGAGTGAGCTGATGGTGGAGGGCGGGGCCGACTCCGTGTGGGGGGGGGGGGGCGCGATGGGGGGAGGTTGTGAGAGGGGGGGGGACTTACGCGACGTTCTCCTGTCATCTTCGTCTCCGCTGTGGTCCAGGATCTCTAAGCTGCCCGCTCGCCTCAGGGAGTACAGGAGGACATTGTCCAGCGGGTTTTCGCGGTCCTGGAAAGCAGGCAGAGTGAAATACACTTTTTGTGTTAACGTTGTGATGTGAAAAAAAAACATCACAAACACACGCTGTTGAAAAAGCGTCCAACGGAGAAACATTAACACACCACCATTAAATGAAAAGAGAGCAGTGTATTTCAAATGTTGGTATTTTAAGGCTGAGATTAAAATGTAAAATACAGAAATGAAAAACCCAAAGAACCATCCAGGGAAGAGTCTACGGTTAGGTATTAGGGAGCGGAGAACACGAACAACTGTTTTGACCAAAAGGGAATTCACTTAACAGCGTAGTGCATGGAAGTTCTGGCTGTGTGTGTGTGTGTGTGTGCGCCTCACCAGCCGGTCGATGACGTTCTGGATGGTGCTGTACCACTCTTTGATCAGAGCGTCCGTCTCCGACTGCAGCAGGAACTCGTTGCCCGTCACCGTCCTCAGCTGCACAGCACCACGAGTTTGAAAAACACAGTGCGTTTCACACGTCTTATTCAGATGTGTTTATGAGTACATTTATTGCTTTTTAACAGTAAGTGACTTAAAAGTCAACTGGCACTGGATTTTATTTTTTTGTGCTTCCTCTTCCTCAATGTGTATCTTTGGAGAGTGAACAGGTGGTAAAAAAAAAGCTTCCCACTCTCACTTCCCCTCACTGATAAGAGGCCATTTGATTAACATAAACACTATTGTGTTTAACTACATATCTGCTATCACATCATCCCCATTCAACAGCAGCAACAAGTCTGACAGCCTGAACAATACAAAAAAAAAAAGAAAACAATTCTACGAGAATGTATTTTCTTACCTTGAAGACGTTTTTCTTGCTGGACAGGTCGTCAGCCCAGTGCAGCTTTGCTCCTCTTAAATCCACACTGCTCTCAGGACGACTGTTTCCTGGCTTCTGTTTGGTCAAAAAACAGGTACACACACACAAAAAAATCATGTATTGTTCTATTACTTAGTGGATTAGACCCTTGTATTTCCATAAGAATGGCACTTTCTGCCCTCTGTTACTGACTCTTACATAATAACACAACGGCCTCCTATGGATTTGAATTTGAGTCACCTGAAGGGTGGATGTGTGACATTTCACTGGGGAAAACACAGAAATAAGATGCTCTGCGCTCATTTTCCTGCTCTGACCGGTCAGCTGGCTTCAAAAAATTACTTCACAATGTTTAAAACTATAATTCACCATGCTCAAAAAGGAAAAATACCATCCGCAAGATAATACCTGGACTAAAGGTGTTAAACAGAGTTTGTGTGAGCTATTACCCAGCTGGAAGGTGTCTGTGATTTGGGATCCTTGAAGAAAACTAGACTGTTGCCGACCAACACCACCCAGGAGGGGCTCCAATTCTTCCTGCAAACCAACAAGCACACGTAGAGATGTTCGATGGAATTCATCCCAGCCAACCGTACAACGCCATGCATTTATCAGAACGCCATATCTACACCAAGAGATCTGACTAAACTGGTTTCGCCTTTAACGGGAGCGGGCGGCGGAGACGACTCACCTCAGCTTCCGGCCTCCTTCTGCAATCTTTGTCTTGTTCAAGAGGCCGGCTTTCTCCAACTCCTAAAGGACACAGTTCAACGGGTTAAAAGCACAGTCTGCCAGATTTAAGCAGTGATATTAATCACATAAATGCTATCACTCAGTGTAGGGAGTGAAATGTTAAGAGTAAAGTACGGCAGATGGCTTTTCCTCTGTGTAAAACACTGCGTCCTGAGCAAACTCATTTAGCTTCAACGTTGCATCATTCAGAAAATAGCAGGAGGGGCGCTGCTCTACGATTCCCCCACTGCGGTATGGCCCTGTTTAAGGTGTAAGAGAGAGGAATTAACTCCAGCTATCAAGTGTTGAAAACAGCCTCTAAAGACAGTGAGCGACACACTGAGGAATAGCAGTGTTTAGAACATTAAAAAAAAGGAATAGGCCCGTGGTATTTAATTCAGTTTGACTTAGTTGGTAATGAGATATACACCGCTGAGATTTAGATTATTTGCTGTGCTTAAAATTGCAAAATGAACGTATTTTTCCAGATACAATTACCTTAATTAGTCCAAATACCTCACTGTGGACTGTTCTCTATTTTTTTCCTTCAATTTCATTAGTTTAAAAAGGAGTAGTTTAAAGAAAGACATATACAGGTGTTTGTTTTTTCTCACCGGGGTGCCGCCGTCGCTGTCTGGAGAGCTCGCGGGAGACGGAGGCTCCACCACGATGTTGGTCACATTACAGGCGTAATCCCTGCACTGCTGCACTATCTGGATGGCAGTGGGAAAGGTGGCGGCATCAGTGGCGCTCATTTGTCTGTGTGTGTGTGTATATTATGCACGTGTGCAGTGTTTTGCACGGAAAGTGTTGACTGCAGTTCATCTGCAATTCCTCTGCCCTCTGCAGGTGTGAGAGGATTGGCACCAACACGTTGTGCTCTGGAGGCGAGTACCTTGCCGTTCTCAGGCAGGATCATAGATTGAGAGTGGCTGAGCTGCTGCGTGACGTCGTGCGGGGCGGCAGAGCTACGGCGCTGGGCGTCGGCATTGTTCAACGTCATTGTGCTCAGGGTGTCAGAGGAGGCGGCGCGCTGCATGCTCTTTAGGGTCAAAGGTCGGGGGTCAATGTTTCGGGTCAATGGTGAAAAAGGGAAAGGGGCAATCACCATACAGTAAAGACAATACACCACCGTTTTATTTGAACGTCTGTGGATCCTGTGGGCGCTGATTTGGCTTCTTATGAATAATTCTATTGACACGATTAAATAACCATAACTCATTGGGGTATTTAGGTGATGCTCTTGCCTGGAGCAACCTTAAATGAGTGCAGCCAAATCAGCATGAAAGCAACAGAAAGCTCTGGGCATTTCCAAAATGTGAGCATGCAGTCTGTCCCCTATTTTTATAAAAATGAGCCACTGGTGACACATCTACTCATCTACTCTGAATTGACTCTGCAATTACAATTCATGCAAACAAACATGCAAAACTTGTAACATTATCAAGGAAGACAATAACTCCTCTAAACTTTTCCATGAAAAGATGGAATCTTTTTCACCCAAAAGGTTGATTTTGATGCAGTGGATGTTTTGATGATAGCTTCGTGTCAACGAGCTCGTAAAATAATCTGTTTTATGCTGTAATTTGCCACAGTTAAGGCAGTGGATGCATGCCACTTACTTTTAAGGTCACACTGCCATTACGGAACCTCCGGCCATATAAGGCTAAATCAAGCTTGAATTACGTGTTTTAAACAATCCCTTATTGGGGAAGTACAATATTACAGCACCGGCATTGCTGAATTATTACTTCATATACTTATAAGACCAGAAAATACAAACAAGGCATTCTGGCACAGAAAACACTGACAGTAAGCATGTCCTGAAGATGGTTCCCAAAGGCAAATGGGGACAAACCGCAGCTTCCTCTTGAAGTATACAGGTTTTGCATCACTTCACAGGAGGAGCAGAGAGGCAGATGCTTGTGGGTGCATCTTTACTTTACATTCAAAATAGTTTTGCTTGCAATCCCATGCACGTACAGATAGTAGTGCGCATGGCTGACTTTTCCACTCGGACTAAATATCCATCGTAATGTCTGCCGTCTTTTCATGCGAGGCAGATTAGAGGAGCCAAACCGTCTCCTTTGCTAAGAGCAGGCCTTTAAAAAAAGAGCTTACACCAAGCACACCCTCACCTCACTGTGATGCAACACGTTGCAGTGAGAACTGCTTGAGTAACAGACTTTCTCTTTACACCATGAGTTGCTATTTTGCCACCTTAATATGCATAAATGCGGATCTCCGAGAATCTAAAGAGCATGGCTGGCATTACTTTAATGTATTCTACAGTAATACAGTGGAGATGCAGTTCTTGCAAATGTACCGACTCAGGTTCATTGATTTTTCATAAGGAAAATACCCCCCATCAAAGGCCCTTTAAGCGTTCATAAAGCACCGAGGATTACCCTCCCAGTCAGGTTAGACAAAAAGAATAACCAGAACAAGAAGAATAGCGTAACATCGTAGCGGGACGTTTTATTACACAGACCCCACAGCGGTCAGTTGTCCTGTTTTGTTGAGCATAAGCATCCTGCCTTGTACAAGAAATATGTAAAACTGGTTAGAAAAGGGTTCTTTTCTTTTCTTCTTCTTTTTTTTAGCAGGTGAAAATCAATGGTGAATGCTTCAGCCATCTGGAAATGAAAGAGTGCGGACGAGTTTCACCTGTTTCATCTGCCAGCCGCTGCCAGTACTCCTCTGGTGGGTCCCGAAGAGGTGATCAGATGACAACTATAAACAGACAGAGATACAGGAAGACAGGGGCAGGAAATCAGATCATCGTTTTTCTACTACTTTTTACATTTAATTTAATACATGAGTCTGTTATGTGGTTAATGAATCCAGGAATATTTAGCTTTCAGGCTTTGTGGACTCTGTAATATTTTCTTCAAATTGGTAGCACTAGTTGCTAAATTTCACACGCTTGTGTGAAAAAGAAAACAGGATGCTGTGTTCAGTGGAGATGAGTCATCGCGCTGGGCTGACGCTCACACCGAAACTACACTTCTGTATATCCTTCCAGGTGAAAAAAAACAGAAAGAAAGATGTTTTCAACTGAAGTTGAGGACAGGCCGTTGCTCAGTACCACACAGTACATGGTACTACTTTGACTCAGGAATAATGCTTTTTTTTCCATTATTCAACGTGATCCCAATCAAACAATTGATAGAATGTCAAAAACCGTAGCAACAAACTGAAGATCAACAGGCCAGTGAGTGAACTATATTAGCATCGAACCACGTGAAACATGTTTACCTCCATATCTTAAGCAGCACATGTATATATATATATATATATATATATATATATATATATATATATATATATATACATATACTTGGACATGGAATAAAAACAACACGGCTAGAAGACAAATACTATACACCGTATGAAATGAACATGAACTCACGGCGTAGGTGCTCATTTCCATCGATCAACACAATCCAAGTCAACTGTTGTTTCTAAAAGCTTTTCACGCGTCCTGTCTTTTCATTTCACGACACATTTTCAAGTGTCAAAGCGTATAAAAAACTTTTATCTGTCCCTCCTATCTCAGCTTGCTTCTACTTCCCCATTCTAGAGGGAAGCTGCTTTTAACAGCCAGCACAAGCAGTCTCATGCATGGCCGCTTAAAATAATGACACCACAACTTTGCTAACATTCACTTGTTAACTAGTCAAAATTGTGGTTTGCAGGTTTTTTGGACAGAGAAGATAAGCTTTGTTTCAAGGAAGTATGGCCTTACTTGAAATAGTGCTTTACTAGCCTACAAGCCTTTGTAATCTTACTAAAGATTCATTTTTATACTTTTATACTGTAGATTTAAATTGGAAATGTTTAAATTGAACATGTCATTTTTCTTGCACTGTGTTATTTGTTAATTGTTGTCCGTTGTCTCGCTGTCTTACTGTCTTACGGTCCAATGTTATGTACCAACTGCCATGTCAAATTCCTTGTATGTCTAACATATTTTGGCAATAAATGTTCCTGATTCCTAATTTTTGAAGGCAAAAAAATGACCAAGTATTAATGTACTCAAGATAAAACCGCTTTCACCTAGTGATATTGTGTGGGATTGTTGTTAGTGGTTCGCGTTATCTGGAAATATTATGGAGCATTTTACCTGAACTAAAAAAGAGCTAATATTGAGCTTCAGAGCTTGCTTATTTGTAGATAATAGGGACAACATTTTGATTGTGCCATCGCGTTTTTAACTCTCAACCTCATTTTGAGTCACATTCCCGCTTATGTACTGTGACGAGGATTCATTAGCGTCGTCCTGGAAACACACAAGGAACACCTGCACGCCCTTGTCACCGGCTGATCAGCCCCATCTGCAGTTCATCAAACAGCCACAGAAGCTGCATGGGTTTGACCAGAGGGAGGGAAACCTCTCCAGGAGACAGAACTCTATCTTTTCTCCAGAAAGCAGCGGGTGACCGATCAGCCTCTCGGGAGCACAGCCCATATTCACAGCAACACAAGGAGAAAGCACGCACTTCAGCGGAGCCCCAATCCCAAGCCTTCACTGGGTTTCTCTATCACTTTGTAAATAAACCACCCTCCGGGCGCTTTGTTTGAGCTATCCTTGTCGTGTGATTCTTCACCCCGTGACAGTACAAATCTGCATCTAAATAAAAAATTATAATAAAAATAAGGTAATTATTCAGTGAATGACTTAAACTTTTGAACCAAAATGAAAGCACTCCTTTCACTTTTAGATCGTGCCTAATTTTGGATGACTAATGTGAAAATGACAAATTCTAAAGATCTCTTAGGCCCCCTGCTGCCGGGCTCTTAGATTAGGAAGTGCTTGAGATTTCTATGAGCAGATCACAACATTTAAATGTTAATGATAGAAGCCAATATAGTGATCACGATTAACGAGTATTTAGTTTAAGAATCAGTAAATAGAGGATAGTTCTACAGATTGTGTGACCAGAATATAAATTGTTTTCAGCTCTACAGTCAACTACACAGAGGTTTTTGAATTGTAAAAATTCCCACATTTAAAATGGAAATACAGGTACATTAATGTACTAATACTCAGACTACCAAAGCACAAGGAGAGTATATAAAATAAAAATCTAGAATGGAAAATGAAGTGATGTGGGTCACTCAAACACTGAACACCTGGGTGTTAAACTTGTTTGGCATGCGGTGTACATTATGTATCATTTCACGGGTTCCTGTTTAATATATGTACCACTGAATGAAAAGTGACACATGTAGGTCAACAGAAAGCATCTCAAAAACACCTGATGGGGCAATCGCTGCTTTGATCATGAGGGTATTTTTTTTTATGAGCAACATTAAATTTGAAACACTGACGCAATATTGAGGCAACGATGCAAAGTGCTTATCCCTGACAATCTGGATTGTGCAGCTCGCGCCTCTTTACTACGCCGATGTCGTTATTGATTCAGGTTAATTTCGGGCGCCGATGGCTGTTCCATTAATTCCCCAAACCCTTACGCCCGAGATAACCCTCGTACTTCCTCCCTCGTGGATTAGTGACACGTCGTTTGCTAAAAAAGACCGGAGTGAATGAAACAGTTTCACTACGACAGCATCTGTGAGGTCAGCGAGGGGTTTTAACTGAGGCTGATGAGAAGTCTCAGGCAGTGGTTTAAATTTAGCCCACGGTTTGGATTTAAACGAGTCCCCTGCATTTCCTCCGCGTGGCCCTAATGGCTTCTGCTCGTCCGCGTCAGATCAAAAAGGCATCACCTTGTTATTCCCTTCGGGGAGGAGCCCAACAAAAACGCCATCTGAGAGAAGTGTATGAATAAATATATAAATAAGGCAGTGAGACGGCCAGTAGAAAGGTGGGGCAACTAGAACGATGTAATCCCCCTCAGCATTTTCCCCTGCTTTAGCCCGGCAGGCGGTGTGCATGAGATACAGCATCCGTGTGACAGATAGGGGCTAACAATAGACTCATTTGCATGAGCCGGCAGAAGTTGCGTGTTGTCGTCTCACTGTGGTTTTTTTCTGTTTGTTAACGTACTTTTAATCATTTTTTTGCATGAGAGCACAGAGTAAATACATTTAGAAGTTTAACCAAAACGGTGAAATAAATCGGATTCATTGACTTGGCACACAATATTTGACCTTATTTAAGAAGTGGACGTGGACAGTGGAAAAAAACAACAACTCCCAGACCAGACAGCGCTGTGGTAGTGACCTGTCAATCACAAGGTAGCCCCGCCCTAAAGAATACGCAGCTCCATTATCTATTTTGCTCTAAATGGGACTATCATTTTCAAAAAAACAAACATTGTATACAACTTGAAACTAGAAATGGAGAGTACAACATATACTAAGAGAATACATCAAGTGTGAAGAAGGGCCATTTTCTGACAGACATCCTCCCAATCAACCTTTTGTTTTTGCAATAAGAGGAGTCCACCCCTGATGGCCTTTAAAAACCATGCAACCGTGAGCCATTTCTGCATTAAAGGTTGACGGATGAGCACACATTTCTAAACTCACCACCACCATAACTTCCTTGTGTAGTGTACAAGCACAATGCCTCATGTGTGGGGGGAAGATTAAACACACGATTTAGCAAATTAACGAGTAAATGAGCCGAGTCTGGTGTTATCGTCATGCAAGTGGAACTGCTTTCATCAACTGTGTCCCTAAAATAGCAAACCCTAGCAATGCTCGTTCTCATCTCATCCCCACCTTTAAAAAATCCAATAATCAAAATTAGCATTGTAGAGGATGTAATTCATATTTTAGTTATCAAGGATGCTGAATTTGAAGCAGTCTTACCGTGTTCATGGTTCTGTTGCCAGTTTCAGGAAGCGGTAGCGACAGATGGCTGGTTTCTCTGGGTAACGTCTGAGGTTGTACTGGACCACCCTGCTGGAGAAAAAGAAACACTCAGATTGTGAAACAGGAAAGGTCTCAGATATAATATTATGTAGAAACTGAATTGTGAAAGGAACACACAATCAACTAATAGTAAATGAGAATATGAAAGGAACAGTTTGCAGTTACAGCAAATATGTGTTCACTTATTTCCTTTGTTTCAGAAAGCTTGCTAAAATACCAGAAACCCCCTCATATGAGTCGATTAAATGTGCAGCTTCTCTCTAAAAAGTAACACAATCTCCCAACAAGCAGCTCTGAGCAACATTTTGCTCTGTTGAATGTGACTCCATATGCCAAAGTGAAAAAAAGTGACTGCCAGTCAAACTCATTTGCAAGTCTCCCTTTGGCTTCCAGCTGTAGAAGCGACCATGTGACCACCGTGTCTGCGTCTCCTCATGAAGGTCTTGACCGAGAAGGTCCATTTTAGTGCAGATCCAGTCAAACTAGGTGAGCATATAAATGAGCTGATTATTTCATTCTTCAACCTGACCTTTTTCTGTCCTTTCCTTTTAAAGAAACAGACTTTCATCCAGCTCTAAAAATGCACGACCTTTTCGAATTTGAAGCAATTCCACGGAAAACACAACAAACACTAGACAGATTCGGGCTGAGTAACAAATGAGGGATGAACCGCGTTGGGTGCTTTACTTGGTTGGCAGTGCGTCCACGAGCCCGGCGGGGGGGTTTATAGGACCTCTCCTTGGTGATGCTGTTGACGTAGTAGCATCTCCCTGTGGGCAGGTCCAAGTACTGCTCCCACAGGTCCACGACCTGGAGAGGCTGCTGACCTGGTGCGGGGCTGGGGGGCTCCGACTGCGACATACGCCTCTCCGGCTGCGTTTCGGTGTACAGAGGGGAGTCTTGCCAGGACAGCTGGGACAGATAGGATTCTGTCGGGACCTTGTAGTTGGAAACAGTAAGGATGGAAAAGTAGAAGGAAAGTCAAGGACATGGAGGTGATGCTAAAATTCATATATCAACATTTGAAACAAGTTGGAAGTAAGCAATATTGCTTACTAGGACTTAAAGGATAAAGCTGCTAATATTTACATTTTTCTATGTTTTATTGTAAGAGGACATATATACAGAACCTAGTTTTTATAAATATAAATCATTTCTTGAATAGATGGATGGGTGAACTTTGTTAATCCCAGATTAGGATAAAACTGTAAAACAGCTGGGTGCAGCACTTTTGAGCAAATGCTCCAAAACTATTTTTAGCTGCAGCTTAATACACATTTAGTCTGCCAAATACTATTAAGCGCAGCAGGATGACGATGTGTTACTGACTCACAATAACCTTCAGTGCTGCATATTTCCTGCTATGATGAACACTTTACTCGGTGCAACCTGTGCAAAACCCCAGAAGATAATTAGTCTCTGGCTACATCTACTATACTTATTAACTGAAAATATTATTTGTTGGTTTTGCTCTATTGATGGTAATAGCTGACAGTAGGAGCAACATTGAATATGGCCAGCAATCATTTAAAAATAGCTAGAGTGGATGTATGACTATTTGCTGTCCTGTTGGTGTATTAGTACAGAAATACTACCGCCTGGCTGAGTGTGTGTAGCAACACAAGCACCACAAGAAGCAGACATCAGTGTGTTGAACAAAACCACCCTCTTGCGTGCGTAAAGAAGAGACGGAAAGCCCAAAGACAAACAAATAAATCCCCCCACCTCTTACTGTGTAATGAAGACCCGTCAGACTTTGGATTAAGACAGAGCTTAAAGAAATGCATGTGATCACCCGGATAGAGGGGAAAAAAGCTACAGCTTCAAGAGAGGACATCTACAAATCCAATGAAATGATTTGGAGAGATATGTACAGAAGATCATCTCTCCACAAAATATAGTTGAAAAATAATTCACCAACTGATTGACTGGCTGGTTGATCCCAGTTACATAAGATTTTGTTGTTTCAGATGATGACCGAGGGGACGTGGTGTGTATTGATGTAATAATAATAATATCCAGGTGTACACACATTCTTGGCCATGTGGTGTATTGACAAACCAGGGCATGCGTGCCATAAAAACAACCTTTGAAAATCAGTCAATTTCATATCTTCATATTCAGAGCATATTCTGCCCCCTGGAGGACAAAGACTGAATGTAATTGACATTCATCATCAGTGTGGTGAGCGCTTAAAAAAGGCCAGACGGAAATATATGGTGAGAGAGTTTTTCCGAATGGAAAAACAGGTCGTTATGACCCGAATGTGGACTGCAAACATCCTGTTCACTGGTACTAAAGGGTAGAGCGAAGAATGTCCTCAGAAAGAGGGAGAGGTGCAGAAACGGACGGGGCGGAAGAGAGAATGAGAAATACAAAAAAAAAGAAAAAAAAGAGCGCTGTCATTTCCACTGAGATCATAGCTAGACAAAGTCGGAAGTCACCGGTGCGTGCACGCTCCGGTGGAGGCAGAACTCGCTTTGTGGGAGCTTCCCTCAGCTGAGTGACGGATAACCTTCAGCATTTTCTCTCAACTCCGCCGCCTCGTGTAATCCCCTCTGATGTAACGCGGGGAAGCGCCGACGTCACCACAATGCCAACTTGATTGCTGCTCTAGGAAGATTACAGCGGCCAAGCACTGACGTAAATCAAATACAACCTCTGCTGCCCCGGGCGCGTGGTGGGATCTCGCAAGGTCTTTTTTGGGGGGGATTTTAATCAGTTTTGTAGTTTTGTTTGCACCTGATAAAAGATTCTCCGATTGTATGTACAAATTGCTCCATGAGAGTGCTACGATCTAAAGGCAAACCCTAATATACCAATTTAAATAGTGTTTCTTAAGTTACAACCTTTGCAGTAAAGGCTAAAAACTAACAGCTGGTTTGTTACAGTTTGGGTGTCATGACCTGTAAATCCATCAGATTATAGAATTTGCTTGTGAGAGGAAGTTCAAAATGAATCTAATCCCACGATTCCTCAAACAGCAGCAACATGGGATGGAAGGAGTAAGTAACAGTTGATCCAGTTAAGACCAACATTTACCATTTTTCAATGAGTTACTGATGTAAATATCAATCTCCTCAAGCCTTGATTTGAGATTTAAACACATAAATCAACAAAAATCAGAAATAATAAAGACTTTCATTACCATGTCTGTTTTTGGAGGTTTGAAGGGCCTGCCTCTCCCTACCTGCAGATGGTTTTTCTTGCAGGAGGTTCCCACCATGTCCCACTGGCTGCAGGACTTCTTGGGCATCCTGTGGTTGATGCGGTTGCCGAGGCCGCCGCCCACCTCGTCGTACGGGTTCTCCGTCAGGTTTTCAGGCAGGTTGTTGGAGCTCTGGCTCCGCGTGATCATGGGGACCGCCTTGGGGCCTTGGGGTGCGTTTTGCGGCGTCGCGGGAGCCGCGGGGCACCCGAGGACCATGAGGTGGCCTGAAGGGGAGGTGGGAGGGCTGGGCGCACAGGTAAAACCAGACCAGAGTGACGTGGTGGGGGAGCGGGCTCCGCCGCGGCTGGTTTGGTTGTCCGGCCCCTGGAAGGCACTGTTGGAGTTGAGGTTTTCCATGGAGTGGAACATGGGTTTGTTCCCTGAGGGAGGAAGACAAAATTCAATAAGGAACATATTTTCCTCTACAATCAAAAGAAATATAAAATATATATACTACAGGACTGAATAAAAAAATATAGTTAAATTATAATTCTTTTTCAATGGAATCATACTGTGATGAATTCCTATTTGAAGCCCTCGTGATTCAAAATGAGGTCATCTACAATCTGCAACATACAATCTGATCCCTCCGCACTAAACTTTACTAAGAAATTGCTTTTCATTTGTCAGTTGTATGCAACTCCTCCCTCGTCCTCTCCCACTTTACCTTGACGGTGGTCTCTACAGGTTGTCTCTTTTGGGTTGGGAGAGAGCGACACTCTTGGCAGTACCGTGAGGTTGGAGTTCAGCGAGGCAGACACGACCAGGCGCTGTGGCGAGGGCATCGGTGCAATGGGCACCTCCGTCACATAGGTAGCAGGAACATACAGGGGCTTCGTCTTGCTGGCCGCACCGATCCGCCGCACCTGTCAAAGAACAAATGCTTTTCCTATTTACTCCCACGTGAATCCACGTAGTTCAACTGAGTGTCAACCAAAGCAGCTGAGGCTCGAGAGCGGGGCAGACGTGACTAATAGTTCCTGTCACGTCAAACAGAAGCAACGAGAACCCACAACTTCCCGTTTCTAAAAACACAAAGTGACTCTTTTTCCTTTTCAAATGGACTTTTTCTTATTTTTTTTTCAGCGGCAGCGGTCAAAAAACCGGCAGCGAGGTACTCGGTCCGCTCGCCACTATTGTTTGGGGTGTAAGTCGCTGCCTGACCAGTGTGTTGTTCATCAAACTAGACAACGAGTATTTCCTGTGTCAGCAATACCGGATATATATATTCTATTATAAAACATTAGACGGTTGATCATGTTCCTTAAACAGACTATTTTCAATGCACTGCACTACACTGCCGTAAATACTCACATGAGAAGAAAATTACAACAACAACTGACTGGCGCAAGGGTCATTTGGAAAAGAGTATGTGACTAGTTGTTAAGAACTTACAGCTTTAGGAACAAATAGGCTTGGGCCTGAGAGACACAAATAGGGTACGGATGGCAAAGGTTATTGAGAGATTAATCGCATCATTGGTCTTGTTCTTTTCATGGGATTGAATGCAGTGTTTTAATTTTTTATTCTGAGGAACCCATAAGATGCTACGTCCTATGGTTCCTCCGGATGACCCGCCTCCTCACCTGCCACCAGTCAGTGTTGGTCTTCTTCAGCAGGATAAAGCGCTCGCCCTCCCTGATGCAGACCTGCCGGCCATCAGCGCCGCGGTAGTTGTAGTCATACTGGGCCTCCAGCACCACCGTGCCGCTGGGGACCCCGCACACCGTCACGTTCCTGGGCATCACAGCAGGTGCGGCGGCGTGCTGCTGCCCCACCGAACGCCGCCAAGTCCCTGAGAGCATGGCGCTCCACACAGACCTTCTCAGCAAGCTCCCGTGGAAGCGCGCTGCTTGTCGGTGATACTGGTGATGCTGGTCGGTTTGGCACAGGGCAGGTGAGACTGGAGCCAGGCCCGAGCCATGCTCTGAAACTAGAGGAAAAGAGAGGGACGGAGAGAGAGATTACTGAGGCTGTCAGAGAACAATGAAAACATGTAACCTGGGTGTGTGCAGGTTCAAAGAGAGAGGACATGAATCCATTTAGCTTTGGCTAAATCTGGGGAGACATCATCTTGGGCTTTTAGGAATTGTGATGGGAAGTTTTCACTATTTCCTGGCAACTCGCTCGGCTCTGTTTGAACTTCAAAGGTAACAGAATCTAGCGAGCAGCCACTCAAATGTTAAATATTTAATACTTCATCCAGAAATGCCCAAGTAAAACTCTTATTTGCATTATTGATTAACCTCACAATTGATTCCTTATTTAGACTATGAATTAAACTCAAACCCCTATTTCATTTACAAGGATATACCATCATCAAAATCATTAAATATATTGGTATTTTAACAACCAATGATAAATTGACTCTTAAAATAAGTGGCTATTTATTTTCTGCAGATCCACTAATCAATTAATGGGCTAAGCGACAGCCATTGCCAATATTTATCAACTAAAAAAACATGTCATTTGAATGTATAGACATGAGGGACAATGTTTCTGCAAATACTTGCTCCAAATCCCTTTTCTATTGTACTTTCATCCTGGTAGAACTAACAGACACATGTGAGTGAATAACTCATGTGTTATGCGCGCAGTGTACCCATAATAGCATCTGTCTCCGTCTCTCCACCTGAGCCTGCCTCCCCAAGCTAAACCCTAGCTCTACCCGGGCCAAGACCTGCTTACATAACGGAACATCTAACTTTCTGCCAGACACATAGCCATACAGCGTCACACAGTACATGCACACAACCACCCACGCAAAATACACACACACACATTAACACAGAGACAAGGGAGCATCCCTAGGCACCTAGCAACAGCGCTTCAGTCACAGTTAGGCCCTACCCATCTCAGTCTGGGTGAGAAAAAGAGAGGCGGCGAACTAGAACAAAAAATAGAAGACGAATGCAAGTATGCCTCTTTGTTACTGAGGGTTTGAGGTGGATCAGAAACTGCAAGTGGAAAAGACAAAAGCTTTGAATGCCGGGGATACACCGTAAAGGCAGGACTAAAATAGAAATTAAAAAAAGCAGCTGAGACACAGGGGGGGAACGGACGGAGCTGTGCAGTGCCGTGAAGGCGGTAGCGGAGAGGGCAGGGTTAGCTGGTCTGAACCTCGATAATCCCACTGTATTATTGAAGCACAGGAATGAATCTGTGAAACCCACGGCTGCAGAGAATTACAGGAAATCCCTCAGAGCCAGCAAACGGGCTGCAGCGCCGCGGTCCCGTCCGGCCGGCTATAGCCGACCGGAGGTTAAGGCTCACCTTAAAGACTCTGTGAACCATACAATAAATACCATCCAGCGTTGGTAATACGAGGCTACGTTCCACTGGGTCTGCTGTAGTCTCCACACTCACATTACATCAGTGGATACAGCCAATGTAGGTAGCTGCAACCAACCAAGAGGACAGTGAAAAGGAGGCTGCGTGAAGAGGAATGAAACCCCTTAAGACCATGAAGGACAAATAGCAATTAATAAGGGAAAAAAACATGAAGGTTTTTGTGGTTAGATGTGTACCTTCTGCTAGTCAGTTATTACAATACATGTCTAAAAGTCATCTTCTGTGCAGAAAGCCCCTTTATCATTTTTTGTAAATGCTTTTGTCACTCTTTTCATTTGTAGAACCACAGACCGCTAAATTCAGCAAACCTCATCCAGTGTTACCGGGAACCCCTACCCATCTCAGTTTGGGTGAGAAAAAGAGAAGCAGAAAACTAGATTTAAAAAAAGCAGAAAACGAATGCAGATATGCCTCTTCCTTACTGAGGGTTCGAGGTGGATCAGACACTGTAGATGGAAAAGACAAAAGCTCTGAATGTCGGGAATACACCGCAAAGGCAGGACTAAAATAAAAATTAAAAAAGCAGCTTTGTGTCACATGGTGAAGTAGATGTTGTTCAAAGGTTTCTTCGAAAAGTCAAGGTAATGGAGCGAGTAATTGATGCAGAACTGTTGAGGTGATGAGGTGTATTCCTTTAGGGAACAAAACTGAACACACTGCAGCTGTCTATGTTTGTAATACAATGCACTTTCTTTATTTATTCATGTGTAACTTTCCCCTGATCGGAATGCGTGTGATGCAAGACACATTTTAAAGTGTAATCTGATATAATTTAAAACAAATGCAACTGAGACATTCTTCTAGGAAAAGTTCAATACCGGTCCTCAAAGATTCTTTGATTGATGAGCTGTTGGTGCTCTTCTGAGAACTCCAGCAGGGACGGAGGCATAAGTCAGAGGTACGAGGCACGCATGCAAACAGGAAACTCAACAGACAACCACAGCTGGGGTCATATCCTCTCCATCTAGTCCTTGGTCTTGTTCTCTTCTCATGAGAAACATCTCAGGCAGTTTAGCTGCGGCCTGAAGCCAATACAGTCTGTTTTGGATAAATATGCCGAGGTTCTCTGTTGGACAAATGTGCAGTTTTTTCAGCAGAAGAATTACTACCAAGCTGAGACATGTGTGTGTTTTTAGCTAAACCACCCTGCTATTTTCAGTAATGTATAATGTACTATTAAGATGGGCAGGGAAGAATTACTCGTTACTTTTTAAAGAAAGACGACCTGTTTACAATGTTTAACAGGAGTTTCTTCTCCCCATACAGACAGGAAGAACTCTTGTAACACACCTGTTTATCTTTTCCTGTATCTCTCTTCTTCGCTCTTTGTGACTTCACCTCGTGGTTGAACCGAAGGGGCTGAGGCCTTCAAGTCTAACAGCCTGAATCAGATTAAAACCACACGTTGCCTAGGTGTGATATCAGGTCCAAACAGACACTGACCCGCCAACCCGGAGGTCTGATTGGGCGAGGGCCACAAGCACCAACGGGGGGGGGAAGATTCCTGCGGTGCAGTCGGGTGAGTGAGTGAGTAGAGAGACAAACAGGTGTCTCCAGCTCGATGCCATTCGGACCAGATGAAAGGAGGCGCGCACAACGTTGTTAGTTCAGAGAAAGTCTAGTTCTACATTTACTGGTTGAACAATGGACTCAACAGCAACAACTTCCACATGCAGAAGGAAGAAGCACGTTTTTTCAGAGGAACAAAAGGACAAATTCTCTTACTGATCAACTAAATATTTCCTGGGCGTAAGGGAGCAGATATCCTTAACTTCAGTAGAATTTTTTCCTAGCTTTTCACCCTACGCGCACACAATCAACACACACTTGCACGCGCACGCACACACACACACACACACACACACTCTCACATAATTGTCAGATAGTAGGCTTGTAATTGTGTAGTAGTTGTTGTTTTTAAATAGCATTGGCATGATCAGTATGGTTGTACTCATTGTTATACTTTCATTTCTGCTTTCTGTGACTACTTTGTGCATGCACAATAATAATATAATATAATAATTATAGCTGGTGTCAGAATCCCAACCTAATTGGCCGTCTGACTTAGAACAAATAATCATTATTAAACCACAAAACTGCAAAAGTCTAATCCATCAACACGGTGAAAAGATAAAGATAAATGAAGAGAATACATTGGGATAATGACAAATAAAGATCTGTAAAGGAAGAATGAGGCCAGACTGTGCTTCCATTTGCAGGTCAGATGGCAGTAGACGTGGGCACTGACGTCACACACCCAAACATGCCCATGTGGTGTCAGCGACTGACACGTGCACGCCGCCGTGCCCGTTGAGAGGCAATGATTGCTTTTGCCAGCGGGCACAGAACTTATGCTGTTGTGTCAACAACACAAATGGAGTGATGGAGGAGTAAAGATGGAGGGCAGAAAAATGAAACACGGGATTGGAAAGAAACAAAAGCAACAAAAAAAATGATAAAGAGGTGAAACATGTTATTTGTCAGTCAAGCTTTTGCTTGAGATATTTCACTCCAACTCAAGACTGTTTGTGCGTGCAAGTCTGACTGAGCTGAGGAAATGGAGAGTACACAATCTGTGCATGCATGCGAGAGAGACAAAGAGAGCGTAAGTGCAACTCACCATGGTCCTGAAGTGAGAGAGGTCAGAGTCAACAAATCACCGGCTCACTCTGCAGTCAGATCCCTGCATTCAACCCCATCGTTAAACCTTAAATACAGACACAAAACCATTAGAAAAGTACTCAAATGTATTGAATCGGCTACCCTCGTGCATCATGTGAAGAGCAAAATTTAGAGCGCAAACACAAAAGGGTTATGGAAAGGGTAGGACAGAAAAACAGTAATATGGACAGAAGCTAGCAGCTCCCTCCTGCAGAAAAAATGCACTCAATCCCTGTATTTCTCTCATGCACACACACACACACACACACACACACACACACACACAGAGTTAATCCAATGCAGCAAAATCCTCCTGCCTCCATTCATTGAACCCCTGCTAACCTACCTTCCCCCATTTAGCCAACATTTTGCCTAAGAGATAAAAACAAAGTGACAAAGAGAGAGAGAGAGAGAGAGAGAGAGAGAGAGAGGGTGTCAGCTGGCTGACACTCATTCATGCAAATGAACCAAGCTTGAACTTGAGGAAGAAGAACACAGCAAGACTGAGAAACCGAGTCAGAGGGGCCTCGTGTGCTGACCAAACCAAAGCGACCAGGAGCTCGGGTCATTGATTGGGCCATCGATCCCAACACAGAGCCGGCGGTTCAAAACAGTGGCACCAGACATCACACGGTTCATCCACCAAAAGGACATTATGTCCACCCAGGTCCTCTCAGGTTGTGTTTACTTTTAATTCGTTTAATATGCTTAACATGTTTTAATATAAAGTGTTTCACATATCAAATGGAAACATCAACACAACGAATGTGGTGTGATACCACCATCATTTTACATTTTCAGTTAAAACAGCCCTTCTTAAAGCTCACTAGATTAAATACTTTACGGAGGATTACAGGACCCCCTGATGGTTTTGGATGCTGTAGTCAACCATTTATCAAAAATACATTTTCAGATTCACTTCCCAACTTCATGGATTCCAGAAATCCCACTTGAAGCTTCCTCAAAATTGTTACAATTTAGTTGATATGGGCATCCTTTAATGTTTCTTTGCATGGAAATCCTACCTAGTAGAAAGTATAAAATGACATGTATGTCTCAATCATTGCAAAAAAAAAACGGATTCAGAATCTCTGATATGTTGATTAAAAAAGTTAAAACCAAACAATACGTCTCCAACTTTACCTCACGGTAATCTTCTGCACAGTGTCCTTCAAACATCCAAGTAAAATAATGATGCTTTGGAAAAAGCCTTAAAGTTATCAATGACATAGTTTATGGTGTTGAATTTAAATGCTCTTTAAGAAAACCTTATCATGACATTGTGTAAAATACCCCAAGGCCGGAGGACCCAGAGAGAGAGAGAGAGAGAGAGAGAGAGAGAGAGAGAGAGAGAGAGACTATGTATGCAGTTGTATAGATAGATTACATGGCTAGTGGAGGAATCCACCAGGTTGTGTTTGAAAAACATTTACACAGCCGACAAAGTACACGGAGCAGCTTGGATGGTGCCACAAAAAAAGGGCAGGACCACAAGCTTTATTAATAAAATAAGATAATAACTGTGCTACGTCCCCCCTGCAGCTGCATATGAAGCCATTTCATTACTTCTCCAAATAGCTCTTGCCTCGAGTCACGCGATGACAAGTTTATCGGCAGCAGAGACTGTAGGAGACGACAGTGCCGATCAGAGCGGGACAGGAGAGGGGGGGGGGGGGGAGGTGTTGGACGTGGGACGTTTGGTGTCCTATCATATCCATATTCATTCCATACGTTTGAAGTGGAAAGAGGGGCAGCTTTAATAATCATGGCTACATGGTCTTCAAAGGGAGACGAGACACGGGGAAGAGGAGCGTAGAGTGAATGAAGAACTTCAAAGGGCCGTTGCGTGCTCTCCCACATCCGCACACGTTGAAAACACACACACACGCTCTCTCTCTCACACACGCACGCACACACGAAGACTGTACTGTATTTACATATGAATGTCTATAACCAAAGGGTTCATGGGAGATGGAGAGAGAAGAAAAGAGAAGTTGCTCCACATGATCCGCACTCTGTTCAGTAACTTTAATCACCACAGAAATAAGTGAAACACTTTAAGCTAACGGGACTGCTGATTTAATATCTGTGTCAGCCAAACAGCTGCTGCCACTTCTTTAGAGTGAAATGATGAGCCATGTGGCTCTGATACGGTTTCACATACACACGCGGACCCTGTGGTTTGTCTGTTTGAGCCCCTACACAAAGACGGGGAAGGCCAAGCGAGGCGAACCATGTCATTATAGAGCCAATTGTAACACAGCATATGTCCTGTATGGACCGCATGAGGGCGGAGACTTTTTTTGTTGAGCCAATGACAAATTGCAACAGTTTTAAGACTTAACCACACCTGAATCTTTGAAACGCCTTTTGCGCAATCAACGACTTTAACGTGAATGCTGGCGCACCAAAAGTAAAATGGTCAAAGTTCAATATCTTCTAAACAGCCACAACTAACCTGATTTCAATATTCATTATATGTACACACCACACACGTGTAATCCTTGGATCCCCAATTCTGACCATAAACTGCAACAAAGAAATAAACAGCTGTTATATTCCCAATACAAATGAATTCAATCTAATTGAAACATTTAGCCTGACATCAGTAGACTCATCTTGAAACGGTTCTACTGAGGACGGCCAAGAAGCCGTTGACTCTATGGATGTACAGTTACAGCTACTAGTGCTGATGTGTCTCCCTCTCCTTATGAGACAAATGCCTCAAGCGAAAACAGCCTTTCATCCTCCCTAACTCATGCATTATTGATGATCAGACCAGAGAGAGAGAGAGAGACCCTGAAATACACACTGCTTTTCCCAGTGTGACAGCTTGCTGTCTGTGTGAGTGTGTGTGTGTGTGTCAATGCATTTCATTGCGTGTGACTTGAACAGGTGGGCTGGATTCCCTGAGTGATTACCTGTGCAAATTGGCGGAGAGCCAATCGAAAAGAAGATGATGACAGGGGAGCAGTGATTGGCTCAGGCTCGCTACGAGCATCATGACAACAACCGCTGTGACCAACTACGGTCTCCGGTGTCTCTCCAGTGTCTATTTGTTTCTTGTTGCACATAACAACATTTTCAAAATGTGTGATGGCATCATTTCAAGCATTTGCTGACGCAACACTTGTGTTTACAATAAACCCTGCGGCCCGCATCGACACATAGCAAACTTCTTCAGAGAGTTCCCTGGTATAATATTCTCGCTCTCGCTTCCATTTCAATATAAACAGAGCAGCGTTAGGCAACGTAGTGCAGGATAGCTCAGGGGGGGCATTTTAAACTGGAAATAATTCATTCAAGCATTACATTTTTAATTGGCTTACACATTTTAAAGAAAAAAACAGATGGTAAAAAATGTTCAATAATAATACGCTTTTGCCAGAAATAAGCTTGTGAGAAAATGCTTATTATTTCAATAAGCAGCTTTTTTTCTATGTGGAAATACAGCATAAAATATGTCATGTACTTCTGAAAAAGTAGTGAGGAATAAATCTACAAAATGCTTTCCAAGACGTTATTATCACAGCACAGTAATTCAGGCTGAAACAACGGGTTTGATCAATCAATTCGTCTGTAAATGTCTTCTTGAGATAATTTATTCATTGTTTAGACCAAAGATATCATAATAATGCTTTCACACAGCCCTAACTGCTTGTTGGATGCAAACATTTGTATTAAACCTAAAGATATTCCATTTGCATTCCAATAAATAAGTTAAGCATCGAGTCTTGCTAAGCATTTTTCTTTCTTTCAAACAACTGATTGTTTCAGCACTAATAGGAATGATTTATCAGGACTCAAAATAAGTAAGACTATTTTAGGAGTGGATATAAGACCAGTTTACCACAATATGGATTTTTACAGTGCTTTCATTTCAGTCAAAGAGAATAACAAGTGTTACACATATTTGTTATTCTATATGATGTATAAACCGGAATGGACAACAATGTTTTTTAATGTTTTATTCACATTTAAGGTGCACAGTGTTGCTGACAGGCATTTCTCCAGTCTCAACTAATGCCAAACAAACTACTCCTCTTTCATCATGCTCCCACAATATTATTCAATTAAAAAGCATAAAATGTCACACAGGAGTCAAGAAGGAGCTTTTGGAGAATAGCGAAACAAAGCTCCACTCTCTGACTGGGCTGCTGAGCCTGTGGGAATGTGCGCTACATCGATGTTTCTAATGAAGAGCGCTGAGCTCCATTGATCCACCGGGGATGAGAGTGAGCTGTCAAAAGCTATCAGGCAAGTCAAAGACCCACTTTCAACCGGGTGCGGCTGAAGAGAGCGCGAAACTGTTTTCTCGCACGAGGAAGGGCAGCCAAAGCGCTTAAGGCAAAACACACAGACACCGCTTTGACACCTTGACAGGGTTAAAGGAGTTATTCGTTCGAAAAAAGAAACATTAGATAAATATCAACAGGGTATAGTATGTGTCGGCCATTGGACTTGCATGGTGCCTTTAGGTGAAGAACAACTTTTCCTTTCTTTTTTTGCGAAGTGAAGCCAAAGCAGAAATGCTTAAAACGTGCATTATCTCTAATGGCCAGCAGGGGGCAGCGTTCTAGGTCGCAAAAAATGACCCCATTTCTCACTCAATTTGTTCCCTAATTTAACATTGTAAACATGGGTGTGTGGTGTCAATGTCGTGTTCAAACTCCTCAATACAGTACGATGATCCTTTTGTGAATCATGTTTCTATTTAGGGAAAAAATAGACCATAAAGCACAGTATGCGCGGGGGCGGGCTTACTGTGATTGACAGGTCGCTGCCCCTACCACAGCCTTAGAGTCTCTACGTCCCTCCTCTGCATGTCGAATACCGTTAACTTCCATTCATTTGTCGCAAAACCCCAAGACGGCTCCAGCCGTAGTCCAAGATGGCCGAATCACGGTACTCAAGGGTTAGAACTGTCAGTCTAGAATTTACTTTGACTTTGTTTGTTAGTTATTACGGTCCTGCGACAGACAATTGATTGCTTTCGGGATACCGCGATCATTTCCACAACAATAAATAAACACAGGATTAAAGTGGATTAAAACAGAGCACAGATGTGGGTTTAATTGGAGCTACTACAGTGTACAATGGTTGTGGCAGTAAGCTGCTGTCATATACAGTACAGTAAATAAATATGAGACAGGTTTAAGCACAAAAAACTACAGCCTCCGGACAAAACACTGTCATCATCCCCTTGCAACAACTGAACAATATAAACTTCACGAAGGGAGGATTTACAGCAGAGCTGTAATGGACTGGATTCGTTTCCGGTTGGTGTAATAAATGAACTGGGCACTGACAGTACACGCTGATATTTGTGATGAATTATGAATGAAAAATACCATCATTTTTAAGCCCTCCCCAACAAAGTATGCCACGTGACAGCTTTAGTTCATGAGTTGTTTTTAAATGAGGTCACAAGTTAAAGAATGTTGAGAAAGAGAAAGTCGGAGAACTCTCGACCCCAATGATGAAAATGATGTTGATCACAACTGCAGCACACTGGGGAGAAGATTAAATAAAAAGCAAACAAACAATTATACAGCGAGCTTTTGCTTATAATAAGTAAAAAACAACTAATGAAACAAGCAAAACATTTGGGGGTATAATGTCTCGAGTCAAAATGTTATTTTTTTGCTCTTTGAAGATAAAAATAGATTATTAAATTAGCTTGTGTTGGGATTTATTTTACTGAGGATTTTATTAAGGATATTATTGACTAGCAATTCAACAAATATACATTGAAAGAATGTGTGTCTCTGCATTGTACTGTACCTTCAACAGACCAATGCAATCTTATGAGACAAACAAGTACATCAGTACCAAAAAAATAGAAATCCATCTGTCAAATCAGATGTGGTAGTTTATTTTGAAGGACCAAATGTCAAAACACAGCATCCAGACACAAATGTGTTGTGGCTTGCCACCTGATCTGTGCACACATCTCACACCAGTTGCACCAGAATTGCTCAAATACCCCAAAACAGCTAAATAATTTGAAAAGCAACACACTACAATGTAAAAATGCTTCAGTTGCTAAATACGTCTTTGACACTGCATGCACAGCAGCAGTCTGTGATGCATACTAGCAGTTACAGCAAGCTTGTAACCCTCCTTCTAATACTGCAAATGGTACAGGGAACTTTTAATCAGCAAAAGTTGCAATTGGAGAATAATCGTCCAAGCCAGCGTTGACAAAAAAAGGGGAGCAAATCTGCTGCTTTGCGTGGAATTAAGAAAGATTATGGAACAGTAAAAATGCAATGCGTCAAACTGTTTCCATCACACTCTGTGGTTAACCCCGTCCATGCACTTCCTGAGAATGCAAGGGCCCAAACACGCTCACAGTAGCATGCAAATACGTCTGCACGGCAAGAGGCCTGTCATATGTAAAGTGCTGAGATTAGTGATTCTTATCATTGTGCCATTTAATGACTGGAAAATGGAAATGAAATAAGGTCATGGAGTCAGCACCATTGTAGGGATGGATATATCACCTTCTGAAGGATTAGGAATACAACAGTTAAAAGAAAGAACTAAATGCATTAGATTTTCCAAAAATGTGTGTATATATGTGTGTGTCGAGGTGTTTTAAGTGCATACTGGGCCTCAGTTGAGGTTGAGCAGCTGTGACAGTAAAGGCTAAATGTGGTTAATGTTGGTTTGCTGTTGGATTGGATCGGTCTAGAATACCTTTGCACAGAATTAACAGTAGATGGAAGCATTATGATGCATCATAATTGTACACTGAATCTAGGCTTAAATCAGCTTTAAAATGAATCACTTACTACTACTACTTACTTATTTTAAATAAAGCCGAAGCAACTTACCCAACGATAAAACATGTAAAACAGTAAAACAATAAGGCATATTGTAACAAACGTATTAATGCTGATAAGAGTTGCTTTTGAATAGGTGATGAGTTTTTAATTTTTTAAGGATTTTTAAAATACTTGAATATAGCTTTCTTATATACATCTGCATTCCATTTGAGTGTACTGCAATTGTAATGAATAACCCACTTCACACATCCAAACCAATGTTTATACAGTTGTCTTAACAATATAATAAGTAAACAACAGAGGCGACTTATCACGCAGAAAGCGGCTTGGGATGTGATATTTTGCAACAAAAAAACAACAAGCAAAAATAAATTAAGCAGAAATCTCATCTTTGCATTTCAGGGACTCAACATGACTCACCTTGCAGCGACGTGATGACAGCTCAACTGAGTTTTTTGAAGTGAACTGCAGAGAGCAGGAGTTGCGCCTTCTCTCGTGGGAGGAATACCAATACTGATAACTTTGCATAAATTAGGTAGACGTGAGCAAAGAGGAGAACTCCGCCGTGTACTTTTGCCTATTAACAGTAATGCATTGGCATTAAGTTGCTCGGTACTGCCCGTGGTGGTACATCCTCCTGGCGCTTTAAGCGGATAAAAAATAGCTTTCCCTGTCTGGGTTCGGTGGTTAAAGATTGGCTACAAGGGCACGATATTATTTTACATAGAACCAATAACATTACAGGCCGTGCTCTTGGGCGCTCATTTAACTACAGAGCGTCGCCCGGTTTGCAATGGACAGCACCGCGCTCAAGTCCCGCCCGGCGGGGCTACAGGGGAGTCAAAAACAGGCAAACCTTGTCCATGACGAAATTTACGACGTTTGAAATGGTTTGTGGGAGTTGTAGTGCGTGGGAGGGACGGCTACACTTTCTATGAACGACACAGGCGCGGATCCCAAACTACATCTTCGCCATTTGTAAAAGTGCCAATACTTCTTGCATCAGCGCGTGTACCACACACTCACCGGTAAAGTTACAAACAGCTGCTCGTCGTCTGGTTTTAAAGTAAAATAAATACACCTTTAAAGCCAGTTTGGTCCACACATAGCGGAACAGTTACCAAAGGCTAGATGAAGCTCTTCGTCAGTGAAGGCAACCCGCACTGCCTCAAGGTGTTAGCTGCACTAGAAGTGACCGGAGTTCATTGTGACGTCCAGAATGTCAACCACGAAGGTAAGAAAGCATGGTTAGCTTTATATTTGACTGAATGTAATAATGATGTTGACTGAATGGGTTTGTCAAGTTCGATCTGAATCTGTTATGAAACGGATAGTTTTTATCCGCAATAGAAAAGCTACCGTTAGCTGTAGTCCTGATCAAGTAACGTTAGCTAACGTTAACTGTCAAGATTGACTTTCTCCCTGCGGCTGAGAAACCGCTAGAAAGCTCTCTTTTGTCCACCACTGCCTTCGTTTGTTTGGTTAAATGCTCTTCTTATTAGTGCAGCCTCGTGTAGCTTTTGTCTAACAGGCACAAACAGGCGTGGAACTCCTACCCGTTCAGTAAACAACAGCATAGCGGTTACCTGTCATCTCTGGAACAGTCCCGGCTTATACTGTACCTCGTTTTTTAACCAGTACCACGAGACGGACATTTGCGATCTATACTTTGTTACACAAATGAAAAACCTGCGGAATAACACGTTGATTCATTCTCGGTTCTTCTCTACTTATGAAAATGTTTATTAAGATGTATCATCACACCTAATAGAACCATACACATCCTTTCCAGTGTTTTTCCTACACCAAACGAAGACTGGCTTATTGCCTCATAAACAGACTTCCTTCAAATGAAAGTCATCCTGGACCATTGAGCTGTTGGTCTTTCCACTGCTCCAACCAATCAGTACATCTGGTTTTGTCAAAAATACATCTTCGGATTAAGCATGTCTGCAGGCCACGCGGTTTTCCCGCTCTGTTGGTCTGTAGTGGCGGTTTCTCTTCCTCCACCCTCATTAAACTGGAAACATTCAGTGGCAAAAGTCACATCAAAATCGATCGCAAGTGTCTCGGAAAATAGTCTTCCGTCTTGACTTCCGTTTAGTCTTTAAAACCACCTAGTTTGGTTTCGGAAACAAGCTTGGTCGGAGTTCACTTGACCAATGACTCATCAATACAGAGTGACTATTTTCTCAAGATCCTCACAGCAGACTTAACTAAAGTGAAGGATAAATGGACAGAAACAACAAAGCTTTTGAGCAGCATCGCGCCGAACAGCCACCAAAGCTCAAGTAGCCCTATAAAGTTCACCCATGCCTCCAGAATGACGCCATTGGATGAAGCCCTGGGAAGAGCACCAGGCACTACTATGGATGTGTAAAAAGAGAAGTGAGTACTGACTTGGACGTTATGGCCACCAGATCCTCCTGCGGTCTTCCGTATACCGTACTGTTGGATCTAAAAATATTTGCATTGAGAAAGACTGTAAAAGCGGTAAATAAAAATAAAATTACCGAAATATCCCTTAAGTCATTAGGTCTTTAAAAGCTCTAAGTCCACTAATAGCTGAATCCAGAGATATTTCCCGGCTCCATTTACGTAAAACAGCCTGAGACTAAAGCTGGGCCAAGTGCTGGGAGGCGGGATTAATGGGAAATCTAGTGCACTTGCTCCATCGGCCCATTTATGCAGATGATCCTTGGAGGATCTGGGTATTTTTAAACTCTGAAGCTGAACTATTTTCCGTCATGAGCTACAGAGCCACATTCATGTATCCAGTTCTCATTTTAAATACATTATTACATTTCTTATTACTCATTTAAAATCTGTAAGGTAACTATTACATAGAACCTTCCCATACATGCATACTGGGGGAGTGAAACATACAGTATTAGAAGTGGAAGTATGTAGGTGTATGTTTTCCTTTAACCCTATTTAAAAATTATTTTCTTATCATTCCATCAGGGAAGACTGAATGTTGATGGTGAATCCAACCAAATGACTCCTCCCCTTTAACGGGTCCAATAATGGCACATTTCCCGAAAGGCTCTTAATGCAAGGCGTCTTTTCAACTGTTACACTTATGTTGCCACTGTGATTTACGGCATTTCTCACTACATGCATTGTCTTGAAGACATCATGTAGATGCTGGTGTGGAGAGGCATTAAATTGATTAAATGGTAAAACATCCCGGCTTTGGGCTTATGTTGTGATTGTGTCAGGCATGTGAGCGATGTGTGTCCGTGGGAACAGGATCACTGAGATGATTAACCAAGACCATCTGGCATGCAGTGTCGCTATATGAATGAAATGTGGTGTACTAAGAGACACACTATGTATACAAACAATACCAGGGTGTAGAAGAACATTGTTAAATATTACTCTTTATGAAAAAAATTAATTGAATAGAGCACTGAGATGATCTCAGATTTTCTTGTTTGTTATTTAACATTTTATTGATTATAAAGCCTTAAATATTGCACATTTATTTGGGTAAATATATTTTTAAACTATATATATATATATATATATATATAAAATTTCTGCTGTATTGAATTCTTAAATCGCCATATAAAATTGTATTGTTGAACTGACATAAATAAAAATGTATTGTGATCAAATAAGATAATCCTCTGATCATCAGTATTGCTATAGTGATAAATTACACACAGAGAAGATCCATGACCCTTATGTCCATTATGTTCATTGTAGGTGATTCTAGTAATTAGTATTGAGGCTGAAAAGTTGTTTACAATCCTCAAATCATTTGATAAGTCTTATGTTATTAGTTTGACTTTAAGATGCAGTGATGGATTTATATTATAATATAAGGAACAAAAGAAGTTCAAATAAATTAGATCGAATGAATATAGAGTTCTTTATTTTTATTTTTTTACTTCAACAAATTAGATTACAGACCTAAAACCTCAGAAAGCAAGTCGCACCAAATATGAATAACGGTACTAATAGATTAGCGAGTACATATCTAAACATGCACAAATGCACATTGGCACCTACGTACACATTCAAAGGCTCATGTACTCAAAGGAATAATGACAAATGTGTAAAATTATTTAAAAGAAAGTCTAATTGAATTTAATCAATAAAACTGAATGAAATAAATGTGATAAATATGTCACTGACTTTTATAGAAGGGTGACATTCTTATTGGAGCAGGGTTAATTAGAAATAGGAATACCACTGAAAATAGAGCAGCGTTCTGTTACAAGAGCCCACCCTAAATGTTTAAGCCCTAAGGTTTAATGTAATGGGTGGATTTCCACAGTGTCCTTTGTTTTAGATACATGCTCATCTGCAAAACAATATTTTCTGCTGTTGTGTGTTGTTTGAGTAAACATTGTGATTTATTTGTATTTCCAGAGAGAGTTGTGCCGTTCCTCAGCCGCCCAGCCTTGCCGGCGCTGCTCCTCTCCAGTGGTCTGCACCTTTTCAGCCCTAATGCCATCTGCCGGTCGGTAGACCACTGCCCTTCATGCTTGGTCATATACAGTGTGAATGCCAATGCCAAGCTGGCATGCACGTGGAAGCTACTAATCATTGCCCTAATAAAATGCTTAGATATGCTACATATTTAACGGTCCGCTGACAAACAATCTGAGCCCCAAAAATGATGAAATTTGAGTTCGAGATCTCAAAACCCGGCCAAATAAAACACAAACTATACTAAGAATGGCTGTGAAAGACGCGTAGTGTAAAGGGTTGTCAGAAGACTAGAAAGGCGCTGTTCAAGTATCCATGTTCATACATTATTAATTGTAATGAATCCGTTAGCTTTGGCAGCGTCTTGATTTGGAAAATTAGCAATTGTACTTTGGACTGAAACTAATTTAGTAAAATACCACCCCTCCAAATGATATTGCCATGAAATATACATATGCAATAACATTTGGAGGCACATTGTAATTAAGTCTTAAATGTGAAGATTTTGTCTATATTTTAGATTTGTTTGTTTGGTACAAAAACCCTTTTTACTAAACGATCTGAAACTGTTTGACGGGACTTCCTTCCTTCCTCTCTTTTGGGACTCCTTAGATACCTGTTTGAAGTAAGTGGACAAGACTGCAGTGAGCTTTGTAATCGGTGGCTGGAATGGGAGGCCACAGATCTTCAGGTAAGCTCTCCATAAAACGGACCTTTCAGTTTGCTTTTGTAATCTGTTGTATAAAACATTAAACCTCTTTTAAAATGCAAACTATTTTCGGTTCATCTATTTGTCTGTTCTCTTTAGCAGAATCCTCTTACTGCTCCTCAGTGTCTTGCCAACGGGAACATAAATCCATGCAGCTAAAAGATTAAAGCTCATGCTTTCAAAAGAACAATGTACTGCAGAAATCTACCAGCATGCTCTGTAGGGTTTAAGAAAATCAATTGTTTAACCTCACTCATGCTTCTTTGGTCTACAGCTTGATCTAATGTCATTGAATCAATTTCTGTTTCTTTTTGTTTTGTGCAGCCTGCACTGCTACAGTGTCTTCACATGGCAGTGCTGCAGGGAAAAGGTTCAGAGGTGTCCAAGGTTCTCCAAGGGTCCCTAAACTACATGGAGCAAAGCTTGAGCAAAGTGAACACGCCATATTTAACTGGGGTACAGAATCATCATCTTCAGTTCCATCAATGCACTACCAAATGTTCACTTTCCATTTATTTAGTCATGTATACTTGAGAGGGACACAAGATAAATACAGGCATCATCAGGCTATACGTTACATGATCAAGTCAAAAGTTCATGATCCCCCCCCATAAAAGCTCAGCTGAGCTAAACTCAAAGTCTCCTCTGGTTCCTTTTTTTCTTCAGCTGCTGATGCTGAGCTAGTGATGCATTTTAAATTAAAAAGCACCCTCATGTTGTAAATGTAGGTGGGGTGAGGGATCTGCTCTCTGTAGTATTTGAAGCCCCTGCAGCAACAAGTCATCTGTATCTGTCACATATTTCATGTGCATAAACATTATGTTTTGTTAAGACTCTTGAGATTTGCATGGCTTGAAGGAACCCTTTGTAAAGGAAAAGTTATAAGCACACACACTGAGGCCCTCACACCAAGATACTCAATATTTAGTGAGATTCAAGCCCACTGCAAAATGGCATTTTGAGTTGGACTACTGACACAATCTGGAATATTGTTTAATTACTTAATGAAATGATGTGTTTCAGGATGCAGTTTCTGTTGCTGATGTTGTTTTGTGGGCTGCACTGTATCCTGTTTTATCTGACTCTTCACTAGCATTGGGTAAGTATTAATAAACCTTAAAGTTTGCTTTATCTTTCTTTACAGTATTGTGTTCCCTGTGTTTTAATGCTCCTTATTGCTTCCCTTTGCGCTTCCTTTTTTCTTTTTTTTTGTATTCCCTAATACCTCCCCCCCACCATTTCCCTGCTTTTTTTTTAAATCCATTTTTCAGGCGAGCACGCGTCTGTCAAGGCTTGGTTTGACCGTGGGGCTGCCATGCACAGTTGCCAGTCTGCTGCTCAGAAAGTGCTGCAGGGAAAAGGCCTGCAGGGCATGAAGAGCTTCATGCAGAGGCAGCCTGCCCTTCAGAGCAGCCCGTGCAGAGACACGCAGCCATGCAACGGCAACCCTGCTGAGGTATCACATCATTGGAATCACGATCAGGCTTTAAGCATTCTTTTTGAACAGAAATCTGAAAGGCTTAAGTGACTTAACTACACGTGTGCATTGGCCTCAGGAAACATGTACGCTCTGTGAGGTTTCCAAGAAAACGTCTTTTTTTGTTTTCTTGGAGGTCTAGCTGCTCTTACACAAACAACACCTTGCAACACACATGTCCCGTCACACATATCCCTTCCCACATATTCTGAAGGCATTTATAGTGTTGCAATGCTCTCCTGTCAAGCAGATGCAACCTCTGTGTGACCGTTAACCTGGCTGTATGTTAGCATGTAGAGGTTTCATCACTTTTTCTATCCTTTGTTCTCTTTCTTGTGTAAGCATGTGAGGATATGAAAGTTTTGCAGCAGCGCTTATTGGTCCCTGTTAGAAGAAGTGCCAGGGTGTGCTTACCTCGGATGGTTTAACGCTTTAGCTTCGGGCGTTTTGGGTTTGTGGTCAAAAGATCGAGTGGTAGCTGGCGATACAATTCTAAAACACTGGGGGTTCCGGGTGGCCCATATTTTAGAAGAGTGAAAAACAGTACAGTAGAATTCTAGTGACATCAATCGTTTTGTGTAACTTTCCTTAGAACCATTTAGATGTACCGTATTTTGGCGACTATAAGGCGCACTGGATTATAAGGCGCACCTTCAATGAATCGCCTATTTCAGAACTATTTTCCTATATAGGGCGCACCGGATTATAAGGCGCATAGAATAGAAGATACTGCAGTAAAATGTTTGACTGGGGCTGCGTTATGCATCCACTAGATCGGGCTGTGTTAAATCAAACTATTAAGCATTCTGAAAACTCTTCACTCCCATGGTAACGTTGTTCAAACGTTAATGTGAATATTAACAATATCGCTGAACCTCCAACTTCTTCAACATTCTTGGCAAATGCTTTCGTGCATCTTGCACCGAGTGGCAGCGGCTGGAACCGACGGTGGCGCCTCGCGAAGGACCGTCAGCTCCATCCCGAGATCCAACAACGAGCTTTTTAACTACAGAAGCTTTAATATACGCTATTGGAGCTGGAATTACCGCGGCTGCTGGCACCAGACTTTCCCTCCAATGGATCCTCGTTAACCAGTATGGATCAACCAATTGATCCATATATATGGCGCTACGGATTATAAGGCACACTGTCGTTTTTTGAGGAAAAAAAAGGATTTTAAGTGCGCCTTAGAGTCGCAAAAATACGGTATATAGATTTTAGGTTGTACAATCATCACACTGAAAAAAATGCAGTGAGTTATTCTTTGCCTGTTAACGTTGAAATGGAGTTCATTTTGATACCAAGTTCAGTCCTGATGAAAAATTATAGTATTGGAAATGAATTGAACGTCATGGCCGTATGTACCATATACACCGAAATAATATTTAACAAAATGTATTTCATCTGCAATATTAAAAATTGAATATGTACTTGTGGATATTAATAACCTTACAGATTGGTCTTTGTGTATGTGCCAGCTGATGAGTGTGTGCATCTTAATGCTTGTCTAGGATGAGGAAAGTGAGCGCGCGGTGTCCGTTGAGGAGATAGAGGCAGCTGCTCAAACCTGGAGTCAAGGTTTGAGCTCCTCTCCCTTGGCTGCAGACCGACAGCACCCCATGTGAGTGATACAAAGGGCTTTTGTTTTATGCTGTGAGCTCAGTTTTGAGATGGGAGCTCTTTTGCTTCAACCATATTTCCAAGTTAATCAATTGGAGCAATTTTACAGGGATATCTTAGTTATTTTCTTTTACCCTATTTTCCCGTATCGTCCTTCCAAATGTATGACCTTTTAAAGGGCTAATCTCTAAAGGCTGGGTTTTTCTAAATTGTGATGGCTCACTTCTGTAGCACTCGCATACACCAAACAATACCGTAACTTAACGATCAATATTCTGTTTTCATTGACTGGTTTGTTCTTATATCATTCGTAGCCGGGTTAATGGGACATTTTTCTCCTAAATGACCTGCAGTGTCTCTCCTTTTGAACCCATATGTTTGTTTGTTTCCCATCAGTTTGCCACAGGAGGGCAAGCGAAACCTCCTTGTGACCAGCGCCTTGCCTTATGTCAACAACGTCCCCCACCTGGGTAACATCATTGGCTGCGTCCTTAGCGCTGATGCCTTCAGCAGGTAGTCTGTCTACATGCTACATGTCTCAATCTCATGTCAAAATCTCGAAGAAAATAGATCTTAACCCACACATTTTAAATGATTACAGAAAGGCATTCACATTCATTTATACCGACTGGTTATTCAATCTATAGTTTTGCTCTTCCACTCATCCTGCTTTCTATCCCACTCACTGTCACTTATTATTTGTGACTCTTTATGCTCCTTTTTTTTTCCTCCCCCATTCTTTCTAACTTCTAAGATACGGCCGTCTGCGAGGCTGGAACATGCTGTACGTATGTGGCACAGACGAGTACGGCACAGCAACAGAGAACAAGGCCAGAGAGGAAGGTTTGACCCCGCAGCAGATCTGCGACAAGTACCACGCCATTCACTCCAGCATCTACAAGTGGTTCCAGATTGACTTTGACTTTTTTGGCAGAACCACCACCGAAAAGCAGACGGAGTAAGTAGAAGCAGGGACGAACGCTTTGATTAGCTTTGATGTGAAAAATGTAAAGACGGGGCATTTCTTTCATCACACTCAAAATTGAACGACTAAAAATACAGCTAAGCAGGGAGTTCCCGGTAATAATCCAGAGCAACCTGGGTATCATGTGGTTTTGACACTGCTTTGATTAGAAAACAGCAAACACGTTTCCATTTGATTACTTTACAGTTACGTAACATAAGATTAGTAAATTCCTGCAGTAGATACCGGTGTGTCTGTCGAGCTCTTTCAATCTTCCCTCCTAATCCCAGAGATTATTGACTATTCACCACTTAACTGGCAGTGGCAGTGTCGATCAAGGCAAAATAAATTGGAAATAGTGGAGTAAAGTTATTCATTTTATAACAATGAACCTTGATGTGTGGAGGTGAAATTAATTGATTCAAAGGAATGTAAAGTTGCCCTGAGAAATGTAAGCAATGAAGTTCGTGTGGATTCTTGAGTTTGTATAGTTTGCACATTAGGTTTTGGCTGTATGGGTCTATTAATAAAGACGGGAAATATGACTTTCATCAATAATTTGTATTTCGGTTGTCGTCAGTTGAAATGAGACTCTAATCCTTGAGCTTGTACATAGAAAAGGATTAAAGATTAAAACTTGTTTTGTTTTATGGGCTTTGCTTTGATAAGTAAAAATAACATCACACATACATCCAACCTTTCTCCTTGAAAAAAGAAACAGCCCACAGATTAAAAACTTTTGTCTTGATTCATAAGAAGTACTTTGGATTCTGGGTCTTATATTTGAAGATCCAACACCAAAGATTACCATGGGCTTTTCATACCATTTTACGGCATGTTTAATTATAAAAAAAACTAGTAACACATAGTGTCTTTGAGTGCTATATTTCTTGCTATATTGATCCAAAAAGTGGGGAACGGAAAATGGGTTAGTCGTTGAATGACTAGAAAAGTGTTCATGTGGCTTTTCAACTAGAATTTATTTTTCCTTGCATTCCGGACCCAACCATCTTATTCTTTCAGGATTGCCCAGAATATTTTCTGGAAAGTCCACAAGCATGGCTTCCTCATGGAAGACACCGTGGAGCAGCTGCGCTGTGAGAACTGCAAGCGCTTCCTCGCCGACCGCTTCGTAGAGGGCATCTGTCCCCACTGCAGCTACGCAGAAGCTCGCGGTGACCAGTGTGACAAGTGCGGGCGGCTCATCAACGCCGTGGAGCTGAGGGTAAGCAAGAAGGAGCGCGAGCGATGAATCAATGCTGGTTATTGCTGTTGAATTGACAATGAGCATGAGAATGATGGCGTCGGTGAATGGTGAGTGTTGATGGTTGTCCCCTTTCAGGAGCCCCAGTGTAAAGTCTGCAGGCAAACTCCAGTTGTACGCTCCTCCAAACATCTTTTCTTGGACCTGCCAAAGGTATGCCTTTCATACTGCTCTGTGCAGACCTGGTTAGTCCGTGGTGCAGATTAGACAATGCGTGCTTGTCTTGATCCCGTTTTAGAGGGAACAAAAAATCAAGTGTACAGTCAATTTCCTAGTCAGACAGCTTGTTATCCCGCTTTTCATTTGATTACATAATCGACTTTACTCGTTAGCTGTGGTTTGGCGTGATGACATTCTGTGTTTTTGTCAGCATTTTCCTTCTCGCTGTGTCTTTGCTGCAGCTAGAGGCTCAGTTGGAGCAGTGGCTTGACAAGTCAACCAGCACAGGAGACTGGACAGCAAATGCCAAACAGATCACTCGCTCCTGGCTGAGAGATGGCCTCAAACCTCGCTGCATCACCAGGGACCTGCGGTGGGGGACGCCAGTACCTCATCCCGACTTTAAAGAGAAGGTCTGCTATCGTAACCGAGAGTAAAACATATTTGTTGTTAATAATTTGTTATGAAGTAGAAAAGATTCACACCACTTTGTTTAATTATTGAAGCCCAACTGCTCAGATAAATTATTAAAAAATGAATGCAAACACTTACATATATTTATAATGTCTTTAGCGCTATAAATGCGCCATCGACTGATGATACTGCAGTGCTCTCTAATCAAGAGACTGATCTTACATGTCGAAAACATGTAACACTGGCTGATTCTTTTTAGTACACCTCTAAATGTCCCCAGACACTAATGCGTGAAACTAACTGAAGTTACATTGTGCATCTTGTGGATTTTTCATTCCTTTTGTTTTTTTCCATAAAATTTCAATTAATTTCTTTATCGCAAAGCGTCACTCTTGCTGCTTTTGCAGGTGTTCTACGTGTGGTTTGACGCCCCCATTGGTTATTTGTCCATTACCGCCAACTACACCGACCAATGGGAGAAGTGGTGGAAAAATCCAAGTCAGGTAACAAACCCCACCCCCGAACACACACATACACACACACGTCAGGAGTTATGAGCCGAGCCGTCTAATGATGCATGAGCTTGGCACAGATAGCGTTCCCCTTACAACACAGAATTGGTCTGATTGCTTTTTTTCTTTGCTCCATCTGGTCTTTCGCGCTCTCTGTTAATAACGCAGTGTTATTTCTGGCACAATATCACCTTAATGAGAAACAGATGACGCTGTAACCTCTCGGATTATGAATAATAAGCCCAATCAGTCTTGTAATCACCGTTGCCATGTAAAAGTAGAATAATTATAATGTCTGGGGGGAAATGCAGAGCTTTGGCACCCTCTTAACAACAAATGTGTTCATTTACACGTGGACTCCTTTTAACTGTTTAAATGTAAATTTGTTGTATTTACACTAAAGATGAAAACAAATCTTCCTCGTGTGTGTGTGTGTGTGTGTGTGTGTGTGTGTGTGTGTGTGTGTGTGTGTGTGTGTGTGTGTGTGTGTGTGTGTGTGTGTGTGTGTGTGTGTGTGTGTGTGTGTGTGTGTGTGTGTGTGTGTGTGTGTGTGTGTGTGTGTGTGTGTGTGTGTGTGTGTGCGCGCGCGCGTGTGCAGGCGTCTGTGGATAGAGAGAAAAAAAGAGATGGGGGTTGGGGAGAGCTGATAAGTCCTCTTTGAACTAGATGATCTCATGATGATCTAATATGATGTCATCCTCACTGTCCAGTGCTCTGCCTCTGCCACTAGGTGGAGCTGTACAACTTCATGGCCAAAGACAATGTGCCATTTCACAGTGTGGTGTTTCCCTGCTCCCTACTGGGAGCGCAGGACAACTACACTCTGGTCAACCACCTCATTGCCACTGGTAAGCACTGGATTGTGTCTGCCGGCCAGTTAACCCAACACGGACGTGACAAATCACCACGTTCGGTTTCAGCTTAGTCATTTTTTGCTGTAACTTCCCCCCGCAGAGTATCTGAATTACGAAGACACAAAGTTCTCAAAGAGCCGTGGTGTAGGTGTGTTTGGAGACATGGCCATGGACACGGGCATCCCGGCCGACGTGTGGCGCTTCTACCTGCTCTACGTGCGCCCAGAGGGACAGGATTCAGCCTTCTCCTGGGCCGACATGGCTCTGAAGAACAACTCCGAGCTGCTCAACAACTTGGGCAACTTCATCAACAGGTTGATGGCCACATACCGTTGTTCCATATGTGATTAGCTAATGGTAGAATTTAGACTTTCAGTTTCACTAATCAACAATTGACACACCAATCACCTCATGCTAATTCCTTCTAGCCATTTGACTTTGAGACATTTCCTGCGTGTTTGTGATCGTTTTTCTATTTAAATTGTTCTCATCGGACAATTTTAGTCACAAGTGAAGGTAAGAAAAAGTTGCTCACATTTTGTTGATAATAAGTTTCACTCAAAAAGTAAATATGCAACGCAAGCTGTCATCCAGTCCAATTAACCAGTAAGTTTTCAAACCGTTGTACTCAATGAAAATAAAGTCTGTTAGCGCAATAACTATTACAGGAGACTCACCCTAGTTTTCTAAATTTGTTTGGGATGGCGTAATTTAGCCCCAATTACATTGCCTCAAATGATTTTTAAAAGATCAGGGTTAAATCCCACATCAAAGATTTTTCTCTGCAGCTTTTTTTCAAAGTACCTTGATCTTTAAAATTGGTCTCGGGCAGCAACGTTGATGCCTAATTGGTTCAAAAATATCTTGTAGGTTGCATCCAGCCTGAGGTGTTGGAGGTAAAAAAAAATTTAATAAAAAAAAGTATTGTGCTTCAAAAAATCATTTCTGTCCCTGCCGGGATCCAGTTACCAAATCACTACATCATCAGGGACAGTGTGTCCATCTTGGGGCTGCGTTTTTGTTTTAATTCTTAAACGTTTCTGGGCTGTGGTGTTGAGTTGAAGCGTTGACTGTCCGCGCTTTCAGCTTGACGAACTGTCAACGTAAATCCTCCCTTTCCCTGCGGCAAATACCGTTTTATTGACTGCGATGTCTCAGTTATTGTAACGGCAACAATGTTGCTCTTTATTCTGAGGATGAAAAATCTCAAGGCTTCAGTTTTCATTGGTAAATTAGTTTCACCAATTTAAAGACTAAAACAAATGAAGAAAGCAGGTCACACAAAGTTCATGCTCAGACATCAAATTTTCCGTTCATTGTAAATTTGACAGTGGTCTGGCAGACTGTACTCAAAGGGGGGGGGGGTGAGAGTGTGTAAAATATAGAACAGTCTGTTGCATCAGATATGACAAAAACGTTCTCACTACCAACATCTTCCTGATGCACACACTAAAGTCCTTTTTTAAAATTTTTATCACTGAGCTCCAGACACTGCTACAGTGTCGAGGCGATGCAGAAGCTGATGAAGCTGAATGTCGCACACTGTTGTGTGAGTTTCCTCTAGCTGAGCACTTTATATCATCTGGCAACAAAATCTATAATTTATAAACATTTAGCAAGTCAAGCAACGTGGCCTCTCACGGTTTCTCTCGCGGCCTTTTTTCACTCCTTTCCCATATTTTTCTCTGACCTCCTTCTCCTTCTCACCTGCAGAGCTGGCATGTTTGTCACTAAGTTCTTTGAGGGCAGTGTTCCTGTGATGGAGCTCCAGCTGGAAGATAAGAAGCTCCTGGCTGTGGTGGGCTGGGAACTGCAGCAATACATCCAGCTAATGGACAAAGTCAAGTAAGGCTCATGGACTCACAAAAGGTTGATGTTGGGATATCAGTTCATTTTGCTTTCAAGAAGTAAAGCTATGTTTGTCTTTAATTAGATTAACTCGGTAATTTAAAAATGATTCAAATGTGTGTGAGACTATAACTCTGTACTCTATTTAAACTTTTTACTAAAGTAAATTTGGTGTATTGACTCTGTCAGTGTCACACTGCCATCAATTTTCTAATGAAATTTTCCCCCCAGAATCCGTGATGCTCTGAGACACATCCTCAACATCTCCCGCCATGGCAACCAGTACATTCAGGTCAACGAACCCTGGAAGAAGATCAAGGGAGGAGACAAGGAGAGGTGAGCGGGCTTTGACCAGTTTGGCACAACCTGTATTCCTGTAGATTCACACACAGCGGACTGATTGGCGTTGCAGATTTTTAAATTCCAATTTGACCTGCCCTCTCCAGGCAGCGTGCGGGCACGGTCACCGGAGTGTCAGTGAACGTCGCCTGCCTGCTGTCGGTGATGCTGCTGCCGTACATGCCAGCTGTGAGCCGAACCATCAGGGATCAGCTCAATGCGCCTCAGTCCTGCGTCAACACCATGCTGCAAGGCACCGGCACCTTTGTCTGCTGCCTGAGTGCCGGCCACCGCATCGGCACTGTGAGTACGGCACCGTTCATGCACTCTGACTGTCGGACCTCCTGCGTGTCGGCGCTGGGTGATACAATGAGGATGCAACTGGCTGTCAATATTCTAGTACCCTGGAGGGTACATACATACACAACACACACACACACATATATATGAGGCCTCGGAACAGCAAGTTTCTCTCAGGCCACTTGTCCCTCCAGGCCTAATTGTGGTGACCAGTGTGTGCAGCAGCCTGTCAACGCTGCATTAGATCTCCAAGACTACATTGAGTCGTGAGAAGCAGCAGCAGACCACCGTGGGCTGGTGTCAAACTAACACAGGATACACAATGCTGCTGTGAAAGGGTTGTGCTCATGATTGGAACTAAAGCAAAGCAAATTTCTCAGATCTCTTCTTTGTTGTTCCAAGACGAGCGCGGGTCTCCAGGTGCAACGGCCTTTGCCTGCATCCTCAATCGCAAACCTTTTAAACAAAGCGTGTAATATATATATAATTTTTGTTCCCCCTTGCATTGGCAGGTTAGTCCGTTGTTCCAGAAACTGGAGGTGGACCAGATTGAAGCTTTGAAGAAGCGATTTGGTGGACAGCAGGTACTTGATGTTTATGATCTCTAATGGTCTGTGCATGAGTTCATACAAGTCTTCAAGTAATATAGGTTGACTATTTATGAATAATTGAAAAAATAAATATTTGAAAATGCATTGCCGTTCAGGGACGTCTCTCCACCATTTAATGTTTAATATATTACGCATCCATCATATAAATACAAAATAATCCCTCTTTAACTTCTCCTCAACCCCCTGCCTCTAGCCTGATGATGAACCACCTAAAAAAAAGGTATCGAGTGGTTCTGCTTCTGCCTTCACTAACACTAGCCGCTCATCTAACGTGCTCGTATTTATTTTAATTAATTTTGCCCCTCATTCCTGTTTGTCCAGAGTGATTTGCCGTCCATTTACTCTTCGTGACTGGTCAACATTTTGAGTGTCGAATGTCATTGTTTGAAATGAAAGAAAATAACCATCAAAACCGTTTCCGATTTAATAATGATTTCCATCTGTCTGTTTGCGCCCTCAGATGACAGCTCAGAGCGCCGGCAGCGCTCAGCCCGCCGCGCCAGCAGCGCCCGCCGCTGCCACCACCGAGGTGGTTTCGGTGAACGGCGTGGATCCAGAAAAGGCCAAGCAGCTCACGCAGGCTGTAACTGAGCAGGTGAGATGGCTGGTTACTGGCAACACGGTTCTGTCATCAATCGTAAACCCGGTCCTTAAATCCCAGAATCAATCCGCAAAAGTATAAGCGAAATAAATTTCTATCGCATCTTTTGTCAATAGATCTTGCGCAACAGCCCGCTGCGATAAATGTTGGCTTTAAGTTTAAAAGGTAGTAGTATCTAATAATTGATTTTTGCTCTTAATGCTTAAGTCTGTCATCAATTTGTCAAAATTGTATTTTCTCAAATTATGATTTTTGAAATTTTAAATTGTGCACACATTAAATGCAAGAGTATAGATTTTGGAAGAGTATAGATCAATTGTTTGAATTCTCAAACTTCCAAGTCAAGACAAATGCTTACAATTAGTAACGCCCATATTGATGCCTTATTTGTCCATAAAAGCTCAAAGTTAAATGAATGACAAATGTAGGTGTAACAAATCTATTTAAACCCTGACATTTCTATCCACCACAGGGGGAAAAGGTGCGAGCACTCAAAGCCCAGAAGGCGGAGAAGGCCGTGGTCACAGCAGAGGTGGCCAAACTGTTGGACCTTAAGAAACAGCTGGCTCTGGCTGAGGGGAAGAGCGCTGAGGCTGCACCTCAGAAGGGCAAGAAGAAGTGAGACAGAATTAAAATGAAGGCAGGTTAGCGAGAGTAGAATGGTTGGAGGTATTATTGTGGTGAATGGGAACAAGATGTACACTAAAAAGGGAGATGAGGGTATTACCTCAAGGCAAAGCCGCGACAAGACAATGTGGCGTTGGCACGGCGGACTGATGAAATGTTGGATGGGCCGACGAAAACACACAGACTCAAATGAACACCGCTACAGAAAGAAGGGATTTTTTTCCAAATCCCCACACCAAAAGAAACTGATTTTTATACTCTCCCTGTGATACAGTCAGCATACGCTATTAGTGTCAAAGTGCGTTTTTTTTTTTTATCCCTTGGAATTTTTTTCTTCCATTTGCTACATATACCTTTTATTGGATCCAGAAAATAAATGGATTAAGTTTACCTGAAAATTGTTTTTACTCTCCCCTGTTCAATTAAAAAAAACATCACATGACAAGAAATTCCACATTTTCTTTTATTGCAAATTTTGGATTACAATGAAGGATAAAATAATGGTATGGTTATATACATGTATTTGATGCGAATAATAAAAGCCATGCATATTACTCTACAACTAACACTTTTCTTCTACAGTGAGAAAATAACAGTGGATATGTTTGCATTTTACAGTACAAATGTGTATATATATATATTACAATGTTCTATAAAAATAGTAAACCAAGGTAGAACATCTTGTGGGGATTATTTCACAAATTCCCATATTGATAGAAAAGTCAGTTTAAAAAGTATAGCTGGGTCCTACTTAATATAAATACTCATACACAAGCCATGGGTTATAAAAAGGTAAGAAAGATTCTGAATATTCTCATACTCACACACGGCACTTTCAGACTTTTCCTGAGCATTTCAACTCTTCAAAAATTGGGGCAAATAATCTCTGCTAGCCAAATTGCAGCCCTTAACGTAGGAGTTACAATTATTGCAAAATGGCAAGAATGAATGACATGAAATGCACTCACTTAAGTTCCCTTCTGTCCAACATACAAATGCTCCTGTTATTTCTGCCATCCTCTTTGCTGGAACGTGTCAGGCATTCTTAAAATGACAAACACTCCTCCAGCATGGTATCATTTGCACTTCGACTAGTCCGTTCTTCCTTAGTACATGCTGCGTCTTTTCATTTGCCGCATTGCTGTGGCAGCCCTTCCTCTGTTCCTTGTCTTGACTTTCATCACTTTCCTATTTCTCGCCATTTTGAGCTGTGTTCAAAAGTCCTCTTAAGAAAGAAATCTTTGGTTTACATACTTTTCTGTCCAAGAGGCATTTCATGACCACCGTATCGCATCTTTCCCCACCACTGCTTATTCAAATTCTTTAAGACCTGTCATCTTTTCAACATTCCTTACTTTCACTTCACCCTCACTTCCTGGTGTTGACTAGTCTCTCTATCAGGGCTCTCCGTGTCCTCTGTACCTCTTCTCCCAGCCTGTCAATCTCCGCTTTCAAGCGCTCGTTCTGCTCTGTCAGCTCCTGTACCTTCTTCTCGTTGTCCTGCTCTCTTTCTTTGCGACTCTTTTTTGCCGATGACAAGGACGGGGATTTGTGCTGTGTAGAGGAGGCAAATGAGGACAAGGCACTGTTGTCCCGCTCGCTGGTGGTCCTCTTGCGTTTGCCCAGGCAGGAGGACGGGTAGACGGAGGGTGAAGAGACGGGTGAGGAGGGAGAAGAACAATTTTGAGATGGCGACTGGGAGGCTGAGGAGGAGCAGGATGGAGAATCTGGGACACAGGGGAGTTCCTCCTCGCTGGCTGAGGGAGACGCAGGATGGACATTACCTTGGTGGTGGTAATAATAGCCGCCGCTGATCACCGCCCCACTCGGATCCACCATTCCCACTCCTCCTTCACTCAGCAACTCAAAGAACTCCGGAGGCAGCAGATCACTGCTGCCTCCCGTCGAGCCGTCTCCCCTTCTCCTGCTCTCAGCCTCCGTCCGCCGCTCTTCTGCAACCGCTGGACTCATGCAGGATGAAGAGGAGGAGGAAGAGGATGAGGTGTGATGCAGAGGCTGGGTGTGGATCTCTTTGGTCCTCTGGACACCGTCGCCCCACGTCTGGCCTCCGTCCGTCAGCCACGTCAGAGAACAACTCTCCAGAACATCCAGAAACTCCGGCTCTTTCTACAAAAACGCAAAATGGGTAAATGTCAAAACCTTCAAAACATGTGACATATCACAGAAGTTTATTTCACATCCCTTGGTGTGTGAATGAGTTTTAAAAAATAAATTGCAAAAAGGAGGAATATCAACCAAAATACAATGGACGACAAACACTCACACTCATCGTGGGTGTGATCGCCATTTCGTCCGTCGAGCTACTGACCTCGGTGCACACGGGGCCACGAGCAAGTTTTGCCCCTCCCGTGTCGGAGCCCAGAATATCCTGCAGGTCCTCATACCACGCCTCCAACTCTGCACCACACAATGGCCCCACGCCGGGGGGGTATGGCGGGGGCAGGTGTAGCCACTCGGCAGTCATCTCGCCAGTCAGTCGCAACACACAGGTACTCGGCCACACGGTTCACACTGGACCTGAGGGAGGAGGGAAGCAGACATGCCCTTTACTGCTCTGCCACTTGTTAGTAATGCAGCGATAAGCTATGACGACGTGTACCATTACTGAGCACAATAATAAAGGAAACTACACTAAGTGATCTGCTGGGTTGAGAGATCAAATAACAGGGACATCGAGTGAGGAAATAACTGCACTGCAGGGAAATTGATAAAATAAATTTCAAGATTTCAACTAGGTATTTTTAAAAAAGTATAACCAATAGGTTTTTAATAAACCATTTATTAAATCTAAAATCAACCTCACAGAATCCAGCAGTTAGAGTGTCAGATGTGAGAGTTTACCTTTGGAAAGTCTGTTATCAAGTCTGCCAATTTGTTGGAGATAGCTTGTCCCAACAATTCTGCAAGAAAAACAAGTTGAAAGGTTGGTTGTTTTTTCTTATGGCAGATTCGGAAAATGATGAATTTAAATGATGATGATTAAACAAATACATTGTTAAAGATTGTTAAAATGATCAATAAGGATGGAGGTAACAAAAGGCAGAACTCTTCTTCTTGTAAACAAAGACCAACATGTTCCTCTATTGCGCCCCCTGCTTTCTACGGTCCTCAAAACATCTTGGGATCGATAAACAAGTGGTTAAAAAAACCCGACAAGTTAATCTATCGATCCCTCCAGGTCTCACAGGCCGGTGTAACGCCTTTCTTCAAGATAACTTAAAAGATATCCACAACAACAATTACCAAACAAGACTAATAATTACAGCGTGTAATATAGACTGTATGGAACTGAATCGTTTTATTTAAATACGGATTTACGTTATCTATAATATTTATTTGAAATATCCAAACAACAGTGTGGTTAATTAATGAATCTCAAGTGATGATGATTTTTTTTTTTAATCATCTCCGATTGTTGTCAAATGTTAATATTTCACACAGCACAGGCATTTTAACTTGGGTTTTGTAAATTGTACCAATTTTTGTCTTTTGGCATTATATTTGTATTCAAAATTGTAATATTTTCTTCTTTAGGTGGGTGTCATGTCCACTTTATGCCAAGACAATTACGTCATGGAAATGAAAGTCCAGGAGGAGGATTGGGCGAAACAAAAGGAAACGTTGGGAGAGGAAAAGAAAATAGTGTGTTGTGGGAAACAAAGACAAACAATACAACATCACTTCAATCATACTAAATGTTTACTATAAACGGGTTAAAAGTGGAAAAAACAAAGATAACGTTAGCTGTCAAAAATAAAAGCCGTTCCGTTTCGAGTCGATAGCCCAACCAGTAATGGTTATTACGGCCAGACGTCACACGGAGTAACCTTATTTTATTTAATTTAAATGACTATTTATAAAACAAACTGGATCTAAAATAAGATATTGTGGATTAAACACCAATTTGAGACGCCTGTCACAACGCTCAAAATCCTTCTTGGAGAACTTCGCAGTCCGCCCGTTGACAACTTGTCAGACCGGCAGACATGACGCAAAAAAAACATCGGAGATGGATTAAGACAACTGCTATTCCAAAATTCTACACTGGAATTACTGCCAAAAGCACGTTTTGTTTTTTTATTGTATTAACCTCAGGTTAAGTAACTTAACGTTAGCAGTTACCCCCCGAAAGACTGAAAAACCGACCGACTAGTTTATCAAAAGTATTCGGAAAAAAATCTTCACTTACCCTTTTTTTTTTATTCGCTCGCCTTCTCGACTGTCTCGAACTCGAATGTGGATATTTTAATAAAAATTGATGATAGCTCATGTTAACCATTGTTCAGTCTTCAGGGCTGAATGTGATTTTTCGGAAACTCCCGGTGGTGTTTATATCGAGAGAGAGGCCAACCGAACTATGCACGGGAAGGCAGTTTCACCACAGCCTAGCTGGCTGTGTGTGAGTGACGCAACAATAGTCCAATCAGGATAGCGGAGATAAGATCTTTGCCCTTAACGACATCCAATGGGGTTACCCTAAATATGGCACTGGGGCGGGGTTCGCGGTGTCTTTGCTGCTGCTTTTCAGTATAGTTTGTGCGAGCTGCAATTGTGATGCAGTCGTAAGACGGCCAGGACGAATTTGGGGCGTATGGGAGTCACATGAAAGGAATGATGCAATGCTTGGCAACCAATTTCTAGCTGGGGATAACACCAGCAGAATCAGAACATGTTTTATTAAAGAGTGTTGGCTCTAACTAAAATCTAAAAATATACATATATGCATGGATACCTAATGTCGAAGAATTGTTTGTTTCCGGAACACAAAAAGTTGAATCGATTTTTTTAATCCATTTCCCAGTTGTTGTTTTTTAACGTAAAAATATTATTTTTTGTTTTATCATCCGCTTGTTTTTACCTGAGGCTAGATTACAGGTACGCACACACACCCATCATTCCATATCCCACGAGGTAAAGAAAACAAGAATAACCGGTCCCCCGCCGAAACGACACATCTGTACCGGACCAGCTGTGGTCATGGACGACACAGGTCCTTTCTGTGTCCGGTATTCGTAGCATGCAGCAGACCAGACTTGTATGTACACATGTGGTTTATTGTGGGCTAAATTGCCGCCCCGCGAGATATCAAAACATACGCAAACTGAGCGCTGCTGGGTGGGATCCAACAGCAGGCTGTCCCCTCTCCGCGGTCCGGTTACACATTCAGCAGCTGTGATGGCATTCTGCACAGTTTTTCTTCTTCATAAGACTAGTAGTAATAATGAGAAATCAACTTTCAATGATTTTGTCTCAGACAGGTGTGTTATAATCAATCATGTTTTATTTATTTGGCTCCTGTTAACCTGTAAATCCCCAAAATACAAGGTTGAATCTAACAAGAATAAGATAAACTTAAAATACCAAAATAATGATTTCATTTCACCCCACCCATAAAATGGACCTGCTGTGATGCTGTCTATGTAGATGTTTTTTATATTTAAAATAGCACAATTCGCAACTATGAATCAATTTAACTAACATTGCCCATCGAAGTCTATGGGTAACACTGTGTAAAAACGTACTCTTTATAATGTTCGCAATTGTGGCTTTGTTTCACTATATGTACTAATTTGTGTTTATAGATGGTTGATAATTAAGTATCTATAGGGATTTTCTTAAAACTATTTATAGAGTTTTAGTTGTTCTTTAATGTCACATTTACAGACATAGCCTACGAAAGAATGTGATGAAATACGAGACTGAATCCACAGAGTTCAACAAGGTCACCGCATCAGAGGAGCCTGGCAGTAAATGTTATCCTGTCATAGTTATTGTTGAATGGGGAACACTAACAAGGTAAAAAAAAAAAAAAGCGAAATCAACAACAACAAAAAGTGACAACAAAATAAAACGACGTTTCATCATGCGCTTCACCCAGCTCCTGACACATTCTGCCCTAATCCTAAACTCAGCGCGCGCGCGCACACACACACACTGTTCTTCGTGCACGGCTCAACGTGCACAGCCCCCATAGCAACAGCGCCAAGTAGCGAATAGAAAGCTCAAATACTGTCTCTAGGACCCGGGTTAAAGCGCTGCAGGAAGCACCGTGAACACGTCACGACTTGAGTGGCTGTTGCTGAGTAGTTCAGCGTACTTTCTCACCCCCCCCCCCCCCCACACACACACACACACACACACACACACCGACACCCTCCCTCCTGCCGTCTGTTTATTTAGTCGGTCCCGTCGTCTGTGTTGTATTAATTATAAAAAAAAATCACCGTTCACAACCCCAGATCTCGTTTGCCTCCTTGTTTTCAGATTGACTGTCTCTTCTAAGTACACCGGTTATAATTCAATCAGAAAGACTAAAAGTAAGGATACACTGAGTAATTGATAGAATCATTTAACGAGCCTCTATTGTGTTTTTTCTCATGTGCCAGTGTGTAAACAAGCGCTCTGTCTGGTCACGTGAAACAGCTTTAAGATGAGATTTAGGTTTTAATGAACGTTGAGTGTATTTGCCTTATGTTGTTTCTGTGATGTTTACTCGATATATGTTGTTCTCACTAAATTTCTATTGGTCTGTCTTGTCAATGTAATTGTTTTAGCAGATGCACACAATAACTCATTATCAGAATGTATTTGTAAAAAAGCCAATCCAGTTATGTCCATATAACTTTTACACACTTCATCCATTGTGTCTTTTATGAACACTAAACAACCCAAACAAACTGTAATAATTAGTGAATAAATACTTTTATATAAAATGTATTAATTTAATTAAGGTTATCTTTGTTGTGCTGCCACATTAATCCAAAAGAAATGTTAGAGTTTTGAACACAACCAAGATTCAAAGAAAAAAAAAGGAATGCGGTTGTGCTCGGTTATTCAGGTTTGGAGTTTTTAACAAATTTTGGTCATTTTTCGCTGTGGTTTTATAGACATAAAGAGTCTGGGGGAATTTCCAGCCGCAACACTCTCCTTTCTCCGTCATGTGCCCTTGGTCAAGGCTCCACACCCAGTTCCCCCCCTCTCACACACACACACAGACACACACTCAGACACACACACCAGCTGTCGGAATCCTTTCCCTCTCTGAACTGAGACCAACCGATACAGCTGTTAACATGTACAGTGATACAGTAAATCCCCCTTTTCTCTCTCTCTCTCTCTTGGCTCGCCTTGTCTCCTTGTGTGCTTTAACTCTGGGGACCAGCTAAATGACATGTAATGTAATGTAATGTAATGTACCAGACATCCAGCAGACGGTCCTCGAGTCCTCCACACTTTATCAGACATGGCCTATTGGTCAAATAAGTATTAAAAGAAAATCTCTCGTTGTGTGTGAAATAAAAAGCAAAACTTGAAGGTTGAGATTCTAAGGCAATATAAATGGGATATTTCTGCCAACTATTACTTACAGTGCTTTGTCTGCAATCTTTAGGTCCCCATGGTTACTACATCCATCTCCTTTGCCAATGGCCATCTCAGCCGAGGCCAATAATGCCCCTCTCCACTGTCTGGATGATGCTCATTAATAGACTCATTTGCATTTTGATTTCCTCAAAAGGTCCCCCATTTATCCTCTCCTTTTACAGGTAAGATGTCCGAACAGAGCGTTTCCGAGTTATCCGCTCAATCCCATCTTTGCTTTGTCCAGATTAACAAACTAGACGTCACATCCACTTGTTGAGATTTCTGTGTTAGGATCTTTGTGGACAACCTTGTTAGTCCGTTAACACCCTGTTTACGTCCCCCCCTCGACGCAGTCTCTCTCTCTCTCTCCTCTTTTTCTCATTCGCTACGAGCCTCTCATTCTGCCCCACAACAGTTTTTACTGTGCTTACCTCCACCCGCTACCTCTGTCTTCCTCTCTGCTCCACCACCGGCACCTCACCTGTTCAGACCCCATTCAGGAGGTTTTCTATACCTGAAATCACCGCTGTCTCTCCATCTACATTTTATGGTTACAATTGTTTTTTTATTCGTCATTTTACTACTGTTTATCGAAATAAAGAAGATACATTTGTTATTAATGGAGTGAAGTTATCGCATTTCAATTTTGTTAAATATTTGCTAATATTTGATCACACGGCATTGTAACGAATACACTATGATACAGACACGTATAAGAATTTGCTTTTATCTAAAGTCTAACCAGCGCCTGTATTCGTCATCATTCTCGGCTCCGACATGCGTGTCAAAGATGAAACACAAGAAAAAAGGCAAAGGCAAAAACCACAAGCTCAAGCAGGAGTCTGTAGGGCATCGCACTTTAAAAGGCTGTTGGAACAGGTGGGTATACTGACAGCGAGGCACACACTCCAGGCATCCTTCTCTTCCTACGCTTTTAGTTTTCCCCACATATCAGCAGCAAAAACAGATCTGTGCCCACAGCCTCCCCCCATCTGTGTGGCCATTGGACTTAAATATGTACTTTGTTCAGTGGAGGAAAGGGTGGTGTGGAACGTACCACATGGAGCTGATGACGGAGAGATTTTACTTTCTTTGAATCTTTGTTGGGATGAATGTGTTTCCTGGGTATATCCATCCTACTAGGGTCTAAAGTGTAATCGTAGTACTCATTGCTAACAGCAACTCGGTAATGTTAAATGGGTTATCGTGCACCACGAATGAGACTCAACAGTTGGGGCCGGGCTGATCAAATCAAACACCCAAAATAGAAGGACAAATGCAGTACAACCTGATATACAGTACACACTCTGTCAACGTGCTCATCGAGGTGGGAGGGGGGGGGGGGGGAGTGGGGGACATCCCCCTTCTAAGTCGGAACTTCGGATCTTGTTTCCTGCAAGTCACACTCAATATGTCCCCTCAAAGCGGCCCAGTGTTGAACTCTGCTAACCCTCCTAAAGAAAATGAAAGCTCCTCAGCAGGTTTTCTGAAATATAACAGATGCAATACAGCCAATGAGCAGGCATCTATGGTGGGCGCTTTTTTTTTTTTATGATGAAAGCGACCTCTGGATTACATGTTCTTCGTCGGCAGGAGCAAACCTGTGGCGGCTTGCAGCGACTTAACCCCCATGAGCCGCTGTGTGAGGATGACTCATCAGAAACAGCTGATCTTTGCCCTGTTGGATGTTACCTGTCTGTGGCTTTGTCACTAATACCATCACCTGACATCAAGCTTTTTGTTAAGCTGCTAATACCAGATGGATTTGAGGTTGACCTCAGAGAAAATCACAGAGTGCCTTGTGTTAATTTACTATGTATGTGACAGAGTGTCCGGGTAGTCCTGACACATTGAAGCCACTAATTGGATAATACCGGATTCTTCATATTATCAGACACACTTCTAAAGTGTCTCCTGCTGTATGTCTTCAGTTCATCACCATGCAAGTATATTCATGGTTGTGTTGACTAACATGTTTCGCTCAGACATTTTGAAATACTGTTTTTTAATATTAGGTGTTTGGTGTTTACGGCTTTTATTTGATAGCTGAATAACCTAGAGTTCTTTGTTATCTAGAGCTTTCAGTTTTTTTATTAATGTATTTCTTTCCTTTGTGGACGATGTTGTATGAACAAAAATTGACTATCTTAACTACTTAAGAATGTCTAGTTCTTCTGTTTAGGGATTCCCAGAGCCAAAACAAAGTGGATGTTTAGTTATTTAAAATTTGAGTTTAAGAGAAATGATCCTTACAAATTTGAAAAATATGTTAAAGTATGGCAGAATAATTCACTGTTATTTGGTTGTATCTTTGAAGGCTGAATAACTGAACAATGTAGTCTACCTATTTTTAATAGATGCTATGCTGCCACCTAGTGCTATACACAGGAATAACATTTCCAAACCAAAAATGATCTATTTTAAGATAATAAAAAAAAAGAATTATATTAAGGCAATTTTTCAAATGTGTCACTGAAATGTGCTTTAAATCAATAATGGCTATATTTGGCAATACAAATGTCTAACAGCAACTTGTTTTGTGCTGGAGACTTATTCAAGTCTCCAGCACAAAACCTTGCATGTAACCTTGCATCATCCACTACATTCATCTGATACTGCACCCGATTAGACGACTGATTGGTGCGATTAATACAGTCATCACCGTATTTATATTTTCCATTCAACCAAATAAGTATGAAGTGGGCACCCATTTTTAACAATGAAGCGTTCATTTAAAAATAAAAAACAATTTATCTTATGAAATAAAAAGGTTGCAAGCTTATCTCACTTTTTATTCATCCGTTTCCATGACCACAGATGTAAATACAGTTGACTCGTAGGCAATGACAAAGCAGATTAAAAGTTCATCCGTGGTTTCTGGTCTCAGTCATAATAATATAGTTACAAGTGACCGAGTGTGAGGAAACAATAAGGTACACAGGCATATTTACAAGCTTTCCCTACGTGACTTCGCCATCACACGTACTCGCACCAATGTGCTCCCTCCACAACACTAGAAGACAATAGATCTCGATTTCCTTGTCTTTTTACACTGATGACAACATCTTTAATGTGTGCTCCACCAACCCAACATTACTGTGATCAAATTTGAATAGTTATTACAAAGTTCAAAAGGAATGGAGGATTTTTTTTAATACTACCAATTAAAACAATCCAGTCTAAAACTCGATAAGCTTAACGGGGGACAGCGATCAGTGGCAGGTATAGAATGAACAAATGTGTTGATGTCAATTTGGTGCAGGAGAAAGGACGAGGAAAGGAGGTTGGACGAGAACATTTAGTCTCCTTTTGTTTTGTTTGTCATTCCATCTTTCTAACATTACACTTAGTGAAAAAAGGCAGAGGCGAAGAGGAGGGCAAAATAGAGAGGGAGAGAAAGAGAGAGAGAGGGAGAGATGGCCAGAAAGGAGAGAGTTAAAAAACCCAAATCCCTCCTCTGGTAACTCTGGCCCGCTCACATTTGTCCATGTTCGATAGTCGTCTCCCGGACCGGTCCAAAGTCTGCCACCGTTTAATTGGAGAGCTTCTTCATCCTCTGATCTAGTGCAGCAAAGTTCTCTTCTACAGCCCCCAAGTTTTCCTTCATTGTTTGTTGGACCTTTGGGAGAAGAGGGGGTGTGCAGGAAGATCATTTGTTAATTCATTATTAAAAATAAATGATTTTTTCCATTTTTTTATTTCACAATAGCCAAAACGTATTCAAAAGCATTCATTGGTCCAAGGTAAATATTTGCTACCATTTGATTTTCTATCATTGTAAATTGGATATATTTGGTCAAATTTTAAAAACTTCACCGCTGGGAATGAAAATAAATACCTGCTGGTTATTTAAATATTATAACTGGAGCAAAATGTAAATTTGGGATGATTTTTGTGTTATTGGTTTGACAAAAAAGCCTTCTGGGCTCTAAAAATTGTGACATTGTATGGACCTCTCTGTAATGTATGTACATCAGTGCAAGATTAATCAACCTCCTACGAGGCCAACGAGAACTCACTTCATCCATTGAAAAAAAAAAAAGGAGCTGCTTTGTCCATCTAACCACAAATCTTCAGCTGTGAAAGCACAGGTTGAGTGGGCGAGGTAGAGAGCCTCAGTCCTCATTATGGGCAGCACCACTTTGCTAAATTCTCTCTTTCAACTGTGAAAAGCTGCATTCATAAACACTAAACAGACCAAAAGTGTGATGGTTTCCCACAGTTTCTACGTCAAACGTGCAGAAAGAGGTCCCACCGTCGAGACAAGTATTTATACCGGCCTGTTTAAGGGCCCAATGGTTGTAGTAAATTGATTCATGTTCAATGGATCGTGGACCTCATACCTGTGTTAGTAGGGTGTTATTGTCCTTCAGAGAGTTGTTGATCATCTGCTGAGTGGTGTCCAGGTGGGTCAACAGCTGGCCAAATTGCATTGCTACGAGATACCAATTTGGAAAATAACAAGTTAGAAGAAAAATAATTTGTTCCCTGATATATAAAAGTATAGTTAAAAAAAACCCGTTGTCTTTGCCCTCAGCACGAGTGAAGGTGAGTGAAAATACAATTTAATCAGAGACTAATCTTTTCAAGCGAGTCAGTCATTTATAAAACAGTATCGTCTCTTCTTTGTCTGCCTTCATCAGCAATGAACGATCCGGAGAGAAATACGGCATCAGTGCGGCTAAACCCCATCGAGCTAAGAACCCTCGCTGCAGACTGTGACAGATCGCTACCAAGGGGTTCTGGATGATAAATGACCTCTTTCAGCCCCCAGAAATGAATCATCAATATAATCTATTTATGCCAACGTTCTGCTTTCATGTGCTAAATAATAAAAAGATGATAATGTGATATATAATATCATGCATCTCTTTCTCCCCGAGGGGGTGTTTAAGAGTACTGCTAGATTAGGCTAATTCTATTACCATTTTGAGACTCCCTCTCAGTGATTTCTTTTGCCCTTTGTTATAATAGAATGCCATGGTTTAGGCTAATTCCACTATCCGTCTTGAATCCCATTTTTCGCTTAGTTTTCCTCTTTTGTCTCGCACTCGTTCCCATTGAAAATGCAAATCATTCAGGCATGACTTAACGGCACGGAAGCTGCTCGAAACGTGATCCGGGTTCACACGCCCGCTCGTGTTCTGTAGCTGCACCCTACATATTTTAAATGTGTAACGCCACTCCACCTCCCTCCCACTAACCTACATACATCCTCTCCTTGGATTCCAACAGGTGTCATGTTGGGGTTGTTTTCCCCTCGCATTACAGTGGATCATACATTTGAGGGGATTTCATTGTTGTCTTGGTCCACTGCCTCGTAAACCAGTTGCTCTTCCTGAGTGTTACCTTGCTCATGCAACTCCTTGACGGCGACGAGCCTCTGCACCACCTGAGGTACAGAAGTGGACATGGCATCCCACTTCTGCACCACGTCATAGAGCTGCGACACCTAAAAAAAACAAACATACAAGCACGTTTAATACCCAGATAAATTGCAGGCATTGTTTTCACCCAATGTCAATTTTTGAACTGTGTGTAATGATTATCAGACATCATTTCTCATCAAGCTTTTATAGTTGAATTATTTCCACTAGTTAAGATATCATAATTACAGCCTCTCCAAGCATTAAAATACATTGTGGAATAACAGATCCATACAAAAAGAGAGAATCTTTGCATGATTTTGTCATTCAACACCATGTAATAAACATGCTCTGCCCTCTACTGGCTGTCTAAGGGTCCGATGCCAGAGATGCACAGACCGTTACATGAAAGTCATGCAGCTCTCATAGCAGAGTCTAACGTGAAATTAAACTTTCATCAATAAAAACATGTGATCTATCTGTGGTTTGGCAGTGCGGGCAAAACGTTATATAAATGTATTTTTCCCTTGGACTGAACTAGAAGGACTAAAAATGTATTTTTTAACCTCCTGTTAAAAGCGCAAATCTTCTGATATGTAAGAATCATCCTGCAGTTTTTCCATCTTAAAGTGCTTTGTAACTTGTGCGAGAGCATCTGAGATAATTACTGCACTGAAAAAAACCTGAAGGAATGACAAACCTTGTTTTGTGTCTCGGCGTCCTCAATCGCTGCCTTGTGTTTAGCGATCTCATTCATCTTCCCGAGGACACTCTACATCGGAGAGAAGCAATTTGGATTTTTTTTCTTTCTTTTGTGTACCGTTTAGGAGGCAAACAGATATATTACAGAAAAAAAAGAGACATGGATCGAATTCATGTGAATTGACAGGCACGCAACGCAACATATTTTGAAATAGACAAATGCAGCAATACATTCTACAAGTATTCAAGTATTCAGTATTTAAGGCCAGAGCAAAAGCACTGTGCGTGATCAAATGCTGACAAATAATTGCATGACGTCATTGCTGAAGTCCAAATAGAATTACAATTAACGGTTTTATGCGCCTTTGGATTCTTTTTAGTGTGCAAGCTGCAGTATATACCAATACATACAAAAGTCAAGGGAAAGTCTGTGATCTATATTATATATTTAAAAATTTGCTAGATACACAACACACAATGTGTATCTACTTTTTAATAAGCTTTGGGTTTGCCGAGTTAGTTGTTGCACCATCTCATCCGTGGTGAACACAAATAGCTGAAATAACAAGCTTGTTATAAAACTCTGCGTAAGACGGCAAAACCAACATCTATGTTTTAAAACACAAAGTTCCCGTGGGAAAGATGATGTATGAATCAGAATACTGATATTTATATCAAAACCATCCAGTTCCCTATTAGCCCGTGCTGTGTGCTGATTGGTTACCTGCAGTCTGGCCTCCACCTGATCCAGAGTAGCCGAGTCCAGAGCGCTGACCCTCGCCTGCAGGAGCTCTATGGTGGCCTATTTCAAGCAAACACACACACAAAACACAAGCATTGGCAAGACAACCCCAGTGATCCTGCTTTTGCTGCTGGCACAACAACAAAAAACAACTGATGTCAATCATCTTTGAAGTATGACCCAGTTCTCTGGCTGCACATCAGAAGCACGGACTTAGGAATACAGACCAACTCCACCCGGTGCATCCCCCCCCCCCCCAAAAAAAATAGTTGACGTCTTACCATCAAACTGGCTCCTTGTACGCCAGCACTCAAAGGTCCCTGCAACGTAAACACAAGGAGGGCAAATTAATTATAAGAAGCAATGCAGCCCATAATTGACACAATCAAGTGAAAGACTATTCCAGCATCAGTAAATTGATGGTTACAAAGCAACGGGAGCATGAAATTCCACTGCTGTGCGAGTGAAAGAGAGACAGAGATAAACAGAATTAATGACAAAAGCACGAGGGAGGAATATATATGTGTGTGTGTGTGTGTGTGTGTGTGTGTACCTGCTTGTCTGATCCCGAGCCAACAGCCATCTCCAGCTCAGCCAGACGCTTCTCCAGTTCCGCCATCTACAGGGATCCGAACAAGGCAACACACGGCTGGCAGTGACAACAGCGTCCCAGAGAAGACGCAAACACCCGCACACACAGGTGGGACGCCTTCTGTCCCGTTCATTTAACGTTCCGACATCCCTCGCGCGAAAAAAAAGCGTCTTAACAGATCAACTTTACCTTGGCAGATTCATTGAACTTCTCCTGCTCTGGTCTGCTGTGCAGCTCGTAGAGCACCACTCCATCCGGGCCCTTAGCGGAGGCCGGCGGCTTGCTGTCTCCAGCGGCGCTGCCGCGGCCGCCCTTGGCGCACTCCAGCTGGGTGAGCAGACGCCTGGGGGAAGGAAGGAGAAGGACACACATAAAGGAATTAAATGTTCTATATGATTATCAGCTCCATGTGCCGCTGCCCCCTCGCGCCCCTCTTTTTGCTTATGAGCTCTTTCAGCTCCGTCACCGGTCAAGGTGAGCTTGGATTTCTTTGTGTGTCAGTTTAATCACTTTTGTTTCCACGTCTGTCTCTCGTTCCAGTCTCTTTCCCTCTGCGTCTTCGCTACAAAGCTGTGGTCTGAACTGTCTTTTAATCTCTCTCTGGCCTTTGTGGCGATCTCGCTCCTTCTCCAGTTTTTATTTGCCTTCCTCAAATGATCTGTGAATTGGTTCTTGTGCTCCGCGGCAGTGCTCCGCAGAGCTCAGGGGCGTTTATAAGTGGGCAACTGATCCCAGCTGTACTGCTTTGCCATTGTTATTCAATCACTGCGCATAACAGGGTTATAGCATGCTCATTGGAATCAATTATCCACCATCTATAGTTGCCTCCCTCTACTCCTTCAAGCAACCATTTGTTTCTTATCCCTCTTTTGCATCCATTCCTCGTCTACTACCCCGTCAGGTTCCAGATTCCCAGACATTTGTCCTGGTGCTTTGTGGCCTTGTCCCCCGGCTCACCTGGCCAGCGCTCCATCTGGGTCCGACAGATTGATGTGCGCATGTGGTCCCAGCAGCGAGTCGAGATGGGCCGAAACCAGCTGCTGTTTGAGCTGCGCTGCGTGCTGGGCCAGGACCACCGGGGTCAGGCGCTCCTCTGCGTTGGTTTCCTTTGTGGCAGACTGGAAGCAGATTAACGCCGCCGTCATTGAGCGACCGAGTTCTCCACAGCAGTGACAGATGTTGAAACCACACAAACCCCCCCCCCAACCCCCCCCGTTTGAAGATTACAAATAGCGATAACAAAATGAATTGTATACACGTTGTTCATTTGTTCAGTATTAAAGTTGATTTGGACAGCTTGTGCTTTCTCAGGAATCATGAAGATCTAACCTGGGTTGAGAATGCCAGGATCCTCCTTCAATAGGAACAATGCAAAAAAGGCAAGGCAGCCACATTTAGACACGCACATGTCACATTTCTGGTGTGATCACTGGATGCTAGTTCAAACCACTGAAATCAAACCATAAATTCTTAATAAATTAAGTCTATTTAAGTATTTCCTCAAGCATGCATGTAGATGTTTCCATTGAATACAGACATGTGGTGAATACCCTCACTTTCATTTCATTGAGTCAATAGATCCATGGAAGTTTAACTGTAGAGACTGAAACTGAAATATTCCTACAGCATGACCAACCTGAGCTAAAAGCCAAGGATTCGGTCAAAAAAAATGCCAACTCAGGTTGAAATTGATGTTGGACTCATTAAGCATCAATGAGGCCCTTCTCCGTGGGTATCCAAGCTAATGACACCGTAGGTTCAATTAGTTCCCGGGTTGAAGTGTTTTAGCCAATGCATTCTCATGTAAATTAAGGCTTCAGTGCACACGGTGTACAAAGCTCAGAGCTCTAGAGCAACAGTAAGAGCTGGACATAAATATTCTGGTGAAACATGATGATGTGGTCATGAAATGTACTTTCTTGTTACTTGTTCTTCTGAGTTTGTATCTCTATGTGGAAATGCACTTATTGTACGTCAGCTAAATGACATGTAATGTAATGTAATAAAAGCGGACCACATCATCATGTCTCCCCGGTGTCTGGCTGTCCGCTCACCTGGATGGCGTCCACCTCCTGAGTGAGTTCCTGGATCTCGTTCACCAAGCGCTGGTACTTCTGCTGCGGCGTCTCCTTCACTCCGCAGCCCTCTCCGAGCTGAGGCAAGACGAGAGAGCATTGTGAACGTTAACAAGAGCAAAGAAAGTCTTACACAGACGTATAGCGAGTTCTCACGGTGGAACATGTTTAGAATATTTTTTTTTTTAAAGGGATGTAATTAATTTCTGCTTATTAGAAGGCACTCACGATTTCAAATTCTCCCGACTCATAGCCCACTCTTCGGCTTCTGCTGATTCTGTCTGAGAAGTCTGTGAAAACGAGACAATGGGTTTGTTTACTTATTGCTGCAACTGTAATTTTGAAGACTGCACACTCAATAGCTTTGCACAGAAAGCTGTTTTCTACTACTTTGTTCACCCCATTAATACCAATGGGGAGGCAAATAACAGAAACAGTATTGTAGAAAATGATGTTATCTTTCCGTTTCACCCTAAAAAGTTACTTAAATTAATAGTGAAAAGGGATTTATAATCCATTGTGAACTGACCGAGCCCCTTGGTGTTGACATGCTTGTCTTTGAACTTGTCAAAAGCTGCGTTGGGGTTGACCACAATCCTCTCCACGCTGTCACTGCAGAGCTCCTCCTGTCATTGAAATACCAGCAAGACAGATGGACATTAACGGAATCTTAAAAAGGGTATGTTGGACTCTATGAACGACATAAAACTTCAAAAAGGAGCCTTGGCTCAGTGAGTCAAGTGCATCGAAGCCAAAGGTAGACTTGAAATATGTGATGTTTGATCTTTGCCCCTAAATATGATTTAAAGAAAATGATTGATGTGGTTAAGCCAATGACTATACAATGATTAACAAAAGGTTACACACACACACACACACACACAGAAAATGAAAAGCCGGTGTAGCAATAAATCATGACAACCTGCAATAGCTTCACAGCCATAACTTTGGGCTGTCCAGAGACAGATTATTACAAATAAATGTAGAGTACTGACAGGCGAGAGATGAATTTGGAACATTATATACATCACATCCCCGGGAGATCCTTAATTTAATTTAATTTTAGGTTATCCATTTAGTAGAAGTCTACCACGGAAAAATCATTGTCATGTGAAAGTTAAGTTGGAAAACATGAACACTTTCTTTTCTAAATTACAGTTTGATTAGTGATTCTGGGAGAGGACAAAACATGCATCCTTTGATCAGAACGTCCTCGTGATCAATTATAATGAGCAAGAGGCTCAGGTAGGATTAAAAACCACGGACACATACAGCAGGATGACATGAGTCCGGGCTCACTTACAGATTTGGGAAGAAAAAAAAACCACACACACACACAAGACAGTTAAGCAGATGACGGGAGGAGGAAGAAAAGGAAGGGTGAGGAGGAGAGTTAGTCAGGCTCTTACCAGCTCCTTGGGTTTCCAAAGAGAGTTAGAGAAAGTAACGGAAGAGCAGAGGGAGAGAAAAAAAGTTGGGAGGGGGGGGAGAGAGAGAGAGAGAGACAACACAGATTAATGTGGTTATCACATGCACACAACAGGAACAGTTGGCTGGGGAAAGATAAGAAAGAAAGCAGTGTTCTGAGAGCTGCTGCTGCTAAAAACCACAAAGACACGCGCTTTGGACTGCTTACGTCTCCAGCTCTTTCTTTCTTCCCCGATTCAGGTTAAGCTGGTCCTTGAACACCAACAAGTTACTTTTTCCGCTGACACCATACTGAACTTGATAATGCAATGCGACCGTATGCGCTCACAAAGAGCACTGTGGGTCTCATGACATTATGCTGAATGCAGAGGGTTGGTGTAAACATGATGTTTAATGAGAGGCAACAGGTGGTTTAAGGTGGAATAAGAATAAGAAAAAACTAAAACAAAGACCGTTACAGAAATTGGAATCTATTAAAGTCAATTAATCAGGGTTGGTTATTTTATAATATCCTGCTGTTCACCCTAAATTCATTTTCGAGGCTGAACCTATGATGCTAATGAAGTATTTACAAGTTACAAGGCCTCTATAAACATCTATAGACATTTTGGTCTATCCCAGAAAAATGGAATATTATCTTTGGCCATCAAGATGGAGGTCTTAGAAATCACTGCGAGAAACATCCAGATTTAGGGCATTGGTGACCAAGGAGGCCTGTGTTGAAGGTTGAACAGTATCAGAAATCAGGGCCCAAAGGTCAGTATCACAAAGTAAGGTCAATGGATACTAATAAAATGTATCCCTAAATGTATTGATTTAGAATAGACAGTTCAAAACAACATACTTTTAATAAAGTAATAGGTATAAACCAAAAACACTGCTAAAATCTTTGAAAACTTAGAGTAATTCATAGCTATTTTACCCAAACCTGACACGTAATGCCAATGAACCTTCAAGCGGTTACTGCAGCCTATAAGGGCCTTTAAAACATCCAGTTAGTCAAAATAGTCAGAGCACGAGGACAGGTAAGGAAATATCTCAGACATGTTTCATATTTAAGGGTTGCAATGCTGAAGAAATCATCCTTTGAAATGTAGGAAAACAAATAGGAGGAAAAGTAGAAATTACTTGCAATTCAAAACAAGCCAAAATGTATGAATTACACGGAATAAAAGTCACTCAAACTATCTATTTCCTGATTCATCACAATCAGTTATAGGTAGGAAAAGTGGATACGAGATTAAAAACCCATGCATTAAAAGCATAATGTTAAGCTCACTAAGGGTAAATGGAGCCAGTCTTACTTGTACAAACTAGGGTCCCAGGAGGGAGGGGAGGGCAAGAGTAAAAACAAGGGCAAGGGATGGAGAAGTGCGAATGTGAAAACACGGAAGGGAAAATGCCAACTAGCATTCACTAAGCCATTGAACCATTGAAAAGGTCTTTACTCTAGCATCGACACCTGTAACTCCGCTTCATGTTAACGTTTGTGTACAGGGAGGAGAGACATTGTCGTGTTCATAAGTTTTAAAAGATAACGGTGCATGCAAGGGACTTTTTAAATCGACTCTATAGTCATTTGCCTTACTTCTCCTTATGTATAAATAAGCAAATATATCAGTACACTGCTTATAGTATGCAGCATAAATGCAGTGACGCCGTTTACAGCTGAGGTACAATGAGTCGAAGTTATTTTATGTAAATAAATGCTTCCTCCGTTATTACAAATGTCAACTCTTAGTTCTATGGACAAACAAATCCAGCCAACACAAAAACGTCCAACTCACCGACTCAAACTGAGCCTGGTCATCTTCTGGAAGGTCACCGGTCTCGTAAACATCCGGCTCATTGAAGGCCTAATAAAACAATCAGGTGAAGAGTGTGTCAAACTATCAGATATATCCCGTTTATTGTCATTAGTCTGGCCAACGCCCCGGCCCGTTCAAAAACACGTATTGGATAGCCGTCGTTGTCTGTTGTCTTATATCGCAACAACACAACAGTAACTGAACATTTTGCCATAAAGAATCTACCATTTCGAACGGTATTTGTCTAGCAGTTGCGAACAATAAGCATTGGGACGTTAGCTAGCTTAGCTGTCACATCTTGGTGCTACAATCGGCTAGTAGCATTGTAGCTGAGCTGTCTGCTAACATTAGCCACTTACAATTCCTGGCAAGTTGGCGTATTTGGGATCAGCCATTTTCAGCGAGGAGCAAAGATCTAATTAACCAGGACTATAATATCAGTTCTTAAAACGTGAAAATAATCGATTAACCAGACGAAATTGTAACATAAGCTAACGGTAGATGATCCAGCAGTCTCTCAGCCGGCTGATGTGTTGGCTTTGCTAGCTTGATTTGACAGGGTGTACGCTGGGTTTCATGACCGAGCAGGCGAACGGCCGGGGAGGTGTTTGCTACGCCAAGGGGGAAGGGTTCAACGGCATATTGAGACCAACAAATCAAGCACTCCCAAAGAGTTGAACGTCGTTACGCATGCGCAAGGTTTGACCAATATAACGCCTTTCTCTCTTTTTTAGCATCGTTTTGCTTATTTTTTGGTAATTTCCTATTTGCTGTCACACTCGTGCATGTTTTACGTCTCAAAAATGTTTTGTCTTTTTTTCTAAATGTGTTTCGTTGAATTGCAGGAGAGTCGTCACCTGATGGCGCTGAATGTACGACCAGAAAACTCAATCAAAGGGCCAAAGACAGTTGAAAAAGACGATGATTCACTCTGTTGGAAAAAAATGATGCTTTTAATTTTTAATAAACGGAGGTTATCCCAGATGATGCAGTAAATTGCAATATGAAGTATCCTAAGCTGCTACTGTATGTAACTTGTTTAACTACTAATTTATTCTATAACGTTTATTTTTTATTTGGACCTCTGCCCATATTTTGTTTTTGAAAACTCTACCTGTTTAAACCAGGGCCGGGTATAGGCAGGGGCAAGAGGGGGCCTGGCCCCCTCAAATAAATGTTGTGCCCCCTCAAACACAATGCACAATGCCCAAGCACAATGCCCCCTCAAGATTTGTGGCTGCCCCCTCATACATGCCTGTCTAGACCCGGCCCTGGTTTAAACCCAATTCTGAAATAGACTGTCATATATTTAAAAAATGCCACTAAGCGTAAGTCTCATACTTCCACTGCCTGCGAAAATGTTCTCTATCATGTTCTCTGTGGCTACAGAGTAAATAACATTTACTTTGCGTGGAAGGTCCAATTAAAATTGAGTTGTCATTTGGATAATGTAGCAGGTATAGAGGCTTTTTTTCTCCAGTGACTACAAGTACGACTATTTTAACTGCATCAACTTTCAAAATACTATCTTTTGATCAAATCCCTTAAGCCCTGCTTAATAGCCACGTCAACATAAACGATCATATCGAAAGGTAACTTTTCCCTGTATAATGATGTTTGATGGTAAGGATGGTATCGGGAATAAGAAGCAGAGTTGGGGTCCTCTCTCAGCTCCTCGGTCCCTCCGCTCAGTGGTGCTGATGAGGGAGGATTTTGAGTCGCTCCTCGCCCCGCCCCCAGTGAGAGTCACCGGGATGACGGTGATGCGAGCCATGCCTGTGAGCAGCCACTGCTGACCGGACCAGCTTGGAATACACTCACCGTTTACAACTCTCCATCTGCTCCCCGCTCTGCTAAAACTGGACCCGAGCTGGTTTGAGGATTTTTTTTAAAACGGAAAACTCTCTCAAACGGGTTCTTTCTTTACGTTTTCTTTAATTAATTCGGCTTAAGTCTGCCCCACCAAAACTCGTAGTTCATTCTTCCAAATGTTGCCAGTCTCGCTTCGCGTGTGGCTGTAGCCGGTTGGTTTACCCGGAAAAGGTTGCACCGGGAATATTCTTGTCTTCAATTAAAATTCCTGAATACCTCTGTGAAGCGCGCCTACTATTTTCCCTGCAATGGCAGACGCTAACACAGAATGCAATATCAAGGTGTTGTGTCGATTTCGTCCTCTCAACAAGTCGGAAATTATCCGCAGAGATAAGTTCATCCCAATATTCCAAGGAGAAGATACCGTCATCCTCGGGGTAAGTTGTCTTATTGCGATCTTCTTCCTCTTCGTCACCTCGTGCAGTCTGCGCACGCTAACGCTAGGGGTTACACTTCTCATCTCACACCTCGGATTTCGACCAGACAACGCCGGTGACTTAAAGGCATTCTGACAGGGATCAAACTAAGTATAACCCTTGTTAACATTCTGATCGGCATAATGCATCGTTCAGTCATGTAATGCGGCCATGGAAGAGCAACAAGGCGGACTGAGCCTCGCGGGAAAATTGGGTTTGATCAAATTGATTAATGAATAGCCTGAACACATGATCAGCCTAATCCATCCCATTGAGCTTCACCAGCGTTGTGAGGATCTTAAAAACTCATCATTACTAAAAAAGGCATTTGGGCCCCACCTCTGTGATCTCACACCGTCTCATTATCGCTTCTCCCCTTGGTATTGATCCGCTGGATCTTTGTGTGTTCCATGTGTCAGAATATCATGTAGGCATTGCTGTGTATCTTGCAGTTGGCTTTGACCATGCCTTGTCTTAATTAGGCTCTGGGAAGGGGGGGGGGGGGGGGGGGAGGGGGCACGGGGGGCTCCTGTCCATTCAGTAGATTTGAAATGCTGCTGATGATTACGCTCACTGATCTGGAGCAGAGCAGCACTTGAAAAATGAACCGAGCTGTAAACATCTGACAATTTGATGGATCTTTACCTGAGGTTAACAGCTGGAGATTAAGAGTGCTCTGAATGCAAATGTTCTCAGTGTTTAGATGTAAAGCACATCCAGGCCAATGCTAACACAAACACACACACACACACACATGCAGACACACATGCAGACACACACATATTAGAAAAATACACATGCACACATATGTGCACATACACACAAGTGGCCCGAGAGTCTAGTTCAGAAAATTCCTGAAAAATCAGTTTACAAATATTGTCACACACACACACACACACACACACACACACAGCATTCTGGTTGTATGTGACGGAAGCAGCGGCATATCTTCCACATGCAGATTGAATGACCCGAATGCTCATAACCGCATTATTTTTATTCTATTGGGGAGTGGCGGGTGGTCAACGGCTTGAAATCAGTCATGCCTGGCCCCGTCTTGGGAACCGTAATTAATTGTTTTCTATATCTTACGGTATTGTATCTTAAATCATTGTCGTTACACAATGTGTTTGACGTCAATGCTTCTGTTTCATTTAGGCTGCAGTGTTTTAGTGTGTTCCTCTCGACAGTCTGCAGAGGATGACAGCTGAGAACAGTGTGCAGGAACTGTAATCATATTACCCAATTAAGGGAGCTGTGATCTGTTGTAATGCCAAGAAAAAATACACACTGCACGGCTGTTGTTGCCCACCAAGACTTCAGCATGGCAGCAGGAGCCTTCAAATACGACAACGCCTGGAAAAACGGAAGCGCGCAGTTTGTCTTCTTATATTTCAAATGACTTCATAAACAAACTGTCCATCCATCTCCTTCTGCTCTAATGATCACAGATGCTGGCATACGCAGTTCTCATCTTTCTGTATCTAATGGCTCGCGAGGTATAAAGCAAAGGGTTTTTAGTTGTGTAACTGCTTTCAGAGTGTGCGCTTTTCTCTCGGTAGCGTCTCTCCTGAAGCTCCGGAATACTCTCAGAGGAAGTTGTAAAAGAATATGTCTCCTGAGAGTGGAAATGCTACGGCCGTCAGGTTGGATGAGGATTAAGAATATCCGTCTGGTAGGCACGCAGACAGGCTGCAGGGATCCTGTAGTGATAACTAAGGGCCCGCATTCTGACGGTTGATACAGACAATCGGCATCTGGGCTGCACCGATGGCACCACGTTTGTCTGCTCGGGGGAAGGCTCCTTCCAGAACGTGGCATCTGACATAGACCATGATTTCAGTCCTTGAGTGATGGTTCCGGTGGCACCTGTGTGGCAGGCAGGAGGAGACTTGAAAGATTAGAGATCGGGGAAAATGGCGTGTTGGTGTCCTCTGTATTGATGGAGAAACATCTCCGGGGGCCTCAAAACATTTGCGTCGGTTGAAGTCTGTTCTGATGAGATGAGTCAAAGAGCAACGACTACTGAAATACTCGGATTCTGACAACATGAACTGAGACCTGCCCTTGAACTTTTCAACATTAGCTTTGCATCCTCTACTCCAACAGGGATTACTTCAAGCGGGCTTACATAACTGTAATATTGACAAGTTAAACTATAACAGTCACACAAGTAGAGCAGTAGTAAAGATAGCATATAAATATTACAAACACAGCAATACCTATCTTAAGTCATCCGACATAAGACTCCATAAGCTGTCCATAACAGGTAAAGTAGGCATATAGCAGCACGTGTGTAACAATTGGTGAAGGATACATGTAGGCATTTCCACTCCACTCAGTTTGCCTGGGCTCCACTCAGATGTCCCCTTAGCGACGTAGACTCGCATTTTTTAACACTGATTGCTCTGGACATGGGACTTCACCAACATCATACGAGATGCACTATTCTGCATTCACTCGGGAACCAGTGTGGGGTCTTTAAAGAAACACATCACGTGTACAGACGAGACAGACAAGTCAGACATTCAAGCACTTTCAAACATTGCAACGTCCCTTTTCCCGATGGTCAGTTAATGACTAGCAATATGTCACACACAACAGTAACTTAGACAGTTTTTCGCCTCACGTGCCACCTGTGGAGCCCTGCAGCTCTCGCTGGCTGTGTGGCAGTAATGACCATACTCAGCTTTATGGCTCCACAGTGGAGTGACACAGCTGCCTCTGCTATTTCACTGTCTGTAACAATGCACCATCACAGGGGCAAAATTGTCACACCTAATCTTGTGGGAGGCAAAAAACGTCAACTCCCATGAATCACGCTTTGCATTCAGTTCTATGAATAATAAATAATCATGGTTGCATCCGAGGTAGCAAGATATGCAATTTCTTCTCTTCTTTTTTCCGAGGCAGTGACATATATATGTAAATATGTAATGCTGAAGCTGTATGAGCTGTGTCCATGCTTGGCTTATTAAATTTACATTGTATGCATACATACATCATACCAGTGGCAGCATATAATGATAATATATGGGTTAGGAGTAATAACTACGGGATTACTTGTTGTCATATCTCATTAAGTTGTGATGGTTAATGGAGTCTTTCTAGTCCTGAAGAGGCGAAACAGTGTAATTTCCATCCCCTTTGTCCAAAATGATTTGATTTCATGGTTAATTTGGCTGCTGTTGTTGTAAAACTTTATGAATATTCCTAGCTGCATGCAGTTTAGCTTAAGGGGGTAGCATGTCATAACATGTAAGCACATATTATAAGATCCCTCTCCATGTCCAACTGTTTTAAGCAAGCAAGAGGAAATGCTTAACAGGGGATTTTACACTGCAGTGCCTCCTCAACTGCAGGGCATTGTGTCTCTGAAATTACGAGTCCCTTTCATTTTACATCATTACTCTCCAATATTAGAAGTGCATATTTAATGGGCCTGCATTCTAAAATACAAAAGCAGCGAGAAAAGCCACCTTCCTCTTTGTGTTCGTTTCCAAAACTGTCAGACTCAACATTGGGGTGAGAGCACGTGCCGCAGCATGGGTGTTATACAATATGCATAAATTATGCAATATGCAATCAATTAAAACACTCATTAATTCCCTAATCTCTACACTGACCTCGCTGGCTCTGGGAGCCGTTGGATCTTTTTTTTTTATGGTCCATGATAGATATTGAGATGGATGATATTTCTGTTGAAATGAGGTCCTCTATGTGTTAAGTCCAATTGAAATGCATTCATTCAATAACTATTGATTCTCTTTTTTTCTGCAGATCATTTACAATTCTATGGATAGCTCTTCCTTTGCTTGCTTACAAGTCAACCATATAAACTCGAGGGTGTTTACGGCTGCTGGATTAACTGATGCATAAAACATCTGGCTTACATTATTAGGGAAGAATAGAGGATTAAAAAAAGTCTTGTCCAAAGGTTCACCCGGGATGGAGTTTAATCTGCTCTGAAGCTCATCATTCTTTATCCAGGCTTTCCTACTTCCTCACAAGAAAGCACTACCCCCCCCCCACCCCCCCAGAGAGATTTCTTTGAGATTAGTGACAATGAATTAGGATCATGTGCGGTACTGTTGAAGAAAATAGGGATATATTTTGGAAATTGACCGATTGTTCATGAGCACCAGTTTAGGATGTGCTCCTGAATGCTGATGGAGCATCGGCTCTTCGGCTGAGAGCGGATTCTCTTTTGTTCTCCTTCGCCGTTTCTTGATCAGGCATCAGGAGGAGAAAACAGCTGCTGTCGAAAAACAAACTGTTGACAGTGCATGGCGGTCGGCAGAGTAGAGTAATCTACCTGCCTCGTACCCCTTTTGTTATTTATAGAGCCACTTGAGCTGTTTTCTGCTCATGGATATTTCTTTGCAGTTGGATGTGTGCAGATCAAACCGTCACAAATGGAGGTCCAAAGGGCTCTCCCCACACACCCCACCCCACACACTTTTAGTGCACACATCCAATTAGGGCCGTGTGATGGGATTTTTGTGTAGGGTCAAGATCCGCACTCACGCATCCCCTTCAATGCCGTCATCACAGACACCACTTGGAATCAGACCTCCCTCTTTTTCTCTCACACCGCTCTTCCTGAATACCCTCTTCGCCGCATTTCTCTCTGTCTAGCTGTGTTTCACGGGGTGGTGATTCTGCGGCTCATTTTCGCATTGAGTCAGACGGCGCTTTTGGAAAGATGTGAGCGCAGAAGCTCAGCATCGTCTGTCATCTCATTAAGATAGCAGCGTTGTAATGCGTTCAAGGGAGGAAGGGCCTCTCAGTTAGGAGTCGGGGGAATTTTAAAGAATCTTTTTAACTTTGGAGCATGGTATTTCGTTCCAATCAGCTCAGTTGTACTTGCTGAGAATCATTTTTTGTTTTTCAATAGAAATATTTGTATTCTAATCACCACTACAGCCTGCTTGTAGTATTTGGCACCCGTAGAGTGCGTAATCTATCCAGCCAAAAGCGCTGCATCCCTCCCTCTCATCTGTTCCCTGATATTAGCATTATACCCGCTCTAATTCAGTCAGCGGCCACACTCAGCTGCATATTAACTGCCAGTTCCTTTAGCCCTTTCTTTATTTTTACTCAGCGTGCACACATGCCGGGGTTAGATAAGCTTGTGCCAGTTTGTGCTCGCGCCTCCTGCCCATCTCTCTCCCTCTGTGACAGAAGTGGGCTGTGACTAGCAGGCTCGTAGCCGCGGGGATGCGTTAATGGAGCATCCTGTCCTCATTAACCGCGGCCCTGCCCGGGACGCTGCCTGCCCGGAGCCTACGTCTGCCTTAAAGGCGTCTGCGGGCAGCGTGGCGTAACCGGCTGCACACGTGCTCGCACACGTGTGTGTGTGTGTGTGTGTGTGTGTGTGTGTGTGTGTGCGACACATGCCAAGACCCCACGGGCAGCTGGTGCTGTATTAGCCTGGGAGTAGATCAAGAAGGAAATCCCAAGGCAAGGAGAGGAGCATCCCTGCACTCAGCATTCTACGGACGTTTTGTTTCTTTCAATTGATCACAGTTCAGTGTATCGATCGGATACTGTAGCATTGGCATCTAGCGTGGATCACTGTTTGCCTCTTTCCTCGGCGGAGCCATGTTTTTAAAAAACGTCTTCCTTTTTTTTTGCTTTTCATCTAGGTTAATCTAATTTAGGCTTTTACACAAAAAAATTAATAGACTTGTTTTTTAAAAAAATGCTTGAGCCCACACCCCTCCAATGATCCCAGGTATTTTCTCTTTGGCTCATGGTACATTTGCATTTTACATTTATCATTTAGCTGACCTTTTATCCAAAGCAACTCACAATAAGTGCGTTGAATCAAGAAGGAACAGAACTGGTAAATACATTGATAATGACATAGCGATGTAGTATTTTTCTCTTTTACTCCACTGTCTACTTCTCAGTGAGTTTCTAATTAACGCCGTTTTATGCAAACTTTTAATGCTGCTCACTTTTTTTTTTCCTGGAGGCCTTTTATTATCCAAATTAGCTCTCTGTACAGTTTGGTTGTTTGTCGAAGCAGAACAGAATCCTCTCCACCGTGTGGTTGATTTTTACAGCGAATTGGAGTCACTGCTCACTGCTTTCTTTCTTCGATGGCTTCATTTCCCATTCAGCTATTCCCATAGCTTTACTCACTTTAATAATTGCCGCCAGCGTACACAAGATGATACGAATGTGTCCTTATTTTACCACATTTTTCACGAGTTCCATCTTACCTTCATTTATAATTCATACTCTGCCACGTGTAGTCATTTATGGGACTCATAATAGTGTAAAGCATAGTTGCTGGTTTACTGCATTTGTCTTCCACTGGCCCAGTGTCGAGGGTCTGGATTCATGTTTAATTAGAACTGGGGACTGGGACAACACAAAACCTTAAATCTGGCACAGAGTGTAGGTCATTTCATTGAAGGATCCCTTTTCACCTAAATCAGTTACCTCTCATGGGTATATTGAATTATAGAGCAATCAATTGATCTTGGAGAGTTTTCTTTGTTAACATGACAGATTATTTTACACATTCAGTGCTCTATTAGCACCTCTGTACGAAAGGCTTCAACGTGTCTGGTTTCTTCTGCGTCGTGCCGAAGCAGCGCAGACAAACCTTTTGCCACTTCATTTTGAGTGGATTTGCGTGTATGCAGTTAGAGATGAATGCAGGTGGGTGCGGGGTGAAATACAGGTAATTACTGAATCTGCAATACTTGAGATATTTCCTCAGTCATCAAATATTCTCTTTCATAGCCCAGCTGAAGGCTCGATGGGTTTAGGTCACTGGTCCCCAATCCATTTTAAACTACTTATGTTTACCTCGCGGTTCACTTTCATTTCCTGCACAATTTCTATAAATCTTCAGCGTAAACAACAGGAAGGTGTGTAAAGGATGGAGCACAAATCAACCGGGACGTTGGAGGCGAGCACAGAAACAGTGGAAGTGTCACGTCGAAGATGAGGCATCTCTGTCATCCATGAAAGCGTTTTCCGCTCTCCTTGCACTCTCTTTTCACTCTGTTTCTCTTTCAATTTATGTTGTTGTCTCAGTATCTGCAGTGTCTTCATTGACAGTATATATGAACCGAGTATCATTTTCAGTGTGCTTTGCTGTTATGAATTGACGGACCCTTGTGTGCCTTAGTTGTTCTCCAAAGCAATAAAGACAATAGGAGGATCTGGACGATAAAAAAAAAAAAAAAAAAAAAAAAAAATCACATATAGATCCATCGTTTCTCACCTCAGTCTAATTACACAATCTTCTCTTTAGCAGCTGGAATTAGTTCAGTTATTTAAAAACTATGAGTTCCCTTTTTGTGCAAAATTAAAAGGAATATTTGTCTCACATTCTGTCCCCAGATCAGGCCACAGACTGAATTTATCAAACCAATTCTTAACATTCATCACCTGTCCACCAGATGTCCTCTGACGTTTTCTTCCAAGTAGCATTGGTTTTACTTGACTGTGCTTTCTAGCTTAATTTACCAGACACCTGCCTGTTTTGTCCCTCTTTCTGATTGTTCGTATTGGGGATTTCCTGTCCTGTTTCTGTAGACTTGTGTCTGGATTGTATTGAGGTTTTCTGTCCCATCAAACGGTTCTGGTTTCCCTGCCAACGCTTTTCCTTACTGTTGTTTTACAATGCAGCACAAACTCTGAGCTGCACACACTCCTACACACTACGGCTCTGTCAAAGGTCTACAGCGGACATCTGAAACTCAACTGTCAGAATTCTGGAAAGAAATCTGCAAACATGATAAAAAATAAGTGAGCAAGATAATGAACATTTCCATTCCATTCCAACATTTTCTTCCTCCCGATGCTCTGTGCTGAAGACAAACTCTGGTGTGCCTCAACTGGAATTTGATGTGGCTCCAAATCCTTCTGTTTCTCACTCCCCTAATGTCCACGGGGAGATTTATGTTGATCCTTTTTTCTTTCCTGAAACTCTGTGAACAAGGCCCAATCTTTCTCTCTTCATGCTTTCCACTCCTCTGTCTCCCGTTCTCTCGTTCATCCTGATAAATTATGCAGAGTTTGAGGGGGGAACAAATTGCTCCATTTCAATATATTGATAGCCAATAAACAACCTGAGGCAGAGAACTTTGTTAAATTAGTGTTCATAATGTGACGGTAGGTGATAAACCTTTGGCCTCTAAGCCGGTGGTAAAGTAAAACGGGTACAAAAATAGCTTTGATAGATAGCTCCAAGACACCCCAAAATGAATGCCACCACTGTTGCAGCTCGGTTAATCAGCCTGCACTGCTTTGCCCCCCCCCCCCCCCCCCCCCCCGGAGGCAGTGTGTGCCAGTTCCCTCTGCCTAGGCCGAGTGAATTAGGTAATTCAGTTACGTTTGGTAATATTGTGTGATTGCCTTTTTTTGAGAATCACTAATGATGCTGTTATCTGGGGCTCTAAGCCTGATTAGCTTGACGGATAGAGCACGCGTTTTCAGCGTGAACAAAGTGCATCGCTTGTACGGGCATGAATGTGTTTATGAGGAGAGAAATGGGGAGTTGATGAGTTTGTGGGTTCGGGGACCGGGGGGGGGGGGGGGGGGGGGGGTGGACCCGAGACACACACAGAGTCTGATGAAGAATGATTGAACCCCTCCTGCTTTTGTCTCATCCTTCCTTTGCTCACGTGCCAACCCTCGAACCACTGCAAAGAAGCCATGGAGTAAAATAAGTGAGCAGCAGTCAGCAGCCTGCCTGTCAGCGCATGTAGGAGGAGGAGGAGGAGGAACGCACGCCTGGCTTTCTTGTCTCATCCAGCTCTGGCTTTTGAAATATTTAGTTACCGTGTTTATTCTCAGTAGGAGGAAGGCTTTTGTTGTGAAATCTTTGTTCGGGATGTATCTTTCCCTCGCCTCAAGTATTGGCATTCACCAATTATTCACCATGTAGAGAAGCAGGGGGTTTCTGCGTTGGCCTTTTCTTGTATGTGGATGTCGTTACTATACTGTCCTCACCAAATAAAGGAAGGCATTGGTGAATTGTTCAACTTAAAATGAGCCAAGCTTGCATTTTGCTGACGAGTGACCTTCTGTGGATGTGTGAATAAAACCTGTTGTTCTGTCAGAAGCAGAGATGAATGGTGCTTGAGGTAATAGCGGCACAAAATCCTCAAGAGGTTGGAGTGAATGGTGACAGTAACACAACAAAGTGATGCTTTATACTGAAGAAGTCAGTGTTGATTAACCATGATGATGAGCTCACCTTAACCTTTCTTGTAAAAAAAATTATATTTGCACTCACATTTCGAAGCATAACAAATACATTAAAAACAATGCTTTTTTTAACCTTTTAGCGCATCAGCCTTCCTCTTTCTTGAATTTACTGAGCCAGCAAGGTTTTTTTCAGCACACTACAGGAATCTGTTGATTGTTTAAACAAGATAAACGCTAAATGCTTACCCACTCACCAAAAAGATTTAATATCGCAACTATTTGCTCTGCAAAGATTTATTTGGAGAATAAAGTCCTTCTCACACTGTGTGTGTTGCTATACGAGCTACCCGAGCGTCTCAGTGATTAGTTTTAGAGGCTAAAAATGTGACCTCCAAACATAGCAATGTAAAAATGAGATGGCAGAGTGCCGTTCAAAGCTTTTGAATGAGGGCAAACGAAAAGCACGTTTTTTTTTTTACCGGCGTTTCCGGTAGCTAGTATTAGCAATACGGCTAGCAAGCTAATAATCATGTTACATGGATTTAATTCAATCTGCAGAGTGACCTAAATCCAAGAAAAAGCTCCTTACCAAGCTGAATTATTGAAATAATTATAGAGTAAAAATCAATATCCCAAATACGGCATAATAATCAAGATGGGAGGATCTGTTTCTGAGAACTGAGGGGCAAACTGTTTGTCATTCATCTCAGAAAGAGTAACTCCTTTCATGAGAAGTCATTGTTTGCTGACATAAGTAAAGGTTCAGGTGTGTCTGTACATTGTATGTGTCTATTAGAGGTGTGTTCATGCCAAGCCCTCCGGGTTAAAGACGGGCCTTTGTTGGTGTCGAGGGTGTCGAGCCCTGTGCACCAGAGGACTAAATTCCACAGCTGCTGTGGAACCCTTCATCCATCTCTCTTCTTTCTTTCACCGCCTCTTGTAAACTGTCCGTTGAGTTGTCTCGCCTTCAGTCAACTGCATTCCCCTTCAGTCAGCCTTGATCTTGATTGAATTTTTTTGTACGTCTTTTTGTTGCCGTTGCCCTTCATGCTGATTAACATGTCTAGAATGTTTCTACTAAAGCTCAGGCTTGTTTTTCACAGTCAATGAATCTCGCAGATGATGGTGTTTTTAATCCTACCTCACTCTCTCTGCATCTTGGTCTCTCTCTCTCTCGCACGCTCTTTGCCCCCAACCCAGCACCTCTTTTGTTTCTTGGCATGCAGCAGATAATTGCAGGCTGGACAGGGCCTGTGGGTGTTTGACATCACACAAAGCTGACGGCCATGTACAACGTCTGCATGTATAAGCGTAATTCACTATATTGTCCACACACCCTCACACACGCGCTCACACACGCGTGTGCTTGCATGCACGTTAGATCACGTATTTAAACAACCATACTTGTTTAAACAGAGGGCTGAGAGATTGATACGCAGATAGCGGGCTCACAGATTATTTTGTACATTCAAGCTATTATTCTCTTTTTGCAGCACAGGATCAGATTAGGGTTTTAACGGTGAAGCCAAGGGAAAAAAAATGATTGGCAAAGGACTGTTTTTTCATTCAGCTTATATAACCGACTCATTTCATTCACTCTAGTGAAGACCACATCATGATGATTTCTTACCCCCCCCCCCCCTCCTACAGCCCTGGCCTGTTGTTTGATGTGGTTTGTATGCACATACTGTGTTGCATTACAAATGACTCATTGGTGGTGGATGCAGCCTTAATCAGTTCTGATGGGAAGCTTGTTTGTACCAGCTGTGATTACAGCATTTGGAAGGAAGAACTAATCAGTTTGGCTTATTAAAACACAGGAGGGTGAAATATTATTATGAATTGAAGATTGGATTCTGCCAAACTGTCTCTGCTGTCATAAACACTATTTTATGCGAAGCTAGCACCGGAGAGAGGGAGGTCAATGCGAAGTGCTCCCACTCAATGCTTCACAGTGTAATGATGCTGTCTGATATTCAGCTCAAGCTGTCACTCACCCATTCATGTGTTCATTCTCTGAAGACCTGGGCTAGCACACAAGCTGCCAAATGCCCATCGGGTCACATATTCACATATATCACATACAGTATGTTCCTTCCACACCTTCAACTATTAATTTGGGACTGGGTTCATTTAAATATTTTTTTAATTTAAAGGTGTTGTTGTGTGTGATTGTGTCCTTGTGAGTGCGTAGACGTGTGTGTATGCATGTGTGTATATGTTTGTTTGTATGTGTGGGTGTGTTGTGATTTTATCTGAATCCCGAGCGGTTTGAGGCTAAGGTGCTGATTGAATACTACGCTCTATCAGGTCTGCAATCTGGAGAAAAAGAAGGAGAAGTAAGGTGAGGTCGACGGATCCATTAGATTGTGAACGAAAATGAACCAATTTATGCACGCTGACATTTTGGAGTCATTCCTTTCTGCATTTGTTGAGCTGATGACATTAAATTCTGCACCGCTGCGAAGCGGTTCAAAGGGATACGGGCGATGATGTCGGCCCTGTAGATTCGGTCACCGGTTTGAACATGACGGGAGGGACCTTCACGGAAAGCTGCTTCCCATCATCGTCCTGGTGCACCACCACAGAGTTAACGATGAGAGGGAACCACGATTCATCCATAATGCATTCAGAAAGAGAGTGCAGTGGTGAATACAACAGATTTTAACACCAGCAGGTGTTACTCACTGACCACGTGTCTAATGGTTTTCCTTTTATTCCGGCTCATATGCTCCACAGATGTGATGCAGTTTTTTACAGATGAGGAAAAAACGATTTGTTGACAATCACACATCAACACTAGCTTGGGACTAAAGTCCTTCCGACTCTTCAAACTAAATGAAAAAACGTTTAAAAAATCTCCCAAAAAGGAGACATGAGTTCTGCTGTGCTGCCTTCGGGTCAAAGGAATAGCTCATAATTTTTCTAGCAGATCCTCAGGATGCTGAGTCTATATGTGAGAATGTATCCCTCATGATGGGATGCATCTCTTACAGCAGTTCCACATTACATTGCATTACATGTCATTTAGCTGACGCTTTTATCCAAAGCGATTCACGATAAGTGCATTTCAACCATAAGGATACAAACTGAAATTTCATTAAATCAGCTCACCAGCAGGGCTGATGGATGCCGACTATTTTTTTATACTGGATGAGGTCAACGCATCGCTTTTTTTCCTTCACCTTCTCTGACCTTCCTCTTCATCTTCATCCCCCTGAACAGGCCTGTGGTTGCTGTGTTTTCACTTAATAATAATAATAATAATAATAATGAGCCATGCCAGTGTTATGAAGATCTTCCTTCTAATACTGGCCTTCCTTTTGATCATACTAGTCCAGCTACGCTTTGCCAGACACTGAATTTTGCTCAGATAAGTGATCCCCAAATTTGGAAAACTAAGTAGAACATCAATTTGCTTTGAACTATAGTCTCAAACTGTCATCTCTTATCGTTTCACATTTCAGACTCAGATTACAGGTCCTAACAGCGGGAATCTCAAAGTACTAACTGTAAGTGATTGCCTTTTCCCCATGAGTTACGGATCATTAACACCAGTGAATGCTGATTTCTGCTTGAATTGCTCACTTACCTTCTACTCCCCTAGATTTCGGAGGGCTTTATTGTTCAGTACTTTGCCAGGTTTCGGCACCTCAGGGATTCTGATTAGTGGTACATCATTTTGTATTAAACTACCAGCAGTATATAAAGTAGTTGAAATTATCTCCAGCTTTAACAGCTTCAATATTAAAGTAATGATTGAATGAATTAAGTAATTCAATGTACATTATTTTGAAATGGATCACTTTTAGTAGTGTGATAGGGTCGGCCCAAGTAGGCGTGTATTGGCTGGCACCCACAGGTGCACCAGATGAGGACTAATGAGCCCATAACATCCGGCTTGATAAACCAGGAAATGACCTCGGGAATTGTTTGAGTTTCATGTTGCCGTCGCTGGTTGGCACGCTATTTGAGGCTGCCAAACTATACATTGGGCATTAGGAGGTAAGCGGTTATGCTTAGTTGGTTTTTTACTATTTCTGATTAGCTACGGTATGCCGTGCATGTTACGCCCTGTGTTTTGTTATTAGTAGGCATACAGCTCACTAGTGTGTGTCTTACTCCTCATAGCCCTTGGTTTGTCTGACTGTGGTGGCGCGAGACCCATAGACGCACATGTAAAGTCTTTTCACTGGAATTAACAAAGGACGACCAGGTAGGCAATTCAGGCATGGTTTTAAGTGCATTCACCTTGGCAAAGCGACTGTGACGTGGGCCATATTATTAGTTGGTCAGATTACTATACGTGTAATGTAATCATACTGCCCTATTTTAATTAGTTAATTTTTATTCTAGTTATTCTCAATTTTGTGAGTAGTAGAGGAATGATGTACTGGGAAAATGTGCAATATCTGCTAATATGAACAATTTGTGTTATAGATCTACAAACGATCATCATTCGTAGCCGGACCACTGTTTTCCTCGTTTCGTTTTGTTTCTTTTCTCTTTGGCATACTAAGCAGTTAAAGCCACGTGTTTTGTACTGTTTGTTGATGTCTGTTCTCCTTGTGGGCCCAACTCTGGTATAGCTCTACTGTAAGAATATAGCGGGCATTTCTCTGCCCTTGCAACGCTTACAGTGTAAACACTCTTAATGATTGAGTTTTGATATAATTTGTTTCTTTTTGTGATTTTGCTTGATGTCATCGTGTGACCTAATTTAGGTGTTTTAACGTTTGCAGTGTTCACTAGCATGTGCATGAGTATATCAGAAATCACGCATAGCTGATTTGTCCGTTGTAAATTCAGCAGTACAACCAATTACTTGGGTGGGTTCTCTGTGCCTATGTTATGTGTTTACTCATTGTGTTTCCTAGTATTTTGTCATGATGTATAGTAAATTAATTGATCTATGCTTTGTTACCCCTGCCAAGTACAAGCAAAGAGACTGAATAAACTATTGACTGTCTGTAACTGCTTCTGGTTTTATCCATTTACTTTGGGTAACCTGCAATATGGAACTACATGGTGGCTAGTACAAAGTTGTACTTTGTCACAGTAGCTTAAGAAGATGTTATAGAAAATTAGTTGCTTATACTTCTCTGAATACTCATTTGAAAGTTTATTACTAATCATCACTAATGATCATAGCCAATAATAAATTCCCAGGGTTTGTTTCTTGACGAGGTTGAACTGCGTGTGAAGTATTTTGAAGTCATCCAGTAAGAGGGCTCACCAAGAGTGCGTGGATTGAATGTGAAGTTGTTGGTAAGAGCTGTTCTTGAGAAAGCTACAAGAACTGCACTAGTATAAATAATAAAACGTTAACTGTGCCTCCTACAATGCGTAAGTGTTGTGCACAAATTGGCGGAAAGGACTACAAAATGTTCAAATTGAGTTTGACAAAACATATTTGTTTGTGGACTAAAAAAGGAACATTAAGTTTAACATTACAAATTAATACATCCTTTAATTCCTACCTTTTAAAGGAAGACAGATTATTATTCCAGCCACCGATTCAGATGGGTGCACTGAGATTTCTTTTGTCAAGGTTGTTGTTAAACGTGTCATTTAAAAGACTGAGAAGCAGCAGAGCCATATGTAATACCTGGAGGTGCAGGGGATTAGGGATGTTATTATATTATGTAGTCCCCTGGTGAACTTAGGACTTATAGTTGTACGTTCTAAAATGAGTGGCCTGCCTAAAAGAAAAAACCAACTAAATGTTTATTTTATATTAAACAGATAATAGGGAGATGTTTTATTTGTCTTGGAGTTATATAAAGCCTTTTATTACTTACTGTATATTACAGTATTATTTGTCAGCTAGGTATTCACGCTGTATAGCCAATGGTCATTGGGTTGGGAAGACACGTGACTAGAAAGTGCTGGAAGGTTTTGGGGGTGTGAAAAAAAAACGAGGGGTCGTGAAGAGGACTGGACGCCAGCGTTGGAAGAAGAGAGCAACAAGACGCTAGCAAGAGAGGCGAAGGCGGAATAAACCGGCGCCGGAGGCTGGAAGAAGCTGAACGCGGACTCGGTGGATTTGTGAGCCCGGAAACGGCGGAAAGACCGAAGCCGACACCCGGTCGGACGGAGCGGGAAAGACGCAGCGGAGGTCGCCATCGAGGGAGCTGAGCCTGCTAGCACTGTGGTCGAGGCCGGGAGTGTCTGGTGGATCGCATCGCGTACCGGAGTTTGAGCGCACTCAATGTTTTGAGAGGGATTGCATCGCACTCAAAGTTGTTGTCGGACCGAACAGGCCGGCAACGTGTTTTTTTCTCGTCTCTCGTGTGCCGTAAGTAACTGGAACTTGTGTGGCCGTGTGTGTGGTTGGGCCCAACACCGCATTGGCTAATACGGGTTGCAAGACACTTGGGAGGGGGGAGTGTTTGTTATTGTTGTAAGCTTATTTTGAGGTAACGTCATTGATACTATTTGGGTGTATCACTACATTTTGAGTTTGTTATTTACGTTTTGGGGAAGTTTGGTCATTTATTTCTGTCTGTTTGGTAATGTGTTTGGGGGGGAAAGTAATTATTGTATTAAAATAAACAAGGGTGTTACCCTAATTATTATACTTTTGATAAAAGAACAACCTTCTCTTGGTCTCATTATTTATTAAGTAGCTTATTGTTCAAACAGTTTTATACACGTTAATACATCGAACTCAAGCACCCCCCATTCTCACGTGAGTGACTCACAGAGTGGTGATACGGGTGCTACATAAAATGGAGGCGCCGCTGGGATTCTTAGTTTAGTTTATGACTGTAATTTAAATTAGCTCTAACTTTAGTTTGACCCAGAGATTTAAACAGTTTGTTTAAAAAGTAGTTTAAAACCAAAAGCTGGTTAGCTGTTAACCTACAAGTAAAACCTACCAAATTTAGTTCTGACAAGTGATCACGGTAAGTGCACAACCCGTGGGGATGGCTCAGTTGAAGAACTGGTGTGTTGGAGAAGGAATAGACCCGGTGAAAGCCTTGCTGGTTAAAGATGTACCTCCGGACACTGAAATTGGTTTCATCGAGGAAATGATGCAGACTGTCAAAGCACTCGGGAGAGTCAGGGTGAGAGGAAGAATGTATGACCCAAAGTCTCAAAGTCTAACTGTGCTATGTGAGTGCAGGGAGAATGTGGATACCGACGCCATTCCTCTTGATATTTTTCCTGAGGGGTCTGCTAAGGCCTGGATGATCGTTGGACCTTCTCTGGAGGAGGGAGAAACCCAAGCTCAGGCAGCTGGTGATGCTCAAAATGTGCCGCTGCCAAGTCCCAGTCCTTTTTCCCCACTGCAAGCCTCAACTCCTGAAGCTATCATTCGAGCAGTTGGTGATGTCCTGCAAAGGAGCAGCCAGCCCCCACACAGTGACCACAATCTTTACAGAAGACTGCGCATTTTCTCAGGGGTCATGCCCACACCCCCAGGAGAGGAACAGTTGGAAAACTGGGTTGAGCAAGCTAGACTTTTAATTGAAGAATATGATCGCCCTGAAAGAGAAAAGAAAATGAGAATAATTGAAAGTGTAATGGGTCCTGCACTGGAGATTCTCCAAGCTGTCTGTTTCAACAACCCATCTGCAACCTCTACGGAATACATTGACATTCTAGAGACTACTTTTGGCAACCCAGAAAGCGGTGAGGAACTTTACTTTGCTTTCAGAATGTTGTGTCAGTACCCCAACGAGAAACTCTCGGAGTTCCTGAGACGCCTGGAGAGAATCCTAAATAAAGTTGTCAAAAAGGGTGTACTCCAGTCATCAGAGGCAGACAAAGCACGTCTTGACCAATTCATTAAAGGGGCTATCAGATCTGATATTATGATACTAAATCTCGGATTGAGAGAGCGCAGAAACAATCCTCCCACTTTTCTTGAGCTGTTGAATGAGATACGACAGGAGGAGGAGCATGAAGCTTCACGTCGCAGACTTCATCCGCCCAAAGCCGTCTACGCTAAAAGTGCTACTGTGACCTCTGACACAGAGTTAAGAGATCTGAGAGCTGAAATACACCAACTCAGAGACCAAGTAAGTAAACTCTCTTTCCCCGCCGCCAAGTCACCTTTCTACGAGCACACTGCTCTCAGTCACTCCGGTGGCAGAGAACGGTGGCAAGAACGTTCAAGCTTTAAAGAAAGAAGTAGTCAAGCTCCGAAAACAAGTCTCTGTCATGTCAGTCAAGCCCAAGTACGGTCCTGCCACCGAGCCCTGCCCACAAGAGACCCAGCCAAAACCCTGGCAGCAAAGACCTGCTACAGCCAGAGACCCCACTGATTTTTTCTGCTATCGCTGCGGAGAAGACGGGCATTTTGCCACCAAGTGTGCCTCTCCTGAGAACTATCCCAAAGTTATTCAGAAGCTGCTGCAAGCGCAAAGAAAGTCCAAACAGAACCGCACATCTGAAAACGAAACAAGAACCAAGACGACAAATGCCAGTGTCAGGAGAAGCGCGGTAAATGTACAGACCCACAGTTTGCCCGAGGGACTCGTGGGACCGCCCTCCACTGCTCAGGTCAGGATCAATTTCAACCCCTGCACCGCGTTGATGGACAGTGGGTCGCAAGTCACCATCATTTTCGACAGCTGGTATGCCAAACACCTATCACACATTCAGTTAAATTCTGTGACCGGTCTAGCCATATGGGGCCTAAGTGAGTCAGAGAGCAGCTACCCGTACAAAGGGTACATCCAGATCGAGTTGGAGTTGCCAAAGAAATCAAAGTCCCACAAGGTCCAGTCTGTTTCTGTCTTGGCCTTGGTGTGCCCTGATCCACGTTGCTCCGAGACTATACCTGTCCTGATCGGCACAAACGTTAGGGGGGTTCAGCCTTTTGAGTCCAGAAAAACGAAAGGGGACCTGGAGGACATAAAGTCACTCAACATCCACGTGCCAGAGAAAAACCATTTACCCATTCCTGCAGGGATGACCATAAAAGGCAACAAAGACCTGTCTGTGGCTGAAGTTAAATGGGCTGGGCCTGGTCCTCTCAGCATTCCCCCTGGCACTGAATACATTGCTACCTGCAAAGTTAAAGAAACACAAGTCATCAGAGACAGCATTCTCATCATTGAACGAGCCCGCTCACCTACCCTTCCTCCAAGTGTACTTGTCCAGCCAACTGTGTTGTTCTCCAAGATGCTAGATTCAAACAACTTCCTGGTGCTACTGCGTAATGAGTCTCTGAAGCAAACTGCCATTCCAATGGGCACTGTGATCGCTCACCTTCACGTCGCTGACATTGTGACCGATGCATCGTACCCTAATGTGGAATCTGTTCCAGCTATGGATCCTTCTTTGTTGGACTTCAGTGAGTCACCCATTAGCAAAGAGAGGCTGAGTCAAAAGATTTCCAGACATTCCCCGGTGTTCTCTGTTGAAGAGTGGGATGTTGGTCTGGCTAAAGGGGTAGAACATCACATCCGCCTGAATGATAACACTCCCTTCAGAGAGAGATCTCGGCGTATTGCCCCTGCGGATTTGGATGACCTTCGGCGTCACTTGCAAGGTTTATTGGCGGCTGGGATCATAAAAGAATCAAGAAGTCCGTATGCTTCACCAATTGTTCTTGCACGTAAAAAGAATGGTCAACTTCGTATGTGCATCGACTACCGCACCCTGAACCAGAGAACTATCCCAGACCAGTACACTGTACCACGCATCGACGACGCTCTTGATTATTTGTCAGGCAGTAAGTGGTTCTCGGTGTTGGATCTGCGCAGTGGCTATTACCAAATCCCAATGGCTGAGGAGGACAAAGACAAAACCGCTTTCATCTGTCCCCTGGGATTTTTCCAATTTGAGCGGATGCCGCAGGGAATTACAGGGGCCCCTGCGACATTTCAACGGCTTATGGAAAAGGCAGTCGGTGATATGCACATGCTTGAAGTCATCGTCTATCTAGATGACCTCATTGTCTTCGGCGAAACTCTGGAGGAGCATGAGCAAAGGCTCCTCAAAGTCCTCGCTCGTCTTGAAGAGGCTGGACTAAAGTTGTCCCTCGACAAGTGCCAGTTCTGTCGCTCAAGAGTCACATATGTCGGGCACATCGTCTCTGAGCACGGTATTGCCACAGACCCGGGCAAAGTTGAGGCAGTGACGCGGTGGAAGACGCCAACCGACCTTCCTTATCTGCAGTCGTTCCTGGGGTTCTGCGGCTACTACCGCAGGTTTATAAAAAACTTTTCCATCATCGTCCGACCACTTACAGAGCTGTGCAAAGGGTATCCTCCCACCCAAAAGACACGCAAGTCTACCTCAGCATCTGATAAGACCTACTACAAAGTCAATGAGCCTTTTGGGGACCGGTGGGACCAGTCATGTTCCGAGGCATTCCAAAAGATCATCCACTGCCTCACGAATGCACCTGTGCTGGCATTCGCAGACCCCCTCAAGCCTTACATACTTCACATTGATGCCAGTTTCCATGGGCTAGGCGCTGTCCTCAACCAAGAGTACGCTGAGGGCTTGAGACCTGTTGCTTTTGCAAGCCGCAAGCTGAGTGCCTCTGAGAAGAACTATCCAGTGCACCAGCTTGAGTTTTTGGCACTTAAGTGGGCAGTGGTGGACAAGTTCCACGACTACTTGTATGGAGCACAGTTTACCGTGAGGACTGATAACAACCCCTTAACTTATGTTCTCACGACTGCCAAACTTAATGCGACAGGTCACCGCTGGCTCTCGGCACTCGCCACGTACAATTTCACCCTGCAGTACAGGCCTGGCAGCAGTAACATCGACGCCGAAGCCCTGTCACGCAACCCTTGTCCGACCACAGAAGAAGGCTGGCAAACTGTACCGACTGAAAGTGTTCAAGCCCTGTGCAAGCAGATCAAGTGCTGTGAAACTCCAACGGAGTCCACAACTATTGCTGAGTCCCTTGGGGTGTCACCTGATGGTATACCAGAGTGCTTTGCCTCCCCAGTTTGGTTGGATCTCGGTTCTTTGAGTCAGCTCAGTTACCAAGACCTGGTCACCGCTCAAGATGTTGATTCTACTATCGCTCCAGTCAAGCAGTCGCTTTGTGGTGGTCTATCTTTCACCAGCCCCAATAATCCAACTTCTGTCCTGTTGAACAAAGAAGTAAGCAAGCTCTTCATTCAAAACAATCTGCTCTACAGAAAGGTTGAGAAGAATGGAATGGAGGTAAAGCAGCTGGTGCTGCCAAGAGAGTATGTCCCGATGGTCCTGAGATCTCTGCATGATGAGTCCGGTCACTTGGGAATGGACAAGACCATTGAGCTTATCAGAAACCGGTTCTATTGGCCGAAAATGGGAGTTGAGGTGGAGCAGTACATCAAAAACTGCGGCAGATGCATCACTCGCAAAGCCCTTCCTCAGAGAGCTGCTCCCTTAAAACAGATTACCAGCCAAGGCCCTCTAGACCTAGTCTGTATTGATTTTCTGTCACTTGAGTCAGACTCCCAAGGTTTCACCAACATCCTTGTAGTGACTGACCACTTTACTCGATATGCCCAAGCTTTTCCAGCCAAAGACCAGAAGGCGGTCACCGTTGCCAAGATACTGTGTGAGCGTTACTTTGTACACTACGGACTCCCTGCCCGCATACATTCGGATCAAGGCCGCGATTTTGAGAGCAACCTGATCCAAGATCTACTGAGGATGTTGGGTATTCGTAAGTCAAGAACCACGCCTTACCACCCTCAGGGAGATCCGCGACCAAAACGGTTTAACCGTACGCTCTTGTCAATGCTGGGCACACTTGATCCAAAGCAGAAACAAAAATGGAGTCAAAAGATCAGTCAGTTAGTCCATGCCTACAACTGTTCTCAAAACGACGCAACTGGGTATTCGCCCTACCTGCTAATGTTCGGCAGAGAAGCTCGCTTACCGGTAGACATCTGTTTTGGCGTGGCCGAGGACCAAAAGGATCAAAAGACCAAGTCCTATCATCAGTATGTTGCTAAGCTAAAGAAAGATCTCGAAAGAGCCTACCGTCTTGCAACAGAATCGTCAGACAGTAATCACCAAAGAAATAAAAAAGCGCACGACAAGCACGTCAAAGAACAAGTCCTTGACAAAGGCGACAGGGTGCTGCTGAGAAACTTTGGAGTCACAGGCAAGCACAAATTGAAATGCAAGTGGCGGCCCTCACCATATATTGTTATGGAGAAGCTACCCAACTTACCTGTCTACAAGATCAAGCCAGAGAGAGGCATGGGAGCCGAAAAAACTATTCATCGTAACCACCTGTTACCCATTGGTTACCTGGTGAGATTACCTGTCGACGAAGGTGAAGTGGGGGCACAACACAGACCTGTGACCAGAGCATTGCAGCAAAAGACAAAAGAACGGGGACCGACAACCAGCCAAGATGACGATGTGTCCTCAGAATTAGAGTATGACGAAGTATACATGCCAAGCCCCATTGAGTTAGACTGGGACAAGTTGCTGACGTGTCCAGAACTGTCCCGGGAGCAAGCCGAGCCAATTGTCACTGAACCTGAAAGACAAGTCCCCGACCCGGTTGAGATAGAGCCAGCGGTCAATAATCTGATCAACCTGCCTCCCAACGCTGACCCAGAAGTTGACGTTCTAGAGGGGGGAGCAGGCGTCAATCTCTATCCGGACACTCAAGCTGAGAGTGGACAAGCTAGCAAGTTCAAAACGAGTAATTCGTCCAGTGGTCAAGCTGAGCTACGATGAACTGGGCAAGCCTTGTGACCACCCTGTGACAGTCCTAAGCCATGGAGTGTTGGTGGGAAGTGGACTCTACGGAGACTCCAGGAGCGGTCTATGTCCAACTCTCTGGTGCCACCCCATGGCGTTGTGCTACACTTGTTCTAATCTGGTCTCTAATTTTGACAGGACGACTATTAGAGTCCTCTAAGGTTTATTTTGATGAGGGCATCAAAATTGTCCAGAAGGGGGAGAGTGTAGTCCCCTGGTGAACTTAGGACTTATAGTTGTACGTTCTAAAATGAGTGGCCTGCCTAAAAGAAAAAACCAACTAAATGTTTATTTTATATTAAACAGATAATAGGGAGATGTTTTATTTGTCTTGGAGTTATATAAAGCCTTTTATTACTTACTGTATATTACAGTATTATTTGTCAGCTAGGTATTCACGCTGTATAGCCAATGGTCATTGGGTTGGGAAGACACGTGACTAGAAAGTGCTGGAAGGTTTTGGGGGTGTGAAAAAAAAACGAGGGGTCATGAAGAGGACTGGACGCCAGCGTTGGAAGAAGAGAGCAACAAGACGCTAGCAAGAGAGGCGAAGGCGGAATAAACCGGCGCGGGAGGCTGGAAGAAGCTGAACGCGGACTCGGTGGATTTGTGAGCCCGGAAACGGCGGAAAGACCGAAGCCGACACCCGGTCGGACGGAGCGGGAAAGACGCAGCGGAGGTCGCCATCGAGGGAGCTGAGCCTGCTAGCACTGTGGTCGAGGCCGGGAGTGTCTGGTGGATCGCATCGCGTACCGGAGTTTGAGCGCACTCAATGTTTTGAGAGGGATTGCATCGCACTCAAAGTTGTTGTCGGACCGAACAGGCCGGCAACGTGTTTTTTTCTCGTCTCTCGTGTGCCGTAAGTAACTGGAACTTGTGTGGCCGTGTGTGTGGTTGGGCCCAACACCGCATTGGCTAATACGGGTTGCAAGACACTTGGGAGGGGGGAATGTTTGTTGTTATTGTTGTAAGCTTATTTTGAGGTAACGTCATTGATACTATTTGGGTGTATCACTACATTTTGAGTTTGTTATTTACGTTTTGGGGAAGTTTGGTCATTTATTTCTGTCTGTTTGGTAATGTTGTGTTTGGGGGGGAAAGTAATTATTGTATTAAAATAAACAAGGGTGTTACCCTAATTGTTATACTTTTGATAAAAGAACAACCATCTCTGGGTCTCATTATTTATTAAGTAGCTTATTGTTAAAACGGTTTTATACACGTTAATACATCGAACTCAAGCACCCCCCATTCTCACGTGAGTGACTCACAGAGTGGTGATACGGGTGCTACAATTATATTATATCCTAGACTGCTGAGGCGAACATAACAACAGTTTAAATCATCCTCCTAAGTTGCATAGCGTTTAAGTAAAGGGCAGAACAATTTAATTTCCTTTTTGCTAGATAATTATTACTATAAACTATTACTATAATTTACACGGGCATTTCGTGAGCAGAGTAAAAACAATGTAAATATGTAAGTATTAAATGTAAGTATGTAATGGGCAGGAAGGTGCAGGATTCATGGAGCTTGTTGGCACTCAAAAGATGAAATATTATTTAAGAAGTCAGCAACCTTTCTGTAGGCGAGAAAAAGCTGAGTCACTTTTCCTTTCTTCATATTGGGTCAACACCAAAAATGAGCTCCAAGTCTGGCTGTGTTATGTCTTATAACTTACAAATTGTCAAGTCTCACTTGAAGAGAAATCATGCAGTTTGATACAATGGACATTTTGACAATTAAATAAATAGAACTAGTGACTGCATGGTTTGGCTTGAAAACTTTTTGTCTCCCTTAACTGTCAGGCTATCAAACAATTATATATAAAAAAAAGAAGCTTAGTTCACTGACTTCTGAACAGTCAGTGTACAAACTTGTAAATCAATATATAACATTGTGCCATGCCTCAAAGTGTTTGCATCCAATGCCTCACAAGGGGAATAAATGTGAAGGTTATAGATAGCCTCCTCTACCATCGGTGTCTGCAGGGTCTGTGGGCGGTGAAGGCTGTCTGCACAATTGCACAAGCCGATTTTGTGAATTTTACACACATATGCATCCCTCTGTCCACCAACGCGCGCACACACACACACACACACACACACACACACACACACACACACACACACACACACACACACACACACACAGTGCTTACTGGCAGCCATGCGTGTTTGATTTCGAAGACTAGACTATCATCACCAGTTCTTGGCTGATCTGTGGCTTCGTGGTTCACTGAAAGATGGATGCTCATCTTGAGTCTGTGGGGGTTCAATGAGTACATCTCCGGTTGGCTGTTTGACTTGTTTATTGGCTGATAGTCAGCTTGTCGGCTCCCTTGACTAACAGGCTCCATTGCTGTCAGACAGCCTTGTAACTGGCCCAATGTTTAAAAAATAAACAACAACCTTTTCCTTGCGTGTTATTCTCTTGTTTTGTCTTTCTCACATGCCATCGCTGGTTTTAGGTCATCTGCTTTCTTATGCACTCTCTTCATTTGCACTCTTCTCCTGTACTCCTCCACTCTATTTCTCACCCCCCCGTTGCATCACTTTACTCTTCAAGCCCTTGCACACTGCTTCTAATGGCTTCACCTCGGATGCGATCTTTTTCTCTGTCTCTCTTGAGGTTGCGCAGCCTTTCGCCCAAAGCTTCACGGTGCATTGCACTCATTCGCAAACACCCACTGTCTCTCACTAGGACAAAACACACACAGATAAAATCAGACAAAAATACAGGATGCACATCACTCAAATCAGAGAGATGGGCCACTTATTGGGATAAGTGCTGCTATTCAGGGGAAATACACACAGATGGACCCAGCGTCCATGAAAGGAATATTGATGTGGTACCTTTCTTTTGTGGCAATTTGTCATTATAATGCATTAGTAATAAGAACAACGTGTACAGTGTCCATGGCTCTCTCTGACGCACCCATATGGCTTCTGCTTCTCACTCTTCCCAAGGCAGATACAAACAGGCGGTCACAGCGTCTCTAAACTGTGTTGTCATAGCTGACCACGTTTGTGTTGCTATTCACAGGGGAAGTCCTACGTGTTTGACCAAGTGTTCCCCACCAACACCACCCAGATACAGGTCTACAACACCTGCGCCAAGCAGATCGTCAAAGGTGAGTTACGTGAACAGGGTTTCCCTATTTTAATTCCAAGGTGACTTGAAAGCTGAATGACAGAGCTCAGACGCCTTGAATCAATATATCCTTCCGTGTCCCGCCCCCCCCCCCCTGCTAGCTTTGTCATGTTTACGCTCTATTCCCCCGACTGCATGCATCAACAGCTCCTCGAAAGGAGTGCGGACATCAATTTCCATGACTTGATGTGGTCACACAATTTACGGTTATTATGGACATCCCAAAGGTTAACAAAGATGCATGCTTATCACAGCACAGCAGGATCGGCGTGCCCAGAGGTCCAGAGATCAAACGGAACCAAGCTACCGTTGAATCTCATTTCCTTCATGCCGCCTTCCGTCTACTTTTTCCACCCCTGTCAAGGTTGTCATTTGTGAATGTGGTATTCCATTCAAAAAACTCCAGAAGGAGCATGAAAACAGATTGATTTGGGGGGAGATTACTCACTGAATGGGAGATCAACAAGTAGGCCAAAGAAAGACCAAATAAAAGGCATGATGATTGGAAGGGGTTTAAAAATCAGAGGGAGCAAGGCCTTAGAAAGCTAGTTTGTAGACACGTCCTCGCTTTTTTTTCTTCTTCTTCTTCTTTTGGCTGCCTTTATTCCCACACTGATCCTCAACTCTTGGTTCTGTAATGCGTCACGCTCTTTTTGGTTCTCACCACGACCAGGCAGTGGAAGGTATATTGCTGAGTGGTGGAGGAGAGGGAGGAGGCTGTGGTTGGGGGGGGAGGAGGAGGGGGAGGAGACGGGGAGGAGGATTCCTCTGTGTGTTCTCTGAGAGCCTTTGTGATTTGTCTGTGGTCAGCTAACTTGTGTCAGTTGGCCTCTCAGGGTGAAGTGTTTTCCTTTAATCTATGTTTAACTTTCACTTTAGGGGTTTTATTAGACTCGGTCAGCAATACGATATACAGCAGCGTGCTCCTTTATAACCTCAACTGGTGGGGATTTGTAGGTTTCACTGCAGCTCCTTTCAGATAAGTGGAGAGAAAGACAAGTGGACATGCTACGTTTGTCTTAGATTTACATTGTAAAGCGTCTTTGGGTACCCAGAAAAGCGCTTTAAAAAATGAAACTATTATTATTGCTTGGTACTTCACTGAGTGCCTTCTGGTGACTCCTGGTGACAACAGCAGGTTTTAGCAATTTAGTGGGTAATTTAGCAACTAACCATGCTTAAATACCACAGAGCTCTTAGTGCACACAGACACTTTGTGTGGCACAGTCTCAATAAACATCGAAACAAAGGTCAAAGAGATCTGTCTTTGTGTAGGGGCTTTTCTGTTCATTATGCTTTGCTCTCTTTCTGCCTTGGGTCCTTCTCATACTGTGTTCTTATTTCTTTAAAATGCTTTTTGTGTTGTTTTTTTTATTACAGATGTACTGGGTGGATACAATGGGACAATATTTGCCTATGGGCAGACTTCTTCTGGAAAAACGCACACCATGGAGGTACAGTATCATTAAATAATTCATAATATAGACCACTTGCTGTAGCGCATACACATGAGACACACACACAGTACCTCATCTGGTCTCCTCTGACAGTGAATCTCCCAAAATCACTGTCAATGCTCACTATCTCTCTTTCCCGGCCTTTTGTGGCCAATAACCTCCTTTTACAACTCTCACCGGGAAACAAGCCTGTTCCCTTTCAATTCAGCCGGCTCCCTGCCCTGCTTTCTTTTACTATCCTCTCTGCTTAATTCATCGCTCACACGTTCTCATCTCCTCTCTGTCTTCTCTTAGGGGAACCTTCACGATCCTCAGGGAATGGGAATCATTCCCCGGATTGCAGAGGACATTTTTGAACATATATTTGCCATGGATGAGAACCTAGAATTTCACATAAAGGTCGGTGTGAGTTTTCCATGTTGTGGTTATTAATGAATGAATTGGTGCAGTTCTCACTCGACACGTTCGGTGGGTATTCAACTCAAGCCTCTTACGTAATTGTCACATGGATGAGCTGAGTGCACGAAGGCCAAGCATCAATAAATCACAATGTATATGTATCGTGATAATCCTGCTACTGTTGTTGCGCTTTTTGCCTTTTTACACAACAGTCTTCTAGCAGTGGTTAATGCTTTTCCTGAACCCAGAGGATGACAGATTACGCCAATTTATCTATTTGCACAATAATCATCCCTTGCATCTTTTCTTTATCTGTATCACTTTTTTTCTGTCCATCCTTTTCAGATTAGCGATTACCCTCCACATGTTTTTGATCACGTCATATTTTTTGGTTTTGCTGCAGGTCTCCTACTTTGAGATCTACATGGATAAAATCCGGGACCTGCTTGATGGTGTGTTATTGCTCTGAAACTCACATTTGTTAATACTGTACAGTTTCCCTCCAGTAGATGGATGACATTTAAAACTCTAAATGAATACGGATAAGTGGTTATGTTCTTATGAAGGGTGTCAAATAAAATTTACTGGGTTTCTGCCAAAATCCAGATTAAAAAAATATTACTATGCAATATTAAGGGATAGACATCGTTTTCATCTCTAAACCCTGAGGCTATACACAGTGATACCTTGTTAGTGGAGGGTGTTGCCCATGTATGCAGCTTCAGATGAAGATTGCAGACGTGATGCAGCGCTGAAACATGATCGTGTTTTGGGGGTTAAAAAATAAACTTTATAAACTATTTAGAGCTAAGATTATAGGGCCATTCAAATATACTTGAATTGAACATCAATCAAACGTCAGACAGTAAAGCTAAAAGCTCTTTGCAGTTGGCAAGTAGATGAAGTGCAACAACAAAACCGTTTTCATTTTGGAAAGCACAAAATCTACACGTAATACTCTTTTTGTTCAAAGCTTTGTAGTGTTAAGCGTAGTACACAAAGATGCACCACACCATTGTAAAGTTCATAGTGTTATCACCCAGATAGATAACCAGTATAAAATGATGGAGAGGCCCCGGACAAGAAGCTGTAGGCAGCATCCTAGTGATTCCATCTTCAATGGAGCCCGAGGCGGTGGGGAATGTCTTCATTTGTATGCGGGGGAGTTACAGCCATGAACACAAGAAAGAGTCGACGACATGCACAGTGAATCGCGGCACAGCGAACAACACCCTGTGGAGGCATTTGCAAGGGAAAAAGGTGGCTGTAGTGTGTTGAAACACACAAACACAGACACCTACAAACGTACAAAACGTCTCCAAAAAAGAAATTAGCCTCCGCCATACCGTGAAATGTAATCATAATCGAAAAAGAGACAGGACTTTCCAACGTGGAATGGCAAATGCAGAAGTTTGAGCCAGCCGAATGGTTTTGCAAAGAAAAAAAGTGTTTTGTTTCCGTCACGAGCTTCTGCCTTATCTCACAGTGATCTGAAATAGTTCAGTTCCATAAAACACAGATAGCTAGACGCCCATTATTCTCGCACCGCACTAGCGGAGTCTGGCTTCATAGAGGGGAAACATCAGGTCAGGTTGGATCATAGTTGTGCTGAGAGTAACAAACACATATTTGCATGCTGATTTGCACACACAATGCACAATGACCTCTTTCCCTTACGCCCTAGTGACAAAAACCAACCTGTCGGTGCACGAAGACAAATACAGAGTTCCTTATGTGAAGGTGAGTCATCAGTAGTTTGACACGATTCAGTTTTCTCTCGCCACATACAAAATAGTTTCTGTTATGAATGATTCAACATTATGAGAAATATGATTTTTATTTATAAGTGCATTTAAAAAAAACAATTTTTGTCGTATAACGGACAGGATGAGAATGATGTGTGAGGTCATTTGGTTTGCTGTGTGACAGTGAATTTATTGAATTGAATAAGAGACCAATTGTATGTGTCCACCTCGGGGAACAAATAGTTTTGTAGTAGCTCACCGTCCACATTTACATTTACATTTTTCATTCAGCTGACGCTTTTATGCGAAGCGACATACAATAAGTGAATTCAAAGAGGGCACAGACCCAAAACAAGACGAATTAAGAAAGGACCATTTCTACATCTACGTTACTATGGTTGGAAATTCATATGTGTGACCGTTTAAAATAAAACCTCTTTCTTTCGCTCAGGGCTGCACAGAGCGCTTCGTCACGAGTCCCGAGGAAGTGATGGATGTGATAGATGAAGGGAAGGCCAACCGACATGTTGCTGTCACCAGTGGGTCACACTTTGAATCTTTGCTATGTTTCACCCTAATATCCTGTTTCATGTCGGAATATCCTTCTTCTTTTTTTCTCGCCATTTCAAGATGCAAAGGAGAGAAATGTATAATGAAGTGCTAAGGGAACATCTCCTTACACGTCCGTCTAGGGGTAAATAATGAATTGAATGACTTTTTCTCGTCCCCTCGCTTTATTATCCAGACATGAATGAGCACAGTTCCCGCAGTCACAGCATCTTCCTAATAAACATCAAACAAGAGAACGTGGAGACGGAGCTGAAGCTGTGTGGCAAGTTGTACCTGGTCGACTTAGCCGGGAGTGAGAAGGTAGGTGCAACTGGGGAATTTTCTTTAGAAACATGAAAAGTACAATAGAGCTTTGCACTGCTATAAACTCTCGACCTTCACTGTCAGCAGTATTTTGTAACCCTGGGACGGGACTTATTTCTCTGTCTGTGTGCAGACATCAAAGAATCCGATAATCAATGCAGGGACGCCGTGAGCTTAAGCCATCGCTCACTTTTTTGGCAACGCACCGAATTTTTATTAAATTTGACATTATAAAGGGCTTTGGTTAACTTGCTCACTTTTAGAAATCCAATTGGTTGAACATGATCCGCGGGTCTTGTATGTTGATTGTATTGATGCAGGGAATAGAGTGTGTTCAGAGTACTTGGTGGCCATCACATCATTATAGATTCGGACCGCAGTCGCTTGGAGCTCATAAGCGCTGATGCTGCATTGGGAAAATGCTTCATGGAAAACTCAGCTAATTGAGAAAAAAAAAAATTATTGACTGAACTGGATGCGCCACCGAAGGCTTTGATAAGACAACTCGCCCTCTTCCCTAATTAAGCAACTCGTTATCTTTCTCTAAATACATGTATCTCGTGACCCAATCTGGTATGACTTCCTTGTTAAATTCCGACTGACATTTACCTCCTCAAACACCTCCTGATCTTTTTTTTTTTAACAAGCTATACATTTGTTTTCATTCCTTCAATTTGTTTCCCCCAAAAACATCTTTTTGCACGCTCAACTGACCTGCTTTGCCCTAATGAAAGACTCTCTTGGTTAACATGGATATTCATTATTATTGATTGATTGGAAGTTTACCAACGAAACACCGTGTCTAAAATGTTACATAGCAATCATTATAGTCACACATCTGTTTGTCTGTTAAACAAACCTATGGGTAATAATAATGTAGATTTATGATGCCACAGTGTACATGAACAAGGTCCTCCTGTATGTGTGTGTGTGTGTGTGTGTGTGTGTGCGTCAGGTCAGTAAGACGGGTGCAGAGGGAGCTGTGCTGGATGAGGCCAAGAACATCAACAAATCTCTGTCGGCTCTGGGGAACGTTATCTCAGCCTTGGCTGAAGGAACGGTACGGAAGAGAAATTCTCTGCGGTCTTTATCCATCTCATATATTCTCATATACTCCCATAGCCCAACCTTAAACCTTAAATAGTTAGCAATTGTTCGCAAAAATGCTTAAATGCTTATTTGTTAAGAGCTGGATGAGAAGATTGCCTTATCTGTCTCTATGTTGACCTCTTCCTTTTCCTTTTGTTTTAGAATAAAAAAAATATCTTTTCATTGCAGTGATGTTAGGCAGTTTGTCCCCTTATCCATAATCCATATCGTTGCTACAGTTGGTAACCTTTTTCCATATCTCCGCAAATTGAACCAGATAATTCAACCACTCGCCGCAATCTGCCCACTCTACTTTCCAAGCTCCATCATTGTAATTAAAATATCCAGCATCTCCTATTATATAACTCGGAAGGCTTAGGGAACTCCTCAAAAAAAAAAACTACTGGAAAAGCTCACAGAGAGCAAATGCCTCACAAATCTTTTATAAAGCAACCGACATTCATTCTTTATTCATCAAGAACGAACACAATCTTTTTGATGGAATTCCAGTGGTAAAGAAAGGAAAGAATGTGAATGATGTTGCAGATGGGGAAAAACCTCCTCTGTCTTTGTTCCGTGCTGACGCTCTAAAGACACAAATATAGCTCCCAAGAAGAAAGGCATCTGCCAGTTGATATACAACTTTTCAGAATGTCCTCCAAGCTCTTTCGATAAATCTTTTTTTTATGTCCTGTCCTTTGTGTCTTTGTAGAAATCTCACGTCCCGTACCGTGACAGCAAAATGACTCGCATCTTACAGGACTCGCTGGGTGGGAACTGTCGCACCACCATGTTCATCTGTTGCTCTCCCTCGAGCTACAATGATGCAGAGACCAAATCCACCTTGATGTTTGGCCAACGGTAATATGCTTTCATGCTAAGTAGTCATGGGCGGCTGCACTGTGCCTGTCCGTCTCAGCTCAGCTGCAGCCCCATCGGCTTGGGTTGTTTTTCTGTTGGGATTCTGCAGATATGCTTTTCACATAGTGCCTCCATCTTTGCCCCTCTGGAGGAAGGCTTGCTTTTTGGTTGCTGATCGATATGGGAATACTTGAAGAAGTTTGTTGTAATCCTAAGGGTAAGCTGCACTTGTAGGAGGAGAGATCTGGTGCGCTTTGCCAGCTGCTCCTATTGCTGACGGTGCATAGAAAGAGATCCTCTTTATCCATCTCCAGACTTTATTCCTCTACCAATACATTTTATGAATATTGACTGAAACAAGAGTGTTGTTGGTTGAAATAAATAATGCATTCCTTCGTAATGCATTATACAATAAAATAATAATTCATGCATGCGAGCAAAAGCAGTAACAAAATCCACAGCAGATATTGGATTTTAATGAAGAGAAGGCGTGATCTCTTATCTGTAGGCCACAGTAGCTATTTAACACCATTAATGATTATTCTTAAAATCAATATACTTCAGATATTTCACAGTCTGTATCAAGACAATTGTACAGGTGTGCGTGGAATGTTAAAGTCTATGGACAAACTTTGGAATTAGACGTTGCATAAATGAGCCATTGCTGCTTTGTTTGACACAAACGGTATTGTCCCCTGATGTTTGAATATCTATCTAAGTAACAAAATTCTGATGTGATGAGACATTTTCAGCTGTTTATCGAGGAATAAATGAACAAGGACCACGGGATTTTCTCACTGGAGTGTTAAATTAAGGGATCTGTGAGCTGGAACTGCTGTTGCTGTGGCATCATGAATATTTCAATTCTGTGACGCCACTTATTTGCATCGTAATTAAGCAATGATTTATAGTCACATACAGGACGTGTCTCGTCTTACCAACTCAAAGAGGGCTGTGTGTTGATGTGGTGAATATGTTTCAAGAGATCAGGAGGGTTTTTTACATTTGGAATTCATGCCTCACCGCCCTCTACCTACATGCACCATTAAACATCGTCGTCAGAAACCTAATTTGCACACCACCTAATTAGATGCCAGCCGTTTCCCATTGAGCATCAAATACCCTCGTTGACAGTTCCTCTGTTTTTCTTACGTTCTCGTGAACATTTTCTTTTCTCCCACCTGTTTTCTGTATCTTTTTCTCTTTCTCCGTATCGCTCGGTACCCCTACAATTAGAGCCAAGACCATCAGGAACACTGTAACAGTGAACCTGGAGCTCACAGCGGAGCAGTGGAAGAAGAAATACGAAAAGGAGAAAGAGAAGAACAGGTCGCTGAAGGAGACTGTTCAAAGACTGGAGGCTGAGCTGAATCGATGGGGGAACGGTAATACTCTCACTGATGTCCTGCCGAGCGTTCGCCAAAACATGAAATACTTTAAAGGTTGCTGCCAGAGAAGAGCTTTGAAACTTGTTACATTTAGAGAATATCGTTAAACATTGAGTAACGATTATATTGTCAGCCGCACAGTCAGAGTGGGAGATGAATATATGCACACCTAATGATATTGTAACATGTGGTTCTCCTCTGCAGTAGTTCAACTTAATGGGGAGCATGGTAAATATAACTGCTAATTATCAGTATGTTTTCATGGTCAATGTGAACATGTAAGCAGGACGAGGCTATCATTTAGTTCAAAGCAAAGTCTCTGAGGAAAAAGGAAAGCCATTCGATACAGTTTAAAGAGAATTATCATCAACCAGGGCACAAAGTACATCATTTAATGTATGGTGAAAGAACATCTTAACACATAGTTTATTTTACCTTGCCTTTCATTGAAGAACACTTACAAAGGTGTGAAAACAATGACCAGCCAACTAGCCTGCAGACATTATTTTTGGGTCCCCCTAAGTGCAGACTTAACCTCTTTGATATCTTCTGTATACATGCCAGTGGAGATGTGGGGCACAGCAGCCAAACAGACTCTGGACAGGTTCCCAAACACTTAAAAATCTCTCCCTGGACACTAATATTATTCAGACTTCTACACTTTGTATAATTGGATTCCCTCTCTCATTGGGCCAAAGTGCTGGAGACTTTATTTTTTAAGAATCTTTAACTATTAGTAGTCCTGAGGCAACAAGGACTAATAACTTCTCCACGGACATTGTCCCATGTCAGCTTACGTATCCGTGTAAATTCACACGGAAAGTCCCATAACGCACGATGCCCCTGAACACAAACTCATTTACTGTAATTACAAGCACGTGTACACACACACACACACACACTTCTCGGCCTCCTCTCCTCCTGAGCAGTGTGTTAATTCAAATGTCAGTGCACCCAACAATAGTGATTGGATGACATTCAAGGAATTGAACAGCTATCAGTGAAAATGATTTATTCAGCTGCTCAGTTACTCTTCTTCTCTCTCCCTCTCACACACAAAGACACACACACACACAACCTCTCCCCTCCACTATCTTTCTCTCTCTGTGTCTCTCACAATTTAGTTTTAATTTCCTAATGTATCATTTTGACAGCATCTTTGTGCCCATCACCCCAACTGAGCTCCATATATTGTTGCACACCTCAGGCCAGGAACTCCCAGAGACCAACACAGTGGAACCTTTTGGTCGGAAGGAACTTGTGCAAAATTTAAAAATACTGAATTTTACTTATCATTTTTCTGCATCTGCAAGCCAGACATGTGACCGCTAACATTTAAAATTGATAAGCTCACATATGTTGTGCTGCTGTTTACAAGGAAGCTAATGTATGGCACAGAAATATCTTGTACCTGAGACATTTATTAATGACCTACAGTATGTTGACAAAAAGTCCACCCATCCTTTTTGTTTATGCACAAAGCCATATTTGAGGACAAGAGATACAAACATTGCATCTCAAAAAGAAATCCAGTATTTTGTCACTTTGTCAATAGGTGAGGATGGTGCTGTGTTAGAGCCTCTGAGCCCAGGATCGGAAGACGTCTCCCTGGTGCCTCCTCAATCTGAGGTGCTGCTCCTCGACATGCGCAGTCCCTGCAGCCCTTGCTCCATTGCCTCCTCCATTGTCGTGCACATCTCTGAGGAGGAGCGGCAGAAGTATGAGGAGGAGATCCGCAAGCTTTACAAACAGTTGGACGATAAGGTGAATGAATGGAAGCTTTCCTGTTCATGAATGCAGAGCTGTTTACACATAATGGATGTAATTGTATGCACATATGAACACAAAGAGAATATCGTGAATGTTTTATTCATGAACTTAGGATCCAGCACATAGTGCTGAATAATGTTGTAACTTGGGCATTGGGGAAAATAATAATGGCCTACAATGATAAGCATTCAAGCTTTGATTTATTCACCACATTGTCTATGCTCACGTATGACTTTCTCTGAAGGGTCATAGTGTCTCATTTGATTGCTTTTATGAACAGATTACATTTAATATGCAAGAACCTGTGGTGGTATGAGTATGCAGTTGCACCGTATGTTTTATACGTCTTTGTTTTAAGACGAGAGGTAAAAAAGACATGACATTTTCACTCATGCAGACATATGTTGGCCTGTCGCACACACTGCACAGGTCAATCCATGGGGATGCATACATTTTTACTCTCCTGTGTGGTGTGGTGGAAATTTGTGGATTGACGCCTTGTGAGAAATCAAAATTATCTTGAACTCGCTTTGTGATTAAGTATTTATTATCTAAAAAATATAAAAATGATGAAGAATACAGAAATCATCAACACAAGCCGTAAGTACAGATAGAAGACAAATTACTCAATTCCTGAAAAGGAAAGATTGTTCCTTCTCCCTCAAAGGAGTAGGAAGATCTGACAAAGGGGAGAACAGGAGTTTTATTCAGGTCACAAGTCCCTCTAGAAAGGTCACACACCGAGTTCCTGAGAGACTCACAATTTGCAGCTCACCAAATTCTCCCCCGACATGTGGTACACTAACTGATGCAGGACATTCTATTACATGTTATGTACATTTATACCCTGCTGTTTCTGGTCGAAGATGCACTTGATTGATGTGATGCATGATTGGCTGACCACAGACCATGAAATAAATGTTTTTTGAGTTGTAATTCAACTCAACAATAAGCTGTGCTTTACTCCTATTCTATTCTGATGTATTGACGTTTTTTTTTGTACTATAACTCTTGTGTATGCAGTTAGTCCAAGCTCAAACCGTACAGCAATGCACAAATCTAATGTACAAGTTTGTGTCATACACACCACTGTATATATGTACTGTGTCCATTCAACATGTCTCTTTGTTGCCGAAGGATGACGACATCAACCACCAGAGCCAGATGGTGGAGAAACTGAAGGAGCGGATGCTTGACCAGGAGGAGGTAAAAGACTTCATCATCAGTCCACAGTAGGCTGCACGTGGTAATCTATAGCACCCTTTGAATAGAAGTAAGCTGGGAGAGGTTTATTCCCATGCCCTTGATACACGCACGAGAAAACATTTTTCAGGTGCCAGAAAGTACTCGGAAAGAGAAAATGAAGCATTAGTGTTCATTAGCAAGTGCATTTCCATGTTGACGGTAGTTTAGAATATAATGGGTTTTGGTGGCTGCTCAGACGCTAATGAATGGAGGGAAAGATCAATACAAGGATTGATGAAGGATTGAAACGTGATGTGCGAGACCGTGGCTAACGTTGTTGCTGTTAAGCCAACAAACAAATGCTCTCTAATTATTTAATATGTGGTTTATAATACTTTGGATGAACATGACTCCACAACCATTTGTGAATTTACAGACTTTTTTAATAATATAAGTTGGTTCAAAGCCCGTTATTCACATACATCAAGTAAACAAGTTTGTCTGTGTTTGCATGCTACTTTTCGGAAGAAGGACTATTCAAATATAATTGAAAACAGCATTTACCCCGTTAATAGCAGAGTGGCTAAACGGTCTGCAACAAGCTTTGCAATGTAGTGCACCGCCAAGTAAAAGACTCCACGTTCGCTAAATGGGTTCATCCACATCTAAAAATGGCCCCTGCTGTGGGTTGTCAAGATGGTAACTACCCAGCATTAGCTTTGTGTACGGTAGCATGATTTTACATCCATTTGGCCAAACAGAATATTTATTCTACAGTTCAAACCTGAAGGCACCCTGGGTAGAGTGAAAATCTACATTTAATGACATCCATTCAGTGAAATGGCCCACAGTGGGCTGCATGCAAAACAACACCATGAGGGCAAAATGAAAGTCTTACAGCTCCATGAAATAGTCAAATTTGAATATTCTAAATATGTTTTATCTGTAAATTCCCAGCTGTTTAGACTCACAGGATTTGTACACAGGCCTATCTGTTATTACCAAGAGAACAAGATTAATTCCACAACTCCGCCTCATGAATAATGAAGACGCTGCTTGTTGAACACAAAGCTGTTCAAAATGGAATCCTTCTCTTTTTTTTACAGTTCTGTTAAGTTGTTAAACGTCTGCGTCCCTCAGCTTCTAGCGTCATGCAGGGGTGACAGCGAGAGGGTGCAGTCGGAGCTCGGCGCGCTGCAGACAGAGAACGAATCTGCAAAGGCCGAGGTGAAGGAGGTCCTGCAGGCCCTGGAGGAGCTGGCGGTGAACTACGACCAGAGGAGCCTGGAGGTCGAGGAGAAGAGCGTGCAGAACAAACTCCTGGCTGAAGAGTGTGCAAAGAAAATGGTGGGTTTGGCTCCCTGGAGACACCGTATTAACATCAACAAAACGGTCGATAGAGGAAGGAAACAAAACAATAAGGCGGCAACGGAGAAGGATCGGTAAATAAAGGCATGGACGATAATGGGCTGTGGTGGAATGAAACAACATTTAGAAAAATAAATGAAAAGAAAGCAAAGCATTTAGGTGAATAGAATCTACTTATCTATCCATTTTATGTCCGTGTCTTTCAAGAATAATTGGAACTTTAAAATGCTGAAAATGCTATTTAAAAGAGAATGAGAAATTCAAGAGCTTTTTTAGGAAGGAATATAAGCGAGATATTCTGATTAATCCAGCAGACATGAACACATGCATCTAAGAAATACTAGAAAGAATTACAAAAAAAGGTAGACAGTGGGAAACGCATTTTAGATACTGGAACTTGACATAAATTCAACAATATTGTTTAAATTACAGCCAGCACATCTCCTTTTGCTTATACCTGTATTTGCTCTCAGACTGGCTGTTTTATTTTTGCACTTCGACCATAAAAAGTTAAAAACTAGATTTATGTCGGAGTCAGATGATTTGATTACAGTCCGTTTTCAAAAACATCTCATATCGTCGTTCTAAAGCTGCGTTTTTTATTGAAGAGCAGATTCACATTACGACAGAATTCAACGTCGACAAAGCGATCGTTGCTTTGATTAGGCATGTTTCATCTGCAAAAGCCTGTGAAATTAGCGATTAATGATATTCCAATTTAATCAAAAACAATTATTTCAGTGACTGTGTAGCACCAGACATATTCGTGTCAGGTTTTGAAGCTTTGAAAAGTTGAAAAAAAAAAATAATTTTAAATTAGTGAAGATGAAGATGTTATTTGTTTTGAAGTCTCAAACTTAAACATCCTGAAACTTTTGTTTTCAGTTTGCTTCTTGTGGTAAAGTGATCCTTTATATAAAGTTCAGTAAAATTTCAATCAGAATCTCTTAAACTTTGATTGTTGCTTACTTGGTCATGAATATTAAATGTTATTGGAAAATATTCAATTCAAACCCATGAAGAAAGAGCTCATCAGAGAAGCATTTCTGAACCAGCACAAATCCAAATGGTTTTATATGATTGGCCAGTTGTTAATGAGGTCCTTGTGACTGATTCGAGTGGACCATTATTCACTTTATTTAAACCTTAAATTACCTTTCATGCACAGTTTTACCATCTCCTCTCTTCTGTCTCTATCAAAAGCTGATCCAGAAAAAAAGAAAAATCACTGATGTTGTAACGACTGACTGCATTAATGACTTAAGTCTCCTTCTATTCTCAGTCATATAACTTAGTTTTCTTTGTAGATGTCTCAGCTTGTTCGCCCCCGACCTCTCAACTAACACAATGTCCTCTCAGAGACGCTGCCTGGCAGCCTGACAAGATGTGAAACCAAATACAAGAAATAATACTGACATAAAAAAACCCATCCCCTTATCACATGGCCTTTTCCATCTCCATTCCCCCTGACTCTTTATCACAATTTTTTTTTGCATCCCAGCTGTTATGCTAATGCAGAGTGTATCAATTTCTTTCATAACTACAGTAGAAATGACCTAGAAAAATGGCGGCGTGGAGTACATTCATCCTCGTCTTTAACCCACACTCTCCTCAGCATCCTTCATCTGAAGGCTCTTCTTCTGCAGGAGGCCATGACCTCGCCGACTGGTGCTGGCGTTCATTTAAGGACCTTCTTTCGCCGAGCCCTTTTCTATCTTTACAATTTACCCCAGTCACCATTTAACAAATTGGTTCCCAAACTTTTACTGTCGAGCCCCCCTTTGATGATGTAAGCACATTGAAGGCCCCGTCCCTTGCCGCCCAAAATGGATTTCACTTTCTTTATTGTCAATAAATAAATTAACTGTTGGCTACGTTTTGGGAAGTAGTTGAGTAGTGCTTTCACAGGGACAGGTGCAGCTTTTGCAAAGGGACTCTTCTTGACAGTGACAAGTTTCCAATTTATTTTTGAAAAACTCAAGGTGCTTTTTCACATGATCAGTGTCAGTGTCTTTGAATTTAGCTTCATACTGTCTGCTGCCAGTGTTTTAGGACACTCAACACACTGGGCTCTCTCCTCATGGCCGTCCACAGTGCTTGTAAAGCACAGGGACAGATATGCTCTGTTATATTTCCGTACTTTTACCTTTTTTTTGTTCCTGTCACAGCTGTAACAGACTATCATCTGATCATCGCTTAACACCTGTCACAAGTCTGTTCATTTTGGCAATATGCAACCTTATTCATCTTTTTCCTTTTTCTCTTTCTGTCTCTGTCTCGATTTCTTAGGTGTAACCATATGCTATAGTGCACTATCTTTACAAATTCTTTACACTGATCTATTCTATTCTATTTCTATTGAGTGTCTTTCTTACTTGTAAATGGATTCATTCCAGATCCTTATTCACTACTTTTCGTTCTAATGTTTTGTCATGGGAGGTGACCCGTGAATTTATGTCATGGCCTGGAGTTAACAGGGGGAGAGGAAGATGGAGAGGCTTTTAAAGGAGTTAATGTTATTGTATTTAAGAAGTTGTCAAATGCTTAAGCACCCTCTTTTGTTATATTTCATCCAGCCCTGTATTGGTTTCTTCATCATGTTCGAGCATTGGGCCTAGAAGGTTGGAGCTGCCTGCTGCACAAGGTGTTTCTCCATCATTCATTCTCCTGCATCCTTCCATCCAGCACCGATGCCATCGCCCCCCGATCTTAGTAGTTTATTGATTCGGTTTTAGCTGCCGTTCTCTTTTTGCTACTCGGATGGATGAGAATGAGGTCAGGGGTTAACCTGGGTCTAGCAGCTGTGTGTGTTTGCAGGAATAAATACTCTCAAAGCCTGCTGCTTGAAAAAAAATCCCCTTTCCAGGATATCCTCTCTGTTTTTATGAACTTGTCTTGCTCTCTAATTGCATTATTCTCCTCCAATAGGCTCAGTTCATGGCTCTAGAGGTGGAGCTGTCTCGTATCAAGGAAGTAAGCAGCCACCAAAGGAAACGCATCTCTGAGGTCCTCAACGGGCTGACGAGGGACCTGAGTGAGTTCAGCACCATCCTCGGAAACAGGGACATCAAGCTGGTGAGTGAGAGGCAAACTGAAGACTTAAAAGATGAGACATTTCAATGCCAAGTTTGTATTACTGTTTCCTACCTTCTTCATCTAAGAGTAAATATTTAGAGCTCATAGATGTCATACACAGACTTGACTAGAATCAGCACATCCTACTCTTTCCAGCAAATTAAATTAACTTTGTTTATACAGCTTTTTTTAATTTGTGCGAAACCTCTTTTCCTGTGAAATGTGCACCAAAAGGCCTTGAATCTAATTAAACCTAATGGATGTCAGAGAGAGAGAGAGACTCTTTCTCCCTTTTTAACTTGCCATGCTCACTCATTCCTAACTACAAGTCGCTCCATCAACGGTCTCTCTCCTCCGCTATGCCTCTTCTGCCTGCAGCACGTGGAGATCACCGGTGCGATCGAGGAGGAGTTCACCGTGGCCCGCCTCTACATCAGTAAGATAAAGTCAGAGGTTAAATCCATGGTGAAGCGCTGTCGCAACCTGGAGAACCTTCAAGCAGAGTGTCACCGCAAGATGGAGGAGACGGGCAGAGAGCTGTCCTCGGGTCACCTCCTCGTTTCACAGGTGAGGAACTGGCCTGATGATGAGTGTGTCACTCACCTGTCTGAGGCAACAGCACATCAGAAGTTTTTAGTGTAAAAACTGTACCGATTTTTAAAGGGTTGAGGGGATTCGTATTGTGGTGGCTGCTTGAAAGCAAGTTTATTTAACAGCTGCCAAATACAAGGTTGGTTCTTTCTTCTTATCACAGGTAACCTGCCTTGATGGCAGTTAGGCTTTTTTAAAAAGAAAATTACAGGTGAAACTCGAAAAATTAGAATATCGTGCACAAGTTCATTTATTTCAGTAATTCAACTTAACCGTCTACCAGGACATTTTAGAGCACTTCATGCTTCCTTCAGCAGGGAGTTGGCACCTTCCTACATTGAGTTTTTGAATTTGAGTTTCACCTATAAATATAGGGAAAACCTAATATCAAGGTACATTCATATTCCATATTTATATTGTGTGGTGCCACTGACTGTAAGGAGTTTCACATTTAATTTTAATCCCCTAATGAATTATGGAGGCCACATAGGTAAAATGATCCTTTGTGTAAAGCGTTGCCTCCTAGAGGTCCTTTGCTCATCGATAGGCTTTTCACGTCGTCTGTCTTTCAGCACGAGGCAAAGATCCGCTCTCTAACGCACTACATGCAGAACGTGGAGCTGAAGAAGAGGAAGCTGGAGGACAGCTACGACTCTCTGAGCGAGGAGCTGGCAAAACTCCAAGCTCAAGGTAGACTAATGTTGTATATTAGCATTGTTAAAAAAAAGAAAGCTTTCTCTTAACAAAATGTCTACTGCCATTCTCAATTTTAATTTAGCACAGCAGCGCTTTGAGCTGATTAGAATTAAAAATTAGAATATCGTGCAAAAGCTCATTACTTTCAGTAATTCAACTTAAAAGGTGAAACTAATATATTATTTAGACTCATTACATGCAAAGTGAGATATTTCAAGTTTCACCTTTTAAGTTGAATTACTGAAAGTAAGTAAGTAAGCTTTTGCACGATATTCTAATTTTTCGAGTTTCACCTGTAAGCATGCTATGACAATGCTAAGATACTGATGTACAGGCACATTTTTTTAAGATGGCATTAAATAGTGGAAGTACATCTTGCTCACTGCACAGTGAAGGACAAAATGCAGATTGAGCTACATCGTTAATTCTCGCCGGATTGCTGACTTGATTCCAAAGTCAAATAAGGGTTTAATATTCTGATACGGCAAAACAAAATCCTGTCTAGACAAAATAGAACATGACGAAAAAGACAGCAGGTGTGTCACTCTGAGGAAATGCTGATTAAAACAACTTCATTGGCTTTAGTGCCGAGCACTCGTACGTGCCAAGTGCTTTAAAAGCAAGGTCAAACACTGATGAACAACTCCAGCTACAAAGCCCGTCAAAACACCAGCACGAATAGACGAATCGTGCATTTGAAATGTGTAATAAGTCCATGTAACTGCGGATATTCCCAGGGCACAGATGCGATTCACAAACCAGGCCGGAGGCAATGTAAGTCGCTATTCTTTAAGGAGAGGCTTGATTGATTTAAGGGCAGGTAAATACATTTTGGCCCTAATCTACACTTCAACCGTGAGTTCTTTGAGTCATTACGGAAGTAGATAAATACAAAGTTCCACAGGTTGTCTTGATCACGGGACCCGTGGTAGAGAGCTTTGTAATTTCATCATCCGACAGCAGGAACAGCAGCGAGTTAGCAATCGGATCAACGTAACACAATAGATGTCACTTTCAACAATCGATATTACTACACCCGAGGCGTGACTTGGATCACGCTGACCTCTCTGTCAACATGAAGCAGGGGAACTGCTGTGCTGTCAAAGTCAGGTGACTGTAACCTTTATCGTCTTCATCAGTCTCTTTTATCTGCCTCCTTTTCTATTCAGTTTCGTTTTCAATCTCCCTGTCTTGGTTTCTCTCATTCACTTGAATGTGTTGTTGTTTGTTTTTTCTTCAGAGAGAATGGCACAGGTGACCGGTGGGGAGAATCACTCGTCTGCCCAGGATTCCTGTGAAATGAAGGTAACCATGACTACAGTTAGAACAATGAATGTGGTGTGATGACCTTTTCTCAGGCCGACGCAGCGCCCAGCTAACTGCAGGTGTGATGCGTTGGTGTGCACCTGCCGGCGTGCATTTATGTGTGCGCACAGTGTGTCAAACAAACAGATGGTTTTATTTAGGGGCCAGTAGGCCCAGGACACATTTGTACTTTGCCCCAAGTGATCTAACCTGAAAGTAAACACGCAACACGTGAAGTTTTCAGCTGCTGAACATATTTGTTTTGTTGGCAGAATTTAACTTTATTTGCGCACATATTTTTTCCAAATGAGTGTGTGTTTGTGAGTGTGTGGCACATACCAGTTCCATTAGCCTTGTCACACTTAATACTCCACACTATGTAAGTGAAGTGAAGTGTGTGTGTGTGTGGGGGGGGGGGGTCTGTATATACTTTTGTGTGATGTCAACGGGGCTCTCTACGTGTGTGTGTGTGTGTTTCTGTCCCGTGCCGTTGTTGAGTCATTCCGATTTCCATCGGGTTCCCGCCGACTCTCTCTGCACGTATGTGTCTCACGAACTTGTTGCCTGTTCCTCAGAGGGCTCTGGAGCAGCAGATGGAGTCACACCGGGAGTCGCACAGCAAGCAGCTCGGGCGCCTGCGAGACGAGATCAATGAGAAGCAGGAGATCATCGGCGACTTGACGGAGTCAGTGCCTCCTTGTGATTCTTTACATAGTCTCATGCACTAAATAGGCATTTTTACATCTATCTTTGAGATTATTTGTCCTTATATTGTGCAGCTTGTACATGGTTTAAGAAGCAGATACTACGCTCATATACGTAAAAGCGGTGTTTGTAGTCGAGGTCTCTGAAGGCCCTTCTCCTCCGACCCCCGGCCAGGCAGCAAAAAAAGGGCCGACTTCAATACGTGTGAGTGGTGACATTAGGAAGTTGCAGCTTGTGAGGACCTCTGGGTACAGCAGCTGCTGAGCCACTGTGCGAGGAGCATGTTTGGGCTCCTCAAAAAAAACCTGCCGTTTTTTAAGTGCCTCCTTGTGAAGATGTTCTGTACGAGGCGTGACTGCGAAGGAGCGGCAGCGGGAGGACTTCTGAATGAAAAGACGTTTGGGGCCACTCTACTTGTTTCCGCTAGCATGACCCGATTTGGGTAAGCGGCTTGTGAATGGTTGGATGGAGGGATGTCAGTGGAGCGGGCTGCAAATCCTCTGTAGCATTGTGACCCTTCAGATTCTCGAAGAAGAGCAGGAAAAATCTGGTTTTTTAACAATCAGAAAAGGAGGGTGAAATCTAAAAAATGGACAACATTGATGTTGACAAAAAAAAAGATTCAGATTGTATCTGTACTCTGAAGGGACAGCCACATGATCCACTTCTCTATAGCCCTGTATCGAAAGCTGTCCATTGAAGTGAATGAGCCGTTGTTCACCTGTTTTTCAGTTGTAACCAGAAGCAGCAACTGGAGTTGGAGCAACTGCACTGTGACTTTGAATGTCTCCGGAGCCAAGAACATCACAAGAGCCGACAGCTGGAGGAACTGACGTGAGTTCTCCGCGCTACTGTCCTGGCCCGCTCTCAAACACGCCGCCATATGGAGGCTCCGGGGCGAGCCGCCTCTCCTGATGCAAAACTTCCCTTTTTCCTCTCCTGTCTATTTCCCTCCAGCTCTGCAGCTCAGTCACCCTATTGACACTATGCCTTTTTCAGTCGTTGCGTTTGCGGCTCAAATGGTCTGAAGGCCGTTCCCGTTTCACTCCCTCTTTACCTCGGTCTGTCTGGGTTTCTGTATTTCTTTTGTGAATCTCTTTCTCCGCGGCGGTCTTTACGGGATAAGGCAGCAGCTGGCTGCTAATAGGCCTCTTTCTGCCCCGACCTTTGCAGCGAGTTTGATCAGATGGCAGATGGGAATCAGCCACGAGCCGGGCCAGACAGTCTATGATGACATTGTTCTTTATTCAGGAATAATTCTTGCCAGAAAATTGTACTCATTGTTACTCACTCAAAAGTCTTTTTTGCAGGGCTCATAGGATATTAGAATACCCCTAGTTGTAATGCATAAGCACTTTAACAGATAGCAATAGTGGTGCTCATAATGAGACCTGAAATTTTAAGACATAAAATGCTTTATGACATTATTTCTTTAAAGCATTATGAGTATTTATGAGTGCTCATACAGTGCTATAAGCCGTAATAACTCATGTAGTTATGTTTTGTAATTCATTATTGACATTGTCGTAGAGAAGGTTATAGAAATTTTCATCTATCCGTCTGAATATAGATTTCTCCATGAGCGGCATGAGCAGTCGAAGAGGGACCTCAAAGGGCTGGAAGAGACTGTCGTAAGTCATCATTTACTGTCACAATTCACTTGGCTCCCTCAGAGGCCACGGATCCACTGTGAATACTCCAGCTGCTTTGTCTATTTGCTCTCTCCAATCATACCAAAGGCTCGTGAACTCTACACCCTGCACAACCTCCGCAAGCTTTTTGTTCAAGACCTCACGACTCAAGTTAGAAAAGTAAGCCGGACACAACGTAAATACACAACAAGGATGCGGCTAATGTAGCTCCGCCTGGACTGAAAGGATTTTTTTCTCATTTGCACAGAGTGCACAGATGGAGCTTGATGAAAGCGGGGGATATATCAGCCAGAAACAGAAGATCTCCTTTCTTGAAAACAACCTCAACCAGCTTACAAAAGTTCACAAACAGGTAACAATAAGCAGCAAAGTGAAACGTTTCTATGGTCCTTCTTGGATAGAATATGAGCGGAGGACAACAAGAACATGGACAATTGTTAGAGCAGTTAACTATGTTCTTCATTGCTCTCCTATGGGCAAGCGTAGCGCTAGGCTTATCAATCATCTTACTACTTGCCATGAAAGTCTACTTTAAATCACAGCAGGGGGTGTTGAGTCATGCTGCCTTCAGGAATAGAAAGCCATGCTTTAAATAGCTACTCCAATAGGATAAAAACAAAGGTTTTCATTCGGTTTCACATAAACATGCTCAGATTTTTCTCCTGTCTCAATTCAACCCTTTAAAGGCAACCTTGTGCTCAAAAAGGACACGCCTATGAACACGCACACACTCACTTTCCATCTTTCTTTAATATCACTAAATGCAGCAGAGGGCTGAGTCTTTATGTATTAAATGTTCTACCGACTGGCACATTGCTCGTGCCGTGCAGATTGGTGAGAGCTGCGCTGCAGCAGTGGCTGAGAACCAATCCCATAGTGGCTGCTGGGGAAACTCCGTCCCATCCACCACCGGCTGGTACTGTGAGAACAGAAGATGAAAGTCACGGCCATAAATCAAATAAAGTGATAGGACTCCCACAGGCAGGCAGCGGACGGTGTGGCGGAGCTCCGGATGAGCTTCTCTGCCCCTTAATAGTAACCCGTCTGCCCGTCTGATCCGTCTCAACATACTCACTAACTGTCGGGAGTTCGCTCATTGCTTCCCTCTCCTTTTAGAATGACTCACCACAAAATAATCGGATAGTACTGCCAGGCCCCCTGTGGTTCTATTCAATTTCTGAATCCTTTGCCTGTTGTCTAAAACCCGCTGGTCTTCTACTCATGGGGATTACTTTGCATGGTCACATAGCTGCAGGCTCTGTTTAAAGGTGCTCAGTCAATTATTTTTATCACGCTTACCTTTTCCCACTTACATATTTTAAAATCAACATACTACAGCAAAACTCAAAACACAAAGATTTTAAAAATTGATAAAGTAACTTTCCATGAATTGTGTTCAGAAAATTCTAATCCCAGACAGAAAGAAATGATTTTTTTAATCATAAATAACTTTTATCATTTTATATATTATACAGACATGCTCACTGCCCTGGGTTCACTGTATATGTTATTGTACGTGCGTGCGTTCCACAGCTGGTACGTGACAACGCAGATCTTCGCTGTGAGCTTCCCAAGCTGGAGAAGCGGCTTCGGTCTACGGCGGAGCGGGTTAAGGCACTGGAGGGTGCGCTGAAAGAGGCGAAGGAAGGAGCCATGAAGGACCGCCACCGCTACCAGCAGGAGGTGGAGCGCATCAAAGACGTGATGAGGACCCGCAATCCCTTCCGAAGGCCCCACGCTGCGCAGATAGGTGACTCGCCTCGTTGATGTTTCAAAAGTAGGAACAGCCATCAGTTTATTTGTTAATTCAGGAAAAAGCGTTTCCTGATCAAATAGTCCTCTGATTTGGGGTATGTTGCATTCCGCTGAATCTAGAGGGGATTAAAATGCAATATAACACAGTTACATGAAGTCTCCTCTCAAGGACATTAATTAATGATTGATGATGAATGAATGAATTAATGCATTTCCATGTCTCAGTCCGTCTGATCGTGCTCAATCCCAACTAGTCAAGTTGAGTTAAAAAACTAATGAACCCTGCAATCTAACTAACAAAACTATAAATAGTCATATTACATGATGAAATTGCACTTTCTTGTTCTGTATCTGTATCCTTATGGTTGAAATGCACTTATTGTAAGTCGCTTTGCATAAAAACGTCACCTGAATGACATGTAATGTAGTGACCACAGTAATTTAACACTGAAGCTCAACAACTGCAAATTTTCTCTTAAATAATTCAAATAGTAGACCGCTAATGTTTAACCTTTTGTGACAATATGAGTCCAACAAAAATTAGGTTATTCTATTTCATGTCATATCTGATTTCTACAGCCAACTGAATGAAATTGATCAAAACTGTTTTAACGAAGCATTTTTGTAATCATATTAAATACAATCGTCTCATACAGGCTTCTTACCTCCTTAGGTTGTCATTGTGATTCTTATCCAATTAAATTACCACAGGAACTATTGTAGAAATCAACCAATAACATGTGTCTCCACCAATCTCGTGCTGAGGATTTTCATGTCACCACTCGTCTATCTGGCTGCATCTCTTCATCGTATCCGTGGTCTTTGTGCTCCACCATGAGAGAATATTTTGGGAGAATGTTGTTCCGTCTCAGCACTGTGAATTTAACACAGGAGACATCCATTTGTTGTATTTGCATCGCCTGTCATCTCCTTCCTTCCCCTCAACCAGAATATCCCACATTCATACACCACCTATTCGTGCATGATGGAGATGTGAGAGGAGTTATCACCACCTTGTTTTACATTCAGTAGCAAGACTCATGTTCACATTGATATGTTGGACAACATTGCTTTAAATTGTAAACAACATCTATAATAATACCCAATGATTTTATGTTAAAATGTTTGCAGTTATAGTTCTGATGGTTGGTGAGAAATATTTTTAGCACAGTGAGATCTTCTGAGAGAAAAAAACAACCTTATTTAGAAAATCAGTGTAGTTCATTTTAATTACCCACTTCATCCAATTGCACCCATTCGTTTGAATTGTTTACGAAAGAAATGACATATGCTGCAGTGAGAGTGAGTGTTTTTGAAATAATTACTTTCATTTCAGGAGTAAACTAATGCAACTGTGAAGTACTGCAGTGTTCCTTTTTGTCCATTGTTACGTCTTTTCTGATTATTCAAAAGAGGAAAAGGGGTCTTTGGGGAAATGGAGAAGCTGCTGAGGCGTGTCAGGTTGAATTGACAGCAGCTTGCAGGCTGCCGGAGGTTCGCTGCAGTGAACGAGAGACTCGAAGTGCACAAGCTTGTGCTGCTGCCTCACAAGCACACCGCTGGTTGTCATTGGTGTGTTTGAAACTTTGATCATTAAGAGATTTGTGTTCTCAAAATAAGTCAAAGACTAAACCAAAGAAATATGGAACGTTGAACGTTTCGTTTTCCTGTCTCAAAGAACACCATATTTATTCTGTAGCAGCAATATAAAAAAGACATTTAAGTTGATATATTCCCTGTACTCTATTACCATTTAAATGTAGTACTTTGTGCTGTGGAGCCCCATCCCCCTGTGGGGCAGTGTGATGTTTCTGTCGTTTCTGCATGAATGGATCAGTCAATATATGGTTTCTGTTGTATTGCCTTACAGCCAAGCCTGTGCGTGCCGGCCACTGCCCGCCGTGCTCTCCCATCAACCCCTTCTTCGTCCGCGGCTACAGCCACCAGCCCGTCGCCTCCCGCGATGCCGATTTCCACAACAACGACCAACCAGCAGCGGCTCCCGTGACGGCGCCGCAGAGTGAGCCCGGGTCAGCCGAGGCCCACTCGGACCGGGTCGGCGCCGGCCGACGCCTCGAGTCCCCGAACAGCGGTTCACAGGAGAGCGGCGCTCAGGACAACGCGTGAGTGAAAGTGAACTCTTCTTCCTTCCTCGCCAGCCTAAACTTTAGGCCCACACCGGAAGCATCGACGTCAGTGCAGTTGTCATGACAACGATCCGGTGTGCTTAGGCTCCAGCAACTGCTCCGTTATGAAGTGAAGCGAAGACTATTTTGTCAAAGCTTTTTACGTTCCAGCTCTTTTTTTGGGGGGGGGTTCGGTGTGTCTGTGTCTCTGTTGCTTCATCATTTAGCGCTTGAGTTAACGCACCGCTTTTCATTACTGTTTTATTATCAATTCTACCTAGAGAGCAACATATTGACTCTTGCAAATCCCGATGCAACATTCACGGGCACGTCTCTTCCCCCCTGTTCGTAGGCCGAGAGCTGAACCGCAGAGCGAAGCAGACAAGAACACGGCGGAGAGGCTTGATTCAGAGAACGGTGAGCCTCAGATGACGGCAGTTCAAATAATAAAATCTCTTTTGATTTTTTAGTGCTTGCCATTATGTCATCACATCAGCCTTTATGTTTAAATGTTGTTTTATGCTGTTATAGTGATTGCCTTGCTGCTGATTTCTGCTCTCGCCTCCTTGTAATGGGCTCAATTACATAACTGTAAATCATTGGCGTGTGAGGAAAAGGATAAAGCGTCGATATATATTTACGTAATACTGTTTTTAAGAATTCACTAAGGATAGGAAGATAATGCTACGTTAGCCTTTTCTGCACCTTTGTGTGTGTGTGTGTCCGCCCTCATCAGCAGCGGACTCTTGAGGAGATAGATTAGGCTTCTAGTGTCATTACTCACCCAGACAGATAACCAGCCAGACAGGCTGAGTGCCCAACCGGGCCTCTGACCCAGCGCTGACAGTAGTAGAGTTATGTAACAACACTACACCTTTTAGATTCTCCAGACATATATATTTTTTAATTCGTAAACTGGGACAGCGCCAATACAGCAACAACTGCTGCGATGGTACCTATCTTTATTATGTCTTATCCGCAGAACACTTCTAGGATTTAATTGCGCCGATATTAGTCATTGCTTTCCATGATGCTGTTTTAGAAAGGTGCTGAAATCTAACAAGTAAATGCGTGACATTTGGCATGGAACTCACGCCCCACACCGGCAGCCGTTGACACGTCTCAGGAGATGGTAGAAACGTTTGCCACAATGCACTGTAATGTATTCTGGGGCAGAGAGCTTTCCATCTGGGACCTCACATGTAATGACCCCCTGGGATATGATTCCACTCAGTTTACGCATTTAAATCTCGAGTTTATCGGAAAGGTATAAAAGGCAATGCCAAATGGCTTTGACAGGCAGGTACCTCAAAGAAATCTCACATTTTGCTGTATTCTGAGTCCGCTGAGGTGTCGCCTTGACAGTCAGGATAAGCTTTTCATTAACTGTCATACCTTTTTTTTCAAAGAGATTAAACCGAGCAGCCTCATAATCCCGTCATGCAAAGGGTCCTTGATTACAGCCGGCGCCTCAAACTGAATCACATGAATTAAGTCAGCTTTCTGCCGCGAATAACGATAAATCAATGCACGCATACTTTTCAATTTCTGCAGACTGATAAATATTTCAAACATTTTGACATGTTTGGGTGTCAATATTTTTTTTAAATGTAAAACGCAAAGTGAATGTTTTGTGTCTGAGTAGAAATAACAGGCCTCGTGGATTGGAGGTTCCACAGTAGAAGACGATACTGCGAATATGACATGGCAGGTTTGGTTGTGCCAGTTGTACAGTGTTTGTGGTTTGTTCAAACATTGTAAAATGACTCATGTTGCCAATCAGGTAAATAAAATCCTCTCTAGATCAACAACAGCATTGTTAATTAGTTTCCAACAGCCTGAAATGAATATATATGTTTGGTTGATTTTTCTGACTCAAAAGACCAACATATGTGAACATATCTGACTTTTTTAAATGACTGCACAATGTGTTGGTTCTTCAACGACCAGCCCTCACACACGTATGACTGGGTATGGGAGTCAAACTCATCTCAGGTCCGGGCCAGATACTTCCCACTTTGATCGAAAGCGGGTCAGACCATTAAAATCATAGGAGAGGGGTGGCTCTGACGAACCAACACATTATGCAGCTTCCACCTCTCTCTGTGACAAACCCACTCCTCCCCTCATTCACACGCCACCAACCCTCTCACTGTGCACCTTGCCTGCCTCCTCATGCACCTCTCTCTGTCCACAGGAAACACCACAGATATCAATGATAACAGGTGAGACCACTGACAGCAAAAGTCCTGCTGCTGCTCTGTTCTTCCCTTTCTGCAGGCTTCCATGTTATTCAGTCACGGGGCAGAATTCACCACTAAAATGTTACTTGTGTAGTTTTTTCAATGAATTATTTAGTTTTAGGGTTGATTTTGGATTTTTCTTTAACTGAAGGCCCTAAAATATTTACTCTCAATGGGAGACGATTCAATGTCAGAAAGCAGGATAATTAAATTATATTTTTCAGCATGTTTGATAACAGTCAGTTATGGTAAAAAAAAAACGTATTTCATTGCCACATTCACCATGCATGCACCAATCTCACCTGTATTGTAAGACCAATTGCTGTAACATTATGGAATTGCTTCCTTCACTGCTGCGTTTCTCCCTGCTCCGTCATCGATGCTGCTGCTGACGTCTCTGGTGACGGTTCTCCGCCGCGTTGCATAGCACGGCTCTGAGTGTGAATTCTGGGTCCAGTACTGACGTCTGTGACAACCAGGACCCAAGCAAACTCTACAGCTTGCAGCCGAAGGCCTCAGCCAGCTAATAGTCCTGGGGAGGTAAGAACAAAGACAAAAAAAACACTCTTCTTCGTTTTACAGAGCATGGGTTAACATGGCTCAAAGAGCATTCGATCAAAGCGTGTGAGTATTTAGCTCTCGTCAAAATGAATGAGAAAGGAATTAACCCTGTTGTTGCAGTTTTCATAATGCATGAAATAAAATCTGTTTTAATGCTTATCAAACATTACCTGAATAAAAGCCAACTGAATTGTCTTATCCAAACATAGCCAGTAGTAAATGTATATTAAAACTCCATTAGACCATTGTACATATTGCTTTGGGAGCAGACTTTGTCTTACGTAACATCACTGTGACTTTACAGTTTATTGGGTCTCGGCCCTTTGGGGTTTTCGAGAGATTAAAACACTGCCAGGGACAGCCTTGGTTCGTTTTTTTGGGGGGGGCCCCGCACTAAAAATACCTACAGTCAGAGAAGACGCTTTGCTCAGAAATATCCAACAAAGAGCATCTGTCCCGGCTCAGCACCACACACTTTTTTAACTCTCTCTCTCAAAAATGTCAGCGAAGGTCAAAGATTATACAACATTATAAAAGGGTGTTTCCTCTGGGAAATACCATTCCCCATTCCTCCATTCCCCTGGGTTTTTACTTTATCTCGGTCATTTTGCTGTCACAAGCTCCATTCAGTTTCCTTTTTTTAATGTATTCAAGTGAACATTATACAGCACGGCTTGTCACAAAACCGTGAATTCACTCAAACCTTCTTCGACTTGATTTGCAGAACTAGTGCGTACGTTTTACAAAGTGCACAGTTTTACATCCTGTGTAGTCTAAATATGTCCCAAGACATTCCCATGCAGTTCCGAAATACATCTAGCTCTCAGTGAAGACACCAGAAATAAAATGATTCGCGACATATTCCTTCTGGCAATGTTGGCATGACTCACTGGCCGCCCTCTCGTTCTCCCTGTTACTTTCAAATGTATTTGACGGTTGTTCTCTCTCTCTCTCTCTCTCTCTCTCTCTTTCTCTCTCTCCCCCCTCCCCCCAGGCTCCCTCCACCCTTTTTCTGAGGCCTCCTCTGTAAATCTGCATGCAGCTGAACACCGTCCTCCCAGGTCTCTCCTTCCTCTCTTATGCTCACCTGCTGTGAGCAGACCTCTCTCTTCGGGGTCCCCTGTCCTCCCCCCCCTGCTTGCTTCTTCTTTTTAAATCTGTTCTCCTTCCCTTACACGGATGTGGGGTCTTTGTTGGTATCAGTAAGATTCATAGCATGCACTGCATCTCAAAAACGTGTGACTTGGCAGCTCACGCCCGTATTGCCGCACCCTCCCTTCCATGAAGGTGGGGAAGAGAAGGTGCAGGTCTGTAGGTGGCCACCAGTGGGTGCTGTTCGTCTCAGTGAGGGTATCACAGTAAACTGAAGGGCAACGGTTCAATTAACAATAAGCTCAATCTTAATCACTATTACTGTTATAATATGATAATTATACGCATATGGATCTGAAAACTCCACAGTGAACCTCAAGATCACTTGGCTGATATGTATAATTTAGAACTGTGCATGTCAAAGTAAAATATTTAGGAGGGAAAGCGAGTCTGCATTACCATGAGATGTTTCAATCTAAAAAAGAACTGTTTGTCAGTATGGTGAATTCAGTCTTAAAAAACTGTTGTATTAAAAGGATTAGGCTGGTACTATTCAATCTTTTGGTTGTTGTTAACCAATCTCCTGAAATGACCAATACCAACAATGCATTATTGCATCTCTGTATTTTCAAAATGACTCAGCTGTGGCTCTCAGTCTCAAGCAAACAGTTCAATGAAGTATTGTTTTATTCTTTAATCAAATCTTTAATCATCTTTTTTTTGCAAGCACCTTCTTGAACACGGGTAGATAGTAGATTCATGGGAACTATTTTCAGCTGTGGATTCATTAAACTGAACCACATCTGGTGTTTTTACAGCAGCAGGAACGTGTGACTGGGATTGACTGAAAATAAACTGCTGCGCCATCAAGCTTATTACAACGCTTTTTTTTCTTCTCACCTGCCACAGTCAAAACTTGGCCGGGCCTTAGCTTACACAGTAGACATTTTACTCCAATTTGTCCTTAATTAAACAACAGAAATTAAGTTTACATATAGTATACTGTTTATTTCTAACTCCTCAGTTCATGACAGTTTGGTACTTTGGTTCCTAATGTGGATAACTTACGGTAACCTATATATTCCATACACGTATACCCCAGCAAGTCACTCTTTCGGTGGAGGTCTTGGCAATTTCTGAGCTACAGTTCACTCCGTTAAAGCCACTTTCTACCCAACCACACAAGGACCCATTGTGCTAATAAGCAAATGTATCACAATGTCGTTCACTTAAATGTTCATTTGACTTAGTCTTTCTTTTGGTAAACTGCATAAGTTTCAACCATTCAGAAAAGCCACTGGATACCACCAGTAGAGTCAGAAACAGAAGGTTTCTGATTGTTTTTTTTAATACAGATTCTGTCGTAGTAGAGAGACTCAAGCAGTAAATTATCCCTAAAGAAAACAGCATGGTGGGGACCGTCTGTGAGATGTTCAGTCATTGTCATGACACCCAAAAGCATGGCAGAGTGGAAAAAAAGAATTGTGTAGCAACTATTTTTATACTGCTAGTTGTAGTTTTAAACAAATAAATATATATATATATATATATAGTATTTAGCATTAGCTCTATTTAAACATGTTTTTATTTGCTATACATTATCAGAACAAATCATAATTTCTAGCCGTTCCTGAATGTGAAGTAACTGTTTTGATGTCTGCTTTGAATGTTTTGGATTTCCAGGGTTTTGTCATTGAATGAAAATGCACGCACCCGTGCAGCTGCCGTTCCAATGTTAGTGACTCACCCCACGGCTCATGTATAAAGCACCTCGGACCGAAACCTAAACCCTGATTAGAGTCATTTATCTAAAGAGGTCTCTGTAAGTTCTGATCGAACCATAAACCAAAGGTTACTGTAGGTTAACAGCGGATGAAGCCCTTTCTCAGCCCTCTGACTCACACATAGGTGGCTTCATCAGACAATCAGGTGTTTGACCTTTGAACCTTACGTGTAGATATGTCACACATACCGTGTTCTATGGGTGCAGCTGAAGTTATCTGAGCTGATAAGTTAATTGACACACACAGCGATGTTCTGGGCGCCCTTCATACTTTCTTGTTGAGCTCCTGATCAGCCAGTCAGGATGAGAGAATCAAGGGTGACAGTAGTGTCAGTATTAGTTTTGATTGTCAAAAAATACTATGTTTACCTGCAGCTGTAAAGGCTGTGAAGCCCAATATTTTGTTTTCCAGTCACGTGCAATGAACACCAGATAAATGATGATGAGTCATCTTCAATTTAAATCTTTCTCCTCTTTAATTCTCTCCCCATATTTTTCCTGTCCTGAGTAGTTGCCATTTGAACGATAACATTTATAAACTGAAATATTACGTTGCGTCACACTGTGGGCTGTTATGTCAAGCGTTACCGAGAGACACCCTGTTCTATTTAGTTATTGAGGCAAATAAAGCACTTTATCACATTATGTTCCTTATGCTTCTATTATTTACAGTCTTCAGCAGCTGTTAAGTCTGATAAAAAGACATTGTGCAACTTGACTGAGTCACAGAAGTGTTTGCATAAACTAAAGAAACCATTAGTTGAATGTGAACAGCCTTTTTATGTAAATTTTCTGTTAATGAATAAAAACTACAAAGAAAACAACTATTCCTCTGTTATGTGCTATGGTTGAATACTGAGCTGTAAATGTTTGGGTGAAAGTTTATTTTCAATTCCATTGTTCCGTTTGTCATTGTAACCAAACTGAAAATATTCAGGCAAGTTGAATAATGTGTGAAACCGTAGCCTAAAATATGCAGAAATGTAACTTGGCAAGAATGGTCAGAAAAAAAAAACTGATGCAATATGTTTGTTTGTACACGTGTGCGTCGGGTCGGTCTGTTCATAGTGTGGGATTTAGTGCATGCAGTACTTCTGTAGCTGCTGGGAAACAGTATTGTTATCTCAATTTAAATAAAGATGATGTTGTGTTATTATTACACTGTCTATGTTATAAAAAGAATAAATGCAGACATTTTCACTTGCTTTTGGGGAGAAACCTCTGTCAATAAAACGTTCCTTTCATGCGCTGATTCATTTTGAGATCTTATGCTGTTTGTTTGAGATTGCAAGAAAAAAAAAGAATAATGGACATGCATTGGATAATGATGGTATTAATAATAACATCAACATATTATCACCCTCATCATCGGAATGAGTTAAAAACACCAGCTATTTTTGATTTAGTCTTAGTCTTTTAGATGAAAATGCATGTTAGTTTTAGTCACATTTAGTCATTTTAATCCTTCTTAGTTTTAGTCGACAAAAACTCAGAACATCTTAGTCTAGTTTTAGTCACATTTAACAGCCATATTAAACTCCTTTTCTTCCCTTCTCAGGGACCCCCTGTGTTGTGTCTACAACTGCATATTAGTCTATCTTAGAGTCCTTCAGTGGTCCATTAGATATCCCTCCTAGGATCGGTCCATAGCAGGGGTGGACAAAGCGTTTGTGTGAGCTAATATAAATTACAATGTGAAAAATCATTACATGAATGGATTTGGCTTTTAACAAACAGCAAAGCATTTATTTGCAAGGATATTTAACAAATTTGCAAGGGTGTAAAGCTCCGCCGACTTCATGAGAACCAGGGACCTAAACACTTTGTTGTCTTTGTTTACTCGCGATGCTTTTGACGTGGCCAACGGAAACTTCATGGTCCTTTATTGTTTCCACTGTGAAATTGCTTGTCCCAACAAAAGAGACCCCTTAACCTCCCACAATCGGTGCAATGCATTATTTTTTAACCAGCCATTCTCAACTGGACCCCCACTTTTTAACGAAAATTATCATATATTTAGTCATAGTTTTTATTTTTTAAGATCAGTTTTCGTCTCCTATTTTCGTCATGGAAAAAAGGTCGTTAACGAATATTTTTCATCGTAGTTTTCTTCAACGAAATTAACACTGAGCTAAAAGTGAGTCACATTCCCCAAAAAATCAATAGGTAGAGTAAACAAGAGCACACAAAGGGGAAAGGGGGGGGGGGGGGGGGTTGACATATTTGTGAGAATAATTTACTTTCCTGTATTATTATTTCTCCCTGTTACGAATACATTTTCATTTTTTGCATGTAAGATGTTCTTACATGCTGCTAATAACAGCTGTCCACATAACGGATTTTTAAATAACTATTATCTTTTAGTTTGTGCCCAACACTGTCCAAGATAAACACTTTGAGAACATGGACACAAAATAAACTTTGTACAGCCTGTTTTACTTTTTGGTCCAACTGCAAAAAAACAACAAACTTTTTTCAAATGACATGCCGTCGTGTCGTAAGACTGCACGTACCTTAGTCTCACCAACGCTGTATTTGCCCACAGTCACATGACCTTTTCCAATACACGGACTGGTATTCCACTCTTTGTTAAGGTACAAATACTGCATTTGTGAACAATAGTTTGCACATATTATTTTCTCCAGGAATCATATATCTGAGCACTTCAGAGATATTTCCACAAAATTAATGAATATAAAAATATTACTATATAAATATTACTCCCAATGAGCTTAAAAATCCCTTGTGCACATGTGTGGAGATATACAGTAGAGAATTACTCTGCTTCAAAACTTTTCAATGCCTTGACACTCATTCAGTCCTTCTCGGGAACCTTTGACCCGGATGTCATCGAACCTACAGACGTCTTCAGCTATCGCAAGTAGAACGTGCACACAATTCAATAATCAATACTGCTTTGAAAATATTTAGCAAGAGTCACTTTCTGTCAATAGAGTAAGGGACAAACCCCTCTGCAGCATGACCTCATATGTCAAGTGGAGTAGAAGGTGGACCTGTTCTGCCCCGGAGGGCCAGGAGCCAAAAGGGTCAAAGTGCAAAGAGACGGCAGCAGAGGGAAGGAGAGGAGCGGGATCATAAGAAGTGTGACACAGACCCGCCGTGTCAGTGGGGATCCTCAATCGAAACACTGCATCCCAGCCGATAGACCGCTGACTGAGCGCCAAGGCTGCGAGTCTGTGTGAGTACAAAGCCGACACGCTGACAAATGTTTACTCCTGGATGTCTGCCTGACACATATATGTTACATCCGTCGCTTTTATAGCTTTTATAGCTGCTGTTTACCATTAAGAACAAGTTCTGTTTTAGTAAATGACAGAATATAGAATACAGGGGAGTTACTGACTGCTGAAAAGTCTTTCATTTGTGCATCAGTATGGAGTAAACAATGCAGGTTTTCAGTTTAGTATGTATTTGTAGTATGTATTAAAGGAAGGTACCAGGGAGCATGGTCAGGTTTGAAACTTTACCTAAAATGTTTACTTCATACGACAATAACATCGAGGATGTGTTTTTCAGCAAATTCTCAGTGGAGCTCAAGATGACAGATCCTTTAACTACTCAATCAAAAAACTTCAATATGGCTCTGATATTCATTTTAAATTCCATAACATCATGAAATGTCTTTTCTATGATCATCTGACATGAAAATCCCTGCGAAATAGTGATGATAGTCATCTCAATCAGCATTGGTTGAACTGTATAATGCACTTATTCTAAGTTGCTCTGGAAAAATGAAAAAGTAAATGTAAAACTGTGCAGATACCAATTAGGGAACATTTTCATGGTAGTCAGGATTCTTAATGGAAACGTAAACCCACGTTGCAGGATTCCCTGTAGCTACCCCTTTACCAGCCTTATCCTCCACCTACTCCAAATCTGGATTTCCCTTTAGCTGCCAATTGAGGTGGGGTAAGCCACTCATGCAAATAGGGTTACATGTGGGTGAGGAAACCCACATTGTGTTTGGATTAAATAACACATTGAAAAGGCAAGTTGATGGAATTATCACTTGAGATCAGAGGGTTCATTATTCCCGATTACAGACAGCAACTATGTGTAAATGCAATCTGTGCACAGCTTATCTGCTGTGCCGACATGTCCCCCGTGTATAATCAAACAGTATGGATTATAAAACGGGGTTACTCTATGTCTCTTACTTCGTCGCTCATCTGTGGGGCTTATCTATTGTGTGTGAACTTCCACAGGGGACAAGTAGACAGTCTTTATCATTTGTTTTCATTGTTTAGCTTGAACGCGAGCGACCCTTGCTGTGGGCAAGCAGTGTGGGGTCACTACAGTTCAAAAACCTCTGACCCCGATTTGTTTCTGCATTCGGATCATGCACTTTCAGTTTAGGATGCAGACGAGAAAGCTCACTGCTTTGGGACCGACTCATCAGGAATATTAATGATTTTTTGCATGAGGCAATCTGCCTGCAACGGGCCTGTGACCTCATTTAATCTCTCAATATATAGTTTAATATTCTTCACACCGACAAGTCTCAACAAAGGTTAAATTCACAGTGAATGAAACCTATTTAACAGCAAAAGGAATTGCTGCCCTCCAGGGTTTGAACGTTTCAAGCATGTTGCATTGCTGTCCTCTCCAATGAGTAAAAACAGGAGATTTATTGGAGGGTAATGCTGTTACCAGTAACTTAGGCATGCGTCGAGCAAAACTGTGCGAGGTAAGGTCAAAGGGTTCACCCTTTATGTTCTCCAATCCCTATCGGACCAATTAACAATAGGCTGGATTGGGCCAATAGGAACCTGGCAGCAATAATTAGTGGCATATTACAATGTGCCTTCAAACGTTATTAGATTTCCATTATTTATCCCCAGTGAAGCAAACGGATGTGTGTGAGATTAACCTTCAACTTTGACATGCACAGGATTGTCCGCCTGAATTCCAGTGGACCGTCCACATTGTTGTGGCGTTGGTCCTCTTGTAACCATGACGACTGCAGAGCCACCTAACGGAGTGTGGCACCGAAACGTCAAGACCCGTCAGTCGGATGAGATCACTGGTCATGGTACGGCCATATTTACATTTACATGCTCAACCATTTTTTTGAATTTCTTTAAAATGTGTTTCATTGGGTTCATTTGTGTATTGGTTTGCATACACTCATTGCATACCTTGTTTTTTGAAAATAGTTGAAGACCAGTGGAGGATGGTATCAAGAAAGATAATATTTATAGTTATTTTAAAAATAAATCTTAGTTTGAATGTCAATGAAAATTCTACCAATATAACACGTTTCATCACACGTTATCTCAAATTGCTTTAGAAGTAAAGATAAAATGTAGAAATATAGGCATGAGCACAAGAACAGAGGGGGCAAAAACAACATGAATATATGTATATATACATTAAGACACACCCACACACTCTAAACCCAGTGGCTTGTGGATTTGTATTTTGTATAATTATATAATCGTATAAGTGGATATTAATTCAGGTGAGATATGTACAGTATATTGTGCCAGTTCATTTTAGGCAAGTTTTTCTCTCTGCAGTTGAAGACCATAAGAGTTCACAACAGGAGGATCTAAGACGGTGGCAGAAACATGCACAGGTAACCACTGACTCCACTTCCTGGAATGGGTTTTGAGAAATGGCATCAAATGTATGTGTAGGAGAGGGGGGGGGGGTAATGAGTGCAATATATATAATATTATAGTATTTTCTGTTCTGCCTTTCGCGATAAAATACATCTTCAAAGTAGCTAAGAAAGTGTATAAATGCATTTCACTGAAAGGTTACCTGTCAGGGGGGTGGTCATGTTAAGATATTTGGAATAATATATATGGACCAATAGACTTTTTTACATTTATGCAATGTAGCTGTGTTATACAACACAACAGCTCAAATTTCAGAGTAGACACAATGCAACGTAAAAGTTGCAGCTTATGCTCTATTTTTGGTTGACTCTAGGTTAAGAAAGCTCTTTCCCCTGTACGTCTTGCAGGTGGTGAAGGTGAATGTCCTGAAGCAGGTCCAGGATCAGCTCAGTGATTTACTAGACAAAGCTCTGACCGACTCCATCCAGCCTTTTGCCCAATTACAGCCAGCTGTTAACGGGAAACCATCCAAAAGACCCCCATCCAGGTAAAGGGGAGGAGGAGGAGGAGCACATTTTTCCTCGTTGATGTGGGAGGAGCCATGTTCATCTTCTCTCTTCTGTGTGTCTGTGTTTGTTCTAGTTCTCAGAGAATGGATGACGGCAAAGTGTTTACCGACAGGCCATCACTGTTGGAGTAAGTTTGAAAGAAAAGTTGTCTCCGATGTACCACGAAAAAATATTGTTTCAATGATCCTGCCTTGATCAGAGTGGAAATCTGCAATATTTAAATGTACAACATAAGGAAACTGCAAAAAATGGCAAACTGTATTTCCTTAAGCAAGTTTGTGTATCTCCTATTACAATACACTATAATTTACATGATTACAACATAGAATACATTTAATAAAGGCTCTACTCCTCATCATCAGTGAACTGTTTGAGATCAACCACATCAGGACCATCTACCACATGTTCATCGCCATCCTCCTCATCTTCTTCCTGAGCACGCTGGCTGTCGACTACTTCGACCAGGGCAGGTCAGTGTGACATGTGCATGGTTGTATCTGTGCGTGTGTGTGTGTGTGTGGAAGTGTGTTTACGACAATGACACGTATCAAACCCTGTAACCCTGAACGAATAGAAACTTAATTGCCACGAAGCCTTTAGAAAGAACTTCTTATCTTCCTCCCTCATTGCCTCCCTCCCTCCTTCCCTCCTCCTCTCCTCTCCCGGCCTCTGTGCTCGTGTGGAAAAACAGAGCAATCAATCCTTGAGAGTATTTCTGCCGCGGCTTTGGGCTGGTCGGTAATGATTCAGTTGCTGTTTGCAGTCACGCATTATTGTGATTTCCAATTTTCATGTTTTCTCCGTTGGCTGTGTGCAAATTGTTCGATACGTCCGCCCACAGTTGACTGAAACTTAATGAGTTGACATGGTGGAGTGAGTGGGTATTTTAAATCTATTACTGTCATCACCAGAAGCGCTCTCTTCAGAGAAATAAATGCCTATCCTTTATGAAAGCCAGTCCTGCTTTAATATCATTTAAATGGTTATTCAAGACCCTGTTCGAAGATAAAACTTTTTTGAATAAAAATGTAATGTATTTCTTCTATGCGTTCTCAGGTTGGTCCTGGAGTTCGACCTGCTGTTCTTCGCCTTTGGGAAGCTGGGGACGGTCACCTGGGCCTGGAGCGTGATGTTTGTCTACACCCTGCTGGTGCCCTACTTCACGCTGGTGTTTTGGGGATCCTTGTACCACAGCTTCCCCTCTAAGTTGGGGCTCTCTCTCGGCTCGGGTCTGGTCCTGTCGGCAGTGCAGACCTGTGTGCTGGGAATGTTTCCCGTCTACGTGGCTGTGCACTACGAGCTGCCACCAGCCTCGCGGTTCATCGTGATACTGGAGCAGGTCAGTGGCTATTTGAGGAATCAATGCTGTCACGTTTATTGAAAACAGGCTGCAAGTGAAAGGCCATCCTCATTCGGAGCTACTGTGAGAAATCAGAAGAAGAAAAGTCATTTTAAAAGACACATGGCACACAGATATGAATGTGTTTGGATGCTGTTGAGCAGCTCATTTGTGATTTAAGATAACCAGTGGGTCAGTTTTTATAATTCTACAGATTTCTCTAGACCCTCAATATCAGTAACAAGAACTTTTCAATGAAAATGCTTGCTGGGCAGAGATGGAAGTCTTCCAGCTGGAAAGGAGAAAGTAGATCTCAGTGTAGCCAACGTTTGAACATCAAAGATGCAATCTGTAATTCCTTCTCATCCTCTTTATCCCGGCTTCCTCGGTCTCTCAAAACCGCCTTAGTTCTGCTGTTAATTTAGCTGCGTTGGATGAAGTGAGGTAATCCCAGGGTTTAGGCCTTATGTGAAACCCGTCCCCGATCTTCATCTGCGCTGGGACCAATTAGCCTAATTGCGTTCTCGTATTAAGTGTATAATCTAGATTTTAGTACAGAGAGGTTCTCTGCTGTAAGCAGCTCGATGACGCATTACGTCGGAACTTCAGTTTGAGGAAGTCAAATGGTGAATTAGATCTGTATTTGTAACACGGCAGACAGTTCCCCGTCAATGTACCTTCCCGTGATTAATTGCGGATGTGATTCTATCATTGGGTCAAAATACGCAAAAACAGAAACGTGAGAATGATGTAATGAAATATGTCGAGTTGTTGTTGAGCTGTTTCAATTGATACATTGTGTCCCTCATCTCATGAATGACTCTATCTATCATTTTCCCCCAGATTCGATTCCTGATGAAGAGCTACTCGTTCATGAGAGAAACCGCTCCTGTTATTATGAAGAATACACCAAAGGAAGGTAGCGTGCTGAATTGTACTGATGCCAGGTGTACTTACACCTTGGGCAATATCATTACTCACAGGGACACTCCCAGACAGCTGGGAAAAATGACTAATACAGACCTCAGCAGGATACCATCTGTAATGATGCATGCTAAAGTTAAAACTACCAATGAATAAACCCACATGCGATAAACAATCTCAAGTACGTGCCGCCCCATGACATCATATTGCAAAATGGTACTGGGGTGATGAATGGGTCTTTTTATTTTACTGTAAAAGTCTAACAAACAAAACCCCTTAAAAAAACGTTTTTTTACCATTTTAGGCAACATGAAATAACTTAAAAACTTATGGAAAAATATTGATTTGAGGAATATAATTACTGAATTTCTTTTGCTTTTTAGGGGAAAGTCCAAGAACTCCAACATTTTCCAGCTATCTGTACTTCCTCTTCTGTCCAACTCTCATCTACAAGGAATCATATCCGCGGTAAGACATGCTGTCTCTTTGACCTGGTATTCTTTTGCTTGTATTCCTTCATTTCATTTTAATCAGTGAAAATAACGTCAGGTAAGTGCAACATAAATAAATCCCACAGCGGGGATAACAACACAAAGGGGGGGGGAGAGTGACTTCATCCTCTGCTCGCGTTCCAGTTTACAGACAATAAAGGAAACTACTGTAAGAAAAAAAGCTATTTTTAAGTAAACACTTGTGTCTTTTGCAGGAATTCCCACATAAGATGGAAGTATGTTTTCACCACACTTGGCATGGTAAGATACAACTTTGGCTTTTCAACACTCATGTCATTTTCACACTCAGCCCCCCTCAGTCTGATTATGTAAGACTGTGAAGGGAAAGGAAGAAGGTGTGTGTGGGTTTAATGAATCTAGAAGGGCTCTTATGTGATACCCAGAAGCAATAACGAACTTACAGGTGCTGATTCTCGAGCGTGTCCCTTATTTTCTTTTCTTTTTCTCACTACCACTGAATTTGCAGATCTTCGGGTGCCTGTTTTATGGCTACTTCATCCTGGTCCGCCTCTGCGTGCCGGTCTTCAGACCCAAGACCAACCAGCCTTTTAGTAAACGGACAATGGTACTGGCCGTGTTCCACGCAATATTACCAGGTACGGTATTTTCTACTCGGCACCTATGTGGAACTTGTGCTGGAAGATTTTTAAGCCCCGTGTAAAACACACACGGAAATCAATCATTATTTGTTACATCACTTCTGCTTGCAACTTCCCGTTATCTCTTATCCGTGTGAGTCAGCGCAGGTTGATGTAGCTCTTGATATGGAAATTGAGGAAACAGGTCTCTTGTGTTTCTAGGAGATAAGATTAAAGATGCTGTTATGAAATCGAATAAAGGTATTCAAGCCTGGCATTTGTATAACTCTCTTTAAGTGAATGGCTTTCTGGAGTATCGATCTAAGAGCATCAGCGTCGGGTTACAATTGGGACAGGTGCCCAGATTAAAAGTGTCCTTCCTCTCTCTCTCTCTCTCTCTCTCTCTCTTTCTACTTTCTATTGCAGGTACAATGCTCCTTCTGCTCTGCTTCTTTGCCTTCCTGCACTGCTGGCTCAACCTCTTTGGGGAGCTGCTGCGTTTTGCTGACAGAATGTTTTATAAGGTGTGACATCATCTCTCCTGTGAAGACACTGTTTTTCAAACGTGCACGGTGTCCCTGTTGTTCCTAAAGAGTTGAACTTTTCCAACATGTTGATACAGTTTTCTCCCGAACAAGCCATGACTTAGTTTTGTGCTCATGTGCTTTTGACTGATGTGTTGCTGCAAGTTGTAATTAAATGACTAACTGATTTATTTATGGGTGGAGGCAGTGAAAATCTCCTTTGCTGGTCATATATATTTATGCTCTAGATGGCCTACCTCTTTTACTAGCATTTCATTTAAATAATACTAATGGTCACATGTTCTTTTTCAATGAGGCTGGACTGTGACATTATTCAAAAGTATTTGTGTTTTTTTACGATTTACCTCTGCAGCAGCTGGAAGCGCCTTATAACATTACATATTAACATTATAACATATTTAACAGCAGTCATTGAAATGATCCATCTCTATTTTATTTTTTTTACTTTGATCCACACCCTCATTCTACTACCCTGTGTTGATGTCTCAGGACTGGTGGAACTCAACATCTTTCGCCAACTATTACCGTACCTGGAATGTAGTGGTTCACGACTGGCTCTATTACTACGGATACAGAGACTTCCTCTTGGTGAGTATCAGAAGACTGCGATCACATCCAACAAAACATTAACACAATCGGCAGCACGTCACACGGTGAAGCACGCATAGTACTCCTGTGATTCCCCCCCACTGCACCGGCGCGACCTCTGAACTTTGAGCCAAACACCTCTGACCCCTGCAGCTGTCGAAGAGGAAATTCCGAACAGCCGCCATGCTCTCCGTGTTCATCGTCTCCGCCCTCGTCCATGAGTACGCCCTGGGCATGGGATTCGGCTTCTTCTATCCCGTCATGTTCTGTCTGTTTGCCTTCTTCGGAGGTGAGGGTCACGTTCATTATTCAAGGGAGAGACTTTTAGGACAGTGTAAACAAAAGTGATTGGGATTCGGTGCTGCTGGTCAGGGGGAAAGCATTTTGATAACATATATGTTGTTTAAATACGGGATGAAAATAAGATGGAGCGAGAAAAAAAAAAAATGTTTCTTGTCCACCTCATTATAGTTGCTGAAGTTTAAACACTGTCTCAAAATGCAATGGCTTTTTATAAATGATTTAAATGTTGCCTTCTACATTCTGAACTGTGTCTTCAAAGGCTCTTTTTCATTATATTTCAAGAGAGTACACGTATGCTTTGAGTTATATTCTGCTGGTAGATGTATAAGTCGTCATCAGACCAAATTGCTTTGAATGCTTTTCCTATTTTTCCCGGTCCTCACAAGCATGAGATGAGCTACAGCTCATGCAGATTAACTGTCACTAAAAATAGCGTTCGCGCATGCAAAAAAAAAACAAAAAAAACAATCATCAACCACAATAATCCCTCATGTCTTCCTTTCATAGTGGTGTTCAACTTTACCATGAATGACAAGCGACAGAGCCCCGTGTTCAACGTCATCATGTGGATGTGTCTCTTCCTGGGTCAGGGCGTCCAGGTGTGCCTGTACTGCCAGGAGTGGTACGCTCAGATACACTGCCCTCAGACCGGGGTACGTACTCCACCTACATGCAGAGCAGCCAGGCCGTAATCAGACTAAAGCTTGGATCTGGGTGATTTTGTTTCACCTCTTTGAGGATAGCTTTAGCCTTGATGATCCCAGACCTGCTTCTTGCTAAAACCAGCAGAAGACATGAAGTATTGTATTGAGTTGTTTGAAGGCTTGAAACACTGTTGAAACACGTGAATATCCTTTAAATAAACAGAGAGGTACATAAACAGACACCATGTGAAAAGGAGACAGCAGTTTATTTGTAGTGTGCTGCACTACAATGACGTCAATAGACAGCCCTTTGACCCCAGTTTATGAAATACTTATATGGAAACTAGGCCAGAAAGTCAATCAAGCCAAGTGCAAATAAGAACACTGAAAAAAAGATAAATACTAAATCTAATAATATAATAATAAGACTTTACGTAAGTACCGGAGTATTTCAAAATACTATATTTTGATGTCAGTAACCAGATGGAACTGAGTGACTCCTCTGTTACATTGTGGCTTTGTTCCCATCTGCAGTCATGTACTACGTGTACACCAAATAAAAAAAGGACCCATCCAACTTCTCAGCTGTGTTGTGTATCAGCGGGTTTGTAGAAATCTGACATGTAACGTTTGATGCAGTGACGGATGTTAAGGATTTGCCTGACAGATGGACACAGATGTACTTAACATACTTTTTACACACGTGGCGTCCTCTAAAGCCAGGTGCGTCATTCACACATACAATGGTTTGACACAAGTAACCGCTGTCTAAAAATAGAAGGGAATTAAGCGGTGATAGAATTATGTTTAATCGTGTCGGAAAGGATTTCAGCGTATTCACACCTGTTCTTCTACTCTGTCTCAACAGAACAGCTTCTGGGAGTTGGTGACACCTCGTTCGTGGTCCTGCAACTACCAGAGTTGATGCAGCCTTTGTCCTCGGCTGGATGGAGGAATGAAAGCAGGGAGGTGTGGAAATCATGATAGACTGAACACAGTAGAGAGCAAGGACCTTTGGAAGACATGTAAATAGGCTTTTTTTGTACGATAATCTGCTGATATGGTGTATAAGATTTTTTTTTTACTTTGATCTTTGTGTTGTTAGTTGTCTATCGCTTTCACCTGAATCATTTAACTTTTTAAACCTACTTAAAATGCCTCATAATCGGATAAAAGCAGTCTGTATTTAAAGTTGTAAGAAATACATATTCAGAATGATTTTTGACAATGATCATGATAACAATACAAATAATCAATAATTATAAAAGCAAGAAAGAAATCTATTTACTGATATTTTTTACTTTGCTTAAAGAAAACAATGACCACTATAGTAACTTCTATCTTGGAAGGCCATATGAAAATATTGCAACATATTACACAATTGAATACACACTTATCCTTGCAAAAGAGTTTTGAAGCTATGACCTCCAATTATGACGCATAATTGACCTTTATAAGTCTTTAGATAATAATTCATAATGTCTATTGATCATTGTCATGAGTTATTCATATTTATGAGTGCTTACAGCTATAATAAAACACTGTTATAAGTATTATTTTCTTTATGCATTATAGGCAGGGGTATCAAAGGAAGTTACCAAACTTTCTTTAAAACTTTTACTATTTTTTGCTCATAGAACATCAAACTGTGAGGAAACTGTCCCACATTAATCAACATGGTGCTTGTTTATTCACAAAGTTAGGGGAAAATGTGTAAATCTTCCGCCGTGGGTTCAATAAAGCTGATGCAATATGTAAACGAGTGCGCTTCAGAGCGCTTTGTGGGTAGGTTCCATAGACTGTTTCTGGGTTCTTAAATTTCCTAAATCTAATTATTTGAATTATTCCATGTATTTAAATGATAAGCCCTCAACTCAGAACTCTTTGGAAATTGTTATGTTAGGTGACCAGTTATGGTCACCTGCCCGGAGTGTGCCTGCACTGTGTTGCACCTTTAATCCCGCCTCGGTTGACATTCAGATGGCAGGGACTGATTGGGAGAGCAGGTACCTTCACCGGCCAACCACAGGCAGTGTGCAGCGTCATATCAGTCTACCACAAAGCCGTGTTTGTGTGCCTGCCATGTCCCTCTGAAGTCATGCAGGAAGAAGAGGATTAACACTGGTACAGCATTTGCATTGGTGATGTAATGCTCTGTAAACTGATACCGTAGTGCCATTGAAGCTCAGAGAGGAGCAAGTAGTTTCAGAAGCAGCGTCAATGGTGGAACTTAATAAAGTTGTGACTACGTTTGACATCATTCGTTAAATGCTATACTTGAAAATGAAATCATCTATGTTTTTTGTATTAACTTTAAGTTTGACAACTAGATAAGACCTTTTTTTTATCTCTAGCTATCACTTGGGGGTAACACGTTAGGAGCAGCCAGGTGATTATTATCTGTGGGTTTGCCAAGAGTGACGACTCTCACTTTACACAGCCTTTTAATAAGTTGTTAAAAATAAGTATTATTGCTGTGTTTATTTTGCTTTGCAAATGGAATTGAATCATCCAGGATTATATTAAAACATTTTTAGTCAGCAAACCAATTGGAGAAAGGGAAATATTTTAAATCAATCAATGAAAAGCTGTTATGAGACATTGTGCTGTTGCTTCTTAACCATTCTACAAGGACTCATCTGAGTGAAAGAGCAGTTCAATCCAGTGGTTTGTACCGGATGAGATGTTTTGTTTTCATTGCATCTTATTTCATCTAGCAAGAGCAGAAACAGAAATTAAATACTAGGTAATTAAATTTGATGATTGGACTATTTTTCGGGTTGCATGAACACATGTTTTTCTGTCAGAATATAAGAAAAATGTTCTGCCCAATTACTTCTAAAACTGGAACACAAACTGCTGAGCGCTAACTTGAGCTGAAATTCAAACTTTTGGCTGGTGCAAACATGGAAACTGCAGCAACCACTAGATATATTTTGTACTTTTCCGACCTAATAGATGGAAAGAACGAACACCCAAACACTTATTTTTCAGACGGAACATATTTTCTCCTTACATGCAGATTCTGCAATAGAAAACAAAGGAATAAATAAAACCAAAGAGATCTTATAAACTCAGAGTGGTATATACGTTTATTCAGCTGGCAGGTCTGCCAAAGCACCATCAGAAACTCAGCAGTAACCAGCCTTTGTGTATTTCAATCCATGCATTCAGGAACAGTGGTTTTAAAGCATGAGTACAACAGTCAAAAACATAACACCTTCATGAAAAGGGTCTAACATTTATCCTCAAACAAAAGCACAACTTTTACTGCTGCTTTGCACGCCACGTGCTGCACATTTTACAGTCAGCCGTGTTTCTCGGTAAACAGAGATTGGAAATGAAGCACAACACAAGCCAAACTGACTCTGTGTCAGAAAGACACAGAGAGCGAGAGAGACAGAGAGAGAGAGAGAGTGGGGGAAGGGCAGCAGGACACTGCCATAAACAGGGATTAGAGACGAACACGCAGATACTCACTTACTTGAATCTGAAATTCCAGCCAGCGCTGCTGCTGCTGCTGCACTGTTGCATGTGCATTTGTGCGTGTAACTATATAATCATGTGTGGGGAATATGCGGGGGAACAAATCAGCTTTGAGTAGTAGATCTGGAACAAAGTGGCTCGGGAAGCAAGCAGAGCTGTGACTTTATTCCCCATTGGTTGTGAACGACGTTTATATATCAGGCATATTTAAAGGAACTCTCACATCGAAAAAAAAACAACAGGAGACAGACAATAATGACTGACTGACACAGCAGAGTACAAGTCAATGCAAACAGATTCAAAGCAGGAAAAAGGAACTGCCCACCAAATGTTTCCTCCTTTTCTCATACGTGTCTCTAACTTTAAATGGTCAACCAGGCTCGCATGACCAAACTTTTCTTAAGTTTTACTTTTGATAGGAAGAGAAGGATGGATTTCACAGTGTGCAGACACAGTGAGTCTGTCCAACAGATTTCTGAGGGCCAGCAGCAACTTGGGTACATGATAGGTGATGATGCGAGTTTGACTCCACTGAACTACGTCGTATGACTGCTGCTCAGGAGATTTAAACATTGGGTACAAATATGTTTTTTAGCATCACAAACTCTGTTCTTTGCTCTACTGTTTTTCTGTCTCAGTTACAAGAACACACAAACCATTCACTGCACCAAAAAAGAAGGAAAAACACTCAACCGTATTTACCCTGGAAGAGCAAAGAAGTGATTTTTCAGCTGGAAGGAAATCAAGTAATAGAAGAATACCGAGGGGCTTTGGTCCCGGTCCCATATGTCTCAGAGTGCTTCAAAAGGGCAGACTGCTGCAGAATGTTTAACACTAGTGCTTTGTAAAAGAGGTACTCACATTAAGAAAAAATAAAACAGCTAAACTCCATACAATATTTACACATTTTAGCTCAGTGCATAATGGGCATCTGTATCATTTCTCCTCATCAAATCTACACCAGTCTGTATGGAAAACTCACCTCAGCACGTAGTATCACGAGCAAAGAATTCTTGTGTTTAGAACTGATATTCAATTGGTCTTGGCATCATCGAGCCCCCGGGCCGGCGCCTTCCTTATTAAGTAACAGACAGAGACTTTGTTTACGTGCAGAGTGCTGCTGGGCTGCAGGCAGTGGAAGGTCCCTGTGCAGATTAAGCGCGTGGAAGCTAAACTGCTCCCATCAGCATTCATGTGACTGTCAGTGGCAGTGCTAGAGGCTTCACCATGCACGGACATTTAGAAAAATACATGCAGTTTAAGGGAGAGAACTACTGGAAAATAATCTACCTTTTGTGACCTTTTTGATCGTATATTCTTTACGTGAAAATAGAGCTTTTACAGGCGGAGACGCCTTTTTTTAAACTGTAACAATCACACTGTGACTTCCGTTTGCTCAGATTATCTGTGGAAAATATACACTGTTTTGCGGCATTCACAAGGTTCCTCATTTGAGACACTCAAAATAAACCTGCAGTACCTTTTATGCTTTTGACCTGGTAACAACAGTCTTTTGTGTTGTATTTTTCACTTCTCTTTAATTTGAACTAAACGACGGTTTACGCTAAAGATAAAAAAAAAAAGTATTTCTACAATTTGATAGTGGCTTAAAAAATCTAGAATATTACGCCTATGGCTGTGAGGTTAAGCAATCAACTCAAATTTGGTCAGACAGTTTGAATATAAAAATACAATAAAATAAAAAAACTGATTATTTTGGCATTGAACATCAAACAGGTTTATCAAAATACAACAAAAAGAAAATAAACAGGGCCAGTCATTTTTCCCTTCATTTTACCCTGCCATTTGATCCATTGTGTTCTGCGTATTCCCCCCTTTTGTGCGTCTTTGCGAACATTCAGATTTCAGACAGACGGAGACGGCGAACATCTACTTTACAGCCCGCTGCCTGGCTAGTCGCTTCATGAAGCAGCAGGTTACCGTGGCGATGATGACGATGCCCACAAACAAGGAAGAGGAGACCCCGATGACCAAAGGGATGAGGACGAGGTCAGCAGCTGTAAAGGTAATAGAAGGCGATGCAGCGATGTAAATTACATTTAACGTATTATAATCCACTTTCAGATGGGGAAATTGACTGCTATAAGTAAGAAATTCTCTTTTGGGTAACAAATAACAAACACTTTGCTTTGTACCGAGCAGCTTTTAAGTGTAAATGCATGTGTGTTGGAGGGGGAATTAGAGCAACGATCCCAGTCAAAATCCCTTCAGAAATAGTTCATCTGTATCTGCTTGTAATCCGCATCCATGATCGCTTTGATTATTGCATAACCCCCAACCCGGGACTCTCTTACCTCTGGCATACAGGTAAACAGTCACCGCATTGGACTCGGCTTTGGCCCCCGTGTTGTACCAGCCTCCATGAGGGTCCTGGCCGAACGCCTGGGCGTGACACACGTAGACGCCCTGGTCCTCCGTCGTCGCCGCGTGGACCCTCAGCCTGTAGCTGCCGGCCGACAGGCGCTCCACGCTGACCTCGCTGCCGTTGGTGTAAACCTTGGCGACACCGTCGTACATGAGGGCAGCCACCAGTGTGGGCTTTTTCTCCACAGACGGGTCCGGCACAGTGACATCCAACGCTTGGCTCCCTGTCTTCTTGGCGCCTCGTTCGGGGATTGGCCAGCGCAGCCACTGCACCTGTGCCTGGGCGCGGCCTGTGGTCGTCACCGTGGCGTTACAGATGAGGGTGATGGTGCTGCCTCGCTTTAAAAGCGGCCCTCGGGGTAGGTGGGCCACCGCGGCAACGAGCACATCTGTGAAGCCAAAAGGATAGTTTTGAAGGGAGTCGTGTGTTTCTGATAAATATGAAGAGAAACAAGTCACGTGTTCCATTACGTATTTTACTACAACGCGTCTATATCACTGCGCGAGAAGCCGCTCTCACCTTTGCTCTTGAGTTTGACGGTGACTCCCTCGGACCTCTGGGTGAGCGTTGCGGGAGTAGAAGCTCCAGGGTTCCCTTCGCCGGCATACACACTCACCACACACCGATACACCCCCGAGTCCAAGGGCCGGGCCGAGAACAGCTTCAGAGAGTACCGCCCCTCGGCCACTTTTTCCATCGAGCCCCCGCTTGCACGGCTGAGGTCGTCCCCCCAGCTCACGACGCCGTCCGGGCTCATTCGGGCCACCTCCACCTTGACAGAATACAACATAAAGAACAATGTCTCAGAATGTGATGGAATTGAAAACAGAAATCTTATTTATTATTGACCATTTTTGAGTAATGCAGCTTAACAAGATGTTTCCTTGATCACCTTTTATGAAAAAGCACATGCTTTGCTACATACTACATGCCTTGCAGGACATTACAATTTGATCCCTTTTTTTTTCAAGGGCCTGTGCATTCACACACATATTGATCAGAATGAGGTATAATAATTAAACCTCAGTATTACTGTGCAGGCACCTTGTTCTACTAGACAACTATAGTTTAAATGAGTCAGTACCTCGACTGCACCGCTGCCAGCCACGCCGTCGCTTTCTGATCCCTTCTTCATCCACTGGACCAGGAGGCCCGAGCGCACTCCGGACGGCAGGCCCAACACCTCGCAGGTCAGGATGAGAGGGGACCCGACCTGCAGCATCACCTCCCCCTTGGGCGAGGACGTTATGCTCAGAGACTCCGCTAGCAAAGGGGTAGGGGTATAGGGGGACAGATTAGTAATAATGGAGTAGGGCCTCCAGCAAGCACTCCGATATATCCACGGGAAGCAATATATATATACTCTGGTTTTCATTTTTGTTGGGAAGCAAGAGTTGTTTCTGTTTCTGGATAAAATAGGTCTCCATTTTGTCATGTTTCCTTAAAGATTACACTTCAGCATGTGGATGGAATTACTGTGTTGTATTCTGAGGTACAATTAAAGCATCACAGTAGAAGATAAAGCACTTATGAGAAGTGAAACTTTGTTTAATGAATCAAAATTGTTACTAAGAACCCGGTATAAATGGAACTTCTCAACACCGATGCGAAGCCTCATTTAACCCCAACACAGATTTGCTCAACAATAGACGCATTATTTATGTCAACAAAAGGAGACGCATCAGACTATTGTTTAGTCAGACAAGAGGGGCCGCACAGACGGAGCTAGATGCTGCATGTCAGAAAAACAATGCATGCGCTGATGGGATCCAATGCCTCCACTTCAGCTCCAACAGGAAAAGAATTGACCCAAATAACTTTTAGCACCAATAAGTAATTCCCGAGTGCTGTGAGGTTGTTTACGGCGTGTGTGAAATGTGGCGAGGATATTAAATATTTAACGTGAAATGCATTTTATGAAGCAAACACATCAAGACAATAAAAACCCTGTTACTGAAGCAACTTTGAAAAGGACAAAGCTGTCCTGACATTAATGGACGCGGGCGGTCTGACAGAGCGGTGGCTATCCTCTCTGCGGGCTGCGAGAGGCCAAGGTGGGAGGAAAGATTGCTTAATCCTTCAGACCTACACAAGCTCTTTAGAATTTAAATTGATCCGAGCTGCGAGACGGCGGGCCGTTACTCTAACGCTCCGTCAGCCAGCTATCGACCCCCCCGGTCGGATCCAGCTGGATGATCATCGAGAGCCAACAGTTCAACAGTCAGACCGCTTGACAGCTGACACGCAGCAGGTTTTTGATAGACTCAGGTTCTCAAATGAGAGGCTTGCTGCATTTTGTAGCCTTACATGAAAAGGTTATAGCATAGAAGATAGAATAAGACATGGCATTTGATGAAAGCATCTCAGAGTTTCCCCATTTTATAGATCAGACGATTAAATTGATTGATCGAGAAAAATAGGTCAGGAATCATGAAATATGGTGGAACAATTGTCAAATATCCAGCCGTCTAAGCTGCTAGAAAGGTCAGTACTAATTCAGAAAACTAGCTGACTGCGTATGCGTATCCAGTTACATGTTTAATCAGCCCCCCCACCCCCACCCCCTCGACCCCCTGACCCCCTGATCTACCCAGTCTGTAAACTGCTCAGTCGGCCAGCCAGCAAGCTAGACATTAACTTAAGCTGTAAGTAACACAAACAGAGATTAGCCTGAAACCTGGAAAGAGCCCTACATACCAAACGGCACCATAGGTCCAGCCCTACTGACGAAAGAACCACCGACCAGTTGAAACCTTCAGTTTTTATGTTTTATATCATTTTCTTCCCCCCCGTGTATCGTAAGACTGTCTCACTAACTACAGCCAATGGTAAGTAGTTCATCACCAAGCAGCATGCGCGTCGACCCTCACCGCGTCACACTGACCTAGTTGCTGAACGGTCAAGTTTCCAATATCCAGCGTCCTCTGGGCGATCTTCTGCCACGATCGATCGGGGTCCCGAATCCACTGGGAGGCCTCGCAGAAATACGCGCCGCTGTCCTGCGGCCGCACCGCCCTCATCTTCATCACGTACACGTCCACGCCGGCCTCGCCGTTCCTCTTCTCCAGCGTGATCTCTCCGTCCTCGTAGCGCTTCCTGTACGAGGGTCCGGGGACGACCCCCAGCAGCTTGTCGATGGCGATGATCTCTCTCTCCGAGGCCTCCCCGCCCCCGCCGCGCCGCCCAAACGCCACGGACAGGTGGGTGAGCTGCTCCGAGCGGATGCCGGCCGAGCACGTCAGCGTCAGCTCGGCGCCCTCGGGCGCGGGCTGGCCGGTGAGCGAGCGGGAGAAGCTGATCTGGAGCGTGTCAGGGATCACTGCGGGGGGGCGCGTGGAGAGACACGGACAATTACATTAACTCCACAGGGTGGGGGGGGGGGGGGAGCCAGGTGGGAGAAGAAGACAGAGCAAATTTCATTTCTATAAAGCTAGTCGTGTAATGGCGTTTACTGAAGGGACGTTTAGCAACCTCAGCTTGGGGGCTCGATCTTTGCCGAAGCTTAGGCGACTATAGCGAAGCGTATGTTGTATTCACTCATTTAGTTAATGTATTTTTATGTTTATTGCCCGTGTTTACATATTTCTCTGCTGGTCACAAGTAATATTTCATTATTCTATTCATGTCTCTTCATTCCTCTGATCTGTTTTATTGATCCCTGATTACCTTCGTGTTCTCAGACCAGTTCCTCTCCACTATTTCCTGATACAGCAGAACGCATGTAACGCTTCTCATTCACTCTTTACAGTTGCTCCCTCACCTTTGACGGGCACGGTGGTGCTGTAGTTCCCCTGGTAGGTGCTGTCCGTGCTAGGCGTGTAGCATTCATACTTCCCCTGGTCATCCGCTCGGAGCCTCTGGATCACCAGCCGGACTCTGTCCCCCGAGTCCCGCTCCACCCTCACCTCTCCACTCCTCACCCGGGCCTGGAAAGGGGCGTAAGGGAAGCCCTCGTCCCTGGTGGACACCACTCCCATCTGCCTCCCTCCGGCATCGTCCCGAATGAGGAACCACTCGAAGTCCTGCGTGCGCGGGCCTTCGTATCCGGACACGCCGCAGGGCAGCGAGAGGGGGAACCCGGCCACGCGGTACAGCGTGCCAGGAGGAAGGAACACTTCGCGACACAGAGCGCACTGGGGCCCTGGAGGGGACAGAATGGGCGGGACAGGTTGAGAGCTGCAACTTCTGTGGGTCCCAGCTTCGCCTCGCAGCGTGTTTGCCACACATGTGGCGTCACAGATCGATACGCTGAGCTGATGACCCGCTGGCATCGATACGTTGAACAGCGCAGGAGGAAGAACGCCCCGTCAGCGGGAGGACGAGGACGCAGCTGATAAAATAAATACTATCGTATATGTGGGCACAAACGCCATTTTCAAATTAAATAAACTTATTCCACTGACTTAAGGCAAAAAGCCACACCATATTAAATGTAAAATGTTTGTGAATGAAAATGAGAATATTGATTCAGTGATGTAGCGAATATTCCAGCTAATATCTGGCAATTGCAACATCGTTGAAAATAACAGCAACAGGACAGTCGAAAGCGTTCAGCCGTAGTTTATGCTGTGGGATTTTTATGTTTGTTTAAAAGAGGAACAAGAAACAGGACATTAGTAGTTAAATCTCTTTACAGTGAGCTAGTGTCAGTAAGATTACCTGAAACTGGTTGCCTCAATCCAGGAAAGTGGCATTCAGAAAGTTCTAATGCTACTTCAAATTAGCAAGAACTGATGGTCCTTGGGTGCGTTGAGCTAATGTAAGAACTGCAAAGCACACAGAGGGGGACCAAACATAATGGACTCAAACGGGCCGAGCTCTTCAAATAGGGGCAGGCATTTTTCTCACACCATTACTGTTCATTCAAATCATTTCCTCTTATGAAAGAAAACAGAGGAACATGTTTTTGGACTTGCTCTACAGAAATGTTTTTTTTATGCGATGTGTATTGTGCTGGAATAGACAGATGAGTTACAATTCACACATCATAATAATAAAAATGACAAGAAGAAGAAAAAAAACACAACAATGAAAATTATTAAAAGATATAAACAAAAAAAGAGGTAAATTGAACACAATTTGAGATGATAACTGACTATGGGATGTGTGCTCTCTTTACCCCCCCAAAAAGCTGAGAATAAAATGTTATTTATGTAAATAAAAAAATGCAAATAAGATGTGATCATCCCAACATACCAGTCAACCAACTGACACTGAACAAAAGATCAGGACCAACGAACACAAGCACTTTAACGCCTTCAGTTGATAAAAAACACCTGAACAACTAGAAATACTAGATGGACCTGCCTGTCTGTGCATGTGCGTCTGTCTGTGTGTGTGTGTGTGTGTGAGTGTGTGTGTGTGTAGGTTAGGCCTAAAACAACTGGAGCTTTCTCACAGGCGAGCCGTAAGCCGACAACAACACGGCCCCAAATAATTACATGGAAGACGGGAGGGAGGCTTAGGCGGATCAAGTCCTAATTAACATTGGGCTTGGACCGATAGGGCCGGGGGACACCACAGCCCGGGACAATGCTCAATGCTGTCTGGAGTGATTAGTGTGCAACATGGGAGGAGCAAAGCTCCAATTTTACTAAGAACTCACAAAACGATGCATGTTGGACCACGGGACCCCTGTCTACTTGGTTATCAGATCAAATGATAGCATCACTACTAATCCAATCCAACAAGTTCCAGGTCGTGTGCCCGGTTCTTACTCTCATGGAAACTTTTAAGTACCTAAAATATGTTTCATAGGGTCAGCTGTGTAGAAAAGGAAGTAACAATAATAAAAAAAACAGGTGATGAAAGCAAATAATCACTAGTCAAAAATAATTGTTTTGTTTTTAGATTGTGGGAAATAAACTCTGCCTGAACGAACAATCCGCGTGCATGTGACAGGTGGAGAGTTGGGTTTTAGTGGGACAGGTAGAGCGCGCGCTCCCTCGCTCACTCCCTCCCTCACTCACTCACTCACTCACTCACCCCAGAGCAGACACAGGAATAATGTTTTCATCGAAGCCATAGCGGTCCCCATCGTCCCCCCCGCTGCTCGCAGGGATTATGTTGCCTCGGATTTCTCTCTGCGCGTTTATCGTCGCTCATACTTCATCCCGCCGCGCAGGACAGACCGCCTTCCAAAGAGGAGGAGGGGGGGGAAACAAACAAAGATTAGTGTGCGCGATGAAAGAAATGTCGACACCGGTTTATTGCGCAACAAATAGAAGCGATTCCCCGATGGCGAAGAGTTGGGAGTTATAGCGCCATCGGGCTAAGGGCAAGGCGCAGGATCGATATTCGTCACGTCACAGCGTGTGAACGTGCAACGCCGCGTGTTCGATTACCTTATTTGCGCATCTCCGTCAACGCGTCGTCTGCTCCGGATCGGTTTTAGATCACATCGCCCACACCAGACATGCCAGGGACCAGCAATGGAGGGTTTGTCATCACAGGGGGTGGGTTAGTGTGCGCGCGCGCGGGCGGGCGCGTGTGTGTATGGTGGAGGAGGAGGAGGAGGAGGAGGAGGGGTTGGAGGGAGGAGCTTGCATGCAGAAGAGGTCAGACCGGAGCCATTGGAGAAGCAACGACGGTGACTTTTTCGACCAATGGTAGCAAAGTGTTGCGCAGAGGCTGAACATGCGACGTCAGTCCGCAAGGGGTCGCCACAGCAACGACAGAGTACAAATATAAACACAAAGGCGTAATAATTAATAGTATGGCATAAAAAGTGCCATAGATATGCACGTTTTAAATGCCCCAAATGGGTTATTGTCCTATTAGCGTACAATACATAAATGCCATTAAAGAGTAACTGTGTACTTTGCCATAAAAATGTTATATAATATGACAAATTAAATTTAACCATCATAGCAAAGTATGCCATTAAAAATATAGTTAAATTGCAATGTCCTCGTATGCCAACAAAATTTAGATAAAAATTTTATATTATTGTATGCCATTAAATTACATCAAAATGTCATATTATAAGGGAGTTATAGTGTGACATAAAATATTAAGCGAAACAAAGCTCCTTAGCTTGTTTGTGGCATACATGTTTTGTCACCAACGGTTTTATAGTGTCGTTAACCATCAAATCAAATAATATGTCGAAGTATAATATAATAATGTCAATAGTAACAAAAGTGTGCTTCAGTCAAAATATCTGCAGAAAAAAACATACTTCACAGTATTTCTCACATTTAGCTCTACGCATGTATTGTATTCGTATGAGTTTTTGTGTGTCGAAGCATGCCGTCACTCAAGTGCACTATTGTGTATATTCTGGCTTATTTTTTCACTCACCTGCTGCATGTTTGCGGATCTATTTCAACATTTGTTGATGTGTGTCACATGAATACTTAGATAGTTAGAGACAGCTTTATCCATCCACAAGGTGGCGACAAACAGTCGCCCCACAAGAGTTCAAACCATCGGCATCAAGGAGATATACACTACATATCAATTAATAAAGATGAAAAGACAAAGAGCAACACATCAGTTGTCTCAAAGTGTTACCGTTAGAATCCTAACATATGTGGTTGACGATACTAAATGAATACAACTTTTTGTAAAAGTTTGCTATAGGCTACTCATATGCTGATTTTCAAAGTTCCATTAGTCTTGTTTCCTGAACCTTGAATCGTTGGAACAGCACGGGAGGTTTCTTCAACAACAATGTTCACCAGCTGACAGTGATGTAAAGCAGTGATAAAAACCAAATAACATTTCTGTGGCCTGCAAAGGCAACAGTGCGCCTTCTCTGTCTCCTTTTTGTGTTACCCTCAAAGGAAAAGGCAATAAATGAGTCTAATCAGTGACTTAACTATTTTTCCATGATTTAGGGTGGTCCAGAGAAATATTAAAACACACAGTAGAAAAAAAAGAGACGCATTAAGTGGGGCAGGACATGCTTCTATGTGTGGTTATGACTAGCAATAATGTATTGGGGGACAACCACTCAGATGCTGCTTACTCTAAAGAGGATTTATGCCATCAGAAGGCACCTCATTAGTGGTGCCAGTTATCCTCCGTCCCGTCTAGTTTCCTTTCCTCTCCCGCTCACTCCTTTTTTCTCACTTCAGGCTACATGGAAACATGGATGACTTCACAGTGTGGCTCGGCAGCGATGAGGGGAAGTCATTAGGGTATTCTGGGTTAACAAGGCGGCGAGCGGGGATATGCAGACTTCAGCAGGAGCCCGCACCAGCAACGAAGGGATGGCTCTCATGCAGAGTAAACTTCCTCCTCAGCCTCATGGCTTCCAAGGCATCGCTATATTTCTTAACCGAGTTGGACAGTTGGAACGTGATGCGTTTTGATTCACTTTAACGGAAATAAACCTCTCAAAGCCCCGCTCTGTTTCTTGTGCACATGTCTGTGTATTGCTTATGACAGGAAATCTTAGAATCCCCAAATATTTGTTGAAGTGAATGTTCTCTCGTTGTTTGGTTTAAACATTAATATGTCATAATCAGAGTTTTCCGTTCAGAAATGAAATATGTTATACCGTACTTTTGTATTTTTTTTCCTTTCCTGCTCATTTATATTTTTTGTCCTCCAAGTTGTATACTGTAAATTGTACTTTTTACACCACATTTGGCTGTTATAGCTACAAATTACCTCATAGAATTTCCTAAAAAAAAACATCTGCCTGCTGCTGCGGTTAATGAATGAGTGCGCAGTTGGGAAACTGGAGACTCAGGTGGTCATTTTCTCTAGTTTTCTTTCTCTACAAGTGACAGCTTTCACATTAATTCATTTGCTCTTTTGTTTATGGAAACATGTTCAATAAGCAAATTGAAGAAAGTGAATGCCACCATCAAATCAAAGGAGAAAATATGCTGCACTAAATGATGACTGAACTTGTATAACATCTTCCTTCCAGTTTTCATATGCGCTATTCTTCTGCTCTCCTTCCTTGTGCACTCACTTCCACTCTTTTAAGGCTATGACAGACTAAACTGTGACCTGTGCTGGAGACGCTCTCTAATTACTTTGTCGTACAGTCACTAGTCAGGCAGAAAACCCTGTCATCGGGAGGACCTCGCCGTGACTGTCAAGGAGATCCCTTCACCGTGTGTGGCATCGGTTGATATTGTTGGTAGAGACACAGATTTGCACCTTTTTCGTTCATTCATTCTTGCTTGGAAATTATTGTCATTGGCACATGCTGACAAAGCGTCTGCCTCATGTCCGCCGTGGTTCTTCGAGTGTGACTTGGTGTGAATGCTTCCTTGGTTTATTTCCCTCACTAGCATACACAGTACATTCTAAAGGAACAAATATTGGTACTGACTATAGCTCATTCTTCCACACGGTCAAACACATCAGTCTGTATTTGAGATGCGTTGGTTCTCCGGTTCGGTCTGCAGATTTATCCCCGTGCTCCAGGGGACACGCTCCCAGCCAGTGGTGCTGATGGAAGGATGACTGCCAGACAAAACAAAGACACGGAGCAGGGACACCACGTACGGCCTATTTACTCTTGGCAGGATACTAATAACTTTCTCCGTGGGGGGGGGGGGGGGGGGGTGGGGGCATTGGTTTTGAAGGTTCCTTTAGTTATAACAGAATACGACAGCAATGTTTAGCTAAGCATTTGGCGCATCGTTCCACTTCTTCCGCTCTTCTCTTGACTCGTAATGAGAACAAAAAGCAATGAGATTATAATTAGGACATACATCAGAGTATAACCAGATGCCATGTCGACCGTTATGAACTATATGTTTTAACAAGATTAACAAAATCAACACCGTAGCTATGTTGTCCAAAGACATTTTTTTAACTGCAATTTCAAGTGAATAAGCATGTTGTATGATCATAATAAATTGTTTCTGCGACGTGTTGAAAGTTGGCTTTTGGCGGCCACGTAGCATGAAATGTGCAATTCGCAAATACAGTTTTGCATGGACTGGAGGATGTTTTTTAGCCGGCCTCTACCCAAACAGGCAGGTCAATAGATAGAGACGATCTAACGGGGCAATTTGGTGGGGAGAAAAATACACACAGAGGGGAGAGGTGACGAGGGGAGAGGAGAGATGCGAGGGCACGAGGAAGCCAGGATAGGACAGGGAAGGTCTGCAAAGATGGAAATTGGAAACACATGTAGTGGTCTAAATGCTGGTCTTCCTCGCTGTGCCTCACCCAGACAACCACACAAAACAAAGACGGGAGATGGGCTAGAACTGGTGTGAGGTTGAGTGCAAAGGTGATGACACATGTGCAGTGTTTTGAACCAGACTGGTAGTACTTTGTGATGGCAACTAGCAATCACTAAAGTGCAGATGACAGAATGGACCGTAAATATCATTTGAAAGTAATAACTGGGGCTTTGCATTGCGTATTGTGTAGAAGTATGGTAAGCATAGTAGTGTTTAATAACAGAAAAATCACTGTTGACAAATGGAGTCCATGGTAAAATACGTAGTATTATTAGTAGTAACTACACCTCCATGGTCAAATGTTCTTTTCCATATAAAAAAATATATTTTAGACATCTGTCTGATGGAAATGGAAACCGGTTTGTAAATGGGAAGGTATGTGAGTAAGCAGACAGGTACATTTCTTTAATTTTCCTTTGTTTCCGAAAATCTTCAAACTCGAAATCTACATATTCATGAAGTTTAAAATTTACTGGTACAGGAATACACAGAAACAGAGGACACACTACATGAATCAACCTGAACATATTAAGAAAGCATTAAGTAACTGTTTTATAATAAATATAAAATATACATTTTAACATTTTCAAATGAATTATAATATTTTGCATCCCCAAATCCATTCTCTTACATTTCATATTTGACGCTTGATCTCTTCATGTTTAAACCACTGTTTATCTTATAATACTCTTAAATAGGTTCTCCTACTTTTCAAACAGTTTGGTAAAGTCATTTTTCAGTTTTAATGACCAAAAACCCAGTTACCATCTGGAAAAGAATCAAAAGTGGTCCCTTTGTACCACTGATTCACCCCACTCATGTAAATTATTGTGGCATTTTTCCCCTGATTCATTACAGTAAAACACAACCAAAAGAAGAAATGCTAAATTATTCATGTATGCCTGAGCAAAACAACACCAACGTGTGTTTATGACCATGTGCTGCATAAATGTAGCAGCTTGCAAGTTGCCCACCTGCGTGTAAAGGTTTCCCCGCATATGTGCGCGTGCACTTGCACTTGCACAAGTGTGGCGGCTGGAGTGCGTGCGATGATTAAAGGCAGGTCTGCAGCAAGGGAGTGAGAGAGAGTATGTATCATCAGTGCGGTGATGGTGGTGGTGGTTAGAGGAAGAGGAGGAGGAGGAGGAGGAGGAGGAGGAGGAGGGGTAGGGGGGGTGGGAGGGGGATCGGACACAGCGAGACAGACGCCAACCGTGGTTTGGATCCGTGCCTGAGAAGGGACTGCTGCTGATGGAGGGCGCGAGGACAGGGGAATGCGGGAGGAGGGGGAGACTCAAATGCTTAACTACAGATGAATGATGGAAGAAACTATTAGCAATTAATTAGCTGAAAGAGGGGGGGGGGGGCGGCGGTGTGAGTATACTGAGGTGGGGGAGAGTGTTTAAAAAAAGAGAGCAAAGAGGGGGAGGATGTGTCGTATGAGCCCGCCGCTGGAGGGATGCCGGCGCTGGGGGAGTGTGGAAGAAGAGGAGGAGGAGGAGGAGGAGGAGGAGGAAGGGGGGGGGGGGGGGGCTCATTAACCGGTGCGAGATTGGAGCCTCAGTGGCTTGCTCGCATTCAACCACACTCGGCCTTTGATGAGGGCTGGATCCTCAAGCTCAATCAGTCCCACATGAGCACAACTGAGAGGGAGAGGGAGACAGAGAGGCCAGAACGACTGGGAGAGGGAGACAGAGGGAGACAGAGGGGGGGGGGGGGGGGATAGAGAGACTGAAGGAGGGATGGATGACAGGAAAGGAGTAAAGAGACAGGAAACGGTATGCTATAGAACAGGAGGAGCTGAGGGGGAGTGACGGCCCGAGGGGAAGAAAAGAGCAATAAAGAAAGCAAACGTCAGGATATGGGTAAACGGGTGCTCACAAAGAGCCACAGAGAACTGGGTTTTAGGGCTTTTCCTCTCTGAAAAACAAACTACTGTCCGGAATGAAATGGATTTTTTTTTTTTATATTACAAAAACATTTTTGCGGACACATGAGTCATTGTGAGGGAAAATTTGTAAAATTGAAACAATGAGAAGTTTGTGCCCGTACGTCTATTTGCATCACCCACAAAAGCATTACTGTGGACTGGATGTATCTCTTTATTTCTTTTCCTGTGAATTCAATTCGATGCAAGTTTCATTTGATCGAGCATGTGTTTGGAACGCGTTCTTGAATCGGCCTCTTGTTGTGTTCGATGCGTGTATTCACACATTCAGGTGTGGATGGTTGACAAAAACACAAGGAAATAAAGAAAACAGCCACAGTAAACACAGTAAAATAAAATTCTATAAAACATATACTGACCAGTAAAGAAACTACATAAACGTCGTAGTCGGTTGAATGAAGTGACAACACAATGTTTAAGGTTTGGTTTGGTTTCGGCAGAAAAAACAAAGAAGTGAAACATACTTTTTTCCTTTCAGGCTCATTTCCGAGTTTGTGTATTTTCTAACAGTTCTACCTGTTTCCGAGTCTCTTTCCCTATACTGTCTGTATACATTTATTCGCCCACTCGGTCTGAAACGCTCGGTTTCAGCGAGCAACTCCGGAGAAGCCCGGTCTGCGGCCTCCCGCGTCAGTGCCATGTTTTATTGACCCATCCATCGGCCCCGATCTCCTCCCTACGCACACTTTGTCGAGTGATAACACCACCTTACCGACCACTATTATTACAGTGGTGTGGTCATTATAAATCATGAACGGTCTCCCCTGGTGCTGAGGACCATGTTGATAAATGTAGTGGATAGACCTTGAGCAATGATTGTATGATTTCTTTTTTTTGGGCTAAATGTTTTGATACGTGTGCATGTGCGCGCACTTTGCAGAAGGAGAAAGACATAGATAGTGTGTGTGTGTGTGTGTGTGTGTGTGTGGCATGGCGTCACTGCCATGGACGAATGTGGCAGCATTTAGTGGTTCTCCTGAAAGCTCAGGTCTCTCTTTCTTTTCCTTTCTCCTTTGCTCTCTCGACACCACATCAGCACCAGAGGGCCACAGAGTCATTACCCAATTACTGCGTCTCTTCCAGAGGCCGTATTAAACCTATTCGGCCCCATCTGCCTCCGTCCCTTTCCCCTCTTTATACGCAGCGATCTGCCGGAACCAATTCATCGCTGCAGCCAAGAGGGTCACAATTAGTAAGTGTTTAACTGAATCCAAACGCGTCCCTCTCATTGATCCGCTGTGAGTTAGCGGGACGTAAACATTGACTTACCTAATGAAAGGCTATTATGCCTGGATAAAAATGACGTTGTCTTGTTGAGAAACACTGAGACAAAGAATCAACATGGAACAGTGAACAAATTGGTTTTATGGGATGTCCTGCCTGCGTAAAGGCAGGGAGGAGGCATGTGCAAAACGGGATGATGTTATCCGAACGATAACCTAAAGGCTGTATGTAACGCTACACTCTGCAGCTTAATCCCTTCCACCACTTGGCAGACGTATGGAGCTGAGGTTACTTTATTGGTTTCCCTAATTGGTGCCAGTTTCCATTTTCATTTCCAAAGATTACAGTGGCGTTGCACTCTGTTCACTCTGAGGGCATCCGTGATGTGTGTGTGTGTGTGTAGAGATAGAGAGAGATAAGAGCAGTGAGGCGGGGGGGAGTAAAAACACTGCTGTGCCGCATGTGTAAACGCACGCAGTGATGACTGTGCCTTGTTTCTGTTTATGTGTATAATGACTCATCAGTGATTGGTCGGGTCTGTGTGGTCAGTGATGGAGGACAGAGGGAACACTTTGCAGTAAGTGCATCAACGGGAAAGAACCTCTCTGGGGGAGGGGGGGGGGGGGGCCCGGGCCGAGGACAAGAGCACATCTTTTGTCCAATTGCAGGAGTACATTACACACAAATACACAAAACTCACCACAGCTCAGCACAAAAAGCCACCGTGGCGGAGGAGCAGAAATAAAAAAAAGGGAACGATTTGGATAAACACACGTGCGGAGGCTGCCGGAAAAGTAAACAAGGCAAAGAAATGTTTGGCTGGGACCAACGCATCGCTGGAGACGGTCGGAGTTGAGACGGAGGTATAAAACTGCATCAAAGCGTGTTGTTGGATCCACAAACGTCTCCTAATCAATATGTGTTTGGAGCAACGTGTAATTGCTCAAGGTCTGGATCATTGTGTAATTTGATATTCCAGCCGTGGCTATTGATCAAATGCCTCCAGCTCTCTCTCTCTCTCTCTCTCTCTCTCTCTCTCTCTCTCTCTCTCTCTCTCTCTCTCTCTCTCTCTCTCTCTCTCTCTCTCTCTCACACACACACACACACACACACACAGGGAGGGGCCAATCAGGGAGGATTCACTGCCCTACTGCTGCACCCACTGTGACCCATTATTCAGCAGCTCTTCCCTGCAAATGTGATAATTATATGCTTGCCCATTCACAGTACAGACCAAATATACAAAGCATGCTGCTTCTGTTTATTCTCCCTGTAATTCCTCTTTTATTTCCTCCAACACCGAGGTAATCCATTATAAACCAACGTTGTTACACCATTAAGCTGTTTCCTATGTGCACTATTATTTGGTGGCTTGTGAGCGGTAACTACTCGTACGTTTTTTTCAAAAAAGGAAAGGCCAGAGAATGTAGAACAATATAGAATAAGAATGTATGCACGTTTAGATCCATGTGTGTACATCTGTTTTTTGCGTGCGATCAACGTGCGCGTTCGAGTACGCATGGCTAGCGCGTGTGCGAGTGCGTAGGTACTTCCATGTGTTTCTAAATGTGTGTGTTTGTGTGTGTGTTGGCAAGCCATTGTGCGCAGCGGCGACCGCAGGGCCCCCTTCTCCCCCAACCCGCCACAACAAAGAGCAATTAAACGCCGCTGCCTTGCCAGCTGAGGAGCCAACCGCCAGCCACACTTCCACAAACAGGCAGATCTGTTTAAAACCAAAGGAGAGAAGCAATAAAAGCCAACCTACCGAGAGCAACCCCCCCTCCGATCCCCTTCCCACTGATTCAAACCAGAAGGTGACTGGCTGGCTTCACCCTATCGCTCACTATCACAGTTCAGGCGGCATTACCATCAGATGTGCAGTTTTACGTGTGTTATAAGACCCGCGCAGTGATGTATTACACATGGTTAGTGCATATTGACTGTAAAGGCCAGGAAAGTGGAAATCAACACGAGCGGCATCTGGGTAAATTTGTGATGTGTTGAAACACATTAATAAAGGCCAAGGTTTCATTCAAAACATAACTTTTCTTTGTATTACAGGGCTTTAAGATGTGAAAAATGAGCGGTTTGTTTCTTTCAATGAGGCTACTGCTCTACAGGACGCCTACATGGAACTGCAGCGTGTTTGTTTGACCAGTCAGAGATTCTTTTTTAGGATCCTGTTCGCTTCTTCACCACATTAAAACAGTGGAAATGTTAGCACATAGCATACCAGCTTATTTCTTTCTCTCATTTTTGGGCTTAAGTCTTTGCACTACTGCACATACTGTCTGTGTTTGTTTTTACTTGAGATGTTGCATGGATTGAAGTATTTTGATTGTAAAAGTAGATAAAGTGAAAAAATACAAGTCATACATAAAAATGTAGGACTAAAGTTTTTTTAATATCTGCAGGGTTTGAGCTAATTAATTTACTGTTGATTTAACCAATTGCAATGCATGATATTACACAGACCAATCAAATGTGTTGCATGAAAGCGTTTAATCTTTTTACTGGTTCCTGTATAGCTGTCGGGACAAATGTAAAAAACATTTCCCTCTGAAAGGAGGTGGAGCGTAAAATATACTCAAGTAAAGTAGTGTTGAGAGTATTGCATGATAAATACCTCAACATTATACTTACTGTAAACTACAAGAGAAATGCATTTAGTTCCATTTCCCAACATTGGACAATCAACGGTTTGACGTCAATAAGTGAAACTGCATGTTTTAAATTGTTTTGTAGATATCAACACCACTGTTTCATTTCATGAAGGTGAATCAATCAATAAATTAACAAATCCGATAAATAACACACCAAACACGGCCGCGTTTGTCGGGTTTTTGTAAAAATCACAGATCACAAATACAAGTCTCGATGGACTCTTATTTTTTCTGCATTCTTTCCTTGATCTTATTCCCCGTCTTGTTTCCCTGTGACCCCAGCAGAGGGCGGGAGTGCAGGAACCTGCCGCGAAAGCAGCGGTGGAGCTTGTCGTGGCCCCTGGCCCCGGCCCTGGCCCGGCCCATCCTGGTCCGGACCGGCCTGGGTTCAGCGTGGGCCGCATCGCGGTGTCTCTGGTCAGGCAGCCTGGAGCCCTTGGGCGCTGGCAAGGGGCGCGGGCGTCCGGGAGGGGCCCCCTCAAAAGCCATCTACGAGGGGGCCACACCCACGCGGCCATTACGGTGGAGGCTGTTCTGGGCTTCTCCCGAGGCCGCCCGCCTGCCATTTTTAGAGCAGCAACAGAGTAGACCACATGCTGTGGCTTCAGGCAAGTGGGGGGAAGGAAGGTTTCTTCTTTATTTTGAGTCAAAGCATCATGGGCTTTGGGAGAGTTTCTACATTTTGCACTGCAGTAGACTCCGTCCGGGGTGAAGGAATTGTGTGAATTTCCCATCTTGTTTCCTGATAAAAGCTTTTTCACAGCTTTTTTTGTTCAGGGACACCTCTCCAGTGAGGTAAAGCTGCAGAAGCCCGCACCTTCAATCCGTGTGTTTTAAGTTGAGTGGTTTGATCTCCCAGGCTTGAAAGAATATAACCGAAAGAATTAAAGTTAGTTCCAAGTTCTTGTGTAACATGCGATGTTTGGTACTTTTAGTCCTGCGCAGTCTCCCTGTGTTTCTCAGGAGTGTGTGTGGGTGAAGCGTTGGGTGGTCCAAAGGAGAGAAGACATGAGCTTCCTCTTGCACACATATGGTGCGGCTTGGCCTTTTTGTTTTGATTTGAGGGGTTTTAGGTCATACGTATTAAAGTCCCCTTTAGGTACGGCCTGCTTATTTTACCTACCTATAATGTCCTTCTATTTCTGTATGGTGTGCCCAGCCCACACCTTGCACATATTCTAAGAGTTCCCAAAGCCTCTTTCCTGCTCCGGCCTGCTGCACATTCCCTCTGAAGATTTTCCATTTATCGAGCAGCACTCTTGACAGTTTTGAGCGCTGCTTTAATCCTAAACCCCTCTGTTTTGATCCCCGCTCTCTCTTCTTGATCAGTATCAGCAGGAAGTCCCCCCATCAGTCTCCTCTCCAGAGGAGGAAACGCAAATCAAGAACACTTCACTTCTGTTCCACACAATCACTCAATAGACGGAGACATCCGATACTCTTGGTCACCCGTCTAGAACATAGAGACAAACACACTCCTTTGACCCACTTAAAGATATTATCCTTTTCCCGCAGCGCAAAATGTTTCTCATAAATAAACAGTCCACCAGACCACATCGTTATAGCGCTAACACATCAAATATAAAGCATTGAAGAATCCCCTGTTAGGAGTAAAAGATATGCAGGGATGGAGTCTTTGTCTCGTAGGCTGCAGACCATGGAGTAATATTTACGTACCAAAGCCTGTAAAAGTATAAGCAGTGGTGGAAGACCATTAACTGAAGTCAAAAGGCCAATTTATAATGTTCAATACGTAGAAGTCCTACCTAAATAAAAATATGCTGCTATCAGCCAATACGTACTCAAACTGTCCCATGCAACTGATATAAGATCATAGTTAGCAGTTTGACAATAATGATGCGATTAATAGCATTTTACTGTCGGAGATGATTGGGGTGGGGTTTTAAAACATACATTAAGGTAGTATTCTCTATGGGTCACAAGATAAATCTGAGTGGTTGTGAGATCATTCAATGTATGAAAATATATAATTAAAGAAAAGAAGGAATACCATAAAACGTATCTCTCTTCCATTGTATTTATCCAATGAAACAAACGCTTATATATTTGAAACAAAGATTTTTTTTTGTACGTTTTAAAAAGTAAAAACAACGCAATGTCAATAAGTAACTTTCAAATACATACATAAAAAGTACCCTACAGAGTAGCAACATTTGAAAATACTCAAGAAAAAAACAAGTAACTCAAGAGCATACTTAAGCGTAGGGAATAAGCGTCTAGATTATTATTCAATTTAAGTTGTATTGAAGTGTTTTATGAGACTGTCGGCTGACATAATTGTAGGAAACAAACTATTTCTGCATTAAAAAAACAATATTGTAATGTCTGACCATTTTAATCAAGTTAAAGATAAATAAGCACACGCAAGAGGGGAGTTCATTAAATGTAGGAAGTTAGACGGAAGTTATTTCCAGGGCGAGGAGACCAGAGATGACTGCTGGTGGCACTCACGCGACACATGGAACAGATCACACGTCGCATGGATGGAGTTGGATTTGCCCCTACGAAATAAAATAACCCAGAAAAAGAAAACCTCAATTTACTCCCTTTAAAAAAAAAAAATCCCTCCCCTGCTTTTGACGGGGCTCCACCAAGGAGTAATGAGCTCCCACCCAAACCTCAGCACCAGCTGCTGTCAGGGTCTGGGGGCACTGACTAAATATGCATGAACCAGGAGGGGGGGGGGGGGGTGGGGGGGGGGTTGAAGGCTGCAGCTCTGTACCTGCCGACACAAGAGTGTTCAATAAGAGTTAACATGTGATGGCAAAAAGCAGCTCATTTATTAGCTTCACTGATGACTGATACCTCAGTATGTATATTAACATTGACTTACATACACAAGTACAATGAGTGTTTGCTGGATTGTGAACATTTGACATTGTGAACATCTTTACGTGAACGGACAATCAGGAAGTGCCAGATGCATCTAAATTATAGTCTGTTGAGTGTGCTGTAGTGAACTCTCACAATACTGGACCCGATAATAATATTGTTCGGCATTTAGATCGAACAAAAAAGATTCAGGTTGAAAAATGGCCTTAAACTGGCCTTAAACTGGCCTTGAAGTCTGAGCGTAAACATCATTTGTACGGCCATGATTTGGTATATTTACCATTTTTCAGACTTCAAACATAAAAATCAGTTTAACAGAAACCCGGTTAGTGTGGGGATAGATTAGAAAAGGCTTTTTTCTCAGATGCAGTATGAATATTAAGGATCCGTGTCCAACCATCTCACACTGCATGTAACGTTTCTCCTGAGACATGATGCAGTGTCCAGTAAAAATGCGCAGGACTCTTCAAAGTCCCCCTCATTTTACAAAGTATGTATAGAGAAATATTGAAAGAGACTTGTCATTGCACCATCCCGAGCAATTGCATGCATGACGCCTGTCGGGGTCATTAGGTGGCCGCAGGTCTCCTCTACAGACGGGGAGATTACAGGCCAGATGTCGGTTTGTATACACCAAGAAGGCGGTGGACTTGGATTTGTTTTTGGGAGTCGATGGACTTCTGTGTTTCTAAAGCTGATACTTGCGTGTCATACTCCACACAGCAACATTCGTGATCCCGAAGTGGGACGATAACTCAAGTCGATCTGCATAAAGTATACGAAAAGTTAACAAAAAAATGAACGTCTCCCCAGTGCCATGTGGGATCGTTTCTGACGTGTGGTCACCGAGACATCACAGTGAGAGAGGCTTCTATTTTGCCGGGGCCCGGAAATGATGTTGCTCCTTCAAAACAATATGTGAAGTTGCAGTACACGCTTCATTTCTATTTGCATTTACATAGAGAAAGGACGACTTCCGCCTCGTTGTCTGGGGACTGGATTTGCTCCGTCAGAAGGTTGAAATTACTCGAAACCATCAGCATGCCCCAAAGTAGAGCCCATTTGAGCCGGTCAGGTCATTTGAATTAAAAAGCATGTTATCGCTTTTTTTATGTCGGACTCAAAAAGGCACAAGTGACATTATCAGCAGCGTCAACAGCAGTGCAAATGAACACGGTATTCACTGGCGCGTTGTATAAACCACCGCCCTGTTCCCCACTCTCCCCATCTCTCCCAGTCTGTCTATACGTCTCCCTCTTCCCCCCCCCCCCCCCCCCCCCACGTCTCTCGCTCGCTCTTTTTCCGTTGACAAGCTCTCCGAATCTTTGACCACACAGCCTGGAAAAATAGCACAGAGTCATGCTGCAAGGCAAGTCTATCCCTGACCCTGATTCCCTTTCACCACATTTCCATCAGCAGCAAAGTAAAACACATCTAATCATTTCAATTTTCCCCCTCCGTCGCAGTATTATTAACATTGTTAATTTTCTGAGGGTTGCAGCCCAGAGGGGAATGAAAAGGGAAGTGCATTACGGCGAGATATTCCATTGATCTACCATTATAAACACTTACTTGGTTGCTGTAATAGCCTAATGATACCTAGAGGCCAGTTTAATACAAATGCAGAAAACAGAAGGACATTAACCCCCTTAAAGAAAGATGCTTTTAAAAACCGAGCATGTGATGCCGATGTATACACGGTCCAACATCTAAGGAGTCACACTGCAATCTTCCATGCTAGTTTTCTACAAAGAGTAACGCACATTCGCATGCAAGCCATATATGGATGATTCAAGAGGTAACGAAGCACGGAAACAAACCCCGGAAAGAAAGGAGGTCGAGGTGGACACGGGAGAAACACAGGACCTTCCCCCAGAATAATTAAAGCAAATTGATCATTGATCATTATGTAACTTAAGCAATTCCACTTTGGTTTTTTAGTTGAAAAAAAAAACACAGCGGAGGCTCACGTCAGCACGCCGATCAATGCTGTTGATTGAAAGAAAAAATAGACCAAAATATGCCATCGTAAGATGTTATACAAACCGCTGCATGACCATACTTTGATTTAACGCAGTCTGAAATAAGCAGAATGAGGCTTTTATCAGGAAATGGCTGATCAAAGAGCAACTTGAGCAGGGCAGGCATTCATCACCTGGGTTTGTGTCACAGTTATCAATACCAGGTTCTACAGACTCATTTAATCAAACTCAAAAGCTGAATGAGGCTTGATACCCGAGCCCAGTGAGAGGGGTGTAACGCCGCCGTCGTCTTCTTCACACACTCGAGGCTCCTCAACAAACAGCGTATCCCGTTTAAACTCACCACTCGCTTTATATTTTTTACGATGCCAACGGCAAAAGGTCAAATATGCTGAGAAAGGGAGGAGTAGTCTGTCACCTCGATGGGAAAACTAACTGTGCTCTCACTGCCATCACTTTGATCAAAATTGCAACTCTGAGTTGTTTTTTTATTTAGAGCTGAGCAATTAGCAGAGGAACAATTCAACCAGATGGTTTGCACGGAAAAGTTGACCTCTGGTAAACGCTCTCTACCAAAAGTTTCCTTTAGAATATAAAGAAACCAACAGAATACACAAGACACGTATGACAAGGATTTGGATTTCCTCATCATTTATTTTTAAAAACAATAAAATACATTAGAAAAATGTATCTTTTCTTGATGGTTTTTTAAAAAGTCCACAGTCGGGTATAATCAGGACATTGAACCTTAAACCTTGAACTTTGAACCTTGAACACAACTTTTGGCAAAGGAGGGTTAATTGTTGTAAGAACTTTAAAATGTGGAAAAAGATTTAAGCTCTTTAATTCGGGCCTCCGAAGAAGCTGTGCTGTAACCAAGATTAAAAAGGTCCCTGTGCAACATGCTTACTTTATATGTTTGCCTTGAATTGCCTCGATAAAGCAGCATGAACCAGAAGGCTTTGAAAACCACTAAATGTTGAAAAAGGCCCTTTCTGTTAATGCAACAAACACATGTCGTTTGTTGCATCCAAACCGGTTAAGGCTAATGAGCTAACAGCAACACTACAAAAACCTGCAGCTACTAATACAACTGATAGCTGTCATATGCACAATGACTATGCAAAACATATAATCAGCCCCAGGGGGGGGCCTGATGGTGCCCACCCAAGGCCCCGAGGCTCATCAAGCCTGCAGCGCCTAGTGTACATAACCAAAAAATCTAAACCACACACAGCAGAAAATAGTAAATAGAGCAGAGAAAGCTTTTTGAAGAGGCTGTTAAGAGCTTAACGCGTTCTCTAATTATAGATCTAACTTGCTCTCTTTTGAAGACAACTGTAAATGGGAGCACGCCAAAGTTTTAGATTACTACAAGTCTTATAAAAACTGGAAAAGTGGTCCATCGCGGACCACTTTTGTGGCAATATAGAAGCTTTTATTCCTCCCCTCTCATTTCACTTAAGTGTAAAACATTAAGCATTAATGAACGCTAAGAAGAAAAGGAACACTTCACTAAAAGCTTTACACCAGTAACACACCATGTGTGAAATGAGAGGGCAGGGAAATGCCTAAAAAAGTGTGAAAAGGCTGCCACGTATAGCACATGTATCTGGATGGGGACCCATAGAAGGACAGGCGGGACACATAGACAGACAGGGAGATGAAATACACGTTGTAATATTTGACCTTTTTTGATACTATGTCTTGAGTTCATAGGATTAAATGACTGCAAACACAACCCTGTAGCAGTGACATTGTATTGGGCTGCATGTAGCAGCCTTTGTTCTACTACTAACACCACTTCTGGAATAAGAAAATAAAGGGATGAAGGTCAGTTGGAGAGCAGACTGCCAAATATAGCCGCTTTGTTCATGTGAGGGCCAGACTCTCCAGAACGACAAGCCCAACTCTGACCATGCCCTGTAATTGAGGAGAAAATAAGGACAGAAATTACATGTTTATTTTTGACAACAATTTTAATCTTCTGTGCTCTCCTTCACAAAACGAGACGCCCACAAAAACGCCGCTAAGAATCCGTCTCACCCGAGACTGAGGGTTGACTTTTTGACTCTTTCAAATGAAATTCTATATACTACATGTATCTATTTAAATGTGCTGTATCTTGAGTCGATGACAATTGACATCGCACAATTTAATAATAACATAATGAGTAAGTTCATCTTTTAGCTTTAGTAGCATATCACTTCTCAGTTCATAGAGTTTTATATTATTATTAAATATTCTTGTTGGGAACTGTGATTCAATATTCTTTGTTTACTCATTTGTGACAAAGATGTCACACAAAATGAATGAAAGTTATTGACTATTAGCTTGAGTATACATATGTACGTATGTACATTTGTTTAGTATATAAATCCCAGTATTTGATCAACTTAAAGATTCATAATAAATGAAGTATGAAGTATGGAGTTATTATTCATATTGAAGCTTTAAAATGCTTTACATTTCTTTCCCACCCGGAGACCACTGCCTTTAGCTTACATGGAGTTTGGGGATGGAATATATATAAATGGTAAATCAAAAAAAAGACATACATGTTTTCCTCTGAAATATTTCTAAACACAACTCAAAAATAAATAAAATAAATTAGACAAGTATAAAACTGTACCTTGCAGCCGTCTTTGGCTGAGACTGTTCTTCATCTTTTCATCAAGTATTTTATTTTTGGGAAACAATCATCCCCTGATAATTTGGCTGTTTGAATTCATTTTATTTGATGTGATAATCTCTGCTTTATTTTATTTAATGGCTTGATCCTTTCCTGCTTAGCTTGTCTTTGTAGTTCAGTCTCTCACCATTACAGTTAATCTCTATAAAGGCAGTTAACTGCATTTGAGAATATTGGAAACAGGGAGAGGTTTGAAGTCGGTATAATAAAATCTCTTATAGAAACCACAGACTCGTTTAGCTTCATTTTTTGATTCATGCGACAGAGGCCGAGGCTACTTGTTACTTCGTTATTTTTCCTCTCTCAGGAGAACAACAACAGAGACCTTTTTCATTTATTATTTAGCAACGTGTCAAACAGCAGGAACACAATTTACAGCATGTCTAAATCTGTCATCTGGAAAGATCATTTTCTGTGAGATGGTGTTAAACTTTCCCTTCCGACTCCACTAGAATAATCCCGGTGGAAAAAATAATGCCAGTGAAACTGAAATAACGTCCAGGCGGTGATTGATGAGTAACCCATTCATGCATTTATCTTGAAAAATGATTCGACGCTCTCTGTTTGGGGAGGTGGGATGTCCTCTTTCTATCCACCAATCTCCTTCCAGTCCCCCTCTATCTCTGGGTTTGCATTGCCTCTTAGCGGTCTTCAAAGAGCCCAAAGGCTGTAATTAGGGGGGCGGGCTTCCCGTGCCTCAAAACACTTCCCCGCGTGAGTGCCCAACTTCTTCCAAACTGTCCCGGGACTCCGAGCTGTGCTTCTCCTGCTCCCCTCAGCTTCCTTAGGATTTAGTTTCTCAGGGATGGCCGCATCTATTCTGGAGGTAGGGAATGCAATTGTAAGTAGAATCTTTTACCTTCTTAATTTTCCTTTAATGCAAACTTAACTATTACGATGTTTAAATTCCAACTAGACATTATATTAAAGTGATGGTGTTGTTAGTTGAATTGAGGAAACCTAAAGCCTGGTTTGGTTTGAAGGGGTTTGAAGTCTGGAGAAGAATCACAGATTACTGATAATCAATATGTGACAAAACAAGATAATGAAATTCATAATGCGCATTATTAAAGAAAGACCTTAGGTCTTAATGTGTGATTTCAAAGAAATGCAAAGGTGGGCTGCTGACACAACTCACGTCTCTTCTTGGCAAAAGCTTCCCATATCGATGAGCAAATTTATGAGTTATCTCACATGAAAGGTTTAAATACAATATATAGTCTGTGATGAAACATGAAAGCTGGGATGACCCCAGCTGTTTGGAGGAGAAGGAGAGGACAACTAACAATAACCTCTGAAACAAGAGTTGGTCTGAATAGAAAAACTATGCTACAAAGCTGATATGTTGTGCTACGGTGTTTAGTTGACACATGGAAAAGGGAAATACAACAAAAAGTATCTATAGGGAAATGCTTTTGTTAGTAAAATGTGGAGAATTCTTAGATTTCCAAATAGAGAAATGAATAATCTAAATGAAATGTAACTGAAAATCAACTTTATCTGAAATTTAAACAGCACAATAGCGAGATCATGGACTACCGGAGAAAAGAAATACAACTCTGGATCACTGCGATAAATAAGACACGGTTAATAATCCCGTGGCTACACATTAATAACGTAGGTTTAAATATGATGGACAGATGGTCAACGTATAAAGCAAACTTTAAAGCAAAATGCAGAATAGCTTGTGGTTTTAAGTGAAACAAAAGACTTTGGGAATTCCTCCTTTGCTGAGCCGAGCAGATCTTACAAAAGCATAAACATTCACTGCTGGAAATTGCTCTGACCACCTTGAAAACGGAGCGAGCAGGAAAACCCCACGGTGGCAGTCTGACATGCGTTTTTTATTAGAGTTGACACTGACAGAAGCAAGCAGCCATTTCCTGCAGACAGACGGTCTTATTTGCTGCCTTGTCTCCTCCCCTCCAGGAAGACGCACGCTATGGTTCCAGTCCTCTGGCTATGTTAACGGCTACCTGCAACAAGTTTGGCAGCACAAGCCCCCACAGAGATTCGGCTACACCCGGTAAGATCGGCAGCGCTATTCCTGTAAAGAAACCCTACAACATGACCTCTGACCTTCAGACAGCTAAGAACGGACGCACCGCAGACGGCAATGGCCTGGCGGACTCCTACACTGGCTCCTTCACCACAGCTGGAGGAGGAGGAGGAGGAGGAGGAGGAGGTGGCGGGCTGCTCACCCCCAACGGAAGCCCCCCTCCTTCAGCCGGAGGCTACACTACAGAATATAACCCTTTCTCCCACTCCTTCCAAACGTCCATGTCCCAGGACCCATCTCTTCTAGTGTCCAAGGCCCACGCTACGGCCGACTGCCTCACCAGTGTCTACACCTCGCTAGATATGACACACCCCTACGGCTCCTGGTACAAAGCCGGCATCCACCCCGGCATCACGGCTGCTCCGGCTAACGCCACGTCCTCCTGGTGGGACGTCCACCCCAACTCCAACTGGCTGTCGTCATCCCAGCCCCAGGCGGACGGAGGCCTCCAGGCCTCCCTGCAGCCCGTAACCCAACAGGCCTCCCTCAGCCCGCAGTTGTCCAGCTACGGCACCGACTTTACACAACTCAACCCGGCTCCTTACCCCTCCGTGGGGCTGGGCTCCTCCTCACACCTCCTCCAGCCCTCCCAGCACATGCTGCCCCAGGACATGTACAAGCCGAAGCCCGTGCAGAGTGCGGGGCTGATTGAGAGCCCCATGGGCTTGAAGCCCGCCCGGGGATCGGGGGGCTACAGTGGAGGGGGCGCGCCCACTAGGTCCTCGTGCGACTGCCCCAACTGCCAGGAGCTGGAGAGGCTGGGGGCGTCGGCCGCGTCCCTGAGGAAGAAGCCGGTCCACAGCTGCCACATCCCAGGCTGCGGGAAGGTCTACGGCAAGGCCTCCCACCTCAAAGCCCACCTGCGCTGGCACACCGGCGAGCGACCCTTTGTCTGCAACTGGCTGTTCTGCGGGAAGCGCTTCACCCGCTCGGACGAACTGGAGAGGCACGTGCGCACCCACACGCGGGAGAAGAAGTTCACCTGCCTGCTGTGCAACAAGCGCTTCACGCGCAGCGACCACCTCTCCAAGCACCAGAAGACCCACGCGGATTCTGCGATGCAGGGCAAAGCCGTGGCGGTGGAGGGGGAGACGGATCCGCGGAGCGAGGAGACCGCGGAGCTGAACGCCAACGCTGTGAGCACCAATCCTGCCGCTGACCAAATCACCAATGGGGACGACAAAACGGGCACACCAAATGGCGTGGAGAACAGCAGTGGACTGTTGGAGATCTGACTTCATTAAGTTTTCTATCTAGTACCGTTTGAGGCATGAGGTTTTTTTTATTTTATTTTTTATGGTGGAATAATTCCCCTTTTTTTGGTTTCAAGACATCAAATCATGTTTGAAATGACTTGATGAGTGAGCATGTTGCAGCTAGCATCGTTTTCATCTGGTCCAAATACAGAAATATGAGCAAGCCAGCTAACGCAAACCAATGCACAAATGTACACACACAGACACATATGAAAAACCAAGCCGTGGTGTACATGAAAATGAATACAACACGCACATGTGCAAATACTAAAGCACAGATATACATGTGCAAATGTGCAAGAATATATAATGCATATACACGCACACACATACAAATAAACACAGTCACGCACACATTTTCTGCCTCTAAAATGAGGCCGACCACTGGGGAAATGTAATACGCGAAAGCAGAAGGAAAAGAACTCCGAAGCCACAAAAGCAAAGTAGTTTTAAAATGAGACTTATGGTTAGGATGATGGAGTTGAAGGAACATTGCATGACTGGAGAGAAATCTGATTTACAGCTGTACTTTGATACTTATGCATTATTCCTGAAACAATCAAAGCACAGTCTTTTTTACTGCTTCTTGTTGCCAAAGACATTTTGATTTAAAGGGTTTTGCATTTTACTTTTTCTGTTTGCTTCTGACGATGTCTAATTTAATTTCACATTTACATAAATAATCTAATTTATGTCTTAAATTATACACATGGGAGATCATCTTGCGTCCTGCAGGAAAAAATAATGCCTGAATAAACGCAAAGATGGTAATAGGTGGCCAATAAGAAAATAAAATGCATTAAATTAAAACATTTTTCTTATTTATTAGTTATAACGTGGAGTTTTGGCTACGTATGTTTTTAAAGATGTATTTATAGATCTTGAAGTTAGATGTACGTGTAAACTATTTCTATATAACCTTTTAATTGTGAAATCTTCCACACCTGGCAAAGAAATGATTAACAAGGGCTTCTCCTTGTTTTTACATACTATATATTTACAACAATATATAGATATTGTAGGGTGTGTTATTTTTCTACTTTTTTTAATCTATTTTCTATATTTTATGTAGCTTTCCAGAATGAAAAAGATCACTATGTTGCATCAGTATAAAAAGAAACATAAGAGCATGAATTGTTGTTGATAGTTTTGCTCATAAAATTAAACTACCACTGTTTGCTGACTTGTTGTGAAATGAGTGTATGAGATACTGTAAAGCATTACGCCTCATACAGGTTGATATTTTGTAAAAGTTGTGGTGTGAAATCATGACAATGTAAAGTAAAGACATTTCAAAAGCGTTTTCTCTACTGGTGTTATTTCTCTCTTTGGTGGCAACATTTTAAAATGCATAAAATAAGAGGCCGTCAATCGCTCTCAGGGAGGGTGAAGCTCACTCCTCATCCTCTCTCCTCATCTCATCCTCTTATTTTCCAATCTTACTATATTTCCAACCCACCGTGGCCAACCAAATACTTTCATTATCTTTTGCAGCGCAAACAAAGCCATCCGCTGACGTGAAGTCTTAGCTCCACACAATGACCCCCTTCCCGAGAGCCACTGTAGTTACATTCAAAACAATTACTCCACTCTCAAGCTTTCAGAGGGGTAATTACTGAGAGCGATGCTCCAACCGAGTCAGAAGAGAGGAGAGGACGGGATTAGGACATGGGGAGTTGTGGCTGTATTGTTTATTGAGGGAGGCGGTCCGAACAAAGGACCCCAATTAAGCCAGGATGCAGGACGCGATGTGATGTGAGATACGAAGAGAGAGAAGCTGCGCTTATACCATCAAGCCCTTCAAGATGCCGTGCTGCCACCGCGGACAAACAAGTTAGTGGCACGACAAGTGGAACCGCCCGTCTTCATGTCGGGTCATTCAGGTCATGTTGCCGACCAATAAAAATACTAGAGCTGGGTGGATTAACCCAAGACTAAAAGAAGCCTTTTACAGCTGATGGTTTCAAGTAAATGATAAGCAGGTCAAACTATTTCAGCAAAAATGTTGAAATTCTTATCCCAGGCAACCTTCTTTTAGCTGCATGATTTTACCAGCTGTAAAAGCAACAAGACAATAAAATGCAGCCAGTTACATCACAGCAGTGTGGACCTGTGCAGTTGGAACCCCCCTGAAGCTGAAGTGATGTAACATTTACACTTCCCCGGGCTGCATGGTTCCAATTTCGGGGCTTCTAATGAGCTGTAGTTGAGGTCAATTTATATAAAACGTCCCGGGGCCGACTCTGTCATCAGGGGCCGACATGTTTATGGTGGTCTGAAGTGGGCGCACGGTTGAGTCCACAACATTAAAGGCTAACAGTGGGAGTGGGGTATGGGTAGGGTGTGTCGGGCCAGTGACTGGGGGTGATGGGGGAGAGAGGAGGGGGGGGGGGTTAAGAAGATGGTCAGTGGCTTTTAAAACCTGCTCGTGGTATTTTCTGCTTTTCTTTAAAAAAAATACATCCCCTTAGCAGTGGTGGTGGTGGTGGTGGTATACTGTAGGCTTACCTTTATTCTTACTTCTTTTATTTAGAAAGCCAGGAAACATTAAGTGTTGCTTCGAATAAGGCCATAAAAAGAAAAATATACATGCCGTGACACATAGCGGCAAAAGAAGAAGCTGGACAATCTGTTCCATATGGTTTGCCCACTTGTGCCCCCCCTGTACTCTTTTTACAGAAATCCCTGCAATACACAGACTTGTTAGGACTCTAACGGTTATTCCAGAGGACGCCAGACACACGAGTTAAAGCCATCACAAATTTCCCATTTCCCAACCTTACACGACGAAGCCATTTTTTGAAACGTTCACTCAAGCAATGTTTAGTTTAGCCATGAGACTTGAGGAGTTCCATGAACCTGCGCCTGATGAATTACTCCGGTTTAAACTCTCCAAACTTCCAGCTGTTTTTTTTTTTTTTTAAACAGGGGAACGACTTATCGGCATGTGTTGAAGAAAATGCTAATGAATCTCCTCTTCCTGTTATTAACTGGTCCTATCTGAATAGTCGAGTAAAACAATGGCACTGTGCTCTGAGATGGCCACAGGCGCCCCCGGGGAGGGCGGGTGCAGGAACGCAGGACAAAGGCACAGGTGTCTGCAGGTGTGACTGGGGACTCTGTGGCAGAGCGGGAGGAAGAAAGGGAAAAGAATGTCAGCGGGCCCAGAGGCCGTGAGTAAGAAACGAGATAAGGCCAAAGGTTAACTGAGCCGAGTGAGCGGTAAAGGAGCCCAAGAGGAAAACCGAATAGATAAGAGAGGGTAATAGGTAAAAAGGTCAGGCTATCATCCAAATCATTTGAATTTGTTAGGAAACAGCTCCATGTTACTGGAAATCACAGCATCTGTCTCTTCAGAAGATTTCTTGGACCAGCTGATGGCTTGTTACAGTGGTGATGGAGGTTGAACCGCCTCCCCTCTCACTTCAGACAGGACATACTGCAGCCTGTGTGGCTTGTAGCATCAAACATGGAGCGCTCTTTATATTTCCGGCTCTAATCATGTAATGTCGGAGCCCATTCTAGCGCAGAGCGGCCTTTAAAGTTTAAAGGGAGTCCTCCCTCGCTGCCCGGTGATCCAAATGCGGCACTAAACGAGGCCATTTTGTTTATAGGAACTGTGGGAGGGTTGTGGGTGACTCTGTGCCCCTTTAAAAAGATAATATGCTTCCCATTTAATGGCCTCCGGATGACAAATTGCTTCCAGGGGAAAATTTAGTTAAGAAAACTGCATGTGTGACACGTAAAGACATATCCACCCTACTTAGGATGTTTGACATCCATAAATCAATTACTCAGCAGTAGCTGCAGTGAGGATTTATCTATTTCTTATTATCTATAATAATCAAGCCTGCATATGAGGCATTTATAAAGTGCATTCATGGCCTCTTCCATGTACGATTAGGGTATATTTACTATTTACTGACAAAAAATGAATGTTTTCAAAGACAGTTTGGATATGACTCACTTTCCTTTTGAACATGATGGAAGGTTTTTCTTTTTTTCATTGAGCACTAGCCTCATATCTCCTAGAGGTGGTTGCAAATACCTGTAGAAATATGGAAAGCACCCGTAAACAGTTACTTCCTTTTGAAAATGCCTTCTATCGTAATGGCATTCTGACCGAAACCCAACCCAAACCATTCCTGTTTGTGTTTTTTTACGCCACCAAATTTAAATGAAGGGAGAGACAATGCAGAAAAGGGGGAGGAGGATTTGTGAAAACACTAAACCCTCAGGAGAAAAGTTTGAGAAAACACAATCACACAGACCAGCATCTTAACAATACAGCAGTAAGTGAGAAAAAGGGGTCGCGGCGAAATAGCAAATGAATCTGGATTTGGATCTACTGAATGAGGAAACTGAAGAAGGAAAAATATGGAGGAAAGAAGGGGGGAGAGAGAGAGAGAGAGAGAGACAGTAAGACAGAGAGTCGAGCTGCAGGAGGAGAACTGAGTGATTCGGGTTGGAAGTGGGAGCCTGGGTTGGCAGGGTTTTGGTGGAGGAGTGTGGTGGTTCAGAAGTCCTCCAGCGCGAGGCGCCAGTGTGTCCGGCGGGGGCCCTGACCATGAGCTGCCTCACCCCCCCAGAGCCACGGCCACAAACCCCTTCTCCCCCTTCACCACCAGCACCGCCACCCATCCAACCCAAAACCCACTGGCAGGCAGCGCTTCACTGAAGCTGCTGCTGCTGCATGTTTATTTAATATTCTGAAGAAATTGAAATATCTTTGTGGGTTCAAACACATACATACGCAATTACACATCACTCACCCGCACACACACACACGCACGCACACACACACACACACACGTGCACGCACACACACATGTACGCACACATTCACACACATTACCGCCACAATATATAAATAAATAAAGTCAAGCAAAAACGTTCTCTTGATCCGTGGCCAACAACAGTCTTGGAGAAAATCTTTTTCAAATGGTGTTTTCAGAAGCGTAGAGAGGGAGGAGCGTGAATGTCTGACACTGCGTGTTGCCTGAGCGTGCGGCGTGTCTCGAACCAACTCCCACCGAGGGGAGAGAGAGAGAGAGAGAGAGAGAGAGAGAGAGAGAGGGGATATTTGACAAACAATAAATAGTTCCCATTTGACACGAACAGGGTAACTGTAGCAAATAAATAAGGTGGAGAAATACTAACATTTGGCATGTGAAGCAATGTAGCAATTATGAGTGTGTGGTCTGTAAAGGAGAGCAAGTATATGAGGTGTTTGTGAAGTGCTAAATGAACAAATGTGAACGCGAGTTGAGTATATTCATAGAGGGCCGCACACACGCACACACAATCCGTGAGGAGTTTCTGATCATTACAAAGCAATTCCTTCAGACAAAAAGAATCCCTTAAACAGCCTCGGGTTTGGGGGCTTCATGCCATCCCCCCTCCTGTCTCCTCTCTCCTCAAGAGCCACCAACCATCGGGTGCTGCCAAAAATAACACAGGAGCGCCACTCGAACCCGCGCCTCACCACAGCGCAGCATGGCTGCAAGGGAAGGGATCAAAACACACACAAAAAAGGAAACACATCATATTATGGAAGGAGGGAAAAAGAGCATACATACAGCTCCGCGCTTCAAGATATCTACTGATGATTTTGGCAACCCCAAGAACCACACTAATGCTAATGCGGCAGGCCAAGACAGGGAAAAGGAAAGTGTGTTTGTGTATGGGTGTGCGTGTGTGTGTGTGTGTGTGTGTGTGTGTGTGTGTGTGTGTGTGTGTGTGTGCGTGCGTGCACACATCTTGGATGTACTAGCTGCTCAGATGATATTAATTTCCGATTTCATTCAGTCAGTGATTCAACCACAAACGCAATAAAAAGTCATTTCACATCTTTTACACGATCATGTCATAGGTCAATAAATCCGGACTGTGAACTGACAAATGAGCGAAACAAGACTTTTAAACGCTGAAAATATGAATAATGAGCGGCAGGGGTGAACCCTGGTCACAGCTAAATCATGTTTTTTTAATTGTCTTTCGGAGAGTTCAGTTTGGAGAGAATTTTACTCATTGTCAAGGCCAGTTCAGTAAGTATTGCACTTGGCAAAAAGTGCTGATCCACACTGACACGCTGATGCCAGTGAATGAAGCCATCAGGATCCTCGCTCTATTTCAACGGTGGCCAGCGAGCAAACCATCGCGGGATTAATAGTCGAGCCACGGAAATAATGGAAGTGATGGAAATTCTACTGAAATATTTGATGGAAGTGCTGCTGTATTAGTTGAGAAGGAGGTTCTGGAATCCAAAAGGATTTTAATGGTCGGCCTATTCGACCAGGAAAGGGGATCCAAACTAAGCAAAGGCAAAATTAGAGACGTCGGTCCTAAATCTTTTTCTATTCATACAATAAACAAATCCCGAAGGGACACTTCGACGTGGCACATGGAGCAGACGGATTTCGAACCGCCAACCTTGCAGCTCCCAGCGCATCACTCTACTCCACCATCACCTAGTGAATGTTGACTACATCTGGATCTGTCATTTTAACTGCCTTATTTTATTTAATATCTTTATCTGTGTTATTTCACAACAGTGTAGTTTTGTAGCTTGGTTTTGAAAGTTGCCATGTATTTGTCGTTACCAAAAATATGATAACCTTTTAAAGTATTTTCATTAGACAAACCAGTTTAACCCGGGTCCAAACCCTTGTTTTCAGGGTTTCAGCATAATCACTCTATTAAACATTACATTTTACATTACATGTCATTTAGCTGTCGCTTTTATCCAAAGCGACTTACATTGCATTATAACCCATGCATTACATTTTTGCCTGGGGAGTAATTAGGGGTTTAGGTGTATTGCTCGGGGACACTTTGACATGACACACGGGGCAGCCGGGATCCCAACCACCAACCTTGCGGCTCCCTGCGCATCACACAACTCCATGCACCACCATCGCACACTAAACCAGGCTCACTTTTCATGTTTCCTGATAATGATAACTAGTGTCCGGCATGTAACCGAGGCCCCATAGTGCTCACAGAGCATCCTTCGGAGAGGCTGTGTCAGATAAGCAGTTCAGTGACTGACTGCTGCCCCCTACTGATCCCTGTGAGTTACAACGCACGATTGCACTGAGATGCCACAATGGGATGAAGGTTGCAATTGCTGGAGCCTATAATTAAGAGAAACGTCCAGTTCAACTCGCAGAAAACATGGTTTATGGGACTTACTCACACGCAGAGCGACGCGGACACAACTAACATGTCCTAACGGTGCAGCGTGGTACTTGCACTTACTTGAGTAGTTCGATTTCCTAGTACTTTTTCACCGGATGCAGCCCTCTTGACAGCTGTAGTTTGACATCTTCAGCAACCTTTGCGGCTAAAAACAGCCTTAGCTTAAGAGACGTTATGTTTGTTTTTGATTCAGATGTTACGGTAAATTCATTTTACTGCAACCTTACAAGCCAGGTAGGTGCATTAAAACGTTACTTTGTTGTACTTTATGCCCGAATTGCACTCATTTTATGTTCGGTACAACGTTTTGCAATATTTTTCTACACCAGCAAACTAAATTCTCCGGTATCGCTAATTGACTAGTCAACCTTTTCCTGTCTTATGCAAACAAAAATATAACCGTTTAACCTCGCACACCGGTCTGGAAAATCTCGTTACTCATACTTGGCATGGATGTAACGTCAGTGACCATGTCGGGGCTCTCCGGTGTTTAAAACGAACCACCCTAAAGCGCCCGCGGACCAATTAGAATTCGAGTTTTGCGGAACTCCGTCCTACGTCATATCTGTGCTCCAACAGCACCCCGCTGCATTATGTCGTAGCAGAGGGGTGGTCTGCTCTTCTCATGTCGTTGCCTCGTTATCTGTTTGGGAAAATACCGTCTAATGAAATCGAGTGTCTGTTACGGTTGGGCGGATCAATCATCCGATACCGATCGGCTCTGGCTGCGTGAAATAGGGAATGAACGACGAGACAGCATCGGACAGCTGGAACAGAAACTCCGGGTGCTCCAGGTGTGAAGCTAAGCTAGTATAGCACATCGGCTAGCGAAGGGGACAGTGGTATGAAGCCACAACGTAGCTAGCTGTACTGCTTTTAATCTGGGACACCCGACATTTCGTTTATATAAACTCTGTTAGCATTAGAATAAGTTCCTACCTGTGTGACTACAAGAGATCCGGTTTACAGCATTATAAAGTGTCATTGATTCGTCTTCAATCTGGTCAAGAATTGCCTATTTGGTCATTGATTAAATCACAGTTGCTGTCTGTACAAGTGATTTTGTACGGCACTGCACAACACAGTAGACCTCGTTTGATCAAAGTTATAGAAGCATCTGTCAATGCATCACAACACATTTCAGCAGCACCACAAACTGCAGCCTCGGATCTGAACGTAGAGTAGAATCAACACATTCCTACAACTGAACACTAACTTTTATCAAGGTAAATTATATTGAAAGATTGGCCCTTTTTTTCCTAAATTGATTGTTTCCCCATATTGTCTCATATATTCAAGGTTTTTGTATGAATGAAATGATCATGCTTTAAATATTATAATTGGTGTGAATTCACCTAAAATTTGTACTCATTTATTTGCCTAAGATTTTGGAGTTGAGCTGCTGAGATTTCCGTTGCCACAATATGAAGGAGGTAAAGGACATTTTTAGTATATAGTCACTTCTAGTTTCATTCAAGGAGATGAACATTGTTTCTGGATAGACTGCACCCTTAATGCATTTTGAAAAGGGATTGTCTTATATTGGGGTGGTGTATATCTCCAATAATTTTGGTGGAACAAGTTCACATTTCTCAACAACAGTCCTTCTAATAATGTCTCTTTTTTTTAAACTTTATTTAGTATTGAGCAAATGCTGGCCGTGAATCCCGGAAAGACGCCCATCAGTCTGCTGCAGGAGTATGGAACGCGGATAGGCAAGACCCCAGTGTACGACCTGCTGAAGGCCGAGGGACAGGCCCACCAGCCAAACTTTACTTTCCGCGTTTCCGTCGGAGAGATCAGCTGCACCGGCCAAGGGCCCAGCAAGAAGGCAGCCAAGCACAAAGCAGCCGAGGCTGCTCTGAAAATGCTCAAGGGAGGTCTTGGAGGTCCCGTTGAAGTTGGAGTCGGAGTCGGAGTCGAAGTCGAGGGTATTGTTGCGGTTGACGTGTCCGCTGATGGGGACAGGTCAGTTTTTATTTAGCTTTTTTCTCTAAAGCGATAATGATACACAGACAGCTTGGGGGTAACTTTGTGGTGACGTCAGCCAATATAGCATCTCAGTATTCAACGTAGATTTAAGCGCTTCACACATTTGGGATAGAGGTCTGTTACACTTCCAAGCTTGATCGTCTTCTGTACAGCTCCCAGTCAGAGATGAAGACCTCAGGCAGTTCTCAGCAGTCTGAATGTAACCCCGTGGGGGCTCTGCAGGTGAATATATGCACAACTTTTTTCTATTTATTTATATATTTCACAAGTTTCTTTCTTTAGCGGTGTGACAACTGATACTTATTATTGTTATTTATAGGATTGGACTGGTTTATGGTTGTATGCCTTTTTCCTCCTCCACCAGGAATTGGTGGTGCAGAAAGGATGGCGTTTGCCAGAGTACACAGTCACCCAGGAGTCTGGTCCAGCACACCGCAAGGAGTTTACCATGACCTGCAGAGTGGAGAGATTTGTGGAAATCGGTAAAACGTGTATTTAAAAATGTTTTCCTAAATCATATCTACTTTCTGCAATATTCAGATGTTTGTTTGCCACCTTGTTGTCAAATATCTTGAAGTGGGTTATTGGTAATGAAACATTAGGCACTAATAAATAAGCTTACCGTTTTCTTACTATTACTACTACATATTCATTGATTTAGCCACATTCTCTCAACCTGTTCTACAGGAAGCGGAACCTCCAAGAAACTAGCCAAGAGAAATGCAGCAGCTAAGATGTTATCGCGTATACACGACGTCCCAGTCGACCTGAGGACTAGCAACGACGCTGACGTGGAAGAAGACACGTTCAACATGGTGACAAACAAAGAAACAAAGAAACTTTTTCTGCACCTGTTGACAAAAGCTAATGAAAATCCAGTCTCTGAATAACATGCAGATACTGTTTTTGCATTTCACACTGCTTGATCATCTCTGCCGGTGTTGTGCATAATACAATAAGCTATGCTCCTGACACCCCAATTTACCCTCTCTTACTCATCTTAGTAGCATTTATGAGCTGCTCTGAACTTCCCCTTCCCTGCACACACAGCACATGGGGAGCAAAGCTGAGACGGGCAAAAGTAAAGGCTTCAGTTGCACCTGGGACTCACTGCGTAACTCTGCTGGAGAGAAAATCCTCCAGCTCCGCAGCCACCCTCTGGGCACGCCCACGGACTCCAACTCCTGCTCGCTGCTGAGCGACCTGTCCACGGAGCAGCGCTTTGACGTCAGTTACCTGGATCTGGGTGAGGTCTCATTCAGTAGCTTTGGTTTAAATTGCTGTTGCATTCCCGTCTGCCGAGTACCACGCTGTGACTACCGTGACTGATGAATGGGTGAAATCACCTGTTAGGCGTCTGCACGCATGAAGAGGTGTGTTTTAGTTGGGAGCGTTTAAACACAGTGGGTCGGTTGAGCTTACACTGTGCATGTGATAAACCATCAATGTGCATATGATTCGCACTATCTGCACAAACTTAACACTTCAGCAGCATCATGGGTGCACAGTGCTGGCAACATACCGTTAAACAAATGCTCTGTGGCTGCAATTGCTGTCATCAGATATAGAGGAAGTAGCTTGAAGCTGCATCTTGTCACACTTAAGTGCAGACAAACTGTACCTTATCTTCTGCAGAGAATGTAATGTTTTAATTTATATGAAAATAATCAGTAGCTGCAGTTTAATACTTTATTGCAGCAGAAAGCCCATTTTTAAACAATACAAGAATAAAGACACTGAATTACAGCTGATATCTGGGTTATATTTTGAGTATATTATAAATGCAGTCATTGACCTATTTATGGTAAGTGAGAATATGGAAGAATCATAACTCTTAAGTCCCTTTTCAAATTTGTTCAAAAAAATAATAGGGTTATCCTTGAATAAAAGTAAGTACCATTTTAAATCATGCGTTTGCAAAAGTTATGCTCATTTGTTTCTTGGGAATAGGTCACTCAGCATGTAGTGCAAATGTGGGCCATTAAAATGGGCTCCTATAGCTTCCAGAGACATTTCCAAAGCAGCAATGATGGTGGAAAACCGCTTTATTGGCATAATCTTGCTGAACAACAATATTTTTTTTCCAGAGGAGCGCAGTCTGAGTGGCTTGTGCCAGTGTCTAGTGGAGCTGTCCACGCAGCCAATCACAGTGTGCCATGGATTTGCTCCGAGCATCGACGCCGCTCGGGCCAATGCGGCCCACAATGCACTACAGTACCTCAAAATCATGGCTGGAGGGAAGTGACGTCGTCTTCCTCCTCAGACTCTCTTCTGCCAGGATGCATTTTCTTCTCCGGACAACAGAGGCACTTTTTTTGATGAATTTAAAACAACGCGAATTACCTCAAATGTGGAAATATCGACTTTTTCTTTCCCCAAATTGACTCCCGGAGCCACATGGATTTCTTATTGTTCCAGATGAAGATTTAGTTGCCCAAAAACTCATGCACCCTTCTCTTTGACATTTAGCATATTTGTCACAAATTATTTTTTTCAGCATTTTTCAGTCTATTTTTGTTGGCCAGGCATCCATACGCGGTCCTTTATCCCAAATCATAAATGGGGCTCTCGCAGCGAGTTTCAAAATCACTGCAGACAAATTTTGATGCAACAGACGGTCAAAGGAGTTTGTAGAAATTGGGCGGTGGAATCGACATTTATTGGTGCTTCGTTTATGCCCACATCCAGGATGGATAAAAGGAAGAAAGAAATTCCAGCCATGTGCTGAAACGTGGAGAGAAAAGGACTCTGAATAGATAATTATTTTAAAGACTGCCCTGTTTTCCGATGAGATTGTATGAGAAAATCTGTTTTTTTGTTGTATATTAAAATGGCCCTCAGCCACGTATTTTTGGGGGGACATTTTTCATAAGGTTTAAAGTGTTTGATATTCACTTTTCTAAACACTGCCATCACAGAGTAGAAATGGTGAGAAGAAAACCCAGATCAAGGAAAATGAATGATCCATGAATTGTGAACGATTCTTTCTACTGAGTAATAGAGAAAGTACTCACACTGTGTCTTTTTAACTGTTAGCATAATTCAAAATACAGACACGAAAAGAGGAAGAAAAAGTACTGTGAATCTTCTGCATTCTTGTTACTTTTGACTTTCAATATCACCGACCAAACAAAGAACCTACCACATTTTATGTGGTCTCGATGCTTGTGACCATCATGCCTGGTATTGTTTGATATTTAATCTAAACCCACGTGACTTTTTTTCGTTTCTGTACATCTCTCCCACCTTTTGGGAGTTTGATGTTACCCTCATTCTCTAAAAGGTCAGATCTGCATTTTGTTTTTCTGATCACGAAGTAAGGAACCATTGCTGGGATATTTCGTGGGGTTTTTGTCGCTGACATTGACGTTTATGTTGACATTAATACATTTGAGTCGTGCAAGTAGAAACTGTTTTTATGAACTAAAATGTGAGCTCCAGTGATTAAATTACCGTTTAAATAAACTTTCCCACACATTATTTCATCGACGTGTTTGAACCTGAACAGTTTTACTATTAAGGATTCCTTATTTACAATGTTCTATATTCAGTATGAGCACGGGAGAAACACAACTATTTAGCGTAGTCAACATAGTTTTCAGTCATCTGCTCTGTGCGTTCGGGGAGGAGCTGACTTCTTCGTCTGCGTAGCCGCTGCTGTCTGACTGCATGCTGTCGCCCCTTACGACGTCACCTACACAAGGACACAAACACAGTCAACAACTCCTACACATCACACATGTGCCTATTAAGAAATACACCCGCTCTATGTGGTGTAACACACACAGTCCTTCAGGCCTACAAATGATTGTGTCATGATCTGACATTTGTTATCCGTGTTTTAACTGTGTGTTAATGTCTGTGTAGGCACATTAAGGGCAACAAAAATAAATATATTACACAAACAGCTGATTTTCATTTAAAACTGACTAGTCATGATCCTCTAAAATAGAAGGTGTAACCACAAAGCAGTTGTTGCAACTATGACCTCTGTTCATTATCAAAGCTATCATTCACAAAAATACAACAATACATTACCTTTGTATTGATGGTTTTTGGACTGTAAGGTTGCTGTTCGTGTAGTTTCTAATTGTCCCAAATCCTCTTCTCCTGCACTCTGAACCTGTAACGACAACAGGTAAGAATACATTATGTACCAACCGAATAACATAGAAAATGGCTGAAAACATTTCTTTGATTATTGCTTCATGATTCACATTGTTTTAAGAAGACTGAAACATTTAAACCCAAATAAATCAGACATTATTGCACCTAACTTAAGAGGAGGACTAAAGTTTTTCAAACAAAGTGGTTTAATCAAAATGTTGTGTAGCAAGAACAGTCACTGCACAGAGTACTTTCTAATTGTTAACACAAGGAAACGCCATTACATAACACCAGACCACCTGTGTATGGTCAGCTACCATCAAATGTTTTTTGGCTAATTTCTTATTGTAAAGCTTATAATTCGTTTGTAATTAGTTTTACAATGTTGCTGGAATTTAACCTGGACTGATGGTCAATTATTTTCTGCTTAATCAACATTATGATGCCATGTCGGATTAATTCAAAATGTTTATAAAATACAATTAATACATTACCTCCTCTAGCTCAAAGGAGTTTGCCTGTTGCAGGTTACTGGAGTCGTCGCCAAATCCCCGGTGCGCCTGTGGATTCAGGTACCGGCTTTCCAACATGTTAGATGTCTCCTCACGGGCCTGGACAGGTGGGACGGTAGACGAGACGTTGTCCCCCTCCCAGCCAGTCACAGTGATGCAGCACTGGGCGCGGCCAACGTTTGCGGCCAGGGCAGGAAGTGACCTGGATGCGGACTCAGAGAAAGCGCTCTGTGCATCGGGCCCGTGTGAGCCGACGCGTGCTCCACCTGTGCTCCCGCTCTGAGGGGAGCTCGGAGGGGAGGCGTTTGTTTTCGTGCTGCGTGTGTGCTGAGAGCAAAAAAGCGTCTGGTGAACACTTTCCACTATCTGCGGGCAGATATGATCATAAGTAATCTTTGCCACTGGTTGCAGATCAGCAGTCCTTGTGTCACGCGGATAGGAAATAAACTGATCATCTTCTTCCCGTGCGGTTTCTTCTGTCAGTGACGCCAGGGACGTTCCTTCACTGCGAGTCCTGCTTTCACCGGCATCCCCGTTACCAGTTCGTTCACTGCCCTTCGGCTCCTTGTGACGGATTGCGCTTGCGCTGTGACAAACGTCCGCGTCCGCCACGGCCTGCCGCGCTGGCGCCTCGTTCTCGCTGTCACGTGGCATCTCAGCGCGCGCCGCGAGCCGGACATCCGCGGCTGATTTACCCCAATCGCTTGACCCCGAACCCAATTCCTCGGTGGCCCCGGTCTTGACTTTCAGAAGGACTATATCCACAACGTCGCCGAGGCTCGACCTCTTGCCGGGCGAGGGCTGCGGGGAGGTGGAGTCGGACCCCCGGGGAGAGCCCGTGTAGAGGCACATCTTGGAGACGGTGTCCTTGAGCCTCTCCACAGGAGAGCGGGGCTCGCTGCGGACGGTGCTCCTGAAGCGGTCGATCCTCTCGGCGGGGGACGAGGAGAAGGTGAACTCCGGCGTGGCCAGCTTCTGCACGGGAGTGCGGGACACGTGAGAGTAGAGGGAGTAGAACGCGTTGGCCATCGATGTGAGCACTTGCACTTGTCTGAAACGACCTGCGGTGAGAACAAAAGTTATTTCTTCTCATCACCCAACCAACAACAACAACAACAGTAGAATGCACAAAACGTGTCCATTGTCTTACTAGCAAGAGAGAGGCTGGGGTCTTCCTCTCGTATGCGCTGTAGCTGTGAGTCTAGGAAGACACGGAAGTTGATGCCCTGGGATAAAGAAGGGAAGTGGAGGAAGCGCGGAGGGATGCGAACGGTGACCTGCGGCTCATCCCGGCCGAAGCCCAGCTCGTACAGCGTCTCCTCGGCATCCTCCGAACACAACTGCAGGATCTCCGATACGGTACTGTGCATGTGGGGGGGGGGGGGGAGAAAAGACAAAACAACGTTTTTGTAAAGCCAGTTGAGGTACATTTGGGATTTGTTTTATAAATACCACTCAACGTGTGACATGCTTATCAAGACAAGTGCTTTACAAAGTCAGGAAACCAGTAAATTCAAATGAGAACAATAAATGAAAATGTAAATATATGCAAGTCCAAAAATAGAAGATCAATGGAGGACCCTGAAACCTGTATGTTTGTAAAGCATGGCGTTCTCTTACAGGAGGATAGATATTTTAGGGTTTTGGAGCTTCACCTTGATGTGCAGGTGGAGGAGGAGAGGTAGCTTGAGGCCATGCTGTGGCCCAAGTTCAGTGACGGCAGACATAGTCTCCGACGAGGGGTACTTTGAACAAGACGGTTGGAAAGTTGAACCAAAACATGCAGTAAATATGTGCAAAATAAAAGTTGTTAATTTTTCTTTTCTTTTCTTCTAAGTCGTCGTCCACTGACCTGGTGGCTCTGCTGGAACCTTGTTTGGTGGTGGGATGCTGTGCGATGCTTAACAAGAAGAAGAAAAAAGAGATGTATTTTTGTAAATTCAGAGTAACGTCCTGCCATATGTACCATAAGTATAAATAAATAGCTCATGTCCACTGAAATCTGACTAAAACATGCAAAACATTAAAGACAGGTCCTCTAAATAAGTTCGGTTTTTCTGTGTTAAAGGGGATATTTAGTTAAAGACATATCCAATGATTAAAGCAACATAGATCATAAACTAATCTACAATAATTCAATAGAAGGACATTCCTTGTTTCTTAAGATTACTGCATATTTAACAGTGCAGCTGCTACTCACTCAGTTTCAAGTGTATTCTCTCCAACATTTAACAAAGAAGCTGAAACAAGAAAGAAATCATTCTGGAATAAAAAAACAAGTTATTTTGCATCTGGATGCTACTTTGCTTGTGTAATGGTGTGATGTTTTGACCATGATATGCAAACCATATTTATTTTAAAGGCATGGTTACATTTCATTTAAAAAAAACAGAAGTCTTTTATGATCCCTTAAATTTTGAGATGGAAACTTTCCTCCCTTTTTCCTCTCAAAAGGCATCTTCCTTGAGAAAGGTAGAGTAACACTGCAAAACACTGGGCACGTATCTGACTTATTACAACTGATATGAAGAGATGGGTTCGTCTCTGTCACCACTTTTACAAACAGAACAAATGAGAGCTTGAGCAGACAATGCACATTTTGATGCACACCTCATTTTCCTACATAACATTTCCGACCTTGTTACCTTCCTCTGTGTGTGTGTGTGTGTGTGTGTGTGTGTGTGCGTGTGTGTGTGCATGTGTGCGTTCTTACCATCGGCTCCAAGACTGAGCTCATCATCCAAGTTATTGGGTTTCAGCACAGACTCTGAGGGAAAAGCACACTATCATTGATTTAAGTAATTTCACACATAGATCTTAATTTTCTAAAATCATCAACCGAAGTGTGGAAAAAATGTTGTCTTCACGGAAAGTACGTATTTACTTGAATACTCACACATGAATTTATTTATTATTGAATGTGATACACTGTTATATAGTACGAATGGGTATAATAATGTAATATTCAAGCTACCAATTATATTGTTTTTCCTCTTTTGATACTTTAAGTGCACTGCTTATAAAACTTACAGTAATACTTCCTCCAACACTGTTGGTGTTTATGAACATGGTTTCAAACAATCGTTTAAGCATTTAAGTACAACATGCAAACTAAAGGTGTTAAATGCATCAATGGTTTGGTAAATGTTACATCACGACTTTGTTGCAGTTCATACTCACCAAAACTCCGCTGACTGCTCTTCTCTGACCTGTAACACGAATGATAACATTTAATGCATCAATAGGCGCAGTATTATTTGCATGCTTCTTCCGATATAAATAACCGGGTCATAGAATTTGCATATGCCTCATCTCTACGATTGCACGGCCACAAAGCAAGCTTGTGAAGTCAACTCCCTAATCAGCTCTCCACGGGCTGCTCCTGTTTGTCAACTTCCTCTTGTGAGCAGAATGAAAGGTTAACACCTTCAAAATGATCTGGTTATTTTCCCGTCGAGTTCCCAGAAAGCATAAAACCATCAGGCCACTCGTCGGATGCTGACGCGCAGCAGATAACCGACGACCGGCCTCCTTCTCGGTGACAGAAAATAATCATCGGTTCTATAACAGGAACTGCAATTTCCGTCTGGTTATATAAGAATCTAAACCGCAGGGACATAAAAACAAAAATGAAAGGCCTTAAGTTGTGTGCTTTCTTGGTGAAACAGTCTTGAGGTTGAAGAACTCGTTTTCATCGGGTGTTTCCTTTAACGCTCGCAGATCGCACTTCAGATCCTCTCATTAACATTAGATGTTTTTTGAGACCTACAATTTTTTCTCCAAAACTTTAACGGCAACTCATCTCATGCTATTGTGGTGAAAACAACGCTGTGGCGACCGTAATAACCCATCTTCCTGGAACACCTGACCTCAGAGAGTTTCCACATGTCTACTCTTTTTTGTCTATTGTTTCCAACCAGACACCTGGTCCTTCATGTGCTCAAAAAAGTCTTACAAAAAAAAGAAAAAAAGTTGTCAAGCTGACTCACCCACAACCCAGGAGCCAGTTCTCAATCTTTCCTGTAAAGCATCCTGTGGAAATCATACATATACATGTGTTTAAAAAAAAAAAAAGCATTATGTAAATGCTAGCTTTGAACATATTTATGTTATGTTAAGACGTTCAGCCTGGGATGGTATTCAACAATGTGTCAACAAAGTAATCCACTTTTTGTAAATGTACAACTTAAACCGGGCGTAAACTGCCCCCCAACAACTTTCCCTAAAATATATGCTTAATCATGAGCAGGCCCATTTTCGACGGCTGTTAGCTGAACCGTTGACCCTGGACAGATCCGTCACCTCGTAAATTTGGACCTACCGTCAGAAAAGACATCATCATCAGCCATAGAGGCAGAAGGGGGGACAGGCGGCGGGCCGCCGGGGCCCGGCTCCTCCAGAGTGGGCCCCTGTCGGCTGCTGTTGATCCAGGCTCGCCGCCTCGTTGTGGACGACGGGTTCTCCATCGCCTCAGCTCACGGACACCCGAGGGAGTCCAAGCTACCGGGGGCACAAGGACATTAGCGCGGTTTGGCTGATGTTTGCTTTTTTTGTGCTAGAATCCTTTATCAGTAAAAATTGAATTCATGAACAAAATGCTCTTGTCAGAAAATGTCATATTTTCACAGATTGGACAAGTCATAAGTCAAAATAAACAATTAATTAGATTCAGGTTCAAGTTTGATTTCAAAATAGTTTGAATCAAAAGTTACCAATATAAACAAACATGACACACTGTGTTCAAATAAAGTGCACATAAAAGAGGATATGATGTATACTTGTGTACTAGAACTCTCTTTAAGACAGATAAATCAATCCAAATCCATTTATGTCCAAATTTAGGAAAGATGTAACAACTCCAACCATGAGCCCTACAAAACATTTATAATAGATACAATTATGATGAACAGATCAAAACTACGACATGTGCACATGAATATTTCATACGCATATATGCTCGAAAGTATGAAAGCTTCCTTCCGTTGCAAGGATTATAACATTGTGTTGTACCGGCCGAACATCATCAACGAAATCACATTTAGCTCAAAAGGCAGTTTGTCAGCGGATCGCATTATTCCTGCTAAAAGTCCAAACTTGATTAAAACATGAACATGATTAAACCCAAACGGCCGGTGAGCGGGAAAGAAGAACAGCGGCTCTACCTTCATGGGCGCAGGTTTCGCTTCTGTCACGGCGTCGCTTTCTCTCGTTTCCTGTTGTGCGGAGTTATCTCAAAGTGATCCGCAAGATCTTTTGCAAAGTCTTCCAGCCCGCGCGAGCATCCAATGATCGCTTCACGCGCCTCGGAGACTCGCGTGTGCACAAGAAGGATGGAGTCAGCCTCGCTTAACGGTTCAATTTCCTACAACGTCACTTATGATTTACATCATTGTTGAACGGTGGGGAACAAGACAGGCTCCCACGTGACAGGAACACGTTCATTTATTTGCTACACATGACATTCTCTGCAACATTTTGTTATTCGCGTGTTTTGTGTTAGATGTCTGCCGTATACATTTTTGTGTGACTAATTTGATAAGTTTATATCTAGGATTTGACACATTTCTTGATGTTTTCTCCTGGCTCTGAAAGGGAAGAAACAACTTCTCTGGGAACAGAAAACATTTATAGTATTTGAAATGAAAGCTATAACGCACAAATATGTTTTAAAAATGCATTTACTGAGAAAAAGAATACATTTGACATGTTGCAGCACTGTGAGACTGTCATGACATACTGGGACTTGATACAACAAAGCCAGTGTTAGCTGTTTTTAACACCTGTGCTTACCAAGGCCCGCTGTATATACAAAAATATGAAGCTTTTTCTATGATTAAACTACCCAAAAATGTAACCTCTAATTACAATTAGCTCAAGATCAACTACACAAGTAGGCTGGTTTCATAGTAATGCATCAATAATAAACATGCATAAAGCATGGCGGGCATTCTTGCTGACTCGCTGCTATTAAAGGACTCCATTGTCACTTAACCTTATCATATATATATATATTTATTTATTATATTTATTTTAAATTAATATATTTTTATTGCTGTTGTTGCTGTAAAAACCTAATATAATTTTCATAGTATTTATTTTCATATACATCTGTATGTGTGTGTCTTTGTATGCGTGCTAGTACTGCAAGTGATTTATATATATAAATTACCCATGTATTATATATAAAGTTATACATAATGTTAGTATATACAGTAGTCTCATCAGTTTTGCTGGGTGGATGCAGGCCTGGCCCTGAGCATGGACTCCACCCTCCCTCCTGTTTACATGGGCACATGTGCTGCTTCACTGACAGCCCACTCGCACATCCCAATAATACAAACCCTCCTACAAGTGCGCCCTTTTTTCTCCACCCAGCGCGGTAACAGCCAGTGTTTGAGTGTGATAGGGTCTCCTCTCCTCCACCCGGGCGGACTCCTCCCGCCTCCTCGCTGTTTCCCAGCCCACAAGGCGCCACCAGGGAGTGGCCAGTGGCCACGGAGGCAAGACTTAAATACCGAATCAGCCTTCCTCCTTCCCCACCTCCGTGTTCAAAGCAACAGATGAAGCCTAGCGTCTTTGCGCAGGGTATGATGAGACAATATCACAGAATGAGTGAAGATAAACACCGGTATATACGAGATCACGTTTGCTAATGGCGCCATTTAAGCGGAAAACAGATAACCCAACGTCAATCATGCTCAGGGACTCAACCTACCATGCTTAGTCCCGCCCAATTCTCTGCCTTTGAGCCAATTACATTGGCTAGTTGATCCTCGTTGGCAGAAACGAACATATCTATTGGAGAAAAGCAACGATCCCTCGGAAGTACCTCTCAGTGGGGTGCGCTTCTTTTGTGTAGAGAGACTGTACAGTAAACGCGTCTCAAAATACATAAATATTGACTATTTTCACATCAACAGTTTCTTCCAAATAACAATAAGGTCCATACGTGCTTAAAATATGCCTTTGTAAATCGACATTTTAGTATAGCAAATACATTTGAAAGGTAGGGGCATTATAAATGGGATTTTATTTAAATAAGCATGAACGTTACCGGCCTTTTTATCATTTGAGAGTTGATACTTAATCCTAATTATTCATTTCAACTCTAATTCTCAATAAAGTACATGACGGAAAGACGATGGATTTGCGTTGAAGTAGTTAATGTTAGTCCTAAAGGACACTTAGTGTCCGTCGACGAGGGTTGTGTGATGAGACCGTTCGTAAATTCTAGTAAATGATGCAGTATTTTGAAGAGCTATACCACAAACTTTTAAAATGTAAAAGTAAAAGCTGTTGGTTAATTTTCGAATTTTGCGGGATACGCAGGTCCATAAATCGAACGCATCTGTCGCTCTCCTTCATAGGGGGAGTCTGTCAAGTTTGTGTGAAGTTGTGAAAAGTTGTCAACCCGAAAAAAAGAGCAGAGAAACTCCTCCCGTCTTCAAATTATGAGCAGTAAGTGAACTTTTCAAACTCAGTGGCATGTTGTGAACAAAGTGTTAACTTACCAACAAGAAGCAGAATTAAAATACATATTTTATGTGTATTCACTGTTATAAGTATAACATTTCATTGTTTTCCAGCTAGCGTCTCAAGCTGTTAAAAAGTGACCAACTAGCGTTGCTTAACATACCTGCTAACGTTAATTGTCGACACTCTGCTAACAATATTTAGCCGACTATTAGAGCTAGCTTACTCTTTAACAGTAACGTAACTCCTGATCTTATTTGAAACGGCATGCTTACACAATAATTTAGCCCCAGGAGTTATTTTGTGCTAGCTACGTGGTATTTTGTAGTTCAGTTGAAACCGTGACGTAAACGCTAGCAGTTTTACATTAACGTCGCTTGTTGTGTTGAGTACTTGGTGGTAGCTAATAGGCTAGCTGGCCCTACGAACACTTGTGGCATGGATTTCCCTCGAATTTGTCCTCGTAATTGATTTGTTTTTCTACGTGAGACTGTCTTAAGTTGAGTCGCTTGTGTGAGGTCCACGGTGCGTTTCTTCTCCTCGTCGTTAACAGTTTGATCGGTTCTGCTATTTCAAATGTGGGCAACTTCCACAGAAGTGATCTTACAAACTCTTCTTCCGCAGATCAGCAGCAGGGTGAAATGGCCGCTGCGGAAAGCGGTGGAGGCTACAGTCAAAAGCGAAACACGAATTCACAAGTAGGTTTACCCGGACTTCCACTGTTCGCCGAATCCGATGATTTGTCAACCGGGTAACATCGACTATGATCCCCGCTCGCGCCCACTGCCCGTACTATTTATTTCGTATGGACGGTCAGTTTGATTCTGTCATTCATCGCCCTCTCGCTCTCTCTCTCTGAGCCGGTACCAGTTGTTGATTTTCTCTCCGGAGCACATGTCACTGGGGTGGAGAATGGGCAGGTAAATTTCGCCCACACGGGGTGTTTCCGTCAGACCGCGGCACTCGACGTGCATCTCGCTCGGCCCATTTGGCTGGCCTCGGAGGGGGTGGCCTGGACAGTGTGTCAGTTTATAGGGCAAAATAAAGTGTGGGAGGGAGATGGGTGGGTTTGGGGGGAGGGGAAGCAGAGCCCGCCGCTTCTCAGAAAAAGAGACGTGGTCCCTCCCATACTCTCCCACCCGGCCTCCCCTTGGACGTGTTCCTACTGCCCCTCTGTCCGTCCGTTTGATGCTATGAGCGGCACCATGGCGCGATTCTATTGGCATTCACAAAGCCACTTACATATTTTCCATTTAAATCTTAAAACTTAATGAACAAACAAATTGTCCTACGGTCATTAGAGTTCAGGCCCAACTACATTTTAATTACTTACTTATACTGCGTGATCTTTTTAGTTTATATTTCACTCTGCTGTTTAATTGTAAAACAGTACATAAGGTTGCTTGTAAAACTGCTCTAATAATATAGTTTCATAATATCGCAATATTTGTATTAATTTCCCCATTGGCATAATATTTTGAAATGCGTATGTAGATTTAATGAGGCAGCATTTTTACTCCCTTTTAAAAACGTCTTTCTCACCGCTGCAACATTAACATGTATGTGAGATATTAAGATGCATTTTCTAAAAAAAAAATGTCCTTTCTCTTACACTGTCATGTATTCGCTTTCCAGGACTCCCAGCAGCCATCTCCGCTTGCCTTGTTGGCTGCCACGTGTAGTCGAATTGACACCCCAGGAGAGAACGATTCACCTGCAGATCAACAACAAAACCAGCAGCAACAGCTGGACCTAAACCACAGTGTTTTCACCTCCAGTGCCAACGGCTGGCAGGTTATCCCTCTTGGGGTTCACACAACCTCTGGTACCAACACCATCACCTCCGACTCCTCAGGGGTGATGACATCAGACATAGGCAAGAGTAGACAGGTGATGTCTTCATCGGCAGCTATTGTGAGCACTCAGGGACAGCAGCATCATCAGCCCCAGCAATATGTAGTAGCTCAGGCTCCATCGATGCAGGGTCAGCAGATGCTTACTACCATATCAGGTATGATGCCCAACATTCAGTACCAGGTTATTCCCCAGTTTCAGACAGTAGATGGCCAGACACTGCAGTTGGCACATACTCAGCAGGATTCTGCTGTATCTTCTGCTGCAGGACAAGGCCAGCAATTTCAGATAGTGTCATCTGCCAATGGCCAGCAGATCATCGCTGCTACCAACAGAGCTGGTGCTGCAGGAAACATCATAACGATGCCCAGTCTCCTTCAGGGAGCCATCCCCATACAAAATATAAGCTTAGGTAACGGGATGTTACAAAACCAGCCCCAGTTCCTGGCAAATATGCCTGTGTCACTAAACGGAAACATTACTTTTTTGCCCGTCAGCACTGGATCAAGCGGAGGGGGAGAGGCAAATGGTGGCGGGGATACAGGGGGAAACCATCTTATACAGCAGCATCCAGTGTCCAGTGGGGCGGGTTACATGACAAGTGCATCCACTGTCACCACCCAAGCCGCCTCTTCATATGGAATGACTCAAACGCATAACAGCAATGGCGTGGTGACCGGGACATTCCAGCAGAACACAGTTTCTTCTCTGGGTGTCCCGATACAGCCGGACAACAGAGACGGGCAGCAGCCACAACAAATCCTTATTCAGCCTCAGCAGGTCATCCAAGGGGGAACATCCCTCCAGACCATCCAGGCTGGTACTGTTGCGACCTCTGGCGCTCAGGTATTTGCAACGCCAACTCTCAGCCAGGAAGGGCTTCAAAATCTTCAAATAATGCCAAATACAGGCCCCATCTTCCTCCGTACGGTTGGCCCCAATGGCCAGGTGAGCTGGCAGACCATTCAGATCCAGAGTCCCGCAGGACCGCAGATCACGCTGGCCCCGATGCAAAGTCTCCCCCAACTTGGCCAAAGTGCCTCTGGAGCTGGAGGAGTGTCTGTTAACACAGTACAGATCCCAGGTATCCAAACCATAAATCTCAACGCACTCGGAAGCTCTGGACTGCAGATGCATCAGCTGCAGACCGTTCCCATCACCATCACCAGCTCAGGAGGTCAGTCGGTATCCTCTTTTCTGTGTAAAATAATGCACAAATGCTTTTTTACTAACATTTGCATTCCCTTATCAACAAAAGTATATTGAACCATATATTGGGCGGGCGTCTTGTGGGATTGTACATGTTTCTAGATCTTTTCTGTCTGTTTGCTATATCTAATTTACCATTCTTCTTTGCTTTTATTTTTAATTTAATCCAAATTGTATTATTATTTTAAATGTATAACAATGCGTCAGTTTTACGGTAACTGGGAGTTGAGCTCAGTAAACATGTGACATGTTTTGAAAGTGTCTTGTATTTCTAGATTTAGGCTCTTCAGTGTATTTGTGTGTGTTTACACTCTACTGGTATAACCAGTTCAGCTCGTCCAGTGTTTCTAAGCTAGTTCCTGCACTGCATGCAGGAGTTTGTTAGTGCTCAATTTGTTTTCTTTCCTTGGCCACAACTTCATAGTAGGGGTGTAACTGGGCCCCTCCCATCTTGTAGCAACCGTTATCATGTCCATACCCTTCTCTATTGGGTTATTAGTCCCCTCACATTATCATATGTTTGATACAGGGTTCTACATCTATTGTGTTGACTGTTAATAAAACTACTCATAATACTAGCAGCACTAGTGTTTCCTCTACCTTCATATTTGGTGGGGGAACACTGAAAGAGTCTTGAAATTTTCATTTTTAATATAGCACCAAATCACAACAGAGCATATTTAAGGTTACATGTCCTATAGAACTGGTCTATACCATTCAATCATGAGCAGTAAGTGAACATTTTGACATGCATAGATGCATCTGGTTTACTATTTTTGCTGCACCTGCCATTTTCTAAAAAGGGATTAAAATGAAAAACGCCTTAATCACATTTTTAATTTTTTTTTTCTTTATGTATGAGATATCAGCTCATCTCATGTGAGTTTTTCTCTATTCCAACACAACAGGGGAACAAGGGTTGCAGACAGGTGGAGACAGTTTGGATGAGAGCACAGCAATGGATGAGGGGGACATAAGCCCACAACCTCAAGGGCGGCGCAACCGCAGGGAAGCCTGTACCTGCCCCTTCTGCAAGGACGGAGAGGGACGGTACGTCGTTGGACCCCTTTAAGTACACATGTACAGTCTGAAGCAATACAATACAAAAGCCCTGCTTTAAACACGGGGGAGTCGCGGCTTCATCGCCAACCCTAACACAAACAAAACAAAAGCGAAACCAACGTGGGGACTTGACATGCGCTGTTACAACCATGCCCCCCCAGAGCGGCTGTGTTCCTATACCCTAAAAGTGGACCCTGACCGTAAAAGTTTAGGCACCACTTATCTTTAGTAGTACACATGATTTATTTTAAACATTTTCTGCAGAGTTTATTCTAATTTTAAGTGATAAAATGTTAATCTCTTCTTTCACTGTCTGCTATTGATTTTATGATGATAGGCCGTTACTTGTTGGTGCAAGTTTACTTTGAAGGTCTTGTGATTTAATGTTAATGTAAACCTTCAGTAAGATATATTTTGTCCCGCACAAAAAAATCTATTACAGCTGGTTGTAGTTACCTTCTGCAGGTAAAAATCCGTAACCCTGAAATTCTAAATCTTTTATTTTTGCATCTAACAGGGACCCAACTAAGAAGAAGCAGCACATTTGTCACATCTCTGGCTGTGGGAAGATCTACGGAAAGACCTCCCACCTGAGGGCCCACTTGCGTTGGCACACGGGAGAGCGACCTTTCGTCTGCAGCTGGTCCTTTTGTGGCAAACGATTTACCCGTTCAGATGAGCTTCAGCGCCATAAGAGGACGCACACAGGTGAGCGTTTACCAGAGTTAAATTTTATATTGAATAGCACGCGATTGTAAAAATTCAAATATGACATTCTTTGTTGACGTCCACACTTATGTCCTGATAGATTTTATTTTCTACATTATATCATTTGATGCATTTATATTTTGTATTCATTTCTATTTAAGTAAATATATTTGGGTTTGAATGTGTTGATTTAGGCCTTCTGGAAATTAAGTATTGAGTAAAAAAGTATTCTTTGCGGTTTAAGGATCACCTATCCAATCGAACCTTACATATAACCTCGAATTCCCCTTTGAAATATAAAATGTAATCTACAGTGCATTAAACCTTCATAAATCTAAAACTATAGTTGTAAATGATTTATTAATTTTCTTCTACCCCCTTTCCAGGTGAAAAAAGGTTTGTTTGTACAGAGTGTCCTAAACGCTTCATGCGCAGCGATCACCTCTCCAAGCACATCAAAACCCACCAGAACAAGAAACCAGGCGGCGGCAATAGCGTGATATCCACAGACGCCGCTTCCCCTTCGGAGGGAACAAAAGGCAGTACAGGAAATATGTCCGCCAGCGACCAGCACACCATCGTCACCATGGAAACCTTATCTCCAGAGAGCATAGCCCGGTTAGCCAACAGTGGGATCAACATGATGCAAGTGGACCTTCACCAAATCAACGCCAACAGCTACTAAGGGCGGCGGAGGAGAAGGAGGGGGGCGGGCTTTGGGCGACATTTGGGGTTAAAAAAGGCACATCTGACCGCTGAGACACAACAGCGGCCACTATTGAATCCTAGAACTGAGGCAGGAATATGGATCTCCATCTTTGTGTTTAGATATCTGTGGTGTTGGAGGAAAATGTTGGACTAGCAACAATATCATGAAATCTTGTTTCCCCTGAATGGAAATGGCGCTACACCAATGTCTGTCCCACACAAAGACTCGTTTTTACCCTTTTACAATGTGCTCGCAGTAACACGCCCACAGAGCGGCTCCCTCGAGGCTGAACCGGGAGCTACTAAAATCCTTCCTACAAGCTTCCTTGGTGAAGAGATGGCACTACGAAGTCAGTCTCTCACCCCCGTTTCCCAAGCTGTTCGCTCCTTGTCCCTCATCACCTCAGGTATTCCCGCCCCACCCCCTACACAGGGCTCCTGTATCAGCCTCGCCCCTCAGGCTAACTGGCAACGTAATGCTAACTTCACCCCTAAAAAGAAAAAATAACAATATTGTGCAGGAAATATTTTGTATGGTTTCTCGTTTTTCTATCCAACAAAGTATAACTGTTTAGAGGGCTGGAATACTAGAGGTCGATACTGGGTCAGAGCCAAAAGCACTAATCAGTGTGAGGAAGTAGGTATGTCAGGGCACTGAAATCCTGAGAATAACCCTTTAACCTCTTAAGTAGGTACACACACTCAAGCCATCATGCTTTGATGTTTGTCATAGCAAAACATTTTTGATTTTTTTATGTGTATATATATATTTTTGGTAATGTAAAGGCTACATAAATTCTTAGCTTAGGCAGGAGCATCAGACATGATTGCAAGATACTGCCTTTCAGTTGTATGAACCTCTCATGCACAATCAATCTTAATCTTATGTTATTACTTTTATATATGTATATGTAGAATAAATGTTTAAATTTAAGAGCCTTCTGTCATAGGACAATGTATTCTATACAGTCCAGATCTTCCCAGTACCTTTTTTCTTTGCCTTGCAGTTACATCAGTTTCAGTTTCCTTTCGGTGGAAAAAAACTTTTAGTTAAATCGGGTCAGAAGTATTTCGTAATGTCCAGATATCATAAATATGCAAGCTTAAAACCAAAGGTTAACTCATTTTATAAGCAAAAAGTCTTTGGTCCATGAACTCTTAATTTTTACTTGCGAAATGTTAAAGTTCTAACTGGAAAAGATCCAGCTTGAGGCAAGCGCCAGACACATCTCTTGGTTGTCCAAATAAATAAGTTGCAAAATATATTTGTCTGATTTCTTTCTCTTCCTGAACAATGCTTTTCACCAGTTTAGTTTGTTTAAAGGAAGAAGAATTCTGAACCAAAGTTAATTGTAACAAATTATTAAATGTTCTCCTTTGAAAATATAGAAGTTTCAGACAAGTGCTCTTATTTTTTTCTTTGCCCCATTTAAAATAAGGGATTTTATAGTGTGCATAAAACTACTGCAAATGGAAACCACTGGATTAAAATTTTGAATATTGTCTCTTTGCAAACTTGTGTCACAATCTCATGATTAAAACAATCACTTTATTCATATCAAATCACAGATAATAGATTTCTTAATAACTCCAAACTTTAAAGATGTTGCACCGTGTAATTATCTCTTAATCGTTGTCCTCACTCATCAGTTTCTTACGGAGGCTGTATGGGCAGAAATTACACATTGCAGATGTAAGTGGTTAGTTCTGACACTTGCTTAGCGGCATAACCAGAACCAATTTATTGACTTAAAACCCAACTATGTACTTGCCCACCTGCTGAGGTAGGAGTGGACGTCGGAGAAGCCGTGGTACTGAGCGAGAGGGAACAGGATGCCGGTCGGGCAGCGGCCGTCGCGCTGCCGGCAGAAGCTGCAGTTGCAAATACCGCGACAGGGAGGACACTTCCACTCCTGGAGGGATCAGAAACACCAAAAATGACTTGAATCAGTGAAAGGTAAAGTGTGTGCAAGAAAAATACATGAAAGCCACGATTTAGTGTGAACACACGAACAGGTTATGTAAAATGTAAATACAAGAAACCACAGGAAACGCATTTCTTGGCCTGAATGTGAATTTCACACAGCTCCAACCTTAAATCAAATGTCACTGAGACCGTGTGCTGCCCGACTTGGACTTGAAACAGCATGCGTTGCGCTTAAATTGCTCTCCCAACCTTTTGTTACAGAAAATCTCTGCATGTATAACTACTAAAAGACAATGATTGCAACATTCTAATTAGTGCATTTACACGGGTGGAGTGTGTGCAGATGTGTACGGGCAGTCTGACCGGATCAAGCAGCGCCTTCTTGACATCCTCTCCGTATCTGTTCCTCAGGCACGGCCCGCAGAACTGACCCTGAATCCCGCGACACTCCTCGGCGCGGCAGCACGTCTTCGTGTCAACCGTTTTTTGACGGCACTGATGACATGTGGAGCCCTGGGTGGAGACGGGTACGTTTTCATTTTAACACACTTTGCGCTCTGTAGGTTGAGCGCAATCCTTCCGCTTTGGTGAGGGGAGAGACGGCCCCCTGCTGAGAACACGTCGGCACATCTTTCAATATATACGGCATCATTCAAACACATCTCAGTGAGGAGAGAGCTGAGAACTCACTGTGACTCTGTTATAGACTTTTTCAGTCATGTTGTCTGCAACCAGCTGAATCTCGTCCTCCGTGATGTCCTCCACGGGACGGATGCAATGGGGCTTGCACATTTTGGGCCGGGGGGCGCAGCGGCGCCGTGGCGATCTACGTACCTGGAGCAAAAAGTGGGCTCATAGATTGGAACGCAGAAAGAGACAGATGGTTGTTGAACACAGACCTACGCGAAGACAAATACAAAACGATTTTCTAGCCGAAACTGAAGAAATGACAGAGCTGACCTCCAGCAGTTCCTCCATGCTGAGCTCCAGGTCTTCCTCCTTCGGGGCAGAGGGGTCCTCCTTCGCCCCCATTGAGCGGGTCTGTCTGCGAGACGCCCGCTCGGGGTTCCTCCTGGAGTCTCCTCCGGCGGCAGCAGAGCGCGGGGGACGCTGCAGGCATCACATGAGCGTATATAGAATTACTTTTAGTCAGAGCGTAACTTTAATTTTGTTACGTCTCGGGACTAGTTAGCAACATATGGAGGATCTCCATTCCATATCTATCGGCCATCATTTTAAATATGAACAACTGCGACAAGTCACTAGTGCACAAGGAACTTTTATCCTTATCAACTCACAGAACTTCTGTCTTTTGTCTTTTGTTTGCCTGCTTGTTTATGCAGAATCGCTGCACCTCCCGGCATTTTCTGCAGGTCCGACATTAACTGAGCCAACTGTTAAGCGGGAAGGATAAAAAGGATTAAGGACACGGCATGCGACAAACACTCATCAGTCTAGCAGGGAAACTTTCTGAAAGTAGTATTTCTGAAAGCAGTTCTGCATTACCAGAATGACATGTACTTTATAATTTTGTCAAATCAAATCTTAAGCCAAGCCTCTCTCTAAGAAAATGACATTTTCTACAATTTACAAAAAAAAGGAGCATGGGTGTGGTCTTTGATTAGTGGGAACCACAGTTTTTAACTCTGTTACTTCAACCTGTTCATTTCCAAATGGTCAAACATTTGTTTGTGGTTCTGTGTCTCCGGGTTACCATCGCTTTGTTGGCCTTGATGTTCTGTTCCCTCTTGGTCAGGAAAGAAGCAGCTTCATCTTCTGATGAATCGGATTCACACTCTTTGGAAGGAGGCGGCACAAACACTGCTGCCTCTACTTCTTCAAATTTAACACGCATCTTCTTGTTTGCCCGACTGGTCTTTCCTGCCTTCTTTCCCTGCTCTTCCTCCCCCTCATCATCTTCATCAGTGGACTGCTGGGCCGAGGGAGTGGAGCGGAGGACCACTCTCAGCCTGAAGCTCGGGGCACCAGAGGATGGTCGAGTCGTGGCTTTCTGTTCCTTGGCAGAAAAGTCAGGCTGGGCTTGGTCTTCATCTTCAAAATTTGAATTCTGGATAAACAAAAGAAGGCGTTTTTCTCATTTGGAATGTGACACTTATCTTACATCCTGGTATTCAGTCATAGTAAAGCAGTGGTTCTCAAACTTAATTCTGTCACGACCCACTTTGGATGAAGAAAAATGTTTGTGACCTACTGCCCAAACAGTTTTCTACACTGCATTTTTTTTCAAAACAACAATAATGTGTAACCTGAGCAAAACAAAAATAATACATATATGTATTGGCCATCTGGATAGTGGCTGCCTTCCACTACAAATCTCATGTTGAATCTGTATTTCACTTTGAGAGAGGCAACAGCAGTGCGTGTATGTTTCACTTTTGTATTATAGAAAGTTCTCAATCTACGTTAGAAAGAAAAAAAATCAGAATTTCCTCATGCGACCCCGCCGCAACACCACTGCAATCCACAAGAGGGTCGCGTAATGTCGTTTTTTGGTCTAAACTTCTCCTTACAGAACTAGCAATATACAGGTATTAGTTTTCACCAAAGGACTCACCTTATCACTGTGCTCGCTGATCTCACCGTCAGAAAAGCCATAAAATGTTCGCTCATTTTCAGAATCCTCCCCAAAAACCTCGGCTAACGTTAGCTTTTTTGTGATGGTGTTCATTTCTAAAACCGCGAAACAAAAGAGAGCTAACAACAGGTTTAGTTTTAAAATATTAAAAAAGCATGCGCAGCACGGATTTAACTTGATTGTTAAGTTATTTTAATATTATATTCCAAACCCGCACTCTTCTGGAGTTTAGCCGGGCGCAACAGTGCGGAGCTAACGTTACCTGCGCAATTAAACTGATTGAAAATTCGTGGTGCTTGTTTTGTAGTTCAGGTGCAGCGCAAATGCACAGAAGAGGCCTCGAACCACGTTCCGCGTTAACTCCGCCCCCAGGGGGTAAACTGGCTTCCAAAACATGCAGACCTTCAAGACACATAAAAAGTTAGTTATCGGTTACTTTTTAAGATGTGCCTAATGTGAGCTATAACTAATACATGTAAGCTATTTATTAGCTAATAAATGTGTTTGCCACGTTTATCATCTTTGTATATATTCATATCAATTTACATTTATCATCTTAGTATATGTTACCATGGTTCCCTCCAACCACAGACAACATGAAGTCTTCCTTTAAGACAAATTGACCCAGAGAGCACGTTAGATTAACGTTTCTTGGAAATAACATTTTGGGTGGAAAATGGTCATTTTGCAAATGAATGTAGGATTTAGTTTTTACATATTTTTCCTCAGTCAGATCAGTTGGGCATCCAACCTCCAATGTCATCAGTTTTGCATCTAGCGAACCAAAGCAGTGTGTATTAAAATGATTGATCTGACCACAATTGTGACTCATAAAAGTCACCTGTGTTTAAATCTCTCAATTTTGATTGAGAGATTCCAGATTTGGCCATAAAATCTTTTTTTACACACATGAAGTAAGATTCGTCTTTCCAATAGCTAATTGTTAAAGTTATATTCCTCTTTATAACTTGGCCGATATTTTTTGGGGGGCGGGCAGCCATAATAAAATGAGGCAAAAAATAAACAATAACAACACAGTCACTGAATCTGATTTAAAGTTCCTTTTTTTCTGGCCCCTGTGGATATGTATAAAACATCTTTGTTCTTTGAGTTTACCAGTGGCCCTGCAGAACTGAGGCCACTGAAGGGTATGGCAGACTCTGCGTATTGTACATGCAGGTGTGTGGCAGTGGGAGTGATGCTGCGGAACGTGGGAAACTCCTCTGACATTCCCGGGCCTGATAAATACTACCTCCCTGCTTGGCCGGTCCCGGCTCAGAGTGACCATGATCCTACCGCAGCGGTGGCTGATTTGGGCTGTAGGTGAGTGAACCTACCATAAAAAAGGAAAACCCCTTGGATCTGTGGCTGTGTTTTTAGCTTTAAAATTGTTTTGCGTGTGCATATTCTTATGGGCATGGTGTAGTTCATAACCATAGTAATAAAATAATCATGCTAGTTTCTCACTGTATTTTTACAGTGAGATACTCTCTATGAAAACATTCCTAGAAAAAGTGTCTTTCTAGTGGATCATACGGCATGGAACGGCGAACAGATGATGTGATCAGCAGCTATTTGTATTTCTTCCTCCTGCCAGCATGCACCTTTATATGCAGCTCCGACCGGTCTTTTCTTCAGAAGAGACAGTGTGCATTTCAAGTGGGTCCTCGGAACCACAAGTACAAAACCGCTGGCAATGTGAGTGGGTCGGTGCAGCTATGCAAGAACACTCAATGCTGCGTGGCCTATTACGTGATCATCGATGACCAACCAAAGCTTGACGTTCTCGGTAAGAAACCATAGAAACACTCGAGATGCATGCACCGGTACCCCTGGAGTGGTCTGCAAGGTTTGGGTTCTGTGGTGCACATTTAGGCTCTATTATTATTTAAAATCTAGTCAACCTTTGAGCTTTAAAATCTAAAGGATATCATGAAAAAAAATGGAATTTGACATCTTAGATTGGTTCTAATTGTCCATTGTGTTAATGTTGTTTTTGTTGCAGCTTGTGACCTTGTTGAAAAGTCCTGCCCAGATGCAATCTGCAAGGGACAGACACGTTTCGACGGTGAAGTCCTTTGGTGTACGTGCAACACAGACTTCTGCAATAGCAACATCACTCTGACCCCAGAGTTGGAAAAGCCGCAACCCCCCTACTTCAATATTAAAGGTATGACCATGATACAATGTCAAACTAATCGTTGAATATCCATTGCATCCTGACATTATAACAGTGAAGTATATATATGTTATTATATTTAGCTATATTTTATTTTCCAGACTCAGAAGTTAAAATAACAAACACAAGTCATTTACTCACAGATGACATCAACATCTTTCTGAAATGTTTTCTTTTCAGATCAAATCATGAAAGCTTTACTTGTGCCGTTGCTTTTGCTGTGCTTCCTGCTGGTCATTGCAGTCAAATGGAGATGGCTATTTAAAAAGAAAGGTAAGATCATTTGTGGTTTCAACATCACTATGGTAATGCCAACATGTGTTGTTGTTTCTAAAAATGTGTAAACAGAGTGGCAGAAAGTTGGAGTTAGGTTAGAGTAACCCAAATGCTTTCACGGGGAACCATCTTCTGATATTTTCAGGTATCGACTAAGCGCACACACGCAAAGAGCCTATTGTCTTGATCCTAAAGATTTAGATGTCACACATCTAAATCAAAATTGGGTTAGGATTACAGCTCCTGAAATAACACTTATGGCTGACCATTTTGCATTAAGGTTAAAAGTGATGGTTTTCCGCTTCTCAGAGTATTAGAAAAAGAACATTTTCTAAACTCTCAGTTCTCATGATGTCTTTGTTTGACCTTGCAACTGCTTCATTCTCTCTTCGAGTCTGACCTTGGTCTTTATCTCACTAAAACACTCCCTTTTACCTCTGTCCTTTGTTACTCTTCAATCAGATTTATGTGGCTTTTCAGTCCAGCTAGTTTTAAATTAAACGTGACTTTATTGTCAGATTAGCGTCATGTGTTAATTACAAGACCTGTCAAAATGAACATTGATTTAGAGGATAATGCACCCTCCCTTGATGATGATAGTGTCTTGCGACGGTTCCTGCCAAGTAACGAAAACCTCAGAGATTGACATTGCCGACATTGAGCTACATCAGGTAAGCCCAGCTATCGCATTGGAAACCCTCCCTAACCTTAACCCTCCTTATGTTATGATTTGTTCATTTTTCTACTAACACAGTCAATATGTTTACTCCAACTTAAGCTTTTATCAATAATAATTCCTAAAAAAAATTTAAATGACACTTAAGGCATCTCAAGAGATTCAATTTTAATTATTGTTTGCTTTGAGTAAAAAATGTTACCCCTGAAAATGATAAAATAATATTTTCATACATTCAAGAATAGCTTATTTTATTTTCATCTTTTAGCAAAGGCAGTTAATTCAACATTGGCTTCCGTAATCAGTCAATTGACATTTGAATTTGCACAACCCTAGTTGGGTTTTCTGCTTTATCCAAAGGAATAAAATCAATTGACAAGCCGGAATTTTGTTAAGCTAAATCCTAACCAATCTTTACAAATAATTCATTCATTTTTTAGCAATATCTAACAGTTTGTCAGGAGAATTGCCACCATCCAGCTTGACCTGTATGTTCTTACTCTTTCAGATTGTGGGCCACGGGTATTTTGCAACTGTTTGGCAGGGAAAATACAAAGGATCCATTGTGGCAGTCAAAGATTTCCCTGCAGGCCGGAAACATAGGTTTACTGCAGAGAAGGAGGTCTATGAGCTTCCACTGATGAATCATGCAGGGATTATCCCCTTTCTAGGCTCCGGGAGTAAACCCAAAGGTGGCGGATGGTTCATTGTCCTGCAATTTGTTGAAAGTGTGAGTGACACTGAGATATCGAAAGCTATTTGAGGAAAATAGGAGAAGGAACCGATTAAAGAAGCAGTGCAGGAAAGCAAAGACATTGGGATTTAACAATTAATAACCTCTCCTGGCTCCTTAAAATGTATTGATGAACCATTAACGACTTATTACCTGAATCTTGAGCTCCCCTCAGCAGGCAGATGTTTTCAGTAGAAACGCTCTAAGAAACCCACTTCCTTTCTTCATTAAACAGCCAACAGACCCAGTTAGTGACTGGCTGGTTAAAAATAGTGGAATAGGGAAATATTTCATTCAGGAGTCAGTGGAGTCCAAAGATAATTCAACTTACAGTCATTTGGTGGATTCAATCGCAGCACCAAATAAAAAATCATGTAGCTTAGGTTTGATGTGTGATCACACTCAGGTTTTTATTTTAGGCAATACGGCCCACTGCTCTATACTTTGAAATGTTCACTATCTTTGACATAAAAAGCTGTTCTCCCTTTGATTTCAGGGTTCTCTCCACTCCTATCTGTGTAAACACAGCCCCAACTGGATGTTGACACTGAAGTTGTGCCAGTCTTTATCGCAGGGACTCGCCTATCTGCACTCTGACCTTCACAAACCTGGTATTGGCCAGAATATTGTGTGTGTGTGTGTGTGTGCATGTTGTAGTCTACCAATGTGGAAGGAATGTAAGCTAAAATATCAAACTTCATTCAAAGTTCTTGCTTTCACTAAATTGTTGTTATGTCACAAAATTCAGCTAATTTTAGGGGAGCACTTTTCTGGGGATTCTTTTTTACAAAGGACTGCATATTAACGGCTCACAGGGATCTGTAATGATACTCACAGACGTTTGATGAATGAAGTGAGAGGTTTTTGAAGTCCACTGCACTAAAGAATTCCACCAAATCAGAATTGTATTATTATTATTACTCACATGGTTATTTTCTTGCAGATGCGCATAAGCCTCCTGTGGCCCACAGAGATCTCAGCAGCTCCAACGTGCTTGTGACAGCAGACGGTACGTGTGTCCTGTGTGATTTTGGATGCTCGACGATCGTGCCTTGTTGTCCAGGAAATCGCAGCTCGCAGAGCCAGACAACAATCATGGAGGTGAGGCCAGAGGTGAACCCAAAATATACACATATGTAAGCTTGATTCGAAATACAATCAAATCTTGGTGGTTTCCGAGGAGAAAATCAAAACCTGCAGACGGACAAAATCAAATTCATGAAAATGAATCCATCTGCAGGGCCCTGCTCAGATGGGCACGCTGCACTACATGCCCCCTGAGATCCTGGAAGGCTCAGTAAACCTAAACAGCAGCTGGTGTCTCATACATGCGGACATCTATGCCCTGGCACTGCTGCTGTGGGAAATCTTGATGCGCTGCTCTGATTTATTCGAAGGTAAACTCCATTGATAATCAAGAAAATGCCTCAGTAATTGAAAGAGAGATTGAATGGCAATTATTAATAATTAGTAGTGTCACAGTGTTTGCCTTCAACCCTGTTTGAGGTTGATCTGTGTAATCAACTGTCTCCGTGCTGTGCCCCGATACTGTAGTTGTACTATATGGATGTTCAAATTCATGCGAATGTCTCCATCTGCAGGCGGTGTTGCTCCGCAGCATCTGCTGCCTTACGAGTCTGAGCTGGGAGCCGTGACGCTGGACAGCCTCATGCAATTTGTGTGTCACATGGACGAGAGACCCGCCGTCCCAAGACATTGGGAACTGCTGCCACAGGTATTCTTACAATACAACTATTTTTATTTGCTCAGTAGTAATGAAGAAAACATACGGGATACCCTATGAAAAATGTTTATGCCATTGAATTGAGTTTGTTTGGGTATTGACTGAACTGTCACATCCCAACTTTAAGGGACCTGTGCTGCAGGAGCTCCTGACAGATTGTTGGGACGGTGAAGCGGATGCTCGACTGAGTGCAGCATGCGTCATGGAAAGATTAGCATCTCTTCAGTCTCGTTACACGCCATGACTTTTGTCTTTCTTTTTTTTGTTATTTGTGTACTAGGAGCAATAGGATGTAGTTTTTTACAAATTACTTTTTAACCTTTCATAGTAAAACATCTTGGTGGTAGTATGGTAAATTATAGCTCTGCTTCATTAAGACATCAGTGTCAATATGTATTCTTCTTTGGGGGACAGAAAAGGTTTTTGACATGACAACGTATTAAGCACAATAATGGGATACTTGAATTAAACAGAACCGTTGGTGTTTTTAGAAGCACATTGAAGTCAAATTGTATGTTGTAAAAATAAAAGGCCCTTGCCTCAAACTCTGAAGCTTATATTTAAATTAAACACTGCCGTAATTAATATTGTTCATTTTTTTGTCTGTATATTTGTATCTTATTTTATTTTATCTTATTTTTTATTCAATGTCTCGTAAAACTGCACAAATCCCCTGAACAAATTCCTGTATCTGTAACTTACGTGGCAATAAACAGATCTTGATTCTGATTCTGTATTATCCTTATTGACAGCTGAGTTTTTTTTGCCAAATCAGCTCTCAAACGGGATGTTGATAGTACAATGGTGCTCATTGATTGCTTTGGTTAAATCGGTTATTTTTGCTAATTTATAACAAAAAAAATATTTACATTACTGTTAATCCATGTCAATGATATATTTATCGATTCAAGTCAGGTGTATGCGTGTGTCATGGCCAAACCCCACATGGCTCCACCTTTAAAAACAAATAGACCCTTCACAATAAAGGACACCTTAATCTATGGAAACCCATTTCTGCCTGTAAAAAAAAAGAAATTGAAGGGATAGAAATTCATAAGTATTAGATCAAAAGTCCTAAATAGCTTTTCTATAATTGATACTTTTTCAGAGCTTCATTGACTTACTGTAACTTAAATAAAGTGCGTAATCTTTAAGAAGGGGCGTGGCTTCCTGGGACATTTCTATTGCTGCTTCCGTGCAGCTCAATGCGGAAGACAAACAGGGATCATTCCTAATAAACTCCGAAACAGGACCGGAAGAAAGTTCCCAAGGTAAGAGTATGTCATTGACAGTTTTCATTTTAAATAGCACGTATGAAACTTAACGACAAAAACTACAGCGATGTGATCATTAAGATGTGTGTAGATCTCTAACATGTCGCACCTGTATTTAAACAATGACAGTCTAACGTAGTTGTCGAGCTATTATAAACCAAACTGGCTGTGTTTTACACGGCATGAGTTGTGGCAGGTACATGATGCAATGTGTCTGAAAATAAATAAGTGTGCGCCCTGTTTTTTTGTAATAAAGTTTTACAACGCGACATTTCGTGAATGTAATGTATGCATTTTTTTGGTGTAACAATTTCCAGAAAATCAAAAAATAACACATTAGAAACATTAGAAAAGTAGAGACAGTCCTGTCAACTTACTACAAATATTTAATCATTTGTTTGCTGCTTTGTGTCATTTTGTGAGTTTAAGCTCTTTCGGGAAATTTGAAAAAGACTAAAGCCATTTTGACAAAGGGTATCGAAAACTGGATTTTAATATTTTTAGTAACTTTTGAAAAAAAACAGCATTGGAATCAGCTGTAACAACCAGATATGATGACAGATGCAACGTAAATAATCTCATAAACGTCATTGTTTGATAAAGAACGTGTGACAACCTTTTTATATTTGGATTGAATCAACACCCACGTTCTAAAGTGTATTATATGATAAGTGTGTGATAATTACTCAGTATTAATGGTTTATTTTTGCAATTGATGTAATTTTACTAAAATTAAGTAAAATAAAATATTCTTTGCATTTACCTTTCTCACTGTTGACAGGAGTTTGATTGAGACCCGAAGTGTTTGACTTGTCAGGTCAAAAATCAAAGAAATGTGGCCAAATCAAGGTAAGATATCATATTGTACATAACCAGCTCATGATTATTTTTTAACATGCTTTCTATCATCATTATTATTTTAGCCCTGTTGATATAACTGCCCTGTAAAATAATGTGTCTGTGTGTTTTTATCTATATAAGGTCCCCCCCCTCCAGTGGGCCCACCAAACCCGGCCTACCCTCCTGGCCACAACCCCCAATATCCTGTGGCACCTACATCAGGATTCTTCCCCCAACCTGGGCAATACCCAGCTGGGCAATACCCTGCTGGCCAATATCCTGCTGGCCAATATCCTGCTGGCCAATATCCAGCTGGCATGAACCCAGCCATGGTACCACAAGTGCCCCCAGGGGGCATGCCTTATGGTGCTCAGGGGCCCAATCCTTATCCTATGGCTCCAGGTGGATATCCACTCGTTCCTCCTGCAGGTGCTCACCCAGGTCCTTACCCGCACTCGCCAAAAGGAGGTCACCATAAAGGCCACAAAGGCCATAAAGGCCACAAAGATCATCATCATGGAGGGTTGAATCCCATGGGCGGAGCATGCGCCGGAGGGGTGGCTGGAATGGGAATGGGAATGGGGTTGGCTGGACATAAAGGCCACAAAAAGATGAAGAAGATGAAGAAGGCGCATAAGGGGCACAAACATGGCAAGGTGAGATGAAGTTTAAAGATACGCTGTATTGTTTTTAATGGCTCTTCCTGCAGGTTAAGTATTTGTGCCAATAATAGATAAGCAGATGAAATTTGAACCTGCCTCGCCCCTCAAACCCAGGCCACCAACTCCGTGTCCGTCAGTGTTGCAAACTGATCGGAACAGCAGAAATGCACCCATAACTTGAGTGCAAAGTGCAGCACAGCTGCAGATACATGGTTTACATTTTACTTGAAGAGAAGTAGAGCTATATATCGTTGAGATGGTCGCGACACATCAGTTCTTGATTGTATTATGAAAAGTCTTACCGGCTACCAGCACGTACAAAACGCTCAACAGTAATCATGGAATGTAAAGTGATCCGTTTTCTGCAAAATTTGTGGCAAACACATATTGTGCTGGAACTACAATTTTTTATTATTATTGATCAATCTGTGGAATACTTTTCTGAATATTTATTGAAGCGTTTGGCGTATAAAATATTACTATAGAACTCCTATCACATGTTACCGCTGCCAAGGGTGACATAATCAAAATGTTTCTTGAATTGCTGATGTGTTTAAACTTTATTGAAATCTAAAAATGCATGATATATAATCTCTCTCTTTTTCTTTGCAGTCCTCCAGCAGCAGCAGTAGCAGCAGCAGCAGCAGTGACTAAGGCTGAGGCCAAAAGGCTTTTTCAGAAATGTCGCAGTGCAACCTTACTATTAAAAATAACCACACTAAAGTCTTACTTGTCACTTTAAACAGGACTTACAAATATAGAATTGAAATAAAATAAAGGTAGAAAAAAGTGCACACATGAGCTGTTGCTGTTAACATTTTCACAGTATTTGCTGTGTTTACATTCCATCGTGGTGTTTGTGGTGTTTCGGTAACAAGTTTCACTACAAGTACATTAGTGTACAAACATTATTAAGTCATTATTAACAAGAGAAAATATAACAGTGTGATTTATTAAAAGAAAATATGTATCTTTTTTTCTTAAAACAATGGATATTTATACGGATATTGAGTGTGTTTATTTGGGCTATTGTTAAGCACATTTTTGTTCACTGCTACACGTAACTACAGGATGCATTATTTTGCCGGGCTTTGTTTCAGCATTAATTGTTAAAATAAATAAAAAGTCTTCATTTAAACCTGTCTAATGAATACATTTAAATGAAACTAATGCTGTTGCCAGGATTATAAATGTTAGTTAAAACTAAGTTGCAATACCCTTCACACCCACTAGTGTGCCTATTCTTCTTGAAGTTTGTATATATGAACATATTAGAAATATTCGTAAAGCATTCATCTGATGGTTAAGTCATTTTTGCTTTAATACATGAAAAACACGTGGGATATCAGTTATTTTCAACAACAGATCTCCCCGTTGAGACATTTTGAACAAATCCATGTTTATAATTTGCGCAAAAACGTATTGGTTGAAATTAAAAGGATTTAATTTGCCTTTCATGTTGTAACACTATTTCACAAAAAAATGTGCTATTAACTTTTTTTTTTGTATACGCCAAGTTTGGGAATCTGTGGGTCAAACCAAAACTCAGGATGGGGGTTTGGTTGGGGTGAAAGGCAAAAGTTCAGAGGTTATAATTTTGTTGTCTTTGTGCAAAGGAGTGGAGCTCGATCTCACATCACTCTTCCCTCTTCCCCGAGTCCTTTCTAAACTCTCCCCCGGGTTTCTACCCTCCCGAACCTCTCCCCTTCTACCCTTAAAACCCCAACCCTCCCCCCGGTCTCGTACCACAACACCATTCAGGTAAGTCTTAATCTGATATGTTGTGTTTTTTTATTTACGTTATGTGTTATGATTAGAAGTAGCGGAAAGAAATTGCGCCCAGCAGCTAGCGGATTCTTGTGCAGCATGCTAACAGGCCGCACGATGAGCACGCAGTCTCTCCGTCCAGAATGCTTTAGCTAGCTAAGCTAGCCTTAAGCTAGGTAGTCTTAGCTTAGCTAGCCACGTAGAAGTTTGATTTCATTGTTGCTTTGAAAACGGCTGTTTTTTGTCTGTAGTTGAATGAAACCGGGATATAACAGCAATGCTGCGAAAGCTGTCGATGTTTGATCAACTATTAACAACGTTGACGAATCAAGCTAGCTAGCTTAGCTAAATAACGCACGCATGCTCCATTCATTTTTCCAGCACGGCGAGAAAGCAAAATGCTAAATGGCTAAGCGACTTACAAAAAAGCGTAAATAGTTGATGGACTTACGCCGAAACTAACCAACACACGCAAAGCGAGCTATTAAATGCGCACATATCGCGCTGAGCACACGTATTCATGTTTTTTTAGTAACTACGGCCATAATAATATTGCGGTAATAGTCGGTAAATTTGTTGGTAAACTTGATTCACCGCTAACGAAGGCATCGTTAGCATACAAGCAATGTGTTTTTCCCTTAGCACGGCGCTCAACTCAATGCTAACGTACTTATTTGAATGGTAGGTAACTTGTACAGTCGAAGCACTGATATGTTTGTAAATTAATACATTGTGTGCAGGCAGTGTGAGAGTGAGTCCCGTTCCTCGCTATTCGTCGTTGCACGAATCAGTTTTCACGAGCAGTAACGTTAGCATGAGCTGCACGGATCTAACATTATCATGTTCTCTGGACAGGTTCAGTAAGGAAACATCTTTTCAAATGGAAAACCAGGTACGAACGTCTTCTATTGGTTTGTTTTTTCCAACATTATACCCATTTAAAGTGTGTTACGTTACATTGTCTGGTGCAAATTAATGTTTTAGTTCGACAAAATATGGTTCATGCTAACAAATGTAGGGCCTTATACTGAATGTATGCTGACATATAGTACAGTAATACCTATATGCAGTAAGAACACCTCTCTCTCACATCACTATGCCAGAGTTTAGCATTAAGGAATATGGTTAAGATGTCAGATATTTGTGTATCGGCCAGTGTTATAATATAAATGGTAGTGTACTACTAACTCACAGTGAGCGGGGTTATTTTTGTTGCCATAACATTTAGTATTTACCTCTTTGGTGACCACATGTAAATCAGTTTTTGCAAGGCACCAGTTATACATGAATTAGAGGCACACCACATGTCCTACCTTTTTGTTAACCCCATTCTGCATTCATGCCATGTGTTTTCTATATGCACTGCTGATTCAATGACATCGTCATTCTTGGTGTATCATTCCTCGTCTGCTATATCCTTTTAGAGCCATCTCGGTGACCAAAGATCTCAGTTCTGTACTGACGACCAGGTTGCAGTAATGGACTCCGGTGTGATTGAAGGAGGGCTCAATGTCACCCTTACCATTAGGCTGCTCATGCATGGCAAGGTGAGATCCCCCACGAGCTGCGTGCGCCAGGACTCTAATAGCATACAACAGCATATTCATGAAAATAAAGTTTCTCTGCAATGTATAAAGGGCAGGGGAATTGATGTGATGAGTCAGGGTATTCACTTGGTGTAGAGATCCTTTATGTCAAAGAAAAGTAAAGTGTTTTGGCATGTTACCGTGTTGCTGATTTTACACAGACCTTGTTCGTCTCGTCATTTTCAATGACTCCTGCTCAAAATCTGACCCACACGTCATCTTAGACTCTGGACAAACCACGATATGGTGCGTCCCAAAATATTGTCCTCTAAAGGCTCTGCTAGCCTGTAGTATTAAAAATAAGGTCCCAGCACCTGCTCAACATCAGCAAAACACAATTGCTGTGAGCTGACTGCATGCTGGATCTCATCGTGGTCAACAACCGCATCTTGAGTCTGTGTCTGTTACTATGCAAACTTTTTGACGTCTTCAACTTTTGGAAACTGATTAGTGTGAAAGTTGATTAATGAAAGATTATCTTTTCCTGTTTTAGGAGGTCGGAAGTATAATTGGAAAGGTAAGCTGCTATTTAATAAACCTGATGTTTTGTTTGTCTATCATTATTTGAAGATCTTTTTTTCAAGCAATAATGAATCCAACCTTTGTTCTCTGCTAATAGAAAGGTGAATCTGTGAAGAAGATGAGAGAAGAGGTGAGGTCCTATTATTGTTCATTCTATTATTGTAAAGTACAAACAAATATAATGGTACAATCACTACGAGGCCAGCGTCACATATTTGTCTTTACGGTTGGAAGTTTGTCCTAATTTTTAGTTTTTAATTTCTTGCTTTTTTTCTCTGTCTGTAGAGCGGTGCTCGCATCAACATCTCGGAGGGCAATTGTCCGGAGAGGATCATTACTTTGGCAGGTCCAACCACTGCCATCTTTAAAGGATTCTCCATGATCATTGAGAAGCTGGAAGAGGTAGATGACAGTTTATGCTGACTTATGAATTCATTGGTTAGCTGCAACCAGCTCTGACAGGAACTAGATGAACTCGTATCGTTATGTATTTTTTTTCCCAGGATATAAGCAGCTCAATGACAAACAGCACAGCAACCAGCAAGCCCCCCGTGACCCTACGCATCGTGGTGCCCGCCAGTCAGTGTGGCTCCCTCATCGGGAAAGGTGGCTGCAAGATCAAGGAAATTCGAGAAGTATGCCTAAAGAAAATAATAAAATACAGACCACACGTGTCCATATATGTTCAGCGTTAGCATTCTTGTTACCTTTCAAGGAATTTAGTTCATGAAATGCTAACACTCAGCAAGTCTTGAATTCTCATCTAATTTTACTCTGTCTTCCAGTCAACTGGCGCTCAGGTACAAGTGGCGGGTGACATGCTCCCCAACTCCACAGAGCGAGCCATCACCATTGCTGGTACCCCCCAGTCGATAATTGAGTGTGTAAAGCAGATCTGTGTGGTCATGCTTGAGGTAAGTGAAGCTATTATTCAAATTTAGTGGCAGTGGTTCATTTTTTAATTAATGATGTGAAATCAGTTGTTCTTTTGGCTGCTAGGCTTTGAGTAGTGATCTATAAAATCCATTTTTACAGTGAAATGCCGCTGTATCCTATAGCATAATATAAAAACCACATTAAAGTTCCCTATTGGCAGACACGCAAAGTGTTCTTTTTAGCATTGGATTTTAAAAACGCATTCCTTGTACAGAGCTATGGCTTTTGAAATATCGCACTCTCATGCTGATGTGCTTCAAGTAATTGTTAGTACTCCATTTGTAATTTTAAAAGCTTCTACAGTAGATTGTTCTACAATTATGATTACATGGGTAGCAATCCAATAACACTGACCCACTTTGTCTCCCCTGCAGTCTCCCCCTAAGGGGGTCACTATCCCCTACCGACCCAAGCCTTCAGGTTCCCCCGTCATCTTCGCAGGCGGACAGGTACACACACCTTTTTTCATTTGTGATGTTCTTAGTTTCTGATATTTTGGCATCTTATCTGTGTGTGTCTGTGTTGAAAATGTTATACTTAGATATTGATTTGATAGGCTCAGAGTATATTTCTCTCAATGAAACTTACTAAATGATCATTTAAGGTTTGATAGTAACTGTGCATAGTCTATATGTTCATAAAACTGTCAACCAAAGCTCCTTTTGCTAATTGTCTTGAAGAGGTGGTTTTAGTAGTCTGATGACCATGAAGCATTTCATTGAGTCAGTTTCTTGGGTAAAATTCTTTCTGCTCCATGTCAGTCTAAAGGTGTTTGATCTTACCGAAAGTTTTTTATTCTTCAAAAAGCAAGAATAGTATCTAGTACTAGTGTCTCTGCAGCTTTCTCCTTCTTCCTGAAATAGAGACTTTGGACAGGATATGTTTTGATATTCCTAAATTATATAAGTTTCAGAAAAGCGTTTTGATTTTTTTGTTGTTGATATATTGGTGAGTTGGAGATGTAACTTGACCCAGATCAGATGGGAGGCCTATCAATGCTTTTGTTTTCTTTTGTTTCAGGCGTATGCTGTACAAGGACAGCATGCGATGCCACAGCCAGATGTAAGTGCAGTAGACCATTTTTCTAAGATGCCCATCACTCCCACCCATATTTACAACAGTCTTTTTCAGAAACTGGCAACTGCCATCCCACCTACAGATGCCCCATTTTACAGCCTGCAACTGTAGCTAAACTTGCCCAAATTATATTTTTGACCAACTCTGGGCTTATTTAGTAACAAATTTTTTTCATTTAGTGAGCAGCAGCACTGTTGGTACTTAATGTTTCTCATTCTACTGGCAGTCTGTATTTATTAAACCAACACTTGTTTGTGTTCATCCAGACTCATCCACAGTCCCATGAATATTAATCTTTTCCTGCTGCTCACTCTTTTGTGTTTGTCCTTTTTGGTTCTGTCTTTTTTTATGTTTCTCATTCAGCCTGTCCCAAATAACTGTTTACAAACCCTCCCTCATTACCAGTTGTACTAAATCTCATCCGTTTGTCTTTTTAATGAGCTTTAGATGTTCTATCAGGAGCATTGGATGTAATACTGTTTGGTATTAGTCATACATTGCACTGAATATTAGCAACAGAAGTCAGATAATGTAAAACATGGCTATAAAGAGGTAAAAAAACAACAACATTTATTTACATTCATACATGCATTTTTTGTCCTGACCCTGAAGCCTACAAGAAAGCATTAGCACACGATGCAGCCTGCTCCTTGGAGTAATACCTGTGGGGTTCCCCACATAGACGAGTCATAGACCACAACGGTTTTCGGTCACATTTTTTTGAATGAATAAGATTTCTGCCATGGTGTTTTTCTGTGGAGGTGCTCTGTCTGGCTGCCTGTACTGACTGTGATCTGTTTTTCCCTCTTCCTGTGTTTTCCATTTCCTCCATTTCTCTCCCTGCCCTCTCTGTCACTCTCACAGTCTTCCTCTGCTGCTATCTCTCCACAGCTCACCAAGCTTCACCAGCTGGCCATGCAGCAGAGCCCCTTCCCCATCGCACCAAGCAACCAGGGTTTCACTGGTATGCAGCACAAGCTGTCAATTTTTCATCCCCCAACAGTCTGAAGAATTGCATCACAAGCAAGATAATCATCTGTTAATCACATTTGGGGGAAGGAAAAAAAAAGATTTCTGTCCTCACTTGTAATGCCATTTATTAGCTGTAGAGGTGTTTGCCTTCTTATAACGTCACCAATCAGCTGTTTCTTCTACAGGGATGGATGCTTCTGCTCAGAACAGTTCCCATGAAATGACCATTCCAAATGATGTAAGTAGTTTAAATTTGTATCACTGCAACAGTAAGTTGCAGTGATACAAATGTTTTCTCAATGTTTTCTCACCCATCACTATGCTGTATCTATGGCAACCATGCGGTTTGACTGGGATAAAAAACAAAAAATGCCATAACGTTAAGCTTTATTCCAGCTTGTTTTCACCTAGTTGCTAACTTTTCCTGAGGCTGTGGGTCTATTAGGGATGCATTCCTTAACCTCGCTGCTCTACTCCACTCCAGCTCATCGGATGCATCATCGGCCGCCAGGGAGCCAAGATCAACGAGATCAGGCAAATGTCGGGCGCCCAGATCAAGATTGCGAATCCAGTAGATGGATCGACCGACCGCCAGGTCACCATCACCGGCGCGCCGGCCAGCATCAGTCTGGCGGAGTACCTCATCAACGCCAGGTGAGATAATCAGCTTTGTAGTCTGTCGGCTCTCGACAGCTGATTCTTTCGATCAGACCTTTAAGAGGATCAACACGGGTTGTGCCGTGTCACGGTCAGTTTGTTTGAAATGTAAATATTTTGTCTAGCTGACCACAAAACTAAAGTAACTTGTTAAAGTATAAAATGTTTGATATACCCAATATGTTATGCAAATATATCAGCAGCAGAATTCTTTAATTTTAATTTGTTTTTTATTCACAAGATTTGGTTTATTTATTTTGTGGCTACTGTTAATCACTTTAGTGCTGTTAGCTCTCGGTCTTCTTTTCCCTTTATTCTACCCTTCACTTGGCCTCACATCAATCAATCACTGAGAGATGTGATTTTTTTTTTTAATTGTCTTTCTAATGAAGCTTTTTGTCTTGTTTTGATCACGTCCCTGAGTGATCCCTCCTCCCCCCCCACCCACCTTCCTTTCACTACCCCCATTGCTCACCAGCCTGCCCTGTGACCCATCCCGACTGTGTTGTCCCTCTCTCCTTGTCTCTCTTTCTACAGTGTAGAGTCCTCTAAACCTCCTCCCTCCTCCTTGAACCCTGAACAGACCAGCCTGTGCTCTCCCTCCACCTCTACTACTGCTACTACCACCACTACTACTACTACCACCACCTCCTCTGCTGCTATCTCTTCCTCCTCCTCCTCCTCCTCCTCCTCTTCCTCCTGTGTGGTGCCCCCCTCAGCCTCCATCCCTCTGTCCTTGTTGGCTCCAGGGCCGCCTCCTCCCTCCTCTTCCTCCTCCTCTTCCTCCTCCACTGATTTCCTGCTCCCCAGCTCTCCTGCCTGTGTGTCCAGTCTCCTCAGTCTCAAGCCCCTCCCTCTCCTGGCCCTCCATGTTGTCAGTGGGGCCAGTAACCCCGCACACTCCATACCCGCTGAGCCCAAAATTGCCCCAGAGCTGAGCTCCAAGTCTAAACGGCGAAGGCTTTCCCCTTACTAACAAAGGAAACACAAGTCATCACTACTAAAGTACTGACAATGCTCTCTGTTGTCTGCACTTGCTTTTTGTATCTGGCCGTGCCGCGCTTTCTTCAGAAAACAAACGCACAGTGTTAAACAGCCAGACAGGTGGCCGCCGACGTATTTATAAAATGGGTATCTGTAGCTTGATTTGACCTGTCTCTTAAGGATGTGACATGTTGAGTGCATTACATTATTAAATTACTTTTAATCTAGCATGAACAGTGAATTGGTTCACTGGTTTTACTGAAGCATTTCTCTCTTTGTGTAAGCTCTGCTCCGGTAGCAGCTCTTTAAGATGTCACATTGTATTTATGGGAATAGTTTTCTTGTAGTGAATTTTAAGTGAATATTGTTGGCTGTTATAAAAGAGAGTATATGTATTATGATGGTTTTATTTTATTTTTCCCATAAAGTAGTGATTTGTAATTTAAAACTCCAAGTAAATCTGCCCTCAGGTATCAACAGCACCAAATCACTCTTTGAGATGATTCTTTTTTGTAAAACTTCCAACTAATTGAGCTTAGTTTTAAAGGAATAGTTTGACACTCTGAAATACTTATTTTCAACTTGTGGCTGAGATGAATATCACATGTCTGTAATTCAAATATGTAGCCTGGCTCTGCCCAAAACCTGATTCATGATTGACTATTTCATGGCCAGAAGCAATGACTTCCTGAAGTGTCTGCCGTTAACTTAACAGTAAAGATGGGACTTAAGGAAGTTACATAATTACAATATAGGCTTTTTTTGGCAAATGAACCAGATTCATTGTGCTCGTTAGTGAGCTTTAGAGGATCCTGAGTAGGTTACCTCTTTCCATTTCTTTATGCTGAGCTAACTAGTTACTATCAATATTAATTCCCTAAGAATGCAAGTAAGCATGTTTCTCCAGATGTTAAACTTCAAAACTCCTTAATTACGTCACTAAACCACAAAGTGTCGGTTGAGAGCTGACCCTTAACAGCTGTTGAAAAGAGGAGAACCCGAGCTGAAGTATCATCCTTTTACATTTCCTTAAATCAATGTATTGATGAACCCTATCTAACATTTTATTCTGATGTAATGTATTGTAAATGAACTTTATCTTGCCTGTCTGAATGCATGCCTTATTCTCTCTCTCTGGGTGTCTCTGTCTCTCCAGGCTTTCCTCTGAGGCCACAGGACTGGCAGCCAACTGATAGACACTGCATCTGCACTAAATCTCACTTTTATATCATCGGCCTCCATAAAGCAGTCAATGCAACTATCCAACTTAAGAGTTTATATATTATGCTGCCTCTTCCTCATTTGAAATCACATCAACCGCCACTGATTTGATCTGCTGAGTTCATTATTTATTTCATTTGTTTTGGTTTTAGTCAAAAGAAGCAATTAGGTTTTTAATTCCCTTTTCGAGTCAAGTTGGAGGTTTTAATGATTTTTTTTTCCCAATGGGTTCCCTTTTTCTTTCTTTACCATCAGAGTAGAGTTTGAAAACTCTGAATAGGCCTAGAATTAGTTCTGTACAGTCATTTTTTTTTTCTTTAAAAAGGAAAAGACAAAATAAAAAATTATCAAAAATAAGAATAGTGACTTATTGTGTTTATATATACACCCCCCCCTCTTTTCTCACCCAGTTCCACAAAGTCAGCTGGTCCATTTTATGTCCATGCTTGCTTTAACTATACACCTCATTCTCCCCCTTTGTCTTCTGTTTGAAGTTCTTGTAAAATCAGTTACACTCGTGTCACGTAGCTGTACAGTGCATTGTCACTATATTTGGTTATCACGACAAATGTTTTACACTCATAATTGAATTTATCCAGATGATTTAATGTGTATTACTACGCATGTCACTTTCCCCCATCTCTACGTGTCATTCCTGTCCCCCCCCTCCCCTTCCTTAGACCTGAGATCATGTTTTGATATTTTGCGGGGATGGGAGTATTTTTTGGGGGGGGGGATTTGGGCGTGGCTCTATGATTCAGAATTGGAGGGTTCTCCTCACTTTTTTTGTAAAGACTGATGTATACAAACAAAATGTTGGAATATTTGTTTTAAATGGAGGAAATATTTTTTTTTAAACTACCAAAGGGAGATTAACTCCTGGAAACTTGAGTGATCTGTCTGTTGGATGTGATGAGGCTGAGAACTGAGCTGATTGAAGCTCTGGAACTAGACAAAGGGTTGTGAGTTAACACTAGTTTCCTGCTCTTTGCTTTGCTCAGAAAATGATTTTATTTTTTATTTGCAGGAGAGAAAAACTTGTGCACGTTTTGAGACTAGACCTGGGTGCCACAACATTGTTAAAAAAACAAAAAACTGAAATAAAGATGTGAAATGCTCAAACCACAATTTTGTCTTGAATGTGTCACTGGATGAAGTACACTGAACACAGATTTTCTAGGATTGATTTTATTTTAAATTGTTTCTTAAATATATTTATTGTACAGTTACAATAATAGAAAAAGGAAACATTGCAGTTCATACAGGGGTTTTTCAATCGGCATCTTCACTGTTGAGACACTAGAGGGCAGTAGTTCTGTTTTTTTTGGCAACACTGTCCTGTAGAAGGATTCCTGTCTTTAAATCTTGGGGGGCACAATCCGTTTTAAAATGTTCTACAAATTGAAAGTGAAAAACTTACCACCAGAAAAAAAAATCAAAGCTGCCTTTTTTCTAGCTTATTGATTGGAACCTGATCATTCATAAGGAACGGAATGCAGTTTGCACTGATTTGCAGTCAGAGTGAACCACGAGGCTTGTCAAGGGACACAAGTACATCAAGATCAGAATTGTGTTTTAAACTCTTATGAAGAAGCCATATTAAAAATAGTTACCATTGCTTAGCTAAAGAAATGTTATCTCATTAAAACAAATGAGCCATATTATGGATCAACATATAAATTAATCTTCCATGTTGGGGGTCGGCATTAGATAAAAGTGGCCAGATCCTGATTTCACAAGGCTCTTTTGTAGGTAAACTATTTTGTGGAAGGACAGAACAAAATTCTGCTTAAGCTAATTAATTATTCATCTGCCACAAACTCTAGTTTACTAACGGAAACTCATCTTTACTGATACGCTGCAAACGTCCGGCAAAGTCGCACCTTAGTGAAAGAAAACTGCAAACGATCTGATATTTGTGTGTTTTGTGTCCCCGTCATCCATTTGCCTTTAGTCTGCAGTCCAGTGGCTTTCTTTTTCAATGGATGGAGCTAATATTCTAGTGACAAACGAGCCACGCAAACTTCATCACAAGCATGCTTTTCTGATGCTATATACATCCCTAGATGTTCAAAAGGGGATTTTTAACTGGTATTGCGTTTTAATACGGTCAACACTGCAATACCAATAAAATAAATTTAAAAAAGCCCATCTGCTCTCAGCAAAGTCAGCTGTGGTTCTTCTGATCTGTGACATGACCGGAGCGGACATATTGCTTTTTCTTTGTTCACACGTTACTCTTTTATCTGTGTTTTGATGCTCGGACATGACCAGAGGCTACAGTACATTCTACTAACATAAGCTTCTCGAAGTTCAAATAGAGTAGTGGCACCTAGTAACAAACATCAGCACCTTTAAATTATACAATCTCACGTGTTAAAAATTTGTTCATTTTACAACATCACATATTTACATAGATATTAAAACACAGGAGTAGAAAATGGCAAAACATAATCCATGACTCAAATGTAAATAAAAATTGCAAACAATATAAAGGAAAAATGTAAACATGTTTTTCTTAAGAATGTCAATGAATTCACTGTAAAATAACAATAAATCAATGCATAACATTATGGGAGGAAATGCAATATGACACGATCATCACAAGAAAATTTGTACATTTCATGGACTAAGTGCAAGCAGAAACATCAGCAGGTGTCCCAGTGATGTCGACAATAGCAACATTAGAATATAATGACACCCTGATAAGACGTTAGAGTCAGATTCTCATACGACGTGATGTGAAATGATATGAGACATTTTCATAACGGAGATTAAAAAAATACACATGGAAGGTGAAACGAGACGTTAATAGACGACCGTTTGGATGGCGCTTTGACGGCCGCCGCTCCGTCAGCTCGCCGTCAGTGTTCCGATCCAGTTTCAGGTCGCTCGGAAACGGTTTATCTCAGAGGAAATGGGATTTTCTGTTAACCCCCCCCCTCCACACCCCAGGACATCAGTGCTCTGAAAACACTCACCGAGTGAATGTTTTGACTTTCCTGCTCGTGATCATCTAGAGAAACGCCTCGTTCTCCCGCCCCCCCCCCCCAGGGGGGGAGCAGGGGGGGGCAGGGGCAGGTCGGCAGGAGTTGGGGCGGGTTGAGGTGTCGGGGTTTTTCACCAGTTGGCTGCAGGCCGGCTGGGCTCAGCGCTGCCCGAGTGGTCCAGCTCTGCACTGTCACAGTCCGAGTCATCGTACAGGCCCTGCTGTGAGCCACAGGAACAGGAGATATCTGAATTAGAGCAGCAACAGACTCCAATGTGGACTACAAAGGCAGATTTTAGTATCTTTTAGCTCCTCTATATACAATATACAATATATATATCAGTCTATAGTATAGTATCAGCATTATCCTTTCATCTCCCTACCTCATAATTGTGATCATTAGTAGCGAGTTGGGTCTTGACTTGTCGGAGAACAGCTTCCTTCTCAGACAAGCCGTGGGTCGAGTCGGACGGGTCAGCAGGAATCTCCGAGCCCTGAGACAGCAGGTCGTCGCTCTTGTCGTCGAGGCGCTCGTCGGTGTTGGTGCTGACCACGTCCGGCGTGCCGCTGTGGGAGTGGTCGGTGGTGTTTCCCTCCTCGCCGTCCGACACCGACAGGTTCTCTGAGCTGAAGTTGGACAGGGACTGGCACTTGGTCATGCTCACGGGGCGCCTGAGCGGGAATAAGAATAAGAAAAAACGTTTGTGTCTCTTAGTATTGAATTGCAGCTGAACATAAGGATCACATTTTTTTTTGTCGACGGACATATAAATAGAGCCCACGTTCAGTTATTATATATAGTATAACGTTTTCATCAGCTCGTACCGTCTCCTTGGCAACTCCACTTCACTGTCCACCTCTCCCTCCTCTTCTTCTGACGACACTCCACGTCTCTGCAGAGAAAATGAGTTTGTTAAAAAAAAAATAATAATAATTTCACATTCGCTAAAACCCCCCGAGCCGCCCTGTAAGACGTCACCCTGTAAGTGTGTGAAAAGTCTCACTTTCACAAAGCCAAAGGGACGGAGATTTTCAATGACTCAATCATCAATGCTTCTCGCTACAAATTCATCATTTCATTTCTAAAATGTTGAACATAGAAATAGCCCCAGCTAACTCATGTTAAACAGGAAGTTGAGGTTGCAACTACCACTACTTATAAATGCAGTAATAAACGACTTAAAGGTCTTTTGACCACACTTTGTGGTTTCCATGTCTAATCGTTATTTAGAGCATGGCATCGATAAAACGAAATAAATAGTACATTATATTGTTATATTCAACAGATTAGAATAAGAAATACTATACTGTACAATTCAATCTTAACAGCGTGACAGCAGTTCCTATTGTTTGTCACCTTCACAGATGCTGATTTGTTTTGTAACTGAACCCTGCCCTAGACAGTTATTTATACAACTTGGTTTGAGTCAAACGTGTTGCTTAACTGGGAACCAATCAAATCAAAATGTTGTATTTCCCCAAAGCGTCTCACTGCTAATTAATCTTATGACCCTTAGAAGGCAGTGAAAAAGGATTTAGTGAAACTAGGCCACAACTAGACAGGCCTTTGTCTAACTAGACCACGGCGGCGCTGTTGGGGCTCCTCACCTGGCTGCGCGTGACCGCCGCCCTGTAGAGCAGCGCAGCGGGAGTGAGGCGCTGACTCCTGGGCGAGCGGGTGACCACCACGCCGTCCTCCTTCTCCTCGCCGTCGTGGGAGACGCGGGGGCCTCCGAGCGCGGGCGCCCGCCCCGCTGCGGCGCCGGCGGCTCCCCCTCCCCTGCCGCACGGCGAGTCGGGGCTGCTGGAGAACGGGATGGAAGCCGCGTCCTCGCTGGGCGTGTCGCTGCGTGGGGGCGTTCCCGCCAGGTCATCCGTCCGCACGCTCACGTCCGGGCCCTCCTCGGGCCCTCGGGCCCTCCTGCTCTCCCCCAGCCCGGCCGACGCGCTCTGGCTGCCCGCCCTGTCCAGCCCCGGCATGACCTGCCCCTTCCTCCGGCCTTCGGCCTCCAGGGTGGTTGAAATGAGGTCCGGGCTGGAGGAGTACATCTTCTTGAGCAGCAGATCGTGCTGCAGGCCTCGCAGGGCTGCACTGGGGTCTAAATGCTGCTTGCTGCTGGGAACGGACGAGGTGGCGTTCACCATGGCTAAGGAAGAGGACAGAGTGGCTTTCAGCTGAGCAAAGTCCCCGCTGCTGCCTTTCCCGGCCTTCCTGTAGCGGGGCTTTCCTCGGCGTGAGCGGCCAGGGGAGGTAGATCCCTTGTTGGGGATTGTGACCAGTGTCATTGAAGAGTCCAGTTTGGGGAGGATGACCTCGGACTTTAGTAAGTCTGGCCTGGGGAAGAAAAAAAAACGGCGGGAGAGAATTCACTTTTAAAAGCATTAATTGCTTGGTGCAATGATATCGTGTGCATTGTTCTCTACATACATTGAAGGAAATATTCTTTAGTTTTGTAATCCACAACCAAATAAATACAGTCTTAAAATTTTACTCCGTGGCACTCGGGCCCAAGACCATGGTTTCAAATTAAAGATGTGAATGTTGGTCATAAATATCTATAGTCAGTTAGATTGCTGGAAATGTTACTGAAGCAAAAGTGATCTTAATAGTTTCCGGATAACAATGGAGGTGCGCATGGCACAAGGAAATCTGCAATAATTACCTGATCTACTACAGGCAGTAAATGTTGGATTCAATTGAATCAATTGTTGATTTTGGTCTCATTTGTTGACATTAACACAAAATCACCAGACTTTTCCCCTAAGATGGCCTTGGAATGCACATAACATTAAAGAGAAACTTGACTAGCCACAGATAAATGCTGCAAACTTGAGTAACTCCCCGCCGTCCCCACCTCTTGCTGTATGACGGAAGCTTCTGAGGCACGTTGCGTTTTTTCATGAGCTTCTCCATCGAGTTGGAGGAGGCCGACTGTCTGGAGCTTTGGTGCTTGAAGCAGCCCGGGTACTTCTTGTCCAGGGAATTCTCCCTCCTGATGTTTAAATACAAAGCCAATACTCGTCAAATGGATGCCAATGGATATCCAGCATGGAATAATAGAGCAGTTAGTCGCATGCAGTGGCCCAGTGTGACTGGGCGTAACGGCCCTTCACTTTGCATCACTTTTACATGCCGTTTCATTTTAAAAACACTGTTGATGGATAAAACTGTTGTCCAAAGCACTTGAATAGGTACAACCCTAGTTTTTCAACTGTTAAGAGTGCAATATGTTTTTAAAACTGAGTAAAGCAAACTTTAGTCTACTTGATTTCTAACAATTCATTTGGCAGGATTGATACATGCTTTTTACTCACATTCTCAGTGCAACCTTACAGAACTCTGGACAGAAGTCTAATAAACAGTAATTCAGTATTTCATTTTTTCAAGTAGATGTAGAGCACTTTGTAGAGACCTGTTTTTACTTAAACTTTAAAAGCTCTCTGTTATATTCCCTTTGACTTCCAAAGGTGTCAATAAAAAACAACAACAAAGTTTTCTGATAATCAATGACAGTTTTCTTACTTGTGCAGTTCTTTCTCTTTGAGTTCCAGCTGCAGCATGATGGCATTGAGCTCCATGTAGAGATTGTTGGCTCTCTCCAGTTTCCTCTCGTAGTGCTCCCGGATGTCCAGTGCGTGTCTGTGCAGGGAGACATATGAGAGAAAGACTTTAATACATCTATCTAAATGTACAGGCTTTCTAATGGTTGGCTTTTCTTGGTCTTTGTTAGTAGTACACATATAGTAGTACATATACTGTATACTGTATATATGTATCTTACAATCTGTATTTCAGGAAGTTAAACATCTTTTTGTGTCCAGGTTACACTCCCTTTGCTCACCTGAGTTCTTCTCTGCGTCTTTTGATCAGCTCCTCGTCCAGCCTGTGAAGACACGTCCCTTCAGACTTGATCTTCTCAAAGTGGTGCCTCACCTCATCCCTCCACTCCACCTGAAAAAACACACGAAACACATCAAGCAGAGCAGCTATGAATGGTTTACAGTAACTGAATGTTCCACCATTTCACAGGTACAACAACGATGACAAACTTTGATGTAAAGGTCTCAGATATTGTCTACTACCAACCATGTGATCAATGCTTTTACTCACATTAGTTTAATTACTCTCTTTAGCTAGAGACCCACTACCTGCTCCATTTCATATAAAGTTTGTTCTTTCCATCTACAAAGACTTTGTATGGACCCGTTTTCTGTTTTTTATTATGATTTGTACACTTGGAAAATCCTGCCATTTGGGTTTTTTCTGGCAAGTAACTTCATTTAAGTAATAATATTAATGGGCAATATCAATTATGAGAATAAACTACATTGCACCAGGATCTGCTAATAAAGCCACCAAGGGGTCACGTGTATCACTATAACAAACCCATTAAACTGTCAGATGATAATCAATACACACAGAGCAAAAATGAACATGAACTGACATGACAGGAGCACCGAAAAAGATGCAACATGAGCATTTTCTTGCACACAGCGGAGCGAAACAGCAGTTATCTGATACCTGTCGTATAAAAAGGACAAAGGAAGCCTGATATACAAGCATGTGCACGTGCATGCACGCACGCACGCGTTCCATGTGTGTGTATTTCTTCCTGCGCGTGAGTGATGCTCTTCTTATTAAGCTAATGGACTCTTCTACATCTCCAGTCCCCCCCCCCCTCTCTCTCTCTCTCTCTCTCTACTCTCTGCGCCCTACCATTAAAGCGATCAATACACTCCAGCAGCAAATACTTCTTTCTAACGTCACAAGAAAAATCCATTATGGGGTTGCAGCAGGGGAAGGGGACAGGGAGAAATAGAGGATCAAGGATAAGTGGAGAGAGTGAAAGAGGTTTGTGTTTTGCATCATGAGACATGGAGGACGCACTGGGTTGCTGCAAAAAAAAGGAAATTAAATCTTAGCAATTTTGTGCGTTTGTGTGCGTCAGTGTGTCTTACAATTATACATGCTTGAGCTATAAATGGATTTCTGGCTCTGTATGGCTGAGTAAACACATATCTTCCACATAATTATGCTTTTCTGTTCCGCTGTCCTTCATTTGTTTGGGTCCCCAGCGGTCTAACATATCGGTCTTTGGCCTCCCCATCCCCCGCCCTTTCACAGACACACCCTCACCATCACTCAGACCTTCACCGTCCCCCTTGGATATGAAGGGAGGCTGCAATCTTTGACAAGGAACAAAGACCAAGGAATCAGAAGTAATATGTTTTGATTGAAAGGACAGGTATTATTAGTTGCGGGGGGGCATTGCAGCTGCACTGCTTGTAGTTACTGCAGCAGACTGGAAACTAATGGGAGTAAGTTGACAGCAAAAATGACTATTAGAAATACTGGCTGCTGTTGACAGGAGGTTTTCTATTAAGAGAAATATATGGCTCATGCTTACGCCATCTGTTTTGTCTGATTTATTTATATTCACTTGACAAGGTAGACTGAGACTTCATTACACATATGAAGTGTCTCTAAGTACTTCATGATTAAAGTTAAAACATGTCATCAAATAAAATTCAGGATTCTTGGCAGAGATAAGGGAAACTCACCTGAGTCTGAAAATAGGTTTCTTGTGGAGTCGATAGTATATCTGCTGATGCGATGTCCAGATGCAGGAGAATCTGCCGGAAGGAAGGCCTGTTTCTTGGCTTGCAGTTCCTGTGCACAATTTAAACAAATATTTGGTCAGTAGTGTAATAAACATTGACATGAATAACCTTGTGTCTCTTATTATTGAGATCCCTCTGGTATAGTGTTTTCAGCATAGATCTACAGTAGGTGTAAAGTCAATTCAGAGCACTGCGTAAAATATATATTTTTTATGTTGATTTTATGTCTATTAACCTTCTAAGCTTCTAACTTCCTAATATTCTCTTGGTGCTGATGCTCCAACATCATTCTCTGTCTGCTTCCTTCTCCCTCCTCCTCCCCCTCCTCCTCCCCCCCGCTCACCAGCATTGCCTCAGGAGTAGTTTGAAGCTGTCGGGGCAGCTATCGGGTACAGGCAGATGGAGACTGTTGTTGCCCACACCCCAGATGATGGCAGAGGAGTCCACGTCCTTATAGGGCACCTCTCCCGTCAGCATCTCCCACAGCACGACGCCGAACGACCTGAAGGGAGATGTGGAGTATTCACTTTCAGACACATTGATAAAAAAGATGCGGTATTTAAGACCCTCCCCGATACAAGCGGCCCGGGTGAAATGTCACACCTTCGACTTTGGCAGGAAGGGATCTTGAGATCTAGATTACGAATCTGAAGACATACATTGCTGCTGTAAGAAAGCAAGCCTTGCAGGCAGCCTCCGGTGGCTTATTCTAAAAGGTTTAATCAGTTTGGTATGAAAACCTTTAGCAATACTAACATTTTCGTTAGTAGTTCAGCATAATCCACAATAATGTACTGTATATTTTGGATTCCCTTTTATGTATATATATATATATATGGATCATATGTACACTTTGGAAAATACATCACAGCTCCAAAAAAATAAAGTAATTAGTAACAACAGTTTTGGCCACAACACAAAGCTTTCCCTCACCACAGTTCAGTGTTTCATTGATGAGCTCCGTCTTTGTGTGGTAAAAGGAACCGAGAGAGCGGCCCTATGGGGAAGGTAACTAAGGAGAGTCTGTTGTTGGAGATGCCAAGAGGTTGCCATGGTGACCATTTACAGTATCCAAGGTGCCATCAGCATCGCACACAGCGTTGAGGAGGCGTACAATGTTGAATTCATGGTCTCTTCTCCATCTACTGTTTATTAAATAAACATTAGCTAGAAATAAGTAACTTAATTTCAAAGTTGAACCAAGTAAATATTCACTCTTAATTAGATGAGTTAATAACCGCAGGAGCAATTATTGTTGAATTGATTTTAGTTCAAGTTAAACATTTTTTAAAGCAATTTAGTTCACTCAATTCTAGCTCTGGCTTCCTTATAAAAGATCCGACAGTGACATGAGTTGTAGCAGCAAGTATGTCGGCACAACACAATACTTCACCATATAATACAGACTCGCTCCCTTCGTGGTATGATCTATGACATGAGTTTACATGCATTTAAGCAAAACTGGACAACACACACCCGCGCCGTGTTTTCATTCCACAGGAAAAGCTTTTTAATCCTATTTTCACTTCTCTGCTAATGCACTGCTGGCCCCGGGCCAAACCATCCGCAGGCTTGGAAGGTTATTCCAGCCTCTCCTGAGCACTGCAGCATCTGGCAAATCAATTATTAAATTAGCCAGCGTTCCTTTCAGGACGGAGAGGAAGAGTGATGGAGGGATGTAGGATGGGAGAGAGAGAGAGAGAGAGGGGTGGGGGGTATTGGGGTGGGGGGGATCAGGGCTTAACATAGGGCAACCCATCAGATTTGGCCTGGGGCCCTATAGAATTTCATGTAATGAGATATTGTACATAATACTCAATAGATTTTCTGGAAATAGGATCCTGTGCTCTATACTGTAGTAGGCTGTAACTAATGGGATTTTATGTTAATTCAATGACAGATGAGACAAATCATAAGGGGAAATTGCAGAGGTTCACCAGTGCAAAAGGACAGTGTAAAACGGTTGTGACACCTACCAAATATCCACTTTCTCTGAAACGGGTTCGTTGCGTATGACTTCAGGAGCCATCCAGGCCACTGTACCAGCAAAGGACATCTTGGTGCTTTTGTCACTGAGCTCCTTGGATGTGCCGAAATCAGAAATCTTCACTGCGTCATCATAAGTGATCAGCATGCTGGAATGAAGCAGTAAACACAACGTTTGTATTGGAGTTTATTTCTGGGTACAAACTAGAGAACAGCTGTCTGTCTGTAATCCAAATGTTTACCAAATATATTAGTATTTGTATTTTTTAACAGTCAGTTTTTGTGTGGGAGTTGAGCTGTTGCAGGGTTATAAATTTGCCCAATCATGGCATCTAAATTAGTCCAATCTAGGGATCTTTGTAGAGCGGTGGTTCTCAAGCTCTACATGAGGAATACATAAATCTTGTGGTTTGCGAGATGATTAAAAGGAGGGAAGGAAGAGAAAAATATTTTCTGGATAATTGAATCTGTTCATGCGTCTAAAAAGCCTCACAATGAGCGGAGCTTGGTCCTAAGCTTTAATCGTAACCATTCAGTGACTTGTTTGCTTTATCATTTGGATTACACATCGTTAACTAAACAACTCATTTCCACCAGGTCTCCAAAACTCACTTTGGTGACTTGAGGTCCCTGTGGATGATCTTGTGGAGGTGGAGATAGTTCATGCCCCCGGCGATGCCCATGGCCCAGTCCATCAGCAGGGAGGGATGGATCTGCCTGCCCGCTCTCAGCACCTCAAACAGCTGTCCTTGGGCACAGTACTCCATGATGATACAGTAACACGGCGCCTGGGTACAAATACCCCTGTGGAGCACAAAACGGGTCAGAGAGGAGTACAGTGCTCTGCCCACCTCGTGATCCAATGAACCCACCGATGGTTCCTACTTACTTGAAAGTGATGATGTTGGGGTGCTTGAGCTTGCGCAGGTGCTTGATGTCCGTCTCTTTGATGTTCCGCACTTTCTTGACAGCCACTTCCTGTCCGTACAGTTTGCCCAGGAAGACGGCGCCCTGCGCTCCGCTGCCCACCCACTGCAGGTCAGATATCTCCTCGAAGGGGATCTCCCACGCCTCTGAGGTCGGGGGGAAAAAAAAGAAGATGGGAGGCCAAGCGGTTAGTGAGTTTATTGCTGTAGTAACATGTGAACTATAGACACACAGTAGATTGATGATGAGAGGTTATTTGGACATGCAGGCTGACAGAAAGCTTTAACCACTGCGTCTTAAATGAGTAGGGAGTTATGTTGTTTTACTAGATTTTGTGAAGATTTAGCAGTAGGTTTAATTTTTAGTGTTGGCTTTAGAGGTGAAGGTGCTGGTTATTAGCGGACTAGTGTCCCGGACCTAGTGTGAGCCTGTTTTATCTGGGGGCCAATGGACTGGGCCAAGGGCATTGTTGGGGGCATGATTCATTTATTTTAAAAAATTTAAAAAGACACTTCATACCAATAAGCCTGAATGTTAAAGCTAAAACTAGTAGCAGCAAGCATACAGCAACACACTGTGCTATTTTACAAATATATCTTGGAGCTTTAGCAGTAAAACCGGTTATAGGTTGTGGCTCTTACAGTCAACAAAGAGCCTAATTTTAAAATATTTTTCGGTTGTTGAACCTCACCTTAACCTAAAAGACTCAGTCTGTGCGGCCTGAGAGGACAGGAAGCTCTAATCTCCTGCGGCTAATTCTCCCTCAGCCTCCTAAATCCTGCTTAGTGCCATTGTGGGGCCGATGCAAAACAGGGGTCCAACGCTCAGGAGGTGGGGTGGGTTATGGGGGGGGCGAGGTTGGGATTTGAGAGCCTAATGGGGATGTACGCTGCATAGGGAGGTGGAGGGGGATGATGGTACTGGTGGTAGATCTGTTTGTGTGCATGTAAAGAGAAAAGAAGGGAGTGGGGGGCAAAAGTGTGTGTGTGTGTGTGTGTGGGGGGGGGGGGGTCGTCCCTCAGGTCGGCCATGTGGCCGAGGACAAATCATTAATACAGAGAAAAAATACAGCCTGCTCTGCTGCTGTTCCTTAACTCACTGAAAGATGATTTATCACATTAATAAGATGTTATGAATAATTAATGATGCCCTGATAGATTGAGGACACTGTCTCTAATGAGCCCCTCAAATGTCCCACAGTAAAGACATAAGGCCACATCAGACACACCCCAACGTTGCCAGGTCTGCTTTGTTGATCTGAACATTTGATGAAGTCTAAAGCATCGCCAACAACCCCTTAGTCCTTCACAATCCATAAAGAACAGATCATTTCTCTGCATTGTTGTGCTCCATTGTGCCTCCCAATCAGAGCTTAAGAATAGAGCATTGTGAGAAGGTAGATAGGCATTCAGTGGCGCTGTCCCTATTTATGTCACTCTTATAATATCCGTTTTGCTCATGCGAGTGGAGAGAGGAGGGGAGCAGCGAGGTGCAGATGGGCTGGGGGTGATAACAGCACAGGATGAAAAGGAGAGAAAAAGGAGACAATGAGAGATGGATGGATGGAGCGGGTGGTGTCGAGGGGAGGGGGTGGAAGTCAAAGAGGGTGAGAAAATATATGTACACATAAATTTTCCATCACCAGGCCTGATGTGCGGTGCTGTATTTATCCTATCAAGTTTGTTTTGGCATCTTATTTTGTGTATTTGTGCCAATGCTCGATATTCAATGTTTTTTTATTTGTGGACCTCTTTATGTGTGTGTGTGTGTCCATATTTGGGCTCCCATATGCGAGTGGCAGGATTGCGTTAATAGAGATGAGAGACGCAGGTTCGGAGCGTGGCCATGCATAATTCATGAAGCAGATTTGGCGGGTAGTCCCCAAGGGAGTTGTGTGCTATTGTAGTGGCTGCAGACATAAACAACACAGCGTCACAGGGAGCTAGTCTTCATTGGAGTGGGGGGGCGGTACGAAGGAGAAGGTGCGGTGGGCCCAATCAGCCATGGTAGGGGTGGAAATATCAGGGGAATATGAGCCCTTTGCAGCTTTGATAGAGTCTCTCTCTGGCTGCAGCTCTTTCACGGCAAGGAAAGTGTTTGTTTACAACATGGCCTTTGTGGGAGTCATTTTTCTACCAACTGTTTAATGTAATTAAACTGGAGGATAAAATCATTTCATTAGCATATCAAAGCTCCTCAATGGAATTAAATGGGAGCCGGAGCTCGCGTCTTTGGAAACCAAGTGCGCGCAGACGTGTTTGTGTGCTTCCAGCAAAAAGGTCTTTGACTGCTCGACTCACCGTCCAGGCCGTGTTTGTGCTCTGTGGAGTACGCCTTGCCAATCATAGTCCAGACAGGCCGCAGACACCCAAACAACCCCTCCAGAAACCCTCCACCCCCTCCGGTGGAATGGCACTGTAGCCTGGCGACACCGGCATGGCTCCTGACGGCGCTGCCATCCATCTCCTGCCCCTCTCCCTCCGTCCGTCCTGGACTCCCGTCATGCTCGTGTAGCTTCAGGACACTGTTGGCAAAGTGCTCCTGTTGATCCTCGTTCGGTGTATGGTTGTGTGCACAGGTCTGCCCCTCTCCTCCTCCTCCTCCCCCCCCTCCTCCACCACCACCACCACCACCGCCGCCGCCCCCCGGCTCCACGGCGCCTCCGGTGTCTATGGAGAGGACGTTGCGAAGGACGCACTGGGTCGGGGTGAGGTCCATTTCTGGGGTGCAAGGTGTTTCGGCATCGAGGCGACGGAAGGATGGCGGATCGGAGAGCGGGCTGTTGAAGCCGGAGAGGGAAGGCGAGGGGGCACGTGATTCATGAATGAGCGCCATCGGAGCCGTCGGTCATCAGAAAAAACTAGAGAGCTGGATAAGACCAAAGGGAGGGAGACAGGAAAAGAGAAAAAGAGGAGGGAACGTTAGAATTATTCTCTTATCCTCTAGGAGCAATGACGGTTTATTCGGCAGAATATTTTTAGGAGTTTTTAGGAGAGCGTCGACTCTGGAAGACGAGTATTAAGACTCCTATAAGTAGGCCCTTGAGCTATAACTTATCGTGAGTGGCAGAGGTAGGCAGTTGACTGACTGGTTGGTCTGAAGTTTCCTCCATTTCAGACTGACATGAAAGCACACCTCCCTAAAACTGTGATCAACATCACAAAGTGGCCCATTCATAGTTTCTGTTGGATCACCCACTGCTTTTTATAAAGACGGACCCTAAGGACTGTGCATACAAGGTTGAGAGTTCAAACCAATAGTGCAGAATATGCAATTGCCGGTAAATTGTTCATCATTGCAAATAGATGAGGATGAAACAAAAATGAAGGTTAGGCATTTCTGGCAGTCCCTACACTTCAGAATTTCTTTCAATTTGAATGGGTAAATAAATATGTGAGTACAGTGGTGGGCGCTGCGTGTGCTTAGCGAGCAATGACACCAACTCGTGGGCCATGATGTCCAATATCCGAAGATGTGAAATCAATGCCACCTATGTAGAACATGATTCAGTGGACAAAGAACAAACGACAAGCCTGTCCGGATCGTAAATCAGAGGAGGCCTCAGCTCAGGATTACCCATAATGAAGTACTGCAGAAAATAATATCAGACGACCTCTAACAAAGCTAACTTGGCCAGGTGCCACAGCATCCCAGTATCTCAATTCAGTAATGTCCTCACAGATCTTTACATATATAGTATCGAATTACTTTTGGTTTATGATTCATGTTCATGAATAAGCAATGTTTGCAGAATGATTTACGTCCTACGTGTGGAAGAAACGAGGGCTGTATAATGACGAGAGGATTCTGTAAGCCTCCTCAAAGCTTGTCATTGCACGGAGAACATCACATTCACGCTCAGCCGGGATTCTAAATGCATGGTATCTTGTCAGTGCCTTTTTTAAAAAAATGATCCAGTGCTCCTCTGCTGTCTGACAAGCACGCCGAGAGGTGACAGGTTTTAAAATAATGATTGAAATCAACATCATTTTGTTGTTTTACTGCATGCGAAGAAAAACAAATCGCAAAATTGCAAACATGCAGCTGGTTTGGTTTGCAGGTGAGGAGAGACTTCCAGTACATATCCGATGTTTATTTCAGTCAAATTACTAAACTTTAATGTATTAACATTCTATTAAGACTGTTATATCAACCACCGAACTGTGAAAATATATTCTCCTTAAAGTGTCTGATGTATTATCAGCCCTCAGCTGTCTATAACCATCAATAATTAATTAAATAGAGAGAAATCATAGTCCGAAGCAAGACTGGGCCCGAAGGACGCGTCAAACAAACCAGAACCATGCAGCTCAAAGTCATTACAACCTTCTGCGCAGAGAACCCAAACCCACCCGGACACATCTGGTGTCCGCAATCTGGAATAAATCCTTCACATCCGACTGACCCTGCCCGCTAACAGCGCCGCTCCGGCTCGGACTGGATCTGTTCTCGAGGTACCAGCTGCGCTCCGTCACAGGCCGGCGCACCGTGGCAGTGTCGGATGGGTTTTTTTCTCCCCCCCCCCCCCCCGCTGCATCGCTGCTGGAGCATCTCTGACGCCGCTTTCCAAACACACTATCGCGGTTCATATGTGAATAACAAAATAGACACGAAACGCTTTTCTCCCCTTCTTCTCGCGGATGATATCCGGACACGGTCGATCTTTTTTTAGTAGCCCACCTAGAACGCCGAACGACGTAAAAACAACGTGTCCCTACCTCAGTGGCGACAGCTGAAGTCCATCGCTGGGGACCACAAACGCCTATTCCACGCGCCTGATAATTCTCCCTTTCTGGGCTCGTTCGTCGGTGTACAAAAAAAAATCAGCATCCACGCTCACTCCTCCTCTTCCTCCTCCTTCTCCCTGTATCCAACGACGCTCCTCCGCCCTGGATGACTGGAGGTCTGCGCGTCGTCTCTCGCGCCTCCCCCCCCCCAGCGAGCAGTAAACACCTTCTACAGCTGGAAATACGCTCCCTCGGTTCGCTTGTTTGTCCTGCTCCTACACCTCCTCCTCCTCCTTTTCCATTCTCCTTTGAGGTTGCGATCTGCGCACACACACACAATGAATGTATATGGTCTCTCTCACATATATACACTCGTAAACACGAGCGTGGGGGGGGGATGAGGGAGGGATGCGGTGTCGGTGTCCTCCTATCAGGGGACGAGCGCGCTGTGACGAGCTCGGTGCGGTGAGGCAAGGACACGACCGCGGCAGGTAAACTGGTTTTTGCGAGCGTGCGGGGCTACTTCTGGGCAGGGGATGAAGGGGTCAGACGGTGTGCGAGGTGCATCAAAATGATGTCATCCCTAAAGCATGCAGCATTTGACTGGACAGCGTCGCGTAAATCCCTCCAAACCCTATTAACGCCGTCTGTATGGAGTGTAGTTGGTGCGTAATCTGTGAGCACGACCCAGTCTGGACCATGAAGGCAGATCGTTTTTTAATGTATTATTATCTTCTCCAATCTCCACTGACCCATTTCTCTGCAATAGGAAGAGTGGGACAGCACGGGACCTAAGTGAGACTTTCCCCAGGTGGGATTTGTTTCCCTCGGCGGCTTCAATTATAACCTGAATGAAATGAAATACATCACTCTTTTAAACAACCGACACATTGCATTTTGTGCCTGCAAATACCACAAAATCCTTAATATCGAGGGTTACTCGTTAATGGAGATGTTATTTCCAAAGCGTGGCGTTCCTGCCATTGTCCACGAATGAATTCAATCTTTTACTTACAAGACACAACAAAGTCAAATAAACCAGATTTAGAATGTTGTTTGAGCTGTTTTCATACAAAATAAAAAACTCCAAGTCCTTAATGTACATAAATAATTTTAAGGGACAAACTGCATCCTTAAAAAACTCATCATATCACAACATTTCTAATCACTTTTCTCAAATCACACAACTATAAATCATAGAATTCCCGCATGAGTGAATGTTGGTGTAACTCTACAGGCCCGACTGGTAGATCATGAAATCACTGTAAACATAGAAGAATCTTCCCGAGAGTCAAACCGTTTGGCAGACACACAGGACGACGTGATGGTGGAACAGCTGGAGATCTCGTGTCTGAGCTGTGTGCTTACTGCGGCCGTCTGAACAGTTGTAGCTACATGACCCTTTTTGAATGCTAAATCCAAATCCGGCCCTTATCTCCCAGATTAAGCTCGTGTTGGGCTTAAACCCTAACGATGACCTCATCGTGTTAGTTGCAGACAGTGGGGGGAAACCCTGGCTTACGCTCAGACCTGGCCCCGACCACGTGAGCCTGACAACCTTTCGCGAGCACGCTCAAAGCCTCCCCCACTTCTTCTCTCTTCAAAGCTTCTTGAAATAATGATGAAAAACAGGTCGCCGCGCTGTGTTTCACGTCTACGCTAAAGCGAGAGTTCAGGAAATATTGTGCTTCTGTTTTCATTTGTTCATATTTGAGTCACTCTGTGCCCTCCTTACTCCACATGCAGCCTGGCCAAATGACTGTAAGACTATTTGGTTTCCCTCAGGGATACAGAAGCACCATAACAAGTGATCGCTCTACAATGTATACACAACAATGGGTGAAGAGCAAGACAAAATCATAATGGACCTTTATTATGAAGGTGACTAAATGTTTAACTCCTTATTTTCTTTACAACATGTCTCAGCGGGACATTGCATTTAAATTACTTGTAATAATTTTCATGATCTGATAAAAAATTGTCTTTATGTTCCCAAATGGATATTCAAGAAAGGCTTGCCAAGTATACTGTGGTTTATGAATGTTTAATGTTAGTCTTTATATCACATGAAATAGGGTGGGCAAAAATCAGCTCTTAATAATTCTTTCTATTTCATGGCATCCATTTCTAGAATTCTGTCTTAAGGCGGTCTGAATGGAGCAACACATCCTCTATTCTATTTCTTTTTTTTCTTAAAACTTTCTTCATGAATTATTCATCGGTGCTGGTAGTTGCAGGACGGCTCCTTATCGGAGAAGTTGAGTCCTCTGAGGGCCTTTCGCTGTTGCCTCTGATGCTCACAAACACCGCTTCTGCTTCTGTTGTCGCAGAAGCAGCATAGACTGAGTGCTGCAGGGTATAACTCCTTATCAAAAAAAAAAAAACTCAAATCGGAAAAGTGAAAAAGCTATATAGAGTACGTATATAAATTCAATGGGAGACTCATTGATTTTCAAAGACTGTACAGGGGATTCAGAAAGAGCTACGTGCGTTCTCCTGCCACACACAATTCCCCGCTGCACACGTGCAAAGACCATCTGAGGAAGAATGTGCTCTCGACAAAGCTTCAATCAGAATACTGAATTAATGACTGCACAACCTTGTGGCCATTGTGGTATCCAACCAAATGGCTGATGTAAAACACTGCCGTTGTTTGGCAACATGCTCATAATCCGCAGGAAAGAATTATGGAGACGCCTGCATTGACGGACGTCAAGAGGAATGCCGCGTGTTTGGCTGGGAGTGTCCCGTGTGCTGTGACAGGTACGGTGCTCACAGATTATCAGCTAAGGGGGAAGGTAGAGGTGGGTGTGGGTGGGTGTAGGTAATGAGGAGGGTGTGTGTGTGTGTGGGGGGGGGGGCATTTTTGGCTCTGTAGAGGGCCTATTTATGGATCCTCATCGAGAGCCCCTTGTGTAAGTCTTTGTCACTTTCACTCACACACTGCTGAATAGGTGGCCAATCATCTAATCCACTCAAATTTGGTCCTAGAGGGAACGTGAACAAAAGAAGCGAAGATAATTGGCTCTCTGCTCCGACAACATGTTGACTGAAAGCTAACAGCAGAATGCCAGAGATGTCCTTTCAGATTTCCGGTGAGAGCAAACAGCCGAAATGTGTTTTCTATATTAATGTGTGCTTATGTACAAACGGGTGCGATCCCTTCCTGTCTTTTGGGGGGAGCTGGTGTTGGACGGTGTTGTCATCCATCGGGTTTGTGTTTCGCCCCTGATGGGATTCATTAAGGATGGTGCCAACCAGTATAGGTGGGCGGATACAAGGGGTTTGTTGGGTGGGGGGGATTCTCTATTTCAACGAGATGATCTCACCTTCCGTCTGCAGCTCACGAGGAAGAATTTTCATTCACAAAGTTTACCACACACACACACACACACGTTCATGAGCGCATGCACAGCCTACACATCTCCCAATGGGATGCAGGTGAAAAAGTTGAGCCATTTGAAGTGATATTCAGGTGAGATCACTGTTGGACCGCACGATTCCTTCCGGTGTTGAAACTCTCTCAATGACGTTTGATCACGTTAATCGTTCAACAAAGTGTTGGATCAGAAGTTACATTTAAAATTTACAATTACAAACACTGTGAACTGAAGTTGATATGGGGAACATCGGACTCCATCGGCTTTGGTAATAATGGAATAATATTAGCATCAATTTGAATGGGCAATTTTAAGCTATTCGGTTAGTCTAAAATAAAAATCCCACCCATTTTAGCTCTGTTTGACCGTTTCAGATTGGCAGCTGGATTCTCGTAATGTCACAAAACGGAAATCTTCTCAGAACATTCGCGGTAAAATGTGTCCATGACAACTGGAGAACCATATTGACTAATTTGGGGCGCTCACTAAAATATACAAATCCAACATATAGATCAAGCACTGCTTTGATCTGCCGGGGAGATTAGTGGCGCGTCTTGATTTCCCTTTGAAACCTCCGAGAGGCAAAGCAGCCATGCGGCCATGCGGCCCTGCAGCCATGCAGCCAGGCAGCTCGCTGAGGAGAGCCTCTGGCAGCGGCCCGGTCAGGAGAGGGTTAATAACAATAAAGAGGAGGTTGGAGAAACCTTCCTGAAAGTCACATGGTTTGTGCCGGGAAGACGTGGGCGGAGGAGCGGGAGGGGGGGGGGGGTGGAGCCCGGAGGAGGGGTCTGGAGCGTGTTGCCGTAGAAACAGAATTCTCGGTTGGCCATGTGAAGTCAGAGGCGTAATATTAGGCGGTGACTGCAGTTAGATGCTGCTGGTGATGCTAAGGTGGGTGTACGGGTGGGGAAGGGGAGGGGAAGGCGGATGACTCACACTGGAGGACGCACTCTGCATTCTAATGGATGGACCCACATTTGGACACACACACACAATCGTACACGCACAAACAGATTCACACACCTTCATTGGCGATGTTGCCTACCAACCCTTCCTTATGTTAGAATCTCCCATTTTTCCACACTGCACAACGACTACTGTTCAAGGCGGCCCGGCGTTATCCTGTACCACTCTACTTCAACTTATAATTAATTCATTATTTCAATGATAGATCCATTAGTGCTCGGCTTGACGGCTTCACTTGCATGCGTTGATAAAGGGCATCTATTAGAGGGAACCAAATGCACAGACAGGCCAGTAATCTATAGCCGTGTAATTGGTGACGGTATAATTGCACAGCACACATGGCAATTAAAGAGTTAATATGTTTAAACCATGCTCAAGATTATCATCGGATTAACTACACTTCCCAAATGCCCTTGAGTGTAGAGGATCACCAGCTGTTTCTGGGGAAGTGTTAATAATTATGTGGACAATTTCTTTAGGCTGTTGTTTAGAGGGTCTTTCCTTTTGGCCGCAGGGAGACAGTTTGTTCCTCACTGCATCACGTTTAGGAAGAAGGATGCCGTGCTAATGAACTTTTTCTCTCTGGGTCTGGGACAAGTTTTTTTGTGATGCCTCAGGGTTTACAAAAGACATTCATCAATGCAGCCAGTGCTCATACCGGTGAAAATGAAACATCCCAAATTTGTAAAATAAAAATCCAATATGTTTTTAATTTCTGTGATATATAAAACTCATGTATTTCATGTAATACTTTGAAATAGTGAACTGAGGATTGAATCATTTTGTTCTTTTTATAGTCATAACACTGTAAATGTCACACTGCAAAAATATAATAGAATATATAAAAATGAGAATATAACTTTAGATCATCCCCACCTGCAAACTTTTATAATAAAGAGAAGACTTCTCTTGTACTTGTATTACCATTATAATAATTAATGTACAGTGATGAACATATTAATGAGCACTATCTTATAAGCTTTGGACATTACTTGAATATATATAAATATATACAAAATACAATACAAAAACCGCAATTTTCTTTTGTTGTTGTTGTTGTTGTCCAGTTTGCTTCTTACGGAGACAACATACAGTAGCTTCTGCAGTGGAAAACAGCCTCTGCAGGGTATTAACTCAGTGGAATGTGACGCACACTTGCCCCACAGCAAATGATCTACTTTTTGAATGGACGCTGCTTTGCCCTTCCTTTTAAGGACAGCCAGGGCTGGATCATTTCCCATCATCGCCGCTTGTAAAGCTGGAAGCAGCAGGGAAGATCACAGGCAGTGTGACGTTTTCTCGGTTCCCACCCACAGCGGCATCTCATGGTTTGGGGCGAGCCAATGGGGTGGGGTGTGGGACGGGCTGACTGTCTGATACGTTGCTGGCTGGTGAGCATCGACATTATCTTCAGTCTTGTTTATTTTAGTTTGCCTGAGACTATGACTCATTCCATTTTTTGGAAAAGGGGACAGCTACAGCACTGTATCGCTTGAGGATAACACAAAAGAAACCAGGTATCACCAGGTGCTTATGAGCAGTTCATCCAAAATCCAATCATTCCATCTCATATTTTTTATTTAAAGGATTTTTACACACCTGAACACTTAAGTCCATCTCAATTTAACTGAACTTTGTAATGGGTCAGATAAGTTAAATGCTATTTTAAAAAGAGATGCCTTCTTCAAGAATATTCTACATTTGTTTAACAAATCCAAGCAATTTTAAATTGTATATGTATATTGTTTGTACAACATAATAAGCAAGAATGACCTTCTAGCCTAGATTGTTTCTAGCTTTATTTTTATCTGTTCCAGCATACAGCTGTACATGTCCAGTAATGTTCTGTCATCACAGACCTCCTGTTTAATGTGAGGTGATCATTTTAGAATTTAATTGATATATTCAGAATAATAAGATGTTGAGGCACTGTTTCCTAAATTTGTATTCTGGAGGAATACCAGTCATCAATTATACACAGTTATGCTAATTAAACCACTTGACTGGATCACATATTACCTCTATTAAGAGTCATTCATTCATCCGTAGTAAAGAGGGCAATTATCTATTGGTACAATTCTGTGATGGAAGTGATGGGGCTTTTAACGATACGTTATATCAAATTTGTAAAAAGAATAGTGTCGTCTAAAAAACAAGTTGCCAACTTCAAAGAAACATCCATAGTGCAACATAACCAGGCTTCAGGAAGTGCGCTGTCCAAGGTGCTGATGAGGGCTGAAAAGCCCTAATGGCAAATACAAAACTAATAAATGTATTATTTTATCTTGTGACAATATTGGGATTTTGGAATGAATACTCTCGTTTTTAGTGAATGTTTAATTGTTTAATCTAGCCATTATGAAACGATTAAACAATGTATTTGTTCACACAAATGTGGATTTTTAGAGCACAATCCGCAGTAGAGTAATTGTATATAGACTGAGTTATTGCATAACTCAAACATTAATTCAATAAATGTGTTGTTTCTCCATCATATGAAGCTGTAACGGAAACAACTGGACCGTCTTTTCAAGAGAAACCCAACAACCTCCCCCTCTAAGGTACACGTGAGCCTTCTTCAAATCGATGTTCATCGATTTAATTAAGCTGAAATAAAGGGTTGTCAACGTGCCAGTTGAGGTGGTGGCATGCAACCAAGGGAGATCATCTCAGCAGAGTGATTGACCTACAGCGCCACCTCGCTTTTGTTGATTAAACCTACGTTGCATCAAATGTTTTACTGGAGCGCTTCACTAGCTTCAACACGCGTGGTTCCGAAAGACACACATTACATCTCTAAAACTTTAACAGAGCATGTGAAAGTGTCGCTGGTGCAATGTGTGCACACGTTTAGTGCATTCAGAGTGAACAGTATTACTAGTACTATTTCCAGCGTCGCCGCGTGTATGATTTACGCGCTGCAGGAAACAGATTCTACAAAAGATTTTTTTTTAAGCTACCTTTAACAGGATCGGTGTTTTTGAATCCAGCGACGCACCCAACTGGTTTTCACTGGTCGTTCGGATGTCCACACAAGAAAAGCTGTGAGAGTCGAAGAGTGCCTCTTCGGGGTGAATACAACAGTGGTCCCATCTGGTTAATTACCTTGTCAATAAACCTTGAAGGTAATACCGCGAGAACTAGAGGCGGGGGAGAGAGAGGGAGTCTGACCCTCCTTAATGATCCTAAACTAATTTGCAGCTCATACATGGCTGTATTTGTATTACCTATAATACCATGTGCCAATACAATTAAATGCGTATTTGTGGAAATTATATTAACAATAATATTAATAATAAAAATAATTCAGATTTTAGCTAAATAATGTCTGACCTTACTGTAGATCTTTATATTTCCATGGTCCATTCTGTTTTTGGAGTGATTTCATCATCATCATCGAAATGTGTATACCTTAAAAAATATACCTAGCCTAATTAAGACACATATACACTGTATAAACACAAACACACAAAGTCACTGCCTTTATTTAGTTTAGTTTTGTGGTGATACTTCTACAGAATATAAATTCCTCTTCAACGCATTCAAGAAAAAAAAATCAGTATCCATGACTTGTTAAAATGTGAAACAGACATAATTCTCCATGTATAAAATAATCAAGAAGCTCGTTTCACTGCGCAAGGCGCCATCTGCCGACGGGAAAAAATACCGAATAAACGAAAGACTTTGTTCCACTTGAACGATTCATCTTTAAAATGTAACACCTTGTGCTTTAGCTCCCTTCAATTAGGAAATAATTACCATGGGTATGAATACTTATGTTAGATAACAACAAAATAAATAAAATCAACAACAAACAAATCATATCCCCGGGGTTCTCCGGTTCGCAAAACAGGCAAACTACTTCCGGTCCGTCTGTCAAATCCTTCCGTCACCAACGCGTGTCGCCTCGAGTCTCGGTTTGAATGTGGCGTGTTCGCATAATCGCCCTAAACTTAACGAAGATCGTGTCCAAGGTGAACTTGTCCCAACCAGCGGGTGTTTCACGGCTTTTAAGTTCACGGGCCAACTGCTGCCGCGTGCCCTTCGTGGACGTCACTCGCGCGGCACCGCGTTACATGTCGAGTCAGCCGAAGAGAGTCCGCGGGGAAAACATGAGCGTCATAAAGATCGGAACTCACAACGGCACCTTCCACTGCGACGAAGTTCTCGCCTGCTTCTTCCTCCGGCAGCTGCCCGAGTACAAGGTATGTTCGCTGTGCTGCAGGAAGAGGCCGCGTAGGGGTGATTGGTGAAAGTATCGACCGTTTAAGTGGCGTTACACAGACCGGTTAAAGCGTGGAACGTTAGATGCAACTTACGTCCATATTCTTCAAGTTGCATTGGCTGATTTTTTTTTTTTTTTTTTGCTGAATATCTCTGTCACACATCGTCTAATTCTTCCATCTGTCCACATGGGGGAGCTGTTGAACGGTTTTTATGGAGCTCACAGAAATAGGACACAATACAAGTTTAATTCAGTTCATATTTAAAAGCAAAAGATCAGCCAAATAAACTATACATTTTTATATTTACTTTGACGTTAAATTAAGTGACGTAACCAATTTAGCATAAATACAATTTCCCCGTATTTATCAAATAGACTTGTCAAAAATACCTGTCCCAAAAACAAGTTACAGCACCACCCCAAAACTTATTCAAAACGTAAACTCCAAAAGGCATGGTTAGATTAAATACAAATACAACCCTATGTCACAGTATACTTTATATAATTTCAATTAATTCAATTGAAAGTGTATATACAATATAAGTGCTTCATCTTATTGGAGTAAAGATCCCATAAAAAATATTGTCATGAAGCTGTCTGTCTCAGTCATTCACTCATAGGCATAAAAAACTCAATGTAAACATTAAGGCAATATCTCTGCTGCAATAAGTCTTCACGATCAGCTGAGAAGCAGACATAGCGCATATTCTTCGAAAAAACATATATATTCGATTCTGTAGACTTGTTGATTTTTAAATCCCCTGTTATAATGCATTTATTTCTTTTTCAATAATGGCTATTTTAAAAAAGATGATCAGACACCAAATGTAATATTTACATTTGAAATTCGACCCCAAAAGAAGAAGAGTTAAATGATAAAAGTCGTCAATCAATGTCCACACAGTGCTATGAGAAAAAGATTAGTAAGAATGGAACCATTTTTCCCTCCTCTTACTTTTCCATTTCAAGTTATTCTTGCAGTTGGGACCGATTTCGTTGATCCTCGATCATTATCGAATGGCAAAGGTGCAATTGGGCCTTAAAGTTGCTCCTGTTGGGCAGCTCAGCCCTTTGCATTTCAGTCGACATGTGAATGTGTGCGCTAATAGGTGAATGAATGTGTTTAAACTGTGAGCTTTCATTGAGTCTAAGAGTCCATATTATGTTCAGCTGACGCGCCTTCATTCAATTCCAACAGTAACCTTCCATTTGTATAGTTATTTTTTTAAGAATACCTTTACTAAAGCATATGCCTGAGTTAATTTGCACTTAACGCTTACACAGGAACCTGTATTTTGATGCAATCGATACATGGGTTAAAACCCTCCTACACATCTGCCACCAGTTGTTCCCATTCAGGTAACACTCTTGTGTACACAATGGCCTTGGTGGAAGCAGTTCTAAAAAAATAAATAAAAAAAACATTCTGTTCTTTGCACAGGACGCCGAGATCATTCGCACCAGGGACCCGACGAAGCTCTCTGAGTGCGACATCGTTGTAGACGTCGGAGGAGAGTTTGACCCAAAGAGGCATCGCTATGACCATCACCAGAGGTACTTGGGAGCTTTAGGTTCAATACCTTTACCTTTTCAGGGACAGCGACCAACACGCATGAAAGGTTCATTCACCAAGATTGAGATGTCATATCGTGGTTACAGTTTACTATAAAAAAAAAAAATCTCATTCCCACTCGTATGTTCTCTGCTCAAGTTCTTTCCGAGTGATTGCATTCACTCCAAGTCTCGTCTCGTTGGGTAATCTATTTCAGTTGTCTTGTGAGCTTAATGTCCTGATGATAATTAGAGAAAGCTTTCATGACCACGGTGATAACGATATGCCAGAGTTCTCTTCCTGTCAGGGGGTTAGTGATAATTAACGCCCCCCCCCTGCTGTTGGCTGCCGTTGCTTTACAAGGCACAGAGGCTGCCGCAACGCTGTCGGGGGGCTGCAGGAGAATGTGGCTGTCACTCACATTAACCTACGGGGGCAAAACGGTTGTGACTGCAGAGATGGGTGTAAGCGGCTCCGGGCGCCCGAAGAGGCTCCAGAGGCGGATGAACAATTAGAGTCCCCATTTCAAAGTCACAGCGGTGACGTTGCAAGGATGAGGTCCATAATAATATCTGGAGCCTGAAATGAAAACAACAACAACAACAACAACAAGTTTGAAGTTTTTAGGTGGAAAAAACACTTCTTTCCCGTACAGTTAATTAAGATTGATGCAATTCCCACCCCCTTTAGCATGGGGGCGAGAATACATAAAGGTAACTCAATCTGCCTACCAGCACCTCTAAAGGTTATGAAATGTTGTGAAATCTGTCCGAAAATAAATTCAGCATCACTTGAGCGGACAAAGCGATTTTTTTAGTCACTACATATATTGTTTTTATGAGTTTTTTCGACTCAATCCGTAATCTCGCACCACTGTTATACTAAATTTTCAGTTGTTCTCACATGAGCCTGAGACATTACATTTCCTAAGCCTATTTATAATATATATATATATATATATATATATATATATATATATATATATATATATATATATATTATATTGAACCCCACGTAACGAAGGTCGCAATCATACTGCGTTGAATTAAAAGGAATATACCTCTACAACATGACTAATTGGATTGGCATTTCTCAATTATTAGCATTATTTTTTTAGTGGGAACAATTACTTTTTCAAAGGGAAAGATGTTGGAGTTAGAGATAAGTGATTGGAAGGATATAGTAAAGGGGGTCAATAACGGTTCTGTCTTTCCAAAAAGAGGAAAAACCCCAGTAGTGAGAGGAGCATAGATGGTGGTTAAGGTCTCATTCATTTAATTCAAACCAACTACGAGATTTTCGACAGGAGCAGTGAATTAGAGTTGTAGCATTTTTGTGACATTTCATTGAAGTTAACGTTTAAATCTCATGAAAGCCTCCACTTCCCTTGACGGCCTGTTTTCCACTGTGCTGCGGCCCAATCGTCCTAATTAATCCCAAATTAAATGACCTCGGGGGCTTATATTCCCCGCACACTGGCTCTCGGAAGCTGTGCAGAATCTTTACAAGCGCAACTGCTTTATGTGACTTGCAGCCTAAATCCTTGCTTTTGTTCAAAAGGCCTGTTCTAGGGAACATGTGAATAGGTGGTTTGTGAGCAGCACTTTGATGTTTAATCTCCCAGACATTGACTTTAGTGTTGCGTTTAATCTTCTGATAGCTATTCATTAAGTATTGGAATACGCTGTGTTACATTTTGTGACATGGCTGCTCTACAAGAGGACTGACTCAAGCTGCTCACTTCAGCTCATACTTAACGCTTAAGTAAAGCAAGCATCAGTAATTCATCATCCCAACTAAGAGTTTGGGGTTATTTCTATAATCAATTATGCTTAAGCCAACAAAATATGAAATAAAAAGCCTCAAATATCAATCCGTTTTCCTAAGAAGCCTCAAACTGCCTCAATTTGCTTAATTTATTCAACCAACATTGCATAACCAGATATTTGGACTAGAAGCTATAAAACAGGGTATTTAGAAAACTAAACTATTAAGCCCCCTAAACACGGCGTCCACCCTCTCTTCAGGACCTTCGCAGAGAGCTTCCACAGCCTGTGTGCAGAGAAGCCGTGGGTGACCAAGCTCAGCTCCGCAGGCCTCGTCTACCTGCACTTTGGGCGTCAGCTGCTGGTCCATCTGACGCAGCTGCAGGAGGGCGACCGGCAGCTGGAGGTGCTCTACGACAAGGTGAGGAGGGGGGGGGGAGCGGCTTTGTAGCAGAAGGCGCCGCAGCAACCCTTTTGTTTCCATTCAGAGAAAAAGATAATGGAGAGGGAAGGTGGCTCGTCAGTTGCTTTGGGGGAAAAAATGGAGCCCAGTGGAATGAAAGGACTGCATCTTTTCCATGGTGGTTATTCTAAAAACTATTTTCAAAGTGTCATAGGATTTATCTTGTTTGAAGACCCTACAGTAATGGGACAATTTTTTTTAGCGGAAACAATGAATTCATCTTTAAGTCAATGAAACTCTGTACACTATTCACTTAGTTTTGGACATTTTTCCTTTGTCAGACAGGCGGTTATTAACAAAAGCATTGTGGGTTCAGTTTAATATGACAAATCATGAATAATTTATTTATTATTCAAGAAAAAAATGAATACTTTTTTGAAATGGGTTTCTACCAATTTTGTGAAATGTTTATTGCCTTTTTTTAAAATAGAATGTGGTCCTTCGGGCAAAGAAGTTGGTGATGGATTCTTAACATAAACAGTCGGTACATGTAGGTTATGAATAAATGCAATTAGAAGGAATGTCTTCACTGGACACTGCAATTGTATTTAATCTATTTTAGACCGGCCTCAGCGCAAATAACATTTTGACGCCCAGGCTCACGAAGCCAAATCCTACTTCAACCATAATATTAGCACTCTCAACTCGTATTATTATTATTGTCCTTTTGATGTGTCAATTTGTTTTAAGCCCCAAATAATCTTTTTACTCAGGACTGGGGTTTATTTATTTTAGGAGGCTGAGCGTTTTGTCCTCAGCCAGTTCAGACAATCTTTTTTTTTTCCCCCAAACTTAAATCCACTTTCAAAATGTCATCTGTTTGGTAGTTGACCTTCCGATGCACAGAGGAGTTGACTTTTCAGCCTTAAATATGTCTCCACATCTCTGCTCCTCTTCCACCTCTTTCTGCAACTTTGCCATTGAACTGTAAAATTGTAGCAATTTGCCTCCTTTTACCCTTTTTCTTTTAGTTAAACGATGTAGCCGTGCACTTAAGCACCCCCTAAATGCCCACTCTCTTGTGACCAAATGGGTTTCGATCAGAATGATGCGAGTCCAGTAAATTGCTCAAAGTCCTGCCTTCTGTAATTGTCCCTGTCCTGGGAAGAAAAAGTGATTTACTGCCAAGTCTTCCTTTTTTAAAACTGACCATGAACATAAAACAAGCCCCCCCCCCCCATGTCATTACAGTCTCCTGACCTCTCCCCTCACGTGTGCCTTTCAATCCCCCACAGCTGTACGAGAACTTTGTGGAGGAGGTCGACGCCGTGGACAACGGCGTCTCCCAGTACGACGGAGAGGCTCGCTACTCGGTGTCCTCGGCGCTGAGCGCGCGCGTCGGCCACCTGAACCCGCGCTGGAACAGCCAGAGTCAGGACACCGAGGTGAGCGCAGACGCTTTCGTTTGTTGCATCTTTTGAACCGACGGTCACCGGCGTTTAATGCGCGTGGGTCTGTGTCCGCGGTAGTTTCACTTTAAAGACCAAATGGTTTCTCAAAGAATGTAACAGATAGAACCCCTAAAAATATATCCCTTTTTTTGCATAGGTTTAGTTGCAAGTGAAGATATTACAATATAAGATTATTGAACAATAATTGTCTTAAGTTACACAACACAGAAATAGCCACGTCATATTTTCAATATCTCCTCTACAGTAGAAGACTATTGAAGCGTGTGCCCTGTTGATATTGGAAATACATGTTTTCATTATTTAGACATATGATAGATTAGATATATGGATATTCATGGGTAAAAATTGAGTTACTTTTGCTTAAATCAAAGAATAAGAAATCATCCCATTGGAAAGTTTAAAAAAAAAATGATTTTACTTATCAGTACAAACTTATCCCAAATACTCATATGCACCTCGTTGATGACTTATGTATTTAACAGAAGGGATTTAGTCGTAATTGCACATCAAAAGAAATGCAGACAGCGCAGTAGCTGGCCTATTTGCTTGATTCTTATTCGTATGCTATAATGGATTATGTGCCACGCCCCAAAAAAAACACAGCTCCTTCAACCAGATGCACGCAGCAGATTAGACGTCCGTCTGTGAGACCGTGTGTGTGAGTTTTGTGGCGGCACGTATTTAGCGTCCGCCTTTCTTCATCATGATCGTTGGATGCTTGCATCCGTGCGCATGTTTCCACCAGGCGGGTTTCAGGAAGGCTCTGAAGATGGTTGGGGAGGAGTTCCTGGAGCGCCTGGAGTACTACCGGTCTGCCTGGCTGCCGGCTCGTGCAGTGGTGGAGGAGGCCGTGAAGGGCAGGCATCAGGTAGGAGACGGTCCGATCTGATGCTGGTAGTTAGGGTTCGATATTTCTCCTTTGTGAATATTGGGACTCGGGTCCAAATAAATGACTTCTGAATCTGACATTTATTATAAGTTACTTTTTAAACAATTTATTTTTTCTTTAATTAGAATATGTTAAATTGTATTTGTATGTATTATTCTTTGTATTGTTATGTGCAGTATTTAATATATTGGTGACAGTAACAAATAATACCAAACAATCACCAAATAATTATTGAGCTGTTATCTGTAGATAATAGATGGTAGATTGTTACAAACGTAAGACACAAATTGTGTCTGATTCCAAATACTTCCAGTTAGAACATATATTATACTGTTTAAAAACTTGATTTTAAAGTATGTAAAAGATCAAGCTGTCGTTTGGTTAGATCCATTTCTGGCGTTATTTTCCATCCTAACTTACAGTTAGGATTTTGCTGCTGAGAAGCTGCTGTTGCCTCGGCCCTTTAGTAGCACCCACTTGATGGTTCTTTTCTTGTTTGAAGGTGGATCCCAGTGGGGAGGTGGTGTTGTTCTCCCAGGGCGGCTGTCCCTGGAAGGAGCACCTGTTTTCCCTGGAGAAGGAGCTCAAGGTGGAGACACCCATCAAGTTTGTCCTTTACCCCGACCAGAATGGACAGTGGCGGGTCCAGTGCGTCCCCGCTGGACTCAACACCTTCCAGAACAGGTGATCATTTTTCTCTTCTAAATACCAGAGGTGCTTTTATACAGCTCGTGATCTCATAATATGCACAAGTCAGCTTGGCAGACATTAAAGAATCAGGAGAAAAGCAGTGACACTAGAAATCCTCTCTGTAACTTCTGCTACGATACCGCCCCAGAGTCTCTCAGACGTGTGGAATATTTTGAGCTCTGATGATGGAGACGAGTCCCGACGTATGAATTAGCTTTCATGCTTGTCCGACCGTTTAACAACTACTGCAGAAACACTAGTTTTGTAGGTGAGCAGTGATTCTTTGGTTGAATCGCAGAGGTTCTGTTGTTATATTTCTCTAAGGAGTCGAAAGGATGTAAGCACACTCAACACTTGGACAGACACATCTGAGCCGTTTCTCCCACTCGGGTGTTTTTCTTTTGCAATTGTGTCTGTGAGGAGGTCGTCAAACCTACACAATGTGCTTTTAAACACGCTACTGATATTTATGAGAATGCATTTTAAAGAAGTCCTTTACTCAGAACCTGCTGAACTGATTATAAGATGAGTTCATTTGTATCCAATCCTCCCGAAATCTCAGAATGCTCAATTTGAAATGAAAGATTGAAGAACACTTTTTATTGCCTGGATGTGTTTTTGTTGTGTGCTTCCTGTGACTGCTTCAAAGTAAATGTAGAAAGTAAACCAGCTGATATCAGTAAGACAGAAACACAAACTCCCAATTCATACCTGGCACAGGAATGACAGACTCAGCCTCTAACAATAGAGATGTAAATATATAGAATGTCTTATAACGTGTTTTGTCATGTGATATCTGTTGACTGTATTTCTGTCTCTTATTTTTTCCTGAGCTTTTCTTTTTCCACTGTTACTGTTATTTGAATCGAGAGTCTAAGGGTTGAAGGTGTCGTGTCGCGTTCAGATCTTAAAGCCCAGTGAGATGGATACGATTTTTATGTCGTTCAAAATCTAATCTCCTTCACAGATGTGATGTCTGTTGTGCTCGTGCCTGGCTAGAGACGTCACTGTCACAGCAGATGGTCCCAAAGCCTCGTCCTCCCTGACCGCCGTGTTCTTGCTGTGTGTTGTAACCTCTAACTGTGCTTTTACGCTTTCATCATTGTCTCGTTACCCAAAGACACAGGAAAGGGATGGGAAGGTGTTTTTGCTCCCCCCCCCCTCTGTATTTATGTTACTGTCCTATATTTATTTAGGCACTTGTTTATGGTGGGGGGGGGACGGCCCTTAACATTTAATTTCAACACAAACATGGCGGCGGGTGTGGAGCTCCGTGAGAACGATGGATAAAACAACATAGCTCCAGATGGCTCTTTCCCCGGGCCTCCTCCTTTCTCCCAGCGGGACGGTGTCGACTCTGCGAACAGGGCGTTGTTATCACCTGTGTCCCTGCTATTGCACCTGGCGGGTGGGGGGGGAGAAGGTCTATTTTTATCCACATCACATTGCTAAGGAAATGTGTGCTGGGAGTGGAAGCAGTCCTTCCCTTAGAGATGCAGTAGATGGGATGATTCAAATAGGTGGATGGAAATATGAGCCGGAACATATTACTTTATTTCAGGCAAACCAACTGGTTGCAGTGACACTTATCTGATCGGGCCTCAGTCAACGGATATTTTACTGATGGTTTTATTATCCTTTTTGTCAATTGTTGGGCCGATAAAATTAAAGGTACCGTATTTTCGCGACTATACGGCGCACTGAATTACAAGGCGCACCTTCAATAAATCGCCAATTTTAGAACTATTTTCATATATAGAGCGCACCGGATCACAAGGCGCAAGTAACTGCAGTAAAACGTTTGACTGGGGCTGCGTTATGCATCCACTAGATCGGGCTGTGCTAACGTTATTAAGCGTTCTGAAAACTCTTCACTCCCATGGTAACGTTGTTCAAACGTTAATGTGGATATTAACAATATCTCTTTCGTTATTGGTTAATGAAAACATTCTTGGCAAATGCTTTGGTGCATCTTGCACTGAGAGGCAGCGCTGGAACAGACGGTGGCGCCTCGCGGCGGACCGTCAGCGCGATCCCGACATCCAACTACGAGCTTTAATGTACTGTAGCGACTCTGGACAATGTGCTTATCTTCTGGTTTTATTGTCGAGAAACAGGCTACTGTCGGCTGTAGCCTACGCCGAACAAAAACACACCATCGCTCTCCAAAACAACAACAATTCCCGCGTCCCCATAGGTGGCACTAAGATGAGTTACGTCACATTGTGCGCCCTTCACTGACCATCCCAAAACTCTGTAAAGTGCAATGCCGCTCCAGAACATGAAAACACAGTCCGTTACAATATGCTGTTGGAGCTGGAATTACCGTGGCTGCTGGCACCAGACTTTCCCTCCAATGGATCCTCGTTAACCAGTATGGATCAACCAATTGAGCCATATATACGGCGCTCCGGATTACAAGGCGCACGCGCTGTTTTTTTAGGAAAAAAAGGATTTTAAGTGCGCTTTATAGTCGCGAAAATACGGTAATAATGAAAATTGACCATCCCTAATTACTAAAGACCCTGAATGACGTCTGAGAAAAGCAGACATTTTCACAAAGTGGAAGCTGGAACTAGAAAGATGTTTTAAAATGATCTTCAAAATGGTTTTAAAATTATTTTATTTTTTTACTTATTGAAGGTGAATAGATCACACTTTATTTCTGCTGTGAAAGGGGAAGAAATGGAAAAAGGAGTTGATGAAATTGAAATAATTTCCCTTCGAAAGAAGCAAATTGAAATACATTTATCCCTCTTCAGCCCTGCTGTGTATCAAATCTTAAATGTTTTTTTTCTTCTTTTTTTCTGTCGAAGCACTAATTCCTAGTATCTGGTATATGATCTAGTATCTATCTATCTAGTATATGATGTGGAAAAGGTCTCGGGAAGGTTTTGAGATGTTATATTTGCTCATCGTGGTCCTTGTATGTAGACCGGTCATCTTGAGAATCGGAGCCTGTCGTAACAACAATCCTCCCCCCTCCTGCTCTCATCACCAGCCCCGTTGACCTTTTCGTCCTGAGCTCGTGTTGCGGCTGTGGAGCTATCGACCGGCGCCTTCTTTTTCCAGGGATGAGGGTTTTGCCAGGCCTTTATTTCGAGGTTGTGCTACGACGCCGTCAGTAGGGACAAGATGGCGCACATTTGAGATAATGGCATTAATTCCAGAACACACGTAAATTTGAATCATTATATGGTGAAGCTCCTCGCTCTCTCACGGTTAGTTTTAGGTTTTGAGGATGTTTTAGTGTGTTATACACAGCAAAAATATTTAAAAAATGTAATTCTGACAAGTTAGACTTTACAGTTACATAATTCATCAATTATGGGACAGCGAGGAAGAGGGGCCTGACGACTCTTTGATAAAATGAAATCTGACGCTATTGGCAGATTTAGGTTGTTTTTGTGCGGCTTTTAAATTCTTACATTAGAAGCAATAGCTGGTCGAGAGATTCGCAATGAAGTTATGATGCGGTATAAAATCATTCATGGCTCAATGTTTCAATTCATTTTAAGCACTAGTAATAGAGATAATAAGCCCATCAAGGCAAGACTGATACACACACACACACTCACAAAAGTCAGCTGGTAATGCGTTTTAAATGGTGTGCCAGGCAGTAGACAGAGGAGGAGGGAGGGGGGGGGGGTAAATGAGCTGTTCTACATTTCTTGTTCATGTTCAGCCTGCGTACGTTGCATTCGGAGACCTTCCGATTTAGGCATTGGTAGATTTGATGGGACTATTATCTCTCTTACTAGTGCTTAGATTTGCTGTGTCATGGTTTACTGGTGTACAGCAGAATAGGTGTGTGTGTTTACCAAAGTGAGCAGCTGTCCAAACAGCGTCCGTCCGTAAGCCAACTTTCCCTTCTGTCTTCCCGCTGGCCCCAGGTTGTCCCTGCTAGAAGAGTGGCGCGGCGTCCGCGACGACGCGCTGTCGGAGCTCAGCGGGATCGCGGGCTGCGTCTTCGTTCACACCGGAGGCTTCATCGGCGGGAACAAGACCCAGGAAGGAGCCCTGGAGATGGCCCGGAGGACCCTGCAGGCCGCCGCCCGCTCCCCCGCAAACGGAGACAGCTGAAGGTTCAGAGAGGACACGTTTTGTTCTTGGGGTCCGTCTTGAGAGAGAACGGCCGGGACTCGGTCGTTCATTTGCTGTTTTTCCAACTTGGTTGTCCCAGCTTTTCAGGGCTAATATTGTTTTGTTCTGCCTTGCCAGGGCGGCCTTGGACTTCTTCCCAAAATATTTTCCAACACAGTCTAGCTCTGAATCATAATATTGGCTCATGTTTTCTCCTTTTCCATTGTTCTGAAAAATGTGTCAATTAAAGACTATTTGGATCAAAACTTTCTTTTATATTTTATTTATTGGGTGAAATCCAGAATTAAATTGTCCTCGCGTCTCTTCTGCCGAGGACCTTTGTCTGGCCGACTAACCTGCTAAACATCTTCAAAGCCTCGTCTTTAAAAAGACGCCTGGACAGTAGTTCACCCTTTCACTCCGAGCATGCTGACATTACCTCCAGCACTACAAAGAGATACCCAAGGCTACTTCCATCAAAAGCGTTATAAATGAGCCCCCGATTCATTCTGAAAAATGTCATTTCCAAAAGCCACAACGAGGGGTTTCTTACGGGGACGAGGTTACCGCCGGGTGGGAAGAGCCGTGCGGGCGATTTATTTTCCCCCGTAATAAAGTCCGGGAATGTTCTCTGAATTTTCTCATTAATACTCCAGATTTTCCTCCCCTCTTATCTCTTCCTGTTACTCTTAGCTTATTGCATTCTGCACAAGCCTCTTCTGCTGCTCTTGCCTCATGGAGCTTATTGCAATTTCATTGCTGTGCATTTTATTTCCATCATTGTCGTGGAAAATGTCACAGCGGTTAAATAGTTTGCACACAGGTGTTAGTGTTGCTGTGCTGCTTTTTGCCGTCCAGTATTTGGTGTAATCGGGCAGGATGTTAATTCTTCAGTAATGAGGCCCTTTCAGCGTCTTTCTATGTTACTCTCAATTGAAAATATGGAGTCCTTTATGTCCCGAGAGGACGCTGCTCCGAGAGACGCAAACACACGCAGTTACACACACAAACAAGTCTGTGTTATTACTGTGTTCTGCTGGACCAGAGCCAAGGGCTCAATCCAATCTACACGCATTAGTGAACCGTGGTTAATATTGTTATCTCTGTAGTAATGGTAGGGACATAAATCAGTCCTTTTCCAAAGCTAGCCTTTCGCTTAAAGACTGCGCAAAATATATTTACAATAGTCTTTTAATTGCAAACATGGGATATAAAAGGAGGGGGGAAAAAAACGGAATCTGTATTGAGCCAGCACATTACCCTTCATTCGAAATTGCAAGCGTAGTGTACTTGCCTGATTGTCGACTCCAAATACTGTGGAGTTCATGAGCCAAAGCCTCCTCAAACTACAACTGCCTGCATCTTCTCCAGTTTTAGCCCTGGTTTTGTGCCCTGGAGAAAAGCTTGGAGGTGCTTCCTTTCAACCAAATTGCATTCAAAGCAATATTTTGTTAATACTTTGTTTTGTCAGCAGGGCTGCGTTGTGGGTTCTTTAAACGCGGCAACCGACCAAATCTTTGTGTTGGCCCTCGGCTGTAAGCAGGCTTGCACATCTCCAGCCCAGGCAAGTCCAAGCCGGGCACCCTGTGGGGAAAAATGGCTGCTGAGAGCTCCCCCACCAGCCCCCGTCCCCCTGCCTGACCTGTTGTTAGGGGCTATTTACAAAGATAATGACATTACGAGAAATGCTCCAATGCTTTGTTTTTTTTCTCCTCATCCCATTATCACAGTCCCTCTCTCTCGGCTCATGGACCTAGAACCATTGAGTGAATTGGCTGATTTCTGTCCGTCATCATGTGCTTTCTCATTACTTTGTCCTTTGTGTGTTGTATTTTTCTGCAGCCCTGTCGCCCGTCAAGGGCAAAGCGGTGACAGAAATGCAGCCGTAAATCACATTGCTGACCTTTTCTTCCTCCTGTCAGTGTTCATTCAGGGTTTGTGCTTGGAGAGAGAGAGATAGACAGACTACTTGTATCTCTCTGCATGGCGTTTGTCTGGAGTGGAAATAGTTTTGAGCAGGTTCCATAGGAAGAGGACAGGGGGAGTCAGAGGATGGATGCAAGGAGACGACGTGGCTGTCAGACATGCCCCCCCACTCTCCCCCCCCCCCCCCCCCCCCACACACACTCTTCTGTAGATGGGCCGATATTTCCTGCTGCTTAGAATGCACAAGGGAGAAACCAGGGCACTCGGCCCTATGAGGCAACCACCTTGCATTTTGCACTCCACAGTATTTTGCATTTTTCCATATGCAATATAATTTGCATCAGTGTCTCTGTGTGTGTTCGTTATTCATACGGGAATCTGTGACCCTGGTAAAAGTGTGTGTGTGTGTGTGTGTGTGGGGGGGGGGGGGGGTCGTAGGTTACTTTAGGTTCAAAGCTCTCTTGTGTTTGTGCATGCATTGTAGAGCCTCTACAGGTTGGACGTGTTTGTAAGGATAAAGTCTCTTTACATAACCTCCAATGGTAAGCCTCATTTTAATGCTCATGTATAGTTTATTAAGTAAGTGTTTTAATATGAAAGTGTAACTAATCTATTCTCAGAAATCCAGCAGACTGATCCTTAGTGAGGGAGGACTTCGATTGAGACACCTCACGTTTGTCTGAGCTGAACGCGCACACACACACACACACACACACAGAGACACAGAGGGAGAGAGAGGGGGAAAGAGAGGGAGAGAGAGGGGGGGTTGTCCCATATCGTCGTTGCTATAACTACCTTTTGTTACAACAGGCGGTGATGAAGCCGCGTCTGTAGGCGACAAACCTCGGATACACAACTGATGCTCTTCACCCCCTCCCCTCACCTCACCCCCCACCCCTAAAAAAAAGAGAAACCATCGAGGAGGAGCGGGAGAGGAGGATTTCCAATCGAGCGTCGTGAGAACGAAAAAAGAGCGAAAGGGAGACTAATAAAATCTCAAACTTCGCAGGAAACCGCAGGTAAGTTGGGATGAATCCACCTCGTACATACAGACACACAGACAGTGCACGTTTTACAGCGCACCGGGATGCTGATATTACAACTAGTGATCATGTATTGCATGCGGATTTTTCCTCTTTATTCATTTGCATCAACTTTTTATTATCAGTCTGACGAGACGGAAGCAAAGCCTGACAATAGTTTAAATAAAATTGCAGGTTAATGTCATTCAATATCGGATATGAGCTCATTCTCCGCGGTATTACATTTAAATGATGACCATTGATTGAACAAACAAGGAGGAATGTTGAAATAATTAGAAACCGCGTTAATCAGAGGTAAGCAGCCTTCTATGTATTTGCTTTGTCACTCCTCCCGTCCCCTGTCTTTCCACCTTTCTCATTCATAATCACGATGATTCTTTTTCTTAATTGGGGATTTGCATTCAGTGACGACGGAGCAGCTAATGAGCAGCCGAATAGATCCTCGCCGCTAGTCGTAAGACACCGTTGGTGGACACAGCTGTCAATCAAATCCCTCGTATCGACCCGATAAAGGCCACTGTTGATAAACGCCGTCTGTGCAGGAGAAGAGAGGCGGGTTTAAATCCAATATAAAGACATGGCGGGGCGCAGAAAGTGCTTGACAATTAAGAGACATGGTCTTTTAATCAAATTCAAAGAGTGTATTGTGACCAAGAACAATCACACGGCTGTTCTTGTCTCAACAAAACAAGAAAAAGAAAAAAAACACCAACTTTGATTAGATTAAAACAGTCGATGAAAAAAGAAAAGAGGATGAGTCCGGGGGGTGCCTATAAGACACAACACCTGTTATGTGTTCTGCAGCAAAGTCCACCTCTGAATGCACCGCCGCCTCCTCTGCGCCTGGAGTAAGCAGATGCAAACGCCCAGACCACTGCTGGCTTGTTTCTTTTTTCTTGTCACTTATTGGCACCGTGTGACACAGATTGATGTTGTTGCCGTTAATAGTGTAGCAGGCACTACTCAGGCTATCGATCCCTCCCCGCTTCCCATCCTCTATCCCCACGGCCCGCTCCATATCTCTGGCCACGGAATCACACGGACTAATGGAATATGATTATGTCTTTATAATACTGAAATGCAGTAAGGCCTTGTTTCAATCACTGCTGTGAATGTCAAGTGATGGTTTTAGTTGCTCGGGAAGTGATGTTCCTCTTTTTGTGCTTAGGATGACAATGTTTCTACCAGATCAACCAGTTGAAGCTTAAATTTCATTGACTATCTCTTTACCCTGCTGACCTTTTCCCTCCTCCTCAACATGATTATTCCTCCTGTCAGTATTAATTTCCGGTCGCCTTACTTCTGTAAAGAGAGAGACAATCGTCTTTGACCCCTTTTTTCTCTGCTCTGAATCTGTCAGATCCCGTCGGGTTGGAGTGAAGGTGCGTGCGTGAGATCGGGGGACCTGGTGCGCGTCGCGGGGCTATGGTGAGGCGATGTGCGCGGGCCGGCGTGAGGAGAGACGTACCGGCTTCAGCGGACAAGGGCCGCGAGGCGACCGGGTGGATCTTCAGTCGTGGCTGCGCGTCTCGCTCCTGCTCTCGGCTCTGTGGGGTCAGGTGTCCCCCCGTTGCCCTGACAGCTGCCACTGCGCCTGGGACACGGCCACGGTTGTGTGCTCCGAGGCGGGGCTTCGGGAGATCCCGGAGGGGATCCCGCCGGAGACAGTCTCCCTCCACTTGGAACGCAACTACATCCGGAGCATCCCGGAGAGGGCCTTCAGCGACCTGGTCCACCTGCGGGACCTCTACCTGTCCCACAACCGCATCGACTCGCTCGCCTCGGGGGCCCTGCGGCACCTGGGGCCTGAGCTGCGCCTGCTGGACCTCTCGCACAACCAGCTGAGGCAGGCCAGCCGGGAGGAGTTCGGCTCCACCCGCGCGAAGACGCGCCTCTACCACAACCCGTGGCACTGCGACTGCGCCCTCCAGGAGCTGATGGAGACCTTGAACCTGGAGCCGGAGACGGTCAACGGCATCGTGTGCGAGAGCTCCGTGCGGGGGTTGGGCGAGGGGAGCCGGTGGGAGGACCCGGGGTCACAGGGCGAGAACGCCGGGCAGCAGCTGGTCAAACTGTTGGATTCCGGGGTGAATTTCTGCAGCCTGCAGAGGAAAACCACGGATGTCGCGATGCTGGTGACAATGTTCGTGTGGTTCTTCATGGTCATCGTGTACGTGGTGTACTACGTGAGGCAGAACCAAGCAGAGGCCCGCAGGCATTTGGAGTACCTGAAGAGTTTGCCCAGCCCCCGCAAGACCCCCACGGAGACAGACACTCTGAGCACTGGCTTCTGAACTCCCGCTCGGCTGTTATTTAAATGGAACAATAGGAAAATACATTTTTCGTGAACTACCGAAAAAATACGGAATGCCGTGTGGAATAACTGGAATTCCACTTCCATTTCATGAATATATATTTGTTTTCTACCATGTGCACTGAGAGAGAGGAGTGGGAATTGAAAAACTAAAATTGCAGCAGAAGCTGATTGAAAAAAAAGAGAAGAAAATTCTTTGAAATTTAGGACCTTCTATTTCACTCTGTAGTCCCTCTTTCCACCTCTTTTCATCACCCAGCATGCCACAGTGTGGTCTTTCATGTTTCATTAAACTTGAATTAAGAGTCTTTGACGAACTGACCCCTAATGAAGACTTGAAAGTCACTGATCAGCTGAAGTGGGTACCAGGACAAAAAAAGAATGCAAATTTGGTATGTGTATTTGGTATTGCCTGTTTCTTTTGTGCATTGAAGTGTTTGTGCCTTGCAAAACAAGACCACATTGCCAGCAGCTTCTGAGCCGCTGCAGAACTGCACATCTAGATTTAGTGTCAGGAAGCCATCAGAGGGGGAGTTGAACCGTTTCGTCGACTCGCTGCAGCAATCAGCGATGAAATATCTGGACGGCCAAGTGTACACTCAGCTCGTCCACTGATTAATATAAAAAAAAGTGTCAGCCAGATTTAGAAAGGGATCCTTGTCATAAATTAGATTCACGTTTCCATTTATTCTGAGAGAAGCTGTTTATTTTTAATTAATCTCTTGAGTTCTGCTCTTTGCCATCCTCCCTGCAGTTATTGCTGTGTACAAATTGTTCTGCGTCCCATTTATAGTTTGGGCTTCATCATAATTGATTTTTTTTTTTAAGCCACTGTCAGAATAGGCAAAACACTTTGATCATACGTTGAATAATTTTCTCAGCGAGTACATTTAATGGCTGCAATTTGAAGATTAATGCCCTGCCTCTCGCGTATACTGAACATGCACTTAATGTAGAACAAAAACCTTAATGGATTCACGGCCATTTTGTGTTGGTTTAACTTATGTTACGGTGGCACAGTGTGGAGGGTTATTCTCTGCAGGGCAGGTGGATTGGGTGGTTAATGTATTCACTAGTACATGTAGACACTGAAAGGCCTCTTGAAAGCCTGCAACACATAATGGGGTGTTTAGGACGGCAAGAACTCCGTCATTCAATCGGAGGGTTCACAAGATTATTTACGGGTTATTAAAGCGGGAAAAGAAACATTTGAGTCCTGAAGCAGCTGCCTAGCTCTGTTCAATGCGTCACAAGCCAAATGGGTTTGGAGTCGCTGGTGTAAGAGGACGTTATTTAGCCACGTTAGTAACGGGACTCTAGGAATGACAATATCGGACTGTCATCAACTACTGGATGCATTCGGATGAAATTTGGTGCGGGCGTTGACTTTGGCGTTCCCCCCCAAATTTTTAAGCACCGTCATTAGTTTAAAATAGATATTTGTCCTATACTTTGGTTTGTCCCACCGCTTCAACTATGGGTTACTTTGTGTTGTGTGCTTGCAAATGTTAGCATGCTTACTTGTAAACTTCGGGGGTTAACGGCGGTTAAATCCTACTAAACGTCATCGTGAGCGTGCTAGCATGCTGCCGTTAGCGTTTAGCTCAAAACACAGCTGTGCCTAAGTGCTGCCTCCAAGGTTCTGATTCATGCGTCTTCAATCTGGCCCAAATTAAATTGTGCAATTACGACTTAAGTGTTCATAGATGTAATAAAATGTTATTGTGCCACATTTCATCTAAAAAAATTGGGTTGGGAAATGGTAAGAACTTAGGTAAAATGTAGAATAAGACAACCTTTTGTGTACTTTAATGTGCTAAATGTGAACGTTTGTGTTGTTGTTTATCATGAAGAAATACTGTGAATTTGAGCTAGAATCATTAACCTGTGAGTAGGACGATATGTATGTTGTTATGATCTTGTTGTGACTAGCTGATCTTAAAACCCAGATTTGGGTTCACCACAGGCGGAAAGATTAGAATAAGAAGTTTGGCATTTGTTGGTTCTGTGCATAAACTGACTGACTGTGAAACGCTGTAGTGTATCTTTACATACAAACCTACATCTCCTGCTGATGTGTTTGAAGTTCCCCCAAATGCATCTCGAATCAGTCTTGAGCCACCCTGGATTTAATAAGGTGAATCGATGCAGATGAACCCAACCAAGCATGCCCTCCGTGAAGCTTATTTCTTCTTATTGGTGATGTATTTTGGGGACGAAATGATCATCATTTCGGGTTTGTTTGCGAATAATAATTCAAACAATAAAGTCATATATATATCGAAAACCATTGCATTTAATAAGTAATATATCTAACTGAATTTAAGAAAAGAAAAAAGAATATGTTCTTTACTTTGTATGAAACCGAAGGACAACAATTGGCTACAATGAGTTTAATGTGAAGGAAATGACCGAAAAACTATTTTCAATATCTAAGAGTACGTGAACTTTCTCCCCCACGTTCACCTCTATTCCTTGGTTTCCACACATTTCCACCAACAAAATCAAAATGGCCCCTGCATTTATTTATCCCTCTGTTGCCTGTAGCAGGACATAAAATGTTTATGTTGGACTTTGTTTTCCTCTGGAAAGAGTCAGAACCACAAAACTCCCCCAGATTTATCTACAAAGGGGAGAACAAATAAAAAGCACTTTCAGCCTGTTTCTTGGTTTTGTCTTTTATTTCCAATTTACATTAATTAAAACGTAACAAAAACAAGTGATCATGATCATAATAATATCATAATGCTATTTTTTATTAATAATACTATTATTAATAATAAGACATATACACAACCTCACACAAACGAGCCCTCTGCTCTGCCGATAGAACCGAAGCAACAAATTCAAACGCACCCTGAATCTCGTGAACCGTGTGTGTGTGTGTGTGTGCTGAGGCAGAGGGCACTCCCTGTGTGAGGAAACTGATTGGACGAAGTAGAGAGGGGGTGGGGAGGGGGTAAGGGGGTTGTCATGGTCGCAACGAATTGGGGGGGCAGCAGACGGTGCTTTTATGAATAAGCTTCTTTTGTGCGTGTTGGTATTAAATTCTAGTTTCGCATAGAAAGCTTCAGCGGGAGAAAGCCTCAGTATGGGATATATTGTTTTGTCTTGTGTGAGGTAGCTTTAAAAGATCTAAACTAAACTAAAAAGAAAACTAAATTCAGTATGGACTCCATGCCTTGAGGTTTAAGCGCGGGCATGTTTGTTTACAGGTGACAGTTGAAGCAGGCGGGTGGTGCGAGGCAGGAACATTTATTCATCACCACGAAATCCTAAATCGCAGCAGGAGCTGCTCTCTCTGGAAAACTGTATATATGTATACACACATATACATACATATACAGGAGTCACTACATACGAGTATGTGGTCGTTTTAAAAAATACAGACTGATTTACAACAATAGCACCATTGACTTTTATTATAATACACAGTAACTTTTTGATACACACTGTGCTGGTAGAAATAGGAACAATTGCACTTTCTATCTAGCTAGATTTTTTGGTTTCAAAGAGAGATATGAGTGCTTTAGTGGATATGTTACAGGCGTGATGGGCGGATTAGAAAAGAGGAGGAAGTAGGAGAGGAAGTTGGTGGATATGGTTATTTTTTAAATATTTGTAAGTGGGTTTTTTATTTCTTAGCAACAAACGTAGTCCTACCACACCTGGGACCCAAACCTAAACAATAAATAAATAACACCAACACATTTTTCTCTCTTTAGATCCATGGTATGTTCCCGTACTCTCCTCATACTTCCTCCATCTTGTTCACAAGGCAGGGCAGGTGGTGGTCAGGGGTTGCTGTCCATCCAGGTGGGAAGCGGGGGCTTTTGGAGAGGGTGTCCATTGGGGGGGGGGGTGATAATGCCGGATGAATCACAGATGACATTTGCTGGTGCCATTCAGTGCAGATATCCTACAGAGTTCGACTTGGAAAACGCACTTTTTTACTTAGAAAAAAAGTCCCATTTAAAAAAAAAAGTCTCTTGATTTTTCTATTTCTCTCCTTCTTATCTGAAGTGTGCTCCTCTTTCATTTAATTTCTTGAAATTTTCCAATTCTTCTCACTCTTCTTTTCGATCGCTCGTTCTTTACAAGAAGCAGACAGCCCCGACTTCGACCCCGAACTCCTGGTCTGACCCTCCGATATCCATGGGGGCAATGTCTACGATTGGCAGGCGAGAGGTCTTCTGCGATCTGTATTCCACCACCGTCTTCCCCCACTGTCCCGTATGTTTCTGTGCAGAGGGAAAAAAACAGAAAAACACATTGGCTGTTAAATTACCCAATGAGGTGAGGTGAGTAGACAGTAGAGAGTAGTGTGAGAAAGATAAGTGGCTGGTATCTGTCATAAAGGGAAAGGCTACCTTGACTCATTTTAATCAGTCTTTTGAGTTTAATCACATCATGTTCTGATCCATGCACCTACAGTATATGTACGCGACCAATTGTGCGCGCTGTGCATTTGCGTCCAGGTCTTACCGTGCAGCCGTCCTCTATCACGCTGTAAGTGAAGCGGCTGTTGCCCTCGGCTCTGATCTCCACGTCGTTGGAGCCCTGCAGCAGGAGAGCCTTCTTCAGGTTGCCTGTGGAGGCGTCCATGTAGGCCACGCTGTTCTTACAGTGGTAGGTGAGGTTTTGAGACGCCTCGGTGGACAGCAGTCTCAGGAAGGTCATCTGAATGGCAGCGGTGTTAACTGCCAGGCTGTCATCACCATAGCTGAACTGCATTGGGCCACAGGCAAGGAAGAGGAAGTGTCAAATAACAGACTCTGTCACTATGACTGTCGCCAGTTTTTTTTATTAATTAAACTTCTCCTCAAGACAATTGTTATTTTTTTTTTTTCAATGAATCCAATGATTCAGAAAAGTTGTGAGCCCTATTTTCCAAAAGTGGTTATGATTTCATTACGTTTACGTGTTGAGAGATACGAAAGCATGGTGCCACTTACGTGGAATCCTCCGTTCATCGTCTCTCCGAACCAGACGTGTTTGCGGTCCTTGCTCTTGCTGGACCACCAGTTCTTGCGAGGGATGCTGTCAGGCTTGGATTTGACGCAGGACTCTCCTGTCTCCATGTCGCAGAAGACCTTGATCGCATCCACGGTGCAGCCCTGATTGGGATCAATCCAGTAGTCTCCTACAGTAAAAAAAATACACCGGCTCAATGAAAAGTTGATCATTACAATTTCTTCGCATAACGTTATTTAACGTTGATTTTTTTAATAAATAAGAGTCCCTACCGTCTGCCGTATCAGTAGTTAATCCTTAGCTAGCCAGCCTGACTGAGGCTGCATTCCAGACTAAACTAACTGTATTTGACCTACATTTCGACTCCACAAAATGTGAGCCTCCAACGTTGAAATGCCACCTAGCCCCCTGCTTACTGCATCCCCTCCCCACCAATCTGACCGATTTCGCCGCGTGTCGCTCACCGCTCTTCCAGTCCGGGTGGCAGAGCTTCAGGTCTCTGCAGGTGCGAGCCGGGTTCTTCCTGGATCCCTCCGGGCTGCGGATGTTCTCAATCTGGTTGTTGAGAGATTTTAGCGTGGCGTCGACCTCGGCATCGTGCTGACGGAGGTTTCCGGAAGCCTGGTCGGCCCTCATGTACCTGAGAGGATCGGAGGACTTTTCAGTTTGACCCAGGCCAGCGAAGGCAGACATGTCAATGCCGGGGCCGGGGGGGCCGGGAAGTCCGGGGGGTCCAGGGTTTCCAGCAGGCCCCTTAGAGGAAAAAGCAAAAAGGCGGAAGCATTACATTTGGCGCTACACAACATATCTATATTTGTGCAGCAAGCACTTTTATCTTCTCATTTCTTGCTTATAAATGTTGCATACTTCCTTCTTCATTCAGACAACATCCTCCCTTTATCCCTTTATTTCCCACAACGGATTGAGGAAATGCTGCAGTGTGCTTGTAAACTTGATTTGTAGTCGACGATTTTAATAATTTTGTTCTTCCAAATATTCTCTACATATATCTATCTATATCTATATCTATATTTTCGGATAGGGCGCAATGAATTTGTGAATAAAGGGTGCCTTCCATGTAACACATGTGTGACTGCATTGTAACAGTTCTCTCTGGGTACTCACAGAGGGACCGGTCTCTCCACTACGACCACGAGGTCCGGGTGGTCCAATGGGTCCTGGGAGTCCGTTTCCACCATCCTTTCCACTGGGGCCAACGGGTCCAGGTGGTCCCTGTATACACATGTGGAGAAGTTGATATCAAGCACTGAAGATACTGCATGTGAAGAAAAAGACTGTCTGAGAAACCTTCCTAGTATTTTGGCGGCTTTGCTACTCACTCTTTGTCCAGAAGGTCCAGCGGGTCCGGTAGCCCCCTGATCTCCAGCTTGACCCTTATCAGATAATAATCACATTCATACATCAGGTTTTCTGCAGCATTCAACAAGTATAGGATTGTTTCATTGATACTTTGCCAACACTTAAAAACTAAAATTCCTCATTATAACAATTTCCAATGATTATAATTATTGCTTACCGGAGGTCCGGGCAGACCCTGCAGACCAGTGAAGCCTCTGTGTCCCTTCTGTCCTCTCTCACCAGTCTCTCCACCCTCACCCTTGTCACCGCGGGGTCCTTGAGGTCCCTGAGAACAATTGGACAACAAGATAATCAGGGGAAATGTTTGATTTTCAGCTGCATTACCTAACAATTTGGTTCAAGAATTTATCAATCGATGGATTTCTTTTCCCTTCTTATGTAAATAACTCAAAATTGTCAGTAGGTAGTTGGGTTTATCTACAGAAAGACACATACAGGCATTCCTCTGGCTCCAGCAGGTCCTGGAGCCCCAGAAGGTCCTTGTGCACCCTGTGAAAGAAAAAATATATATTGTGACGTTATAACGCAACCATAAATTACGAGATCTGTTAAGTTTTTTTTGAAAGAGAAAATAATACGGTTCATTTTGACAATGTCAGTTTTGGAGTCACTACTCACACTCTCTCCTCTGTCTCCCTGTTTGCCGGTGGGACCAACGGGGCCGGAAACACCAGGAGCCCCTGAAGCACCAGGAGCACCAGCAGGACCAGTGTTGCCACGGTCACCCTGAAGTGGAAAGGTGAGTCATTTCAGAAGAGCTACAGTGGCACACATTGCAAAGATAAATGCTACATTTAGTCTGGGCTTAATCTAGAAAGGTAGTAATAATCATAAAGAAAATCAATAACCATAACAATAGCCATAATAATCATAATAATGTTGTGGAGTTTATTACCTCAATGCGTATGCATACTGAGATCATTACAATTTGAAATGGGTCTTTGAATAAAAAGGTTTTTTGCAATACGAAGTCAAATGTGTTAAATGGATTATAGATAAACATGATGAGTCAAACGTGAATAAATTGACATGATTTGATTTAAATGTTGTTTTCAGCCGAGCAGGCTGCCGATCTATTCCTGTCACTAATGCAATTCCAATTTCCCCGCATTTGCAACACATCACAAATAAAAGCATTTCCCAAACCTGAGTAATAGCATATTTGAAAACTGTGCAGGTGCAGGATCCTACAACACGGACATTTTGACTTATACATCATTTGTAGCACGACTGTGTGTTTTTTCTCACCTTGATTCCAGTAGCACCATCTCTACCGGGAGGTCCATCGGATCCAGCGTTGCCCTGTCAAAGGACAATAGGTCAAAGGACAATTGTTAATAGCTACCCCGAACCAGATGTCCTATTCAATACTAATCAGCTGCATAATGAACGCCGCTCCAAACAAACGCATTGATGGTCCACAGCTTACTCAATGCAAATATATACATGCAGATATTTTCAATCCACTTGGCCTCCAGTCATAGGACACGTGAAGACAAACACACACACATGTTGAGCGTTGACCACTCTCTCACCTCTCGGCCAGGCTCTCCTGCAGGTCCAGTGAGTCCAGGTGGTCCAACGGGTCCGGGGGGGCCACGGTCTCCACTGCCACCAGGAGCTCCCTGCTTTCCAGGCTCGCCCTAAAAAGGGGAGAGGGAACGAGGACTCACTACCACACTTGCAACTGGTCGTGTGATTCTTCTTGCCAGTGGTACATTCATTATATATTGCGCGAAGCTCCATAGCTGAGGTTCAATGCCCCATCACATTGCAACGATATATCAGTCAGGACACTTTTATTTAAACATTCCTGTTTGTTGCATTCCATAAAATGAACTATGACTATCCCAAAGACCGGCTAAATAATTAAAAATACTCCAACAGGCCAGCTTTAGTCTTAATCCATTTCAGAGTTACATCAATCAATTCAGACGATCACACAGCCAGTTCACGTCTCAAAAGCTCTGAGTTATTCGATAAAGCGAACAGCACGTTACTTACAGAAGGACCAGGCAGACCAGGGAAACCTCTCTCACCACGCTGTCCGGGCAGACCGACGATACCACGCTGACCACCCAAACCCTGAGGCCCTGAAGGACCGAGGGGACCCTGAGAGAGGAGAGAAGATGTGGTGTCATGTAACTATAAGCGTGTCTTTGTTTTATTCTAACGCATTATGTAAAATCATCTTTAAATCACAGACACAATATACTACGATAAGTCTACTGGGTTTGCTGCTGTTCAGAAATTAACACATTTACTACATCTTTTCTTTCTTTTCTATGCAGCAGTTTCTCACTGACAAATATGTCCCAAATATATGTTTACAGCCAGCGAGGAGTCAGTGTAGCTTAACAAAAAGACTGTCTGTTTCTCCTTCTATTCAATGAGAAAGTGTGTCCAAACTTATGACTGGTATGTATAAAAAAACCAGCCGGCGGTCCTGTCATTGGGCTTCCGCTGCCCTGTGGTGTCATATGCCTTAGTCTGCTATTAGCTCTGTTTTTTTAAGGAGACGATCTCCCTGTCTTTGCAGCTGTCCAACACTGACGGCATTGGCTCCTTGGGCCTGAGCAACGTAATGGTGAAAAATAGTGAAAACCAAACCATTTACATAATGGAACAGCGCGTTCACCTTGACGGTGTTCAAGGAGATGGGCAGCCTGCAGATAAGAGCTAGAGTGGCTAAATATGAGGCCGAGGGAGGGACTTTAGTTCTATTTCAAGCGCTGCAAGGTCAAGTCGTTTAGAATTCGGTTCAGATGATCTAAAAGCCCAGAATTATCTTGACTTTTACCAGGAGTATGATTAAATACATAACAAACTCACAGGAGGTCCATCCTCTCCAGCATCTCCCTTCTCTCCAGGAGTACCAGCTGGACCGCGCAGCCCGGCGTCACCCTGTCGGCCCATGGGCCCATTATCTCCCCTCACACCCTTGGGGCCATCTTTACCGGCGGGGCCGGCAGGTCCAGCGGGTCCAGGATTACCCTAAAACAAGTGAGGAGATGACTTAATATACACACAATGTATTGGTATTGTTTCAGAGAGTATCCATTCATTTGGATAACACACGTCTCACATTAGAAGGCTCAGAGTTGATGTAACAAACTCCCGGATACATCCTAAGAGTCAGTTTAAAAATATGGTATATTGTAAAATTAGCAAGATGTGTGACAGTATCAGTGAACTATATTGTTAAGTAATTGAATGTTTATGGACCCAGCGATGTGTTTGAATGCAGTTTGGTGTGGTAGCAAACTTACATTGGGACCAGGGGGTCCAACTCGGCCAGCAGCTCCAGGGAAACCAGTTGCTCCCTGAAGGAGAGAGATTCATTTAGAAAAAACCTGAAATACTATCACTACGATAAGATAAATATACTTTCAAAACCTCACTCACAGAAGGTCCCTGAGCACCCCGAGCACCTTTAGGTCCAAAAACACCGGTAGGACCCTGGAAGAGAAAATATACTTTTCTTAATTTACAGTCCATAAATAAAAATTCCAAAACAAACTTTCAGTTGCTTTAAAAAGTTTTTGGAAAAACTGGGATCAAGGTTTAACCCCTAATTATTTAGGGCTTAGGGAAAGTGCAGAAAAAACACTCACTGCAGGTCCAGGGGCACCGGAAGGTCCTTGAGGTCCAGGAGCTCCAGCATCACCCTTCTGTCCAGATTCTCCCTGCTCTCCCTTGATTCCCGGCTGACCGTCAGAACCCTGAAATGAAAAGACAGAAGTAGTGGAATAAATATGGACAAATATGTTATCCATTACATTGAGGATGTTGCTTGTCAATTCCCCTAAGATCCCAGGGCATTATATTTGAATATATATATATATACAGTGTATATAAGTATAAGTATTGAACACATCACCATTTTTCTCAGTAAATATATTTCCAAAGGAGCTATTGATATGAAATCGTCACCAGATGTTGGTAACAACCCAAGTAATACATACATACAAAGAAACCAAAACAAAGAAGTTCAGAAATAAAGGTATGTGTAATAATGCGAAATGACACAGGGAAAAAGTATTGAACATGCTTACTGATATTTATTCGATACTTTATACAAAGCCTTTGTTGGTAATAAGAGCTTCGAGACGCCTCCTGTTTGGAGAAACTAGCATATGCATCGCTCTGGTGTGATTTTGGCCCATTCTCCCAGACAGTCTTCAAATCTTGAAGTTTCCGTGGGCCTCTTCAATGAATCTTGTCATGTCAATAGCTCCTTTGGAAATATATTTACTGAGAAAAATGGTGACGTGTTCAATACTTATTTCACCGGCTGTATATAAAATTGCTTAATTATTTGCCTCATTGATCCAGAGCACCATCTGGCAATCTTTCTGAGGAGAAGTGTTGCATAACCAAAGCTACTGTATGATATTTGATTGAATTTGATCTCAGGCCGGGTTTCAGTTCCCTCTGGTTAATGGTTACAGATTGTATTAACTGCATTTGACAGTTTGACTTTTATTGTGAAAGGGATTAACGGAGGGATTGGACCGGGTATGCCCTGCCTCGTCAAGGAGTTAAGAAGATTGCTGCAGCGGTTTTGACAACGATTCTACGTGATGTTTTAAAATGAAAAATGAAAGTATTGCCTATGTCTGTTCCACGCTGTGGATGTCTTTATTTGGGATGTGATAGGCCAAAAAAAGTCAACCTCACTCTGTAAAAAGTCTGCTGTGTGAAAGTATTCATTGGAAAAACAAAAGTAAAATTGATATACTAATTAATGAATTGAATCATCTATACTTTACACTTTAATTCTCAGATGCAAACATACATCCTAAAAAGTGAGACATTGTGACATTTGATGGAAGAAATAACATAATAATATTATTAATAATAAAAACTCATAATTGTAAATATACGTTAATTAAATATGTTTTGCCATCAATGTTGGAAGAGTTGAAAATTGTGGCCTTAATATTTCACTAACTAACATTGTGTAATCGACTTATCTTGTGTAATATTTCTAGTAATTTTAATTTAATTGAACTGGATGTAAACAGAAAGTGTTCTTTGACCATATTTACATCTTACATCTGCATCTACAAGAGAGCATTGAGCTCATGAACCTGTAGTCATGCTCTGGAGACCTCTGCAGAGCTAAGGGTTGGTCAGTGTTACTATTGTTACTTACAGGAGGTCCAGCAAATCCAGCAGGCCCAGGAGGTCCAGTCTCTCCTCTGTCCCCCTGAAATATGAAGGAAGAGCGGAAACATACGCTAAGAGAATATTTCAGGCAGCAAATTTGATAAATCTGTTGAAACCTTGAAAATAAACAACAATGTTTGTATACCTATTAATTTATATAGAGAAAAACTAGTATTCAATGATGTTTAGTGACACTCACAGGAGTTCCGCGAGTACCAGGAGCTCCAGAAGGACCAGCAGGACCAGATTCACCCTAAGTAAGGAAACATAGCAGCATCAGCAACACACCTGATATACACCTAGACATTTAAATTGAACTCAAAGCAATGTTTGATAAAAGATATTATAGTGATAAACTGCCAATAACTATGTAATAATTAAAAGTAGATAATAAACACCTTCTCGCCATTGGGACCACCAGGACCAGGAGGACCGATGGGACCAGTGAGACCCTGTGACAGGAAGCAGCAGGTTAAGAGAAAATTTTGCATGAGAATTAAGTTTTTGTTTTGATACCAGCCTTAAAAGATTTAAGATTTAATTTCAGATTAAAAAGGAAGTAAGTAATGAGTGGAAATACTGGCACGCTGACAAATTATCGACGATCACAATGACAGGACTCACTCTTCCACCATCTTTGCCAGAAGCACCTTCAGGTCCTTTCTCTCCGAGGTCACCCTGTGTAAATACAAACACATTAAGTCACCTTGCATAGGCAATGCAAATTGCAACTTGAAAATAAGAAATATATATATAATGATTAGAAATAATATTATTTCAAATTATTTTATTGATATGAATAATTGTACTAATATATTATGCCAGTATCACTTTTGTAAAACGGTGGCTTACTCTGTCTCCCTTGGGTCCAGGAACGCCAGCACCTCCCCTTTCTCCGGGCATACCCTGCAGGCCAGGGGGTCCCTGAGCTCCACCAGCACCACCCGGTCCAATGGCTCCCTATTATGTGGCAGAAATAGATGAAGAGGAGAAAAAGCAGAAAAAGGTCCTTTAGATTCATACTGTTTTGGAACATGAGTCAGAAACACTAAATCAGTGCTGTGGCAGAGTGAGAAGACATAATAAAAGTGGCCATCTGTTTAAGCATTTTCTGTTCAAGGCTTCCTGAGGACTGAAAGAATAAAAAATAGCCGAAAGTCATATTATTTACCTAACGCAGGCCATTTAGTTCCTGGATTGATTTAAACATTTCCTACCTTGCTGACCAAACATAATTAACGTATAGTATGCAACAAAACAATCAACTAATTATTTAAACAATAACAAACCTAATTTCAATGTTATGGTACAAAACTTTATCAAATAGAGCCATAATCTGGGAATGCTGAGCGATTGGTAACTATTTCACAACCTCTAATCTACAAATTCTCTTATTGTTGCCAAGCAACACTGGCTATAAATAATATAAATGATTATTACCTGGATTGACTTAAACGTTTCCTACCTTGCTGACCAAACATAATTAACTAAAGTATACAACAAAACAATCAACTAATTATTTAAAATATTACTAAACAAAGATAAACCTCTATTACCAAATGCTCCTTATCATTTGACATTTCATTCCGTAATTCAAGTAGAATAAGTTTTATCACAACACATGTTCTATTCCACACATCAAAGCCGAGATAACGGGGGGAAATGCAGACTTAATTATTTCCGTAAGTGGCTCCAGGGAGGCCGAGTCCTGGTCACGAGCTGCTTATCAGCAGCGGTTTCTCTCTACACACACAGTCCTCAAGTTTTAACCCCTGGAAGCATAAAGTCTCCATGTTGGGGGCGAATACGTTCAAACTGTATTTTTTATTTTAGGGGGTGAGTTTATAATCGGTTTCTTGCAACAAGTCCATCTTTATTATTCTCAGAATCCGAGCTTCAGGGATTTACTACTATTCCCCCCCCTCTCCCCCCCTCCCATGGACATCCACACCTCAGCCATATAATCCTCATCCTCTCAAGGAAATAAAACCTGTGAACCGAGATTAAAGTCTGACCAGATAACAGTCCATCATGGAGCTGCTCCCCTACATTCACTGTGCAGCTGTGACGACTTACTGCAGAGACCGGAATTCGCTGAAGACTTATCAGAAATTGACTAAATACACAGAACTACCGGTTTAAAAATGTGGAGAAGGTGTATTTCTTTCTAAAACAGAAAGATGTCAGTTATTATGGCTTACTTCCCCCCCCCCCCTTTTCAGGACTTTGAGGCCACCTCTTTGTCTCACTTGGCTTATGGTGATATTTTATGGTCCTATTTAGCCACGCCTCTTCTTCCAAATCTCAAACCCTTGGATTCAGTTCATCCCTCAGAGGTTCCATCAATTGCCATTGGCAAGATGTATCCGGATCTGGGCACCTTGCAAAGTCACGTAAACACATTTTGGGGGGGGGGGGGTAAAAACACGGAATGAACAGAGCACCTGAGGTTATTACTGTTTAATCACGTCATGTGTTGCTGATGCTGCATTTGAGGAGCAAGTACACACCCGACTGTTTGCCAGTGAGTGTGAGTTCTCGCTAACGATGTGAAATCTGTCTCCGCTCGGGCTCACCTTGGGTCCGTCAGTTCCAGGAGTTCCAGGCAGGCCTCGGGGTCCCTGTAGACCCTGAGAGCCGGCAGCTCCTCGCTCTCCGGGGAAACCGCGCTCACCCTAAACGGCAACGCGAGGACAATCAGCGTCATTTCTGACATTCAATCAGTGGACGCAGCGGCAAGGTTAAATAGGAACTGTCAACTTACTCTGGGTCCAGTAGCACCAGCCGCTCCTCCTTCTCCAGGGACACCCTTGCAGGAGAAAAGGAGGAGTTTAAAGAAAACACATGCAGGATCAGGACATGACAAACTATGCTTGGAAAGAGGAACTGATGCCAACTGAAGTACTACTGCTAATACTTTTGTCTAATACGTTCACTCTAGTTTTAAAAATTGAGCTTAATTTCCCCGGAAACTCCCCCCGTCAATCACCTGGTCTCCAGGCTTGCCTCCCTCACCAGGGGGGCCAGGAGGTCCAGGAAGACCCTAAGCAAAGGAGAGAAACCCAGAAATGAAGAAATTAACAGGGTAGGACGGAATATTTATTAGTAATTTTTATTATTTTAACCGAAACAGCTTCATTCATACACTAACTTTTACAGAGCATATCCAGTCAAAGATTTAAGCAGATAGTCTTACCTGGAATCCCGAGGGACCGGGCTGTCCTTGCTCTCCTCGCTCTCCAGCCGGGCCCTAAACATTCGCAATCCAGAACCACAATCAACTTCTATCATAAACCCGATTCAACGTCGATGTTTTGGGACGGTGGGAACATTTCAGTGTTGACTCTACATGGAGTGGGAGTGGGTGTTATGGAGATACGTACAGCAGGGCCGGGGGGTCCAGACGGGCCGGTTTCTCCATCTTTGCCAGGCAGACCCTGAGGAGAGGATCGAAGAGAGGGATGAATGAGGGGGGGGGGGGGGGACGCATGCAAGGTGGTTGTGAATAGATATCCACAGTGAAGCCAAAGGTGGTGCTATTAAAAGACTTCTGATGGCTGTAACAAAGCAGCTACTTCTCTTTTTCTAGGTGTTAAATAATGTTGGCTTTTAGTTGTATATTCCAAAACGAGCCATGTTTTGTGTTGTGATGATTCACAATAATGAACATTTACACATGAACGGAATATTTTGTCAATTTAGTCAAATCCTTTCGGGAAGCAGAAAAGGTGAACATCTTACCCTCAGACCAGGAGCGCCACCCAGACCTTTCTCTCCAGACTTGCCAGGTTCACCCTTCATCACAAAAGAAACAAAATGCAGGGGTTACTGACAGAAATTTACTCCGTTCTGCATCTATTGTGAGAGGAGAGTATGAAACTGTTACACCGCACTGCAGGTGTTGTTGGGCATGCAGAGTTGCTCTTCTTGATTTGGGGACTTATTTTCACAAAGGACAAATGAAATAATTCAACCAAGACAACAAAACACGTGTTATTGGTGTGAAACAGGTGAGCATTTCTCATATGTAGCTTACACCTTCATCTTATTCACGCATTCACAATTTCAAGTGTTCACAGAATGACTCACAGTTGCTCCCTTTGGTCCGGGGAATCCCATGACACCCGGCTGCCCACGGGCTCCCTGAGGGCCCGGGGGTCCCGGGCGACCGTCCTCACCAGAGCCTCCCTGTTCAAGCAAAGTCAAGTTATCATCTATTTACAGAACGCATTTAAGCACTAGAAATGATATCATCGGGCACTATATATAGTATAAGCAATCATGTGGTCCTGATGCTGAGGAGTAAAAAGCAGTCTGTGAGTCTGAGAGTGAGGAAAATCCAATCACACTGGGATTTAGACTGGGGATGTGGAGTGGGGAGGTGAACTTTGGTACGGTATGACCTTGGGATACGCAGAGGGTTACTACATTTATTTTAATTTTTATTGTTTCTAAATAACTAAGTAAATAAACCCCACAGTGGTAAAATATGGAAGCCTGACAATAAAGGAATTAAAGGTAAAATAATCCCTAAATCATAATCATAATCAAGTTCCCCAAAAAATGTGGTGTGAGACTGTAGGATGTATGAAGGCATCACCTACACAGACAACCGGGGGCTAATCGATTAGTTAAGATGATTTCCTTCTGTTTCCTTTGCAAGGCTTTACAGACAGTGAAGGAATGATGAACATTAGAGTCACTATAAAAACGTTGAGCTTAATTGAAACACAAGATAAAGGGTGGATACGTCTCCGGCCATCGTCATTGCGTCAGAAGAACATATTTATTTGAGACCTGTATCTAATTTTTAAATGTCATATTAAAAGAAAAAGAAAAACATAATGCTGTGTGGGCTGTGATCGTTCCTATTGGTTTACAATGAAACCACATCCAAATCACAACAAACGTGCACCTACAGAAGGTCCGACTTTGCCTTGAGGACCAGCGTCTCCGGGGCGTCCGGTCAGGCCCTGTCAGAGAAAAACAGACACAGACGAAATTCCACATGAGTCATCAGACCCCCCCCCCCTCCTGAGCAGGCACATGCTAAAGGAAGGTGGGAACATATGGCACTGTGGGAAACGGAATTTACACCTCTGATTGGCTCTGTGTGCATCAGGCAGCAGTTCAACGCCTACTGATGGAAATGTGAACAATGAATGAGTGTATTTAAGGTAACTGGTATTAATGGCGTCCGTTCACTACAGTTCTTTTCCACACATGACCGTGCTGTCTGGTGGAAACCATTGGTGCCTGAATGTTATCAGTTAGAGATTTTATCTTGTTGAAGGGACATTCTACCAATTCAGTCCGTTTACTGGTCTCGGGGGGAGATACTGCGGCAGTTTCTTAAGACTGCAAGTTTGAAAATGAAAATAATCTTGAGGTGAGTGTAAAGAAGTACGTTTATCAGACCTTTGCAGCCCGCTCCTCATCTCTGCTTGAGGTTTGCGCGCTCAAGGCTACGTTAGATAACACTAACCTCACACCTCACAGCGGCCAAATGGCATTGTGGATAATGAATGTGCCAGGTTTGACAAGCAAGAAAAATGTGTGAATATGAAAAGGAGGATATCTCCGCGTCATTGCAATAAATCTGATGATTTATTTAAGACTCTTCGTCTGTAATCTACTTCTAAGTCTTTGGATTTTAAGGACGTACAATTGCCTTACTCTTCAAAGGCGCAATATATCAGATTGAAAATAAGAATATAGCAGGAAAGGATCTATGTTCGGTAAAGATGTGGTTGACAAATGTCTATAACGTAATAAATTTACATCGTGAACACACATCTCAAATATGCTTTGTCTCAAAGCATCAACTGGGGATACTTTTCTTTCACAGAACAGCAGCGATGTGTTCAGCAACAAGTTATGACTAGCAGATCTTCAGCTAAATATCAACTACGGATCAGTAATTGTATTGCAGTCACTGATTCTTTAGTTATTTCTGTATGTTTGAAAACACATTTATGCAGATCATCAACATCCTTATGTGGGGTTCTTACTCGGGCACCAAGCAGACCAGCCTCTCCGGGACGACCAGGGTCACCGTTGGCACCCTTGGGACCACTTGCACCAGAGGGGCCACGCTCACCAGGGGCTCCCTGGGATATGAGAGAGAGAGAGAGAGAGAAAGGGACGTGAGGAAGGGAATCAAACCAAAAGTTGGTCACTCGATCAATCACTTTAACGCTAAAAGCCCAGGAGAAATATGTTTCCCCCTTAAAAGACTGAAGGAGTTTTATTGACCTGCTGGAGATGAGACGATTACAGTCCGACGGATTCATTTTGGTATAAACGAAAGTGTGGGGGCAAGATAATGGCAAATGAAAAGCTGTGTTTGGGGATTTGGGAGATGTAGGTCACGAGAGCATGACGGCGCTCAGAGCTATGCTGCCACCTTGTGGCTAAAAGGGGGCGTTGTGTGCACACGTCGGCCCGTATGCTGCACACAATGTTTTGCATGATGCATCTGAAAGCCAGTTTCTGATCACTCCTATGGTAACTTTTTTCTTGTTTCTTAACATGGGTGAAATTTAATGTGGGGAAAATCAACATTTTCAGAAAAAGATTACAATATTATTCTTTATAGCTTACACTTTATTATCAAAATCAGATTTGTATCATATCAATATTTCAAGCTTTCTGAGAAATACCTAAATTACATTTAATCATGTCTTTTCTGCACACAATTCGGCCACATTTTGTCAACCCGGTATTTCATCTATTATGTGCAATATCCTTATATATCCTTAATTGCTGCCTGTTGGCAACTGATACTAGACATTTACTACGTTGTCTTTGGTTGTTTAGTTTGTGTTTTTGTCATTGCTGCTTGTGATGCTCCCTTAAGGTGGGTAGATTTAGTTTTCGGGAAATTTTGCCAGTTGATTTTACATTGGCGGATTGGTCTTGTGCAGACCTCTTGTGTATCTGTTAAAGATGTGTGGAAGTCATTTTCATTTGCCTACAGTAATGTGCCAATTAGAAGGACAAAGGGCGACCACTCTGCTCTCTTGAAAGTGGTGAAAATGCCAAGACTTGTAGGCAATCTAGGACGTATTTACTGGTTTTGATGACTCTACAGAGTTCTACAGGACTATAACAGTGGAATCCTAATGTTCTCTATGGTTTTATTTGAAGGTTACTGAGTGAATAGAATCACACTTCATGGCGATGTGGTTCTTAAGCAGCATGAAGGCTACAATAAGGGTTATATTTTTATAGAAAAAAACAATGAGAATATTGGACAAACTTTAATGAAAATGCACCGGAGGGAGTTTGCTAATGGTCCGTTTCACAGATTTTACCTGTCTCCTCTAGATGCATCCATGCATCCATGTTCTTTTCTATAGAGCGATTACATCGGTTTCAACAGCAGTAATAATGAGATATATCAGGAATGAGTGTAACTGGTTATGTTCACCTTGGGACCAGCAAGACCGTCTTGACCAGGGAAACCGCGGTTACCAGGGGTTCCCTAGACAGAAAAAACAGAACTAGAGTCAGGGTTATACTATCAGAGCAATGTTTCAATCACTCAATCACATTTGTGTCCTTAAACAATTTCCTAAATGGAGGCCAACAAAATAATGATTCATTTAATCTAAATGTTATTTTTCATTGAAATTATTATTTCAATGTATATTATTTGTGTTATACAGACCTACGCAATTCATTGCTGATACAGTGAAAAAACTTTAATTTCAATGTTATGGTACAAAACTTTTATCAAATAGAGCCATAATCTGGGTATGTTGAGCCATTGGTAACTATTTCACAACCTCTAATCTACAAATTCTCACATTGTTGCCAAGCAACACTGGCTATACATAATATAAATGATTATTTACCTTAGAAAATAAAAAGCTTTCAACTATTTAGATGGTACTCACTCTCTCTCCAGGAGGCCCAAGTGGTCCAGCTGCACCAGCCTCCCCCCGTGGTCCTCTCTTGCCTTCCTCTCCTTGTGGGCCAGTAATTCCCTGCATACCAACCGGTCCCTGAAAATCACATCCGCAACGGACCATGTTATTACAGGCAGACAGGAAGCCTTAATGTAAGGAAACAGCACATTACTTTTTCTTTATGTTACTTGTTTATTTCAAATACTTGATCTTAATCGTGTGGCTGGGTGTGATGGATGGATCTACTGCCCCGCACTAGATATCAATGTTTGGATTGGTTTTGTTTGGGAACAATCAGGTATTGAGTACAGGTCCAGGTAAAGAAAACTCACAAATTCTCCTTTAGGTCCAGCCTCTCCCTTGAAGCCTGGGATACCCGGGTCTCCCTAAACAGAGAGGAAGACGGAAAAAAGTATTTTTCAGTGCTATTTTATACATATTTGAAATTTGCAGCAATGTGTACATTGTACATATCATACTGAAAACTGCACTGAGTACATACAGATGTTCCTTTGGGCCCGAGAGGTCCAGTTGCTCCCTGAGGCCCGGGAGGTCCACGAGGTCCAGGGAAACCAGGAGCACCAGCAATACCAGGAGCACCCTAAAGAGTACGCGACGTGACGTCAGCCAACTACGCGATGTAGTGTACAACTCATCCACACAGATTTTAAGTGACTTTAAAAGGAAATGTGTAGTCTTTATCTGATTTATTTTATGAAAGAACATCAACAGCGCTTAGAGAGTTAAAAAATGTAAGTGGTAGTTAGTTTGAAATAGTTCATTAGTTTTATACTTACAGCTGATCCTTTGGATCCCGGGATACCATCAGTACCAGGGTTTCCCTGTGGATTTAAAGAAAAGGAAGTGAATGCAATGCAATAATCATAACAGCAATTGTTCTCATGGTGTTTAGTCTGATCAATGTCAAAATGTCTTGTCCTTAATATCCATTGCCTGCAGACAAACAAAATACATTGAGGTTTAGTCTTTAGTGAAGCTACAGTTAATGCACTACGTTCTTTTCACATCACTCACAGAAGCACCAGACGGTCCGGATGATCCGGGAGTCCCAGACTCTCCACGGGGTCCCTGAGCACCCTCAGGACCACGAGCACCAGTAGGACCAGCCTCCCCCTGGTTAGCAAAAGAGAGGAAATGCGAAAAATGAACACGTTAGCAATGATCCCAGAAAGTTTAAGTGCATATAACAAGGCAATTAAAGAAAAGTCAAATACCAAAATGACAAACTGTGTAATGTATCAAATAAAATGATCTCAAACACTAATAAAGGGATGGTTATTAAGGAACATGTACGCAACCCTAAAGGTAAATACACAAGGTGATGCAAATGTGTAATTCAAGTGAAATAGTGAAAGAGTGTAAAATTTAAGTTGTAAAACAGAAACAGAAATAATAAAAAAACACACCCAATTCTAAATATGTGAGAAAGAAATACTTATAGGTATATATATAGGTATACTTTTGATACTATACTTTTGACATTAGCTGTAACTGTGCAGAGTCAGAGGAGTTTAAATAGCATGAATAAGAGAACACTTTGTTGTACTTCTACATTGTGCTATTCTATGCTTTGTGTATTGTATCAAACCTTTAACTGATACGTATTGTCACATTTTCAGCACAACATATTGCTCTTGACCTGTTTATGGATTGAGGTCCATCTCATGAGGCCAGTGCATGAACATGAAATATATTAACTCTGTACACTATTCACCTAATCATTCTGTCAACACTTTTGCATTAATGGTATATAACTGAAAACAATTTGCTAGTGTCTGGATGTTAAAATCCAGGTGGATTCTGTATGAAACTGCGGTGTGCAAGTGGCTGCAGCATTGTCTAAAAAGCAACCAATAACTCAATAGCATAATACAGTGTTTGAGTAAACGGTGATATAGTGTGTAACATTTATAACATTTGCTTTTAAACTACGGTGAAAGAGAGGACAAAGGAAGGAAGTGAGACAGTTTCCGTCAACCCTTTGGAGGCGATGGCTCGGCTTTTATAAAACAACCAGGGCTCAACTGGCTAAAGGTAATTTGCGTTGGATATTTTCAGACTACTCAGTCAAGAATTTGGCTTTATCCAGCCAGCTTTTTATTGTGTTAGTTTTGAGTTCTTATTAACTACAAATCCTTTCTTGTGATACGCAGAGAAGACTAAAACAAGGCTACATTTACAACACAATACCTTAATGTGAGATTTCTAACCGCATAAACCACAAACACAGGTTTTCAGATTCCCTCTGCAGACAAACAAAGTGTTGAGTTGAGACGAGACACACACACACACAGTTTCACATTTTGAACCTAGATTGCCTTGGTAACTTCTTGGGAACCTCCTGGATTTTGTAAAGAGATCCTGCATTTGTAATTCATTAAAAAGAATCCCAAACTATCAAGGGGCTTGAGGAACGCAAACCACCAGCCTGTCTGCCGTACCGGAGGGATAAATCAGATGCAAAGCAGATAGAAAAGAAGAAATAGACAGAGACAGGGAGAGAGGGGGAAAATCACATTTTAAAACCCCCTCCCCTCTAATTTTCCACACAGATGGAGGCTTAAAGCACTTTTCAATGCAGAGCTGCTGTCTCAGGTTTCACTGAAGCATTTCAACTTGTCCCCACAAAATCCTCCCTGAGCGGCGGCCTCCATTTTCACAGATATTAACTTTAAGTCTTAAAGTCTGGCAGAGTAACGCAACAAAGGGGAAGATGAGGAGGAAATGGGGTTATTTGTAATGCAACTTTAATTTGTCTTACCTTTGAACCAGGAGAGCCAGGGAAGCCTGGAGCTCCAGAGGGACCAACGGGGCCCTACAGAGTGGGGGGGGGGGAGACGGTCTGTTAGCTCAGCTATTAATAACTGACAAATGCAGGTGTGAAGGTAGAGAGACTGATGTTACACTGTGGAAAGGGATGGAATTGATACACAGTAAAAGTATTGAATGAGACTAGAAATGACACTTACTGGGGGTCCAGCAGGTCCTGGCAAGCCATCATTTCCGCGTGCTCCCTGAAATAAACAATATATTATTGGTATATAGTTTTTTTTCATTCATTTATTGCTTCTAATCCATCCGGTTTATTAATTATGAGAGGTTTGATTTAAAACTCACAGCGACTCCACTGGATCCCGGACGTCCTCTCTCACCAGGCAAACCCCGGGGTCCCTGTGCAGGTGAGGGAGAGCAGAGGATAACTTTGAGCAATTCAACATTATAAAAGGATGTGTACATATTTGTGTTTAGTTTTCACATGTTGCGTTTGAGATGTCCATAGTTACACACCATGGGCCCGGGAGCGCCGTTCTCTCCGGGAGCACCGGACTCTCCCTAAAGAGAGGAACAAATGTTTGGCTGTTTGTAAGAGTTTAATAAATAAAAGAAGCATATTTTACAGCAAATCAGTTAAATATAATGTAATGGCAATTGTTACTGATTATGTATTTATTTTGCAGGGACATTGCGCACCATAATGAACCAGATTATACGTTATATTATACATTCTGGTATAATGTGTATACGCTAAAAGAAAAGACGCAAAGAATGAGGTCTCACCTTGGAGCCAAGAGATCCAGTCTCTCCCTTTGAACCATCAAGACCTGGATAACCCTGCGATTAAAGAGCACGGAGACAATCAGGCAAACAATCGACAACCACAACAGCGTCCTTAGAATCACGAATACTCTCCGGACGCACTCACTCTGTGCCCCTTGATGCCCGGCAGGCCAGGAGTCCCTGGGAATCCACGAGCCCCCTGAGACGCAACAGGAGAGATGATGCAGGAGATCAACGAACATCAGAGCATCCTCTTCAATATCAAGTTCCATTTAAAAAAAATGTTTTTGTTAATGCAGGTGTCATAGAATTTGAATCCCCCAAATACCTGTAATTTAGTTTTATCCATAAATTCTTTAAAAAAATTACATTTTACATGACATTTGAATTATATTTGAGATCCCTAGAAAACATCTGAGTTGAAATCATTATTCTTGCATCTTCCCACATAATAACTTTTACTAACCCATCAGAGGCGAAGTAGGACAGTTGTTTGTGGAATAAAGGTGGGGGAAACAAGCGATGAAAATAATGTAAATAAAAGGTAACACTAACTTGGCTGCGAGGGGGCTTATCTGGCATGTGTATAAGAGGGCCTTTCAAAAGAAATCTCGCACTTTGTTTTGCTGGAGTGACATTGGTTAAGCTAACGTGTGCCTACCTTTGCATGAGAGGGCAAAAAGATGAAGCTTAAAATATTCGATAATGAGTCATTTGCAGATATCAACTCTAAAAATGACATGTGCATACACAGTGATCCAAGATTAAGGTACGTTTTAGCGAGAGGAGAGCTGCTTTATGGAATAATCAATGAATAAGATGTATTCTCTCGTCTCATCTGGACAGAGTCTGAAATAAAGTTGGATTGATTGACTCACCTGAGGTCCAGAAGGTCCACGGTCGCCTGGTTTACCAGGCTTGCCAGCCTCACCCTGAGACAGAAACAGAGAACAAAAGTCATGTAAAAATGGGCATTCATGAATTCCATGCAAGAAGTATAATATGGTGCTGTAATATTGAATTTAGTTGATGTGATGTTGAGAAAGAGCGCTCCTAGTGGAGGCAATTTGATGTCATATCTGCCGCCACCATCTGGCTAAAAGTAGGAATTACATTCATGATGTTTACAGTGTCAGGTAAAAATGTATATTGAACAAATGTAGGAACTTATAATATAGCCACTCATATTTTGATTGATACAGACTCAGTCTGATAAATATAATAATTTTATTAATATTTCAAAATCCTAAATGTATGCCATTGATGGTTATGTCTCGTAGTGCTGTCATAGTTGCAACGTCCATGGAATTTTGATTTTTGAATTAAACAATGAATGTACAATATTCTTCAATCAGGTACTTTCTGTGGTTGTACATGTTGAAAATAACATCAGATACAAATTAAGATTATTTGTCAAAGGTTAGGTAAATAAGAACTAATTCATCTACACTATAATAAACATGACATAGTATTTCAGTAGGAGGGTCAGAAGAGGCCACGAGAGCATATTTTAGGTCAAACAAGGACAGAGTACATGTACTGCAAATGATGAGGACTAGGAAATCCACTGAATAAGCTTCACTATCTATCAGCCTCGTCAGAGTTCCTGCTTGTTGGTTATATATTTCCAGTTGTATAAAGTTGGGACAAACACTTACATCATCTCCAGGTTTTCCAGAAGGTCCAGGGGGGCCACGGGGACCCATCGGGCCCTATTAGTAGAGAGAAAAGGAGTAAAGGTGAGACACAAGTTCGCATTCATAACCAACAGAGGGCATTATCACATAGTTCAGAATCATAATTCTTGGCATGTACCGACAACTCGGGCTTTCTCTCCCATTACAAACGGCCCAGAGTTGCTCTTTATTAGTAACGTGTTTACCTCTATTAACCATGAACAACTTGAAATTATCTTGCCGATCTGAATTTCAATGACGTAGGTTTTTTCTGATTAATGAGAATCGATGAGAAATGATGAGTTTTTGTTTGTATTGACGTTCCTGGACAATAATGACACGGTAGTAATTCTTAATGAGAGCAGAATTAGCAGGATTCATGGGACAAAGTTAGACCGAAGGTGCAGACTCTTTCAAAATCTCCAAAGCTAAAAGGATCTCTGGTCCTCACAAACACGTGTGTGTGTGTGACCCGTGTGCTGCTGTCAGGTCATTTCCTGGAAGGAAGCTTGATTTTAATCACACATAACGATCACAACACAGAGGCTGCACATCTGAACTCCACAGGAGCAGATTAACACAGCAGTAGGGGGACTCGGCCGGAGTTGTCCACATAGCGAGCAAACCGGGACTGACAGGTGAGGGTGGACGCTGCGACTCATTGAGGGAAGAGTCGGGGCAGCAAAAACTAAAAGTGGGATATTAGGATGAACAGAATATTAAAACTAAGTAAAAAGGTGAATATTCTTCTGTCTTAGAGGAGTTATTTACAGGGCTAAGATGAAGGGAATCTGCAGGTCTGCTGAAGGCCAGACTTGGGTTCGAGACATGAACATTGCAGGCGTCGACTGAAGCGTTGTTAATGTTGAAAATGAAGGAGCTGGCCGGTCAAAAAGAGGAGGATATCGATGTAAGCGGTGAGCAATGAAAGGTTAGTACGTGTGTGGAGACTTTATGGAACTGTAATTCAGCTGTGGTGACAGTAGCAGTGACTGAAGTTTCCACATGAAGAAAAGACAAAGATAAAAAGAAGGAGAGGAGGTTTAATGGCTTTCTATAGAACAAGCAGAACAAGGACTAAAATGATTGTTGCTCTGTAGGATACTTACAGACTGTCCAGGCTCTCCAGCCTCTCCTGGGTTGCCTTGGAAACCTTGTGGGCCCTGTGAAACAGAGAGAAGAGAGAGGCTGTTTAATGAGAGTAAAACTGGATATGAAGCTTCTGAGGAGAAAAACACATGACTGTAAACCTACGAGATCTATTCATCATTTAGCAGGTGGACAGGAAATGTATCACCAACTCTTTTGACAATTGAAATACATATTTATGTAACTTTTAATCAAAGAAGTTACAGGGAATTACTCAAATTTGTATACACCAATAAATTAATTGATGATCAATTATTAAAAAGTAGAAACTAAGGAAGGGTAGTTGCAAAAATGAATTGGTTTATATGGTAAATTGTTTTTTTTTGTTGATTGATTGAATTTTATAACTTAGCTTACAGTTAGAAAGGAAAAGTTAGTCTAATTACATGATTCAAAATTGAGTCAATATATAGTTCATAGTTCATAGTTCGTGCAGCAGTACAGAGTAAAACTACACAAACAATGATCAAAAACCTCTTTTTTAGAGTTGTGTAGGCTGTATCTTTGTGCCTGTTTGTCTACATTGTCAATCTGCAGTTCCTCTGAATTACACTCCTACGCTGAAAATGTCACGTCATCTCTTTCGGGAAAGTCTAACAGCGGTCAAAGGTGTCCATGGAGAACATCTCTGCCAAAATGTGGGTTGTGGGAGTGATTAAACCAACGCGTTGAGGCACGTCAGATGGCATTGCCTACAACATAATATCTTCATCTTGGGAAAGCTTGAAGGGCTTCGGGTAGAGTTCGATGCGGGCCGGAGCAGAATGAGGCCGAGGTGTAAGCCCAGTAGGCTGTGAAATGCAAATTGTCAGGTGTAAAGTAAAAAGCCCCTCAGTCTGCAGCTGTGAGACTTAAGTATTCTCCGTGTGCACAGGGCTGCGTGTAAACATTTATCTCCATCGAAGTGGTGGCTTCGTGGGTCATTACTGTGACTGAATGCACTCTGGGAAAAGGTAGACGACGTGGCGTCTATCATTGCTGTTATGAGATCGGTTCAATGGATCTAGTCTGCAGGTGCGCGGGGGCGGCCTTGTGTGTTGTCTGCGTCTGGAGGTACTTACAGGTGATCCGCTGGGGCCGGGTGGTCCTCTGGGACCCATCGGGCCCTGAGGGAGAGAAAAGAGGCAAAGGACAAAACATCAGGCCAACGACATTTAATCACGTGCTGCAGAACTGCACAAAGATAGAAAAAAATAGTGTACATTCATTATTTATTTTCAATTGCAATTTTGAGCGCAGCCAAGTTTTATTTGCCTTGTTCTGTAAGAAGCTATGGAGATAGCATTAGCTGCTTCGCCCTGAAGCTACACAACACTTGACGGCTCTCCTTGTCAAATCCATAAATCGTTTGAAATTCCCCAGGCCGCATTTGGACGTTCTCTCCCTCTCCATCTCTTTCTCTTTTTTATTGTCAACGACCCCTCCTTCTCTCAGCTCTCTTTCCCACCTGTCGCTATAGTGGTGTGTTTCTATAGTTCAAAGGTCACCATTTGTAGCGCTCCACAGGAGTGTTTGAACTCTACAGGACTTCTCACACATGACATTGAATGTAAAACAGCATCAAACAGAGCTTTGGGAAATGTTACATTTTAGGCATTAAAACCTAAGAGAAAATCACATTCTGTGGAGGCGATGAGGTAGATATCCATGATTTTGCTCTCTCTCTCTCTGCCCTTTAACCTTCCACACACACAAACACACACACACACACACACACGCAATGAAAATCAACTGTTCAAGGAATAATCAAGGATTTAAGCCAGAGAAAATGTCACAGTGGTCCTCCGAAACCAATGAAAGTCACCTTTCAGTGTGAGAAGCCTTTGACCAGCGAGTAGAAACAAATCAAAGGCGCTTTGCATCTGCTGGACTCTTGAACGTGTTCGAGTTGTCTGGGTGCTTGCTATGTGTGCATAAGGGCTCACGAAGCTGATTTGTGATATAACATTAATACAGTCTGTTCTTTCACTGCCCCCCCCATCCTCTCGAACGCCAAAGGGAATGTGGACTGGCTTCAAAAAGACCCAGAATTATGGCAGCTCACATCAGACATGTGGAAGAAGGACAGTCAGTAGGAGTGAAGCAACACAGACTGCTGCTAGCTGTTGGGATCTGATACCCCGCCCGCCCCCCTCCCAACCCCTCCCTACTTGGCTTCCCAAACCTCTGGCGGGCTGAGTCTCTGCTCCGTGGCTCTCTGAACCGAAACAGCTCCCAGCAGTGTGCTCCGTCTCGGGCAAGCTGCCATGGCCCAGCAGCAGGGCTGTTTAGTGGCCTTGAGATCAAAATGATGATCAAGGGCTGTTTCCTCAATTCATATAAACGACTCCTCTAAACTCCACGTGAGGTGTTTATTTTCCATCGGGATCCGGGATTTTGTGTTTTTTTCTCCAACATTTTGGAGCTGAACCATTATCGATGGAGGGGAAAAAACGTGGACCGTGCTGCAAATCTCTGATGGTTTTCTTGAAACTTCTTTCCTTGATTGTTGATGATTTAATATCCTGCATGGGGATCTCCTCTCCAGGAGAAGACAATGATGATGATGATGATGATGGTGATGATGTCCATTTAGTTGTTTGATAGCTACAGTGAAGATTCTCTGGATTATGGAAGGAAGTTTTTTCTGATCCTCCGCGAATGTAAAAGTTTTAACTTGGATCTTGAGGTGGAAACACTCTTCGATGTCTCCCAAGATTGTAGCATCCAGGTAGATTCATAAGCAAAAGACCGTAAAAACAAACAAACAAACAAACAACAAGATGGGCGGTGTAGCAGGTGCCATCCTCGCTCTCTCACCATTGGTCCTTGCATCACGCCCATCTGAGCGCCGCCAGCTTTCTCGTCAAAACCACCAGCCATCTGAGCAGCAAAGTTCTGAAAAAGCAAAATAAGAAAGGAAATGATAGGTTGTCGATGTGCATTTTATTTAAAAAATGTAAGCCTTTAAGGCCACACTGGATGCAGAGTATTAGTAGTAGTAGCATCTAGTATATATAGGATATATGGAAGGCCAACAAAAAAAGGAAGGAAGAAGGGAGGGGATCCGCTTTAAATGGAATGTGAGGAGCGGAGAGTATTACGCGAAGGAGAGACAGAGGGCATGTGAACAGTATTCATCTCTCTTGTTCACAAAGGGTCCCCTTGTCCCACCCCCCTCCCCCCCGCCACCAAAAAGCTCCTTTCCCTTTCTACCATACTGCCTCCTGCCCCCTCCAACTTGCCCTCCCACCATAGATCCACCTCCTGCCTCCTTTTCTCCAACAGAGAATGAGAGGTATTCGATCCATTCTCTCTGTTGTCTTTCGGCCCCCCCTCCCTCCCCCTCCCCCCCGCAAGCGATTTGCCACATCTTTTGCGCTCATGGATTGCTTTCCTGCACTCTCTCTTGCTCTCTGCTTAGTGCACGCTGTCATTCAAAGTGAACCCCATTCCCGACATCGCATCAGTGTTCCACCAGTCAGACCCTATGTCTGCAGTAAATGCCAACCCGCCCCTTTTTTTGTATGGATACTTACTCCGCCAAGGCCAGGGGGTCCATTGGGTCCGGGGGGTCCGGGGGGGCCGGGGTTCCCGGGGGTGCCAGGCTCACCATCTCTGCCGCGGGGGCCAAGGCTTCCCTGAAAATTTTACATTTTGAAATGAGAAACAGCAACAAAAAAATTATGAAAATAGCTGATGATTTCAGCCCTCCTCAATTAAGCTCAATTAAGTTTTCCATATGCAATCTGATTTTTGTGAACTCAAAATGTACATGACATGTAAATGTAAGTTATATCACTGAGTAAAAACAATCCAGTTTAATGGTGGTAATCGTATTACAATAAACACACCAAGTCAAATACTAAGCTACACACGAGAACAGGAAAGGGTTAAATAATAATCAGTACAAGTATCTATTGATTCATTTCAAAGCCTGTGTGCCAATATTTGAACCGAATAGCACTTTGGATAAATCATGTCACAGCACACCAGTCAACTACTCTTAGAAGAAACCGCTGACGAAAGCCTGAAGCTCAGTTCTCACACTTCTCCCAATAGCCCTGATGGTCATCGTGAGTAAACTCGAATAGACATGACCGGCTTTTGGCAAACAAAGTGTTTGCATTTTTTAAATGAACCAAGTCGGATACTTAAAAGGTACCAAAATAGAGTGTTAATAATCCCACTGTCAAGACCTAGAGGTTTCATGTACGGCACGGAGCTGATTTACCCGACTACTTGGCATAGGTCTGTGCATGTTTTGACATATTACCCTGCAAGGGGATCCTGAGCAAAGAATGTGCTCAACACCCAACAGGCTGCTTAACCTCTGCTGGCCAAAACTCAAACTTAGTTTGTGCTCAAATCTGCATAAACGAGACGAGTACAAGACACAAGGCCTGCAGCCACTTTCACATCCAAGTGATGCAATGATCAAAGCCATGTTGATGTCACACACTGACTGACTGGAGGCCTCAGACAGAAGCCGATATTTACATGAGTCCCTAATGAGGCCAACATTAGTTACACAATTTCTGACGCCAGCAGCCCCATGCAAACGACTCATGAGCAGTTAGACTGAGCTGCTCAATGAAAGGCTTTCATTCTGCGAACCTGCGAGCTGCAGCAGATGCCACATCCGCCCCCCCCAACCCCCTCACTCCTAAAGACCTGAAGCTTCCAGATTCAAAGGGACATGCTGTACTCAAAACAGCCGTTTGTGGTTTCATTTTTTTCTGGTGTGAAAATTACAAGACGGGGGGGGGTTGAACTTTTTTTTTTAAACTGACCTTCTCTCCCTTGTCTCCTCTCAATCCACGGGGTCCTTGCTCTCCTGGTGGGCCCTGGGGAACGAGAGACAGTAAGGTAGCTGGTCACCCAAGGTGTTGGTCTCGTGGTCATGTGAGCTGAGGAAACAGCTGTGAACTGGGCTGCTGTTATGTCAGATCTGATTTCCTGTCATGGGCACTTGACATCCTCTCTCTTTATATTTTGAATTCTCTAAAGAAATTGCTAACACTTTTAAAGGAAAAGGGTATAGGCGTAAAATAATTGGTGCGTACCATTGGGCCACTTGGTCCTCTCGGTCCTACAACCTGGTCAGAAAAAAAAGAAGAGAAAAGCAAATATGTAAAAAAAATTCCAAATCTGCATGTGCCTTTGCCTGTTGCAGTGCACACGCTGAATACAGAATAGGACCACTTCATGAGCTTACACCCACCAGATGTATTTGGGAAACATTATCTTTCTTCCATCAGTACGAGCTGGTTAATTGCTAACCTCTTCAGGCAATGAGATACATACAATAAACAATGGCTTCTTATTTCCCGCCATCAACGTCTGCCCCCTCCAGAGGGGTAAAGCTTTTCCAGGTGCAGAGCAACTGCAGCAGCAGCAATTTGACTCTTTTACTCTGCTGGCATTTGGGGAACCTTATGGAGGAATGTATGGAGGCCTTATTGTGCTTGGCTGTCTTCCTGGAAACCGACCTGCCTCTCTTTGACTCAACCTGTTTTCTTTCTTTGGCTGGTGGTATTAATACTTAAGGCAACTATTTTTACCCAAATCCACTACCAGACATAATATGCTACCAGCAGTGATGGAATGAAAATTAGTTAATTTACTCAAGTACAACTTTTAGGTTTTTCCATTTCAAACTAGTTCATTCTTCGACTCAAGTACATTTAAGCTCTAGATGAATCTTTCTATTACCAAAATATTTATTTGACAGCTTTTAGAACTCATTATTTGAAAAAATCATTACTTTATTTAGTAACTTGAATTGGTTTGGATTAAACTACCCAACAGAAAATGATATAATCAAGATTCACAGTAAAATGCTGAACACTTCCATTAGGCATCAGTTTTAATAATCATTTAGTGACATTTCTATAGTGTAACACTGACAGGTATTTAAAACAATTGTATATCGCTGCGTGTTGTCAACTTACATCGGTAATGTCTCCGGGTTCACCTTTCTGACCCTGATGTTCAGAAAATGAAGCATAAAAACAGCAATTACAATTATGAATATATCTGCAAACATTAGTTTTCATTGATCTGACTGTTCTCACAAATATCTTGCAAACCAGAGAGAATAAGATAAGCAAATGGGAAATTGAAAGAACCCGGTTTCCTATCGGCAACATTTAGAAAAATAAGTACCCCCTGCGGGGTCATCAGACACATAAATATGGCACACAGTGTTCAGGAGGAAATAACTATTATCCATCTGGCAAAGCTGTTTCACATCAAAGTATCATCTAAATCCGTAAACTACAGGGAAGTCCTGCGGCTCTGATGTGAGTCTAGGATAGAAACTGATTTAATTGCAGGTGCTGGACAGCTTCCTTATGCAAGCAGACAAACACACACACACATAAATAACAGCATCACAGCACACACGCATATCTAAATTCAGAGTCTCACCTTAGCTCCAGGTGATCCTGTTAAGTGGTCAAGTGGGTCAGTGGGAAGGAAACAGAGCACAGTTAGTGATTGGCATGACAGAAACACTCTGTGAAGGTCACACAAAAGCCTCGAAAGTCTAGACGTGCTGATAGCATATAGTGCTTTCTTGAATTTAACAACAATAACGACTACCGCCAAACGACATTTGTGGCCCCCCCCCAACAGCCCATCGGGATTGCAAAAGTGTTGGTAGAATCACCATCTTAACAGGTCGAAGCAGAAGGAAAACAGCTGCAGCTAAAAGAGAATGGTAGGAAGCAAAAGAACTGCGATGAGCCATTTCAGACAATTCATTCTGATGGAGGCCATCACTGGATTTTGGTTTTTCACTTTACAAAGCAAATCGAATCAGGATGGTTAACAAACGATATCAATTAGTTTGAGTTAGCCGATTTTTTAAGTCTGGGTACTGATGAGAATGGTTTTCTACTAAACCCTATTTACATCAAAAGAATCATACTCCACTAAAGTGAATTCATGTAGTGGTACCAGACATCTGCCTCCATCATATGAACTAAAATCATCAAAATGTTGATTTTAACCAATTTACAAAATATGTAAACAAGATTGTGAAGACGTTCAATGCCACTGAATGAACAAAGTATTGAGGTTTAATAGCCAGGCTTATTTTGAAGTATAGTTGTAACCAAAAAATGCTGCTGAAAGTGTTACATATTTCCTACTGAGCACTTTGTTTTGCCTTGAATGAAAGATAAGCGTGCTATAAAGCCTATTTATCAACATGCATGCATTGCAAACAGTGACACATCCGATTTCACGTATGCTCGCCAACTCGCCGTGTTTGTATTTCCAAAGCTGACCTTGTTAATGGAGAGAAAATGGCAATTCTAAATGTGGTAAATAGCTCCTTCCAGGAGTCTCAGCAGAGTGTCACACTTTTTCTTGCCATCAAATCTGCAGAAATCCTCAGAGAGGATATAGAGAAGAAATGCGAGGCCGCGTCTGCCTGACTGAGGTATTTCCTTAATGACTCCCACATGTTTTCATGATACTCTGTGAAGGAGAGAGTATTCAAACAAGATGTGGCCAAGGTGAACCAGCTGTGGAAAAATTACATTAAGGTAGCTTTTAAGTGAAATCTGGTCAGATGTGTCACTGTTGTCCTTTTACTTTTCATCATTTGTTTGCTTTGGGGATAAAACACTGTATTCAAATCAAAGGTTGAAATATACCATTGGCCTGATTCAATCCATTCATTGTGAAATAGTTAATGGCCAACCTTTGACTAATACCAAATCGCCCACGTGTCTTCTTCTCCCCAGAATAAACAGCATGATCTTCTAGATGTAATTTATTTATGAGAGGTGTGAGATAAATAAATTACAACCAATGGGTGGAGACAGGTCAGATGCGCAGATGGGGCAACACTCTCCGAATGGGATTTCGGGTTTGGAGCAGTCTTTTAGCTCCGTGCAGAGGATCTGATCACAGAGGACGGTTCCAGTGTCACACACACAGATGCGGCAAGGCTCTGGTTTCCACACGTCGTTGTCGCTATAACGATCTCCATCTTGTGTGCAGCTTTTAGCATCCTCCTCTGTGTGTGAGGTCATAGAGAGGGACACACAGAGGTCAAGGCGGGTAGATGGTGGGGGGGTAGGTTATGCATCAGGAGTGATGAACGGTCACTGCAATGTGTTACTCATAAACAACAACTAGCGCATTTACTTTGGGTCATAAGATGTTTTAAAGATTTGAAGCAAAGTAAAAAACGTTTTGTTTAGGTGTTAAACACATATGCAGTGCATCAGCAGGTACCTTCAAGTGTGAATATGTGAAAATAAAAATGAAATGAAAAAGTAATCCCAAAACATATTCTTCTAAAAAGGAATTGAATTTGAGCTTGATCTGTGAACATCTACCTATACCTATACCTTTAGTAATGAATAATATTTAAAAATGTAGATTATATAAACACCATTTCAACATCACAAATCTTCTGCTTCAGCAAACAATTGTTTTCATTATTTCTATCTTCTTCTTAATCGTCTAATCCTTTTGTCGAGTATATACTGAAAAATGCCTTTTAAATATCTCACAGCTCAATGAGATATATTCAAGTCATTTAACATTTCAAAACCCAATGATTTTCAGTGTATAAGCATCAAATCTTCACATTTGAGAGGTTTGGATCAGCAAATGTTTGCCGCCTTTGATTATAAATGACTTAACCAATGAATAGTTTAAAAAAAGGGGCTATATTATTAATCTTTGAATGAATAATCAATTGATTGACTAATCGTTGCAACATAAACCATTCCATTTATCAATAGTCAACAGTGACCCAAGTAATTGAATTTGCACACGAGTGAGCTCTCCAGCAGTCACTGGGTGGCAGTGTAACATCACAGAATCACAGCTGAGAAAGACCTGCAGAAAACCTCCAATAACTTCAAAGGATCTCGATACCATGCGTCTTTATTCCTCCACAAGTTAAACACAGGGCGAGCTCGCACCGTGGCAGACACCCTAAACAGACTTTGCATTCAGTACATGAAACATGTTTGGATTTTTCAGACCACAGCTTGGCAAAGAAAACAGAACTGCACGTGACGGGCCTTGGCATGTTTCAATACAGGTACTGTAGTTGCTCTAAATCGCACCACTCAAGGAACTGTTAGAGTCAACTCAGTAATTGGCCATATCTCTGATGTTTTTCCAGTCTGACGGCTTCCTAAAAAGTTAACAGAAGACCAAACAGCTGCTGAAAGAAACGCTGTGATTGGTGAAAGCGGCCGACCCACCAAAATAAGAGCCTCGGGTTCAGACTGCCTAGAGTGTGAGAGGAGAGGGAGCAAGTATAGTAGCTATATTTATCTTTGAGCACTGCTTCAGTCTAGGTGACCTGATGGACCTCAGCAGCAATGAATGAGGTCTTTCTGGAAAGGGACAGAGTGGGCAATTCACAAACTATCGCCTTGTACAAACACGGGGCACACTTTAAACCCCATCTGCAAGCCGTAGCTGTGTCACATGCCAATGCAAACAAGCCAGAGAGCAAAAAGATGGTAATCTTTCATACACATACCTTCCAGGTTTAAGTTTTACTTTTAAACGCCTGGAATGCACCTGTCCTTTCATTGGTTCTGAAATATGAAAGATTCTACTGATATTCTGAGACAACGGCTCCTCTGTACACTGGAGAGTAGAGAGAAAGCAGGCTTTTCATCACTGAGGATCATTTGCAAGTCTTCTCTCCCATGTGTTGGCAGCCATGCTGTTTTCCAGGGGAGTAAAGTTAACCCAGGTGTACTTTGAGGACAGTAGAATCAAATCTGTTTTCACAATATTAAGTAACCTTCAGGCCTTCAATCTACTCTCTCTCTCTCTCTCACCTGATTTGCTTCATGGGCTTGTCACCTCCATGAGGCACTCAGTCATCAGCCTCTACGCCCCCACCCCAGGGACTCTGGGCAAATTGAGCCTTCTGTGCAGAGGTCGCAATAAGGCCTCTTTACCACTTCAGATACATTTCTACCTCCAGTTTATGCTAAGGAAAAAAGGCCATTAAATCTAAGCAACCATATAACTATGAAAGTGTAACCGGAGAGGTTAATTCCATTCCCTGTTTTCCCCCTTTTTTCCTCTTGGAAAATACACCTTTGCATTGTTCTAAAAATTCCGTATATTTTTTCCAATCACCTATCTCTTGAACCTTGGCTCGGCTTCTCCCTGGCCTGACTGTCAGAGTTTACGTGACACATAATCTTTTACGCAGATGGAAATCTCAAAATCACATGGAACATTATTCCTGGCTCCAATCAGCTGGCGTACCTTCACGTATTGATATCCCTTGACGATACTAAAATCAATAGATATGAGGCACTATTCCATTTCAGTTTTATACAAACAACTGGAGATAGTTATATTCCTAATAGAGAAACTATTTTTAGGGAACTTTGACTGATTATTCCACCCATCTGCCCCAACAAGACGGGATTCGCCTGAATGCACTGTGACAGCGATGGAATGTGAACACTTTTCACCAAAGGCCCTTGAGCCCGACCACCTTTCACTTTTCGCCCATCCCTTCCCCCTCTCGCTCTTTAAGTGAATCTGCAGAAAAAACGCACCCACAGGTGTCTGACAGCTTAACCAATAAAATAAAAGGTTGGGTTGGGTACGTCTCTTTATCTCCACTGGAGGACTCAAATCTGAATATTTATGATTACAGAGTGTGGACTTCAATGACAATGTACACCTACTATAACAAGGACATAAGATAAATGCAAAATAACTCCACAGAAGCTACAGAACGTCTCCAGCTTTGTGCGCCTCATTTGAAGGAAGCTTGCCACATCTCTCCATCCATTGCATAACTTTTACGCACGTCCACGAATCTGTTAATGTGATCCATGTGAGCCGTGTGCAGGTACAGTACGATCAGCGCACTTGGCAGACAGAAGGTCCACGTGTATCGTCAATCATTTCACATGCAACAGAGTATCCAAACAGTCACGAACTTCAGTGCGTAAAAGGTGCCAGGGAATAAAAAACCCAAATCGCTCCATGCCCGAAAAACCAGCGCTAAACCATTAAAAGCTCAGGCGCCACGCTTTTAGATAAACCTGTTGCAAAAAAAGAGGGCACCTTATGACAACTTCAGCTTTTCTTCATTATAACAGTTCGAGAGAAATAAAACGATCACTTACGGTCGTCTTCTTGACATCTTACAACGGCTAATAGACAAACGTGGGTTGCTACAAGTAGCAGTACAGTCCTGGAATCCATAAAGCTGAACATGTCTAAATATTAGACACCAAGGGCCCCGCGAGGGAGAAATGAAAGTGCCAAAATATCGGAGCTTCTCTCGGTATTTAGTGTGTGTGTCCCCAGTTATAAAAAAGAACCCTTCGACATTCCCCCCCCCTCAAAAAAAACAAAAAAAAAACAGCAAAGAGGGAATCCAGCGGCAGGGACCCGGACCTGCAGCTCAAAGTCAGCACCGACCGCTTGGGGCCAGACGCTGTAGTTTTATGTCCCCGTTGCCTTCAATGAATCTTCGTTTATTCCCAAATATCAGTCCGGCCCCTTACCCCCCGCCGGGCTGAAATCTGAGCCCCGTTTCCCTCCCATTCTGTCTCCCAGGTTCCATGATTCCGGTCCCAGACCACTCCTTTCTCCAGGGGCTGCTACTGAACGATCTTACGTGGAAAACTCCCCCCCGTAACTGTGGGGCCATCCCCCCTTTTCCACGCCTTGTTCATGGAAAGCGATGTCAGAGCCACCTCGTTACCTTGATTGTTTTTAATTTCGCATGTTAAATATTTGTTATCTTTGATAAGACAAATTATATGTTTTAAAATTGGCATTAAATAGGGAACTTCCAGGTGGAAGTTTTAGACGTCACATGTGGGAATTAAATACAAATATAATGATTACCATCACTTTTATAATGCATTCAATTTTCAAGACACAAACTGTCCCTATAATGTTATATTGATTATGTGTGGACGATTCTGATAAGACCTATTTTACAATATAAATTCAAGTTTGAATTCTGTAAAATTGTGTAGCGCAACAATCCAACATTAAGGGCATTATTAGTGCATGTTGTTAATACACACTTCATGAAGTTGTGACAGTTCCTACAGATTCTACTTTCTCATCCTCTAATATTGAACCATGGGTATCATCACATTTCATTTTGATGAAAAGAAAAATATCCTAGAGTTTTTAAATGATGAATCTATTAGATGCAATCAGCGTGTGGTCGTAAAGCTCAGCTTCAGGACCGTGGGTACAGCGCGCATATGACGTATGACATATGACAGCTGGAGTCACTTTGAGGGGACAGCGGTTTCAGGACTTCCAACCACTGTGCGTCAGAGCTTTTCCTCACAGTGGATGAAGACTCAAAAAGGAATTGTCAGTTTCTCTCAATATCATATTGGTCCGAACCATTAGAAGTAACACTTGTTGTGTGTCCAGTTGTCTGTATTTCAGCCTGAGAAGGTCTGCAGCTTGCTCACCTGCTTGCACAGCTACTTTCGAATCAACAGATGGTTCTAACAGTAATGTTTCAAGTGCGTTAACATTTTCTTATGGGAGGTGAACCATGGGAACCAATTCTTTATGCAAAATGAGATTAGATAAGAATTACTTTTATTTTGTTCATTGTCCGTTTTGCATTCCTTTTAAACACGCTGTGTGCATTTTAAAGGGATGCACATTTTCCTTTTGGGTAGTGCTTTTAATCAATCTGAAAAGATGTAGAAACAAAACAATATATCAAAAGTAACAGTAACTTCATGAAACTGCTTACAACAAGGTCTGTGGATAATTTCTTCTATACCAGTTGCGTACCCAGGTTTCATTCATTTGGAAGAAAGACAGACATTAACATCTGATATCTCCAAAATTATAGGCAACTCACACCACAACCATCTAAAAACAAATTGCCAAACAAAATCGGCCTTGATCTCCCCTCCAGAACTCTGGACCGAGCCCATAGTTTGTGCAGGAATGACTCTCTTGTCCCTTCTCTAACCCTGTCACATGTGGCCGAGCTAACTGAGTGCTCATGGAGGTGCCACGCGGAGCCCTTTGTACTTCGTAGTCATAACTCCAGTTATATTTATACATGGCCAGGGACAGTTTTGCTGCATCACCGGTGTTAGGGCCCTCACCCCTTCCGCAGGTTGTGTGACCTGTGAGCTTTGGCTTTTGACCCTCCCACACTTTTATTGGACCCGGGAGCAGCTGGTGCGTCCTGAGTGTGCAGCATTTGCGCTATTCTCTAACTACTGCCGTCTAAGAAGAACCGTGGTTGTCTTTAGCGGATCAGAGAATCTAAGTGCATGTTATTTTGTTTGTGAGAGTTCATTGAGTCTAAGGTCGAGTTAAGTGGAGACCGATCGCTGATCAATGTAATAACCTGTTTAAAACACCTGCAAAAAAAAAGAAAAAAAGTGTTGGAATACAAAAAACTATTTAACTTCAGACATTTTTGGCACAAATAGCGCGCGTATGACTACGTTTAGCAGTAGTAGTTCCAGGCAAATAATAGTTGTTTTCGTTTGGTGTTCTTTTTGTGGGCCCATAAACCCGAATACAACCCACGGATCAAAGACTTTGGATCACTTGACTAGCAATTATCTATTCTTAGGCGGAAATCTAAAATCAGCTGTCGGTTCTTATTTTCATGGAAATAGAGCTGCCTCACAGGAGAGCTGCTCCATAGTGTCGTGCTGTACAGTATGTGTGTGCGATCGCTTCCAGTAAAGAGATCACACATTTCTATCATTTCTATCAAAGACAACCTTTTTAAGACCCTCAGAAATGACACTTAGATACTTTGGGAACATTTAAGTGTTAAGGATCACTATCAATGAGTCAAGACTTTGTTTACTTGTTTCAGACCTGAATTATGAAGACTTCTTCAAAGCTTGTCTATGCTGAACTGACAGACGTGTGCCTCTCTCTGATTGGGCGAGGACTCCGCTTTGTTGGGTGTTATAAAGCTGAGGATATTTTGCGTCACTACACGTATGACGTTTATTTAAAAACCAATATCAATCATCTTCCAAAAATGGGCAGTTGCTGCTAAACTGCCGGCCTATTTATGACTTGGTGACAAATTACAGTTGCAGGAAGTCCTCCTACAACTCTCACTGAAGACTTTAGAGAAAAGGAAAGTTATGGCAAGAGTCTGTGAATATAATTCTGAAGTTATTTAAGGAATGAAGTCTGCCTGGAAAGACAATCAGAGTGCTCGGTGGGAAAGAACAGAAAGAGAAGAGAGTCTGAAATGAGGGAGAAAGTGAGAGGTAAGGTGGGCTGGTGAGATGGAATGCACGAGTGAGGGAAGAGACAGCTGTAAGAGGAGGAGAGGGCGGGACATTGGGAGTGGGAAGACGGAAAATGGAGAGAGAGAGAGAGAGAGGGAGACAGAGGGAGAGAATTGCACACAGCAGGGAGACCTCTCCACGTGAGATTTCTACTGAAATAACAAACGCGATGACGTATCAGCGTATCAGCGCACTGTCAGACTACGTATAGCCACAATAACAACCATCCGCCATCCAGCCTTTGAAGCAAAAATATATTGTCTAATGAACTTGTATGATTGTTGATGGAGCATTTACAAGGAAACATGGGAATGAGTCGTCTCATGGTGTTCCAGCCTAAAAAAATAAACTGTAGCCACTAAACAAACTGGGCTTCATTGCTGTTGAACATCGACATCAGAGTTATGGACTTGAAAGCAAAGGGGTTGATGATGTTTGTAAGCAGCAATGGTTTCGCTACGGGGTCTTTATGTTTCCCTGGTCTGGACAGGGTATCAACATTCTGAATCTGCTTTGATATTAATGTTAATTTAGCTAAAGAAAATGACATATTTCCCCCAAATAAAGAATTGCAATACTTAAACAGCGTGTCTCCTGCAGATGTCAAAAAGTCTCTTTTCCTCAACACGGTGCCCTAAAGTCCACCACTAACCTGATTTTGTCCCCCAAAATAAGCTCCAGAGTTGCACTGATTGAGTTATAAAGGTGAACCAAAGTCGCCAAATCTAGAAATCAGAGGTGAGAAGTTACATTTACATTGCTGTTTCCTCAGATAATGATTGAGTGTCATAGCATACATTAACACATGTGTGTGTGTGTGTGTGTGTGTGTGTTTGTGTGTGTGTTGAGTGGCTCCATCTGTGTATGTGAGGATTCAGAGAGAGACAATCATCAGTCTAACTCTCAGTCAACAACAAAGCCCATTTTTGTTTACAGAAGCACATGGCGGTCTCACACAAAACCCTCACTTTTTCAATGAGCAGCAGTTGACACTAAAGTGTGAGCCAAAGTTAAAATAATGAGGAAAGCACTCAGATTCCCAGCAAGGAGTTCCAAAAATGTACCCTTGAACAGTGTTGGGAAAGTTCACTTTCTACATGAACTAGTCCAAAGTTTAGTTGACAAATTTTAAAATGAACTAGTTCAGTTCATAGTTCAAACTTCAAAATATTTGAACTAAGTTCACAGTTCCAACTAGTTCAGTTCTTTTTTTCCATATGTTGCTGCAAGCTATTATTTTTCAAAACAGCCCAGCCCAGAACCACAGACAGCAATTATTTTATCAGTTTTAACACTAAAGCTATGCATCAGATTTAATCTTCATATCCAATTTTGAATCCTTATCCAACCAGGGTTTACATTAGCATTGAGGGGACAGCATTTCCCCTTTGTTGCTTTAATGTTGCTGTCCATTCACTCCACACTAGCAGCAGCTGCAGCGTTCATCCCTACAGTACATTCTCAAACACATGCTGCTTGAATGGTCTTTTTTAAATAAGGAATAAAAACATGACAGCTTTCATTAAGGTGCATGCACCAACTATCGTTCAATGAACGCGTTCAGGCACAACACTGTATAAAACCACACAAAAATGTTATCCTGCAGATTTATTATTTGCACTATAAATAGTAGATAAACGTTTGAATTTTACTTTGGTCGCATGACTTCATCCCCACATCGTCTAGAGCTTCTCAGGCATCTCCACCCCCCCCCCAAAAATTAAATTTTTTATTGTTATAAAAATGTGCCTGGTCTGATTTTATCGTGTCATACATTAGGGATCTGAGAGGCAACTCTTTACAGTGCATTTGTGAGAACAAGTGGCTGAAAAACACAAATGCCACAGTATCATATGTTTTCTGCGCAGGCCCCAGTGACATAAAGGGCAAGCGGCTCAACGACCTTGCTATTCCACCGGGCGAGTGTATCTCCACAGGTAAAATGACAAGTACACGGTTGAGGGCACTTATATAAGCACAACTAAAAATGCAATATTAAATGCCGTATGATATAAAACTGGTAAATAATTGAACAAGGGGACACACACACACACACATTCTGTGAAAGACAGAGTATTATATTGCAAATGTAAAATTAAATACACTTTTGTACTTCTCAGATTTATTTTCTGATTGAAAAAATTTGATTACGTAAAAGGATCCTGTTTAAAATCTGTACTTTGTGTGGATATTTGGTCATTTTAACTAAGTTGTCATTAAGAGTAATATTGAAAACTTCAGTCTGCATATTTGGTGAATTATACATTTTCTTGTAAAAACGTTTTTACAAATCAGTTCATTTTCTGAAATTAACTTGTAATTACTGGGCAAGTGATACACTTGTAAATTGTTAATTAAGTTGTTCATACAGTCAGTCAAGTCAGTGGCAGTAGCCACTAAACCTGATTTGCATGTGGAATTGTGGAATGTTCTGTAGAATAACAGTAGAATTCCGTGGAACTCGCCTCAGATTCTATGGTGGAATCCTCGGCGCCTATAAACCAAACTCCCACAAGAATCGATCATTTCAGCTCAGTCAACCGATCGCAGCGGCCACATTGACCCGAGCTCCCCGATTTCCAACCGTTTTCCTTTCAACACAAAGAAGAAACAAGTGAGTTACCAGCAAAGCTGCAGACTTTAAACAATTCATCTAAACATTTAAAACGGTTCAAGCCTTGATTCGACAAAAATGTAAAAACTTGAATCTAATTTCAGTTTTAATTGTTGTATAGTTTAATAGACCTTCTGTGTGTGTATTGGCTCACTGATAAGGAGGACAAATATGCTGTTTATCGTATTTTCTGGCTCTCATTAATTCCTTCACTTTATTGTTAATGGTGACTATACACAACATCCAAGCTAACGTGTCTATTCCTATCAATGTGTGTTGCTGATGATTCCCCCCTTTGTATTTTACACCTTTTTCGAGAAATGGAAAAACTAAGCGACGCCATCCCCAGAAGAACCCTTTGCACCGACGAGGCACCACAAGCTGCTCCCGGCTTGCTGCAAAGGTACGTTAGTATTGTGTGTTCTCCACCAATGAACCAGTCGCCGCTAACGCCCTGCACATCTTTTAGGATCTTCAGGTATCTCAACCCCTGGGGTCAACCTCCCCCGGTGACCCAGGAACATCTGCAGGAGTCACCACTGCAGGAAGACGCAACCCACCCGGACACAAACACGGAGACTGCGGAGGCACCACAAGCTGCTCCCGGCTTGCTGCAAAGGTACGTTAGTATTGTGTGTTCTCCACCAATGAACCAGTCGCCGCTAACGTCGTGCACATCTTTTAGGATCTTCAGGTATCTCAACCCCTGGGGTCAACCTCCCACAGAGGCCCAGGAACATCTGCAGGAGGCACCACAAGCTGCTCCCGGCTTGCTGCAAAGGTACGTTAGTATTGTGTGTTCTCCACCAATGAACCAGTCGCCGCTAACGTCCTGCACATCTTTTAGGATCTTCAGGTATCTCAACCCCTGGGGTCAACAAAACCCAAACCCAAACCCGGGAGTCAGGGGTGAACAAAACAACCCCAATAAGAAAAAAAAAAGGTTCAAAATCAACCTGAAGACGACGGGAGTCAAACGGGACTGGAGATCAAAGATCATGTATTTCCTCCTCCTGCTACTGTTTGCTGGTGGTGAGTCTTTGCTTCACTTATTGCTCTTACTGGTGTCACTGTGTCCGTCCCCTTTCTGAATGTCCCTGCTTTGTGTCCCCTCAGGAGTGACACAGCACGTACACCACAGCAACCAGCTACAAGACGCCCGGCTGCAAATAACCACCCTCACGCAGCTGATGAGCCGATTGAGTCCCGTCGCAGACACAATGGCCAACTTCGCCCAGGAGTCGCAGGGTGAGTCCTCGCCTTTGCCTTCATCATCATCATCAGCGTCATCGTCTCGTCAGGTTTGACGCGTTGTGGTTTGTAACTTTGTATTCGTGTCCCTTACTTGCAGGAGCCAGAGTCCTCCACCGCCTGTCCTCAGACACGTTCCGGACCTCAATCCAAGACAAAATGATGGACCAGCTGCTCTCCTGGGTCACAACCTCCACCGACCACCAAAGAATCATCCAGGTAGGAAGGTCTTATCATGAACGAACGTGGAGACACCGGTCGTAGCGGATGGCCTGCGAGCGCTGAACCTCGACTCTTTGTCTCTCCTCAGGACCAGGCAAGATCGCCCCCTGGAGCGTGCTGGTGCTTCGCGGGGGCCAAGGGACACGCCGTGGTCTCCTTGTCGCATCCCATCGAGGTCACGCACGTCACGATCGGCCACGTCACAAAAAGACAGTCACTCACCGGGGAAATCAACAGTGCGCCGAGGGAGTTCTCCGTCTACGTAAGTCAGAAGCTTTTGCTCTGCGCCGTTGTTCCCCCCCTAAAAAAAGTATTTTTTCCGTCTCCTCCAGGGATTGGTGCACGACAACGACGAAGGCATCCACCTGGGGAGCTTCGCGTACAACAAGAACGGCCTGAGCTCCCAGACCTTTGAGCTGCCTGTGAGTGTGTCAGAGGTCAAGCGGAGCAGCACGCATGACCTCTGCTGCTAGTAGATATGTTCACTATAACAGACTGAGGTGGAGTCGCAACCTGCATCTCCGCCACGAAGCGCGACGCCCTTCATTCACGTGTGTGTCTCTCTCGTCTCTGACCAGGTCGCAGTCAAAGATGTCTTCAGCCACATCAAGCTGGAGATAAAGACAAACTGGGGGGATGATGACCAAACGTGCCTCTACAACTTCAGGGTGCACGGGTATCCGGTGTCTGGTTAGGGTGTAGAAGGTCGACCAACCCTGAACCGTCTAAGAACAAATGAGATGTCATCAAATGGAATACATAAATATGTGAACATGGGTATGCATAAATAGATGTATTAGATGACATGTTCACAGATGTGTTCGGGTTGGTTTGCCTTCCCACGTGGGTTTTCCCCGGGTCCTCCGGTTTCCCCCCACACACCAAACACTGTTTGGTTTACAGTTGGCAGAAGACGATTAGGTCTTTTGGGGTTTTCTCCGGGTTCTCCGGTTCGCCCACACACACCAAACATTGTTTGGTTTACAGTTGGCAGAAGACGATTAGGTCTTTTGGGGTTTTCTCCGGGTTCTCCGGTTCGCCCACACACACCAAACATTGTTTGGTTTACAGTTGGCAGAAGACGATTAGGTCTTTTTGGGTTTTCTCCGGGTTCTCCGGTTCGCCCACACACACCAAACATTGTTTGGTTTACAGTTGGCAGAAGACGATTAGGTCTTTTGGGGTTTTCTCCGGGTTCTCCGGTTCGCCCACACACACCAAACACTGTTTGGTTTACAATTGGCAGAAGAGAATTTGGTCTTTTAGGGTTTTCTCCGGGTTCTCCGGTTCACCCACATACATACCCAAAAATTTTGGGTTCACAAAAAAAAAAAAAATTAGAAAAAAAAGAAGAAAAAAAACCACACTCCCAAAAATGTTTAGTTTATAATTGTTTGAAAAAGAATAAATATTAGGAAATTTATATTTTATTTTCTGTGTATTTTATTCAACATTTTATTTTTTCTGATGTTACATCAATGGGAAACGGTTGATCTTTTCTCTTGGTCATTCACAAGGACTGAAGTCCTGAACATTACTGAACATGCATCGTCCACCCCTACAGTACATTCTCAATAACACATGCTGCTTGAATGGTCTTTTTTAAATGAGTAATAAAAACACGACAGTTATCATTAAGGTGCAAATGTTTGCAAAGAAAGGTCAGATTCCTCCCATCCTCACCGACCTTGTCAGTAACTTCATAAAACTAATTTAAATTATTACACGCCGCCTCTTTGCTACACGCAGCTGTCGCCTCCATGCATTTCTTTTTTTTTGATGACGCATGCGCGGTGCGACACTGGTGGCTGGTGTTGCCAGATAGGGTGTTTTTTCCGCTACTTATTAAGGCGCGTTTACGGTGTGTGTTCTATAGAAATCTGGCGCCCCATTGAACAACGTTAACCTGAAAGAACGTCCCGTTCACAGACACCAGAATGAACGAGTTCACAGTAACGTTCATCGGGCATTAATACAGTACGTTCAGTTCACGTTCACCCAAAATATGAACAAGTTCATGAACTGAATGAGTGAATCGTTCAATGAATGCGTTCAGGCACAACACTGCCCTTGAGAATAAACATTTGACCGCTTTACGTTTCATATCATATGCATTGTGTTTTAAAAGGAGTGACAGGGTTCAGATTGTGAACACATGATCAGAGCAGGTGACTTTGAAAGTTAGAAAATGAAAGGAAAATAGAAGAGAGCAGTTGAATGTGGCAGCATCTGTGGAAATCTCTTTAAGCATTCAGGGGTGGGGAGCGCTCCAAAATAGTCGGAATCTCTGGAAGAGCTTGATTTCAGTGGTCCAGGCATGTGTTTTTCAGAGACAAAAAGAGAGAGAGAGAGAGAGAGAAAAGTGATGATGATGAGGGAGAAGGGGTTAAGGATCGGAAACCTCTTGAGCATTTGTGAATACCGATGTACACATTATTCAACTGTTCACACATTTCTAAGTAAAAGGTTTTATACAAATACAGTTTAAACTGAAAGAGAAACACATGACACACAAGTATCGACCGAAATATGGTTTTCTTTTGCAGTAATATTCTCAAGTGTTTTTCTTTCTTCTTTCTCTGTTACTTCATTTCTCTGAGAAAGTCTGTTTTGTCCATCAGTGAGACCAGTTCCCACATCTCCAACGGGCCGACCGTTTTGGGTTTGGAATCAAACCCACAATATATACATATACGTATATCTTATAACAATAGCAAAAAAATATATAACTTATAACAATATGCATGTACGTTAATGAGATTTTCTCTCTTCAATGACTGTTTTGGGTTACGTGTCAGATGACGAAGGCGGGAATAACCATTGTGGTTTATAGTATTAAAGTCACTTGCTAAAAGGGTGGTCGACAGTTTGAGTCTCCACGAAGATCCCTGCAGGGTCTCACGTCTGCTCTCCATGGCCTCTTGAGATTTCCCAAAGCATCCACTTTCATAGCCGGCTTTGAGCTGAGGTGTAACTTGCTCGTTATCTTTCTGCTTCTCCTCGTCATCGTGCCAGTAAAACGTGTTCTTTAAATACTGTCGACCTAAGAACTTGTTAAGCTCGGCTGAAAAGAAAATCAATGGCAACATGCTTAAACTATGTAAATTGAATGTCACAAGTCACAAAATAATGGCAGATTAAAACATTGGTTGACGAGGTGTGTGTAACATTCCTGAAATAAATACATGAAACCATAGAGAAAAGACAGATCTCTGACATGTTTTGACCTTCGACTGTGGCCTCTTTCTTCTGCAATGGTTTAATGCCCACACTGTTTAACTCATTACGCCCAAGTCTAAAACAGTAGTTGATGGAGAATTTGCACTTATGAATATTCACATAATAAACAACAGCAAAGCGGGTTGAGAGATTAACATAATTATGTAATAAGAATGATGTAAACACAAGGATTTACACAATAAACATATTCGCTGTTATAAACACTTTAAGTTGAGTGAAATTTGGCTCAAATGATACTGGAAATGTTGTCTCTTATGGAGCATGCTCACTGACAGTGTATAAATATATGTATAGAGCTACACATCACAAGAGGCTGAACCAACATGGCTAGTGTAAGTGGGCACATGAATGGTCCTGTGGATTAAACCAGGTGTTTAGATGTTTAAGTTTGTTAGAAGAGAGGGATGACTTGAATAGAGGCAATATGTGTTGTGCAGATCAAGACCATGACGGGATCAACGTACATCCAGACGGAAAGAAAGGGAGCAGAAAAAGGACGGAAGAAGGAAAAGAGGGACTCAATTTCTCCTCCTTGTTTAAGGTGTTGTGGAAAACAAATGCTCTTGGCAAAAATTACATCCACGACAGCCCTGATTTTTGTCCCAAAGAAACGACTCCAATTTCCAACAGGAGAACAGTTCTCCCCTGGAAAACAAAGACACATTGAGCTGTGGCTGATTCCCCTCAAGCTGGACTGAGAGAAGGTAACCTTGAGTGCAAATGAAAAACAGAAGAGTGGTGGGTTCCCTCGGTCCTTTTGTGAGACATTCCCAATGATTCTGCATTGGATTGGCTGAAAGGGTTTTGTGAAATAGACCCCACATACGTGTAACAAAATACATTTTTTCCTCTACTTTTTCAGTTTTTGTCTCATCTTTCTTTTTGTATCACCTCCATGCACACACACATACACACATACAAAAACTGACTAGGCAGCGGGGCTTCAAAAGCTGTCATGCCCCTTGAAAAGCTTTGAAGGATCTCCCCATCCTGAGTCCCATCTGGAATCACTCTCTAAATAAACTAACATTTGGCTGTGATCTGCTCAGTGGCTGAGTATCTTCTCCTAATTTTTACTTTGCTTTGAAGTTCAGATTTGAGTTGTTATTATTATCATATTCCATTTTGTTCATCTTTGTTTTTTCTATCTATCTTTGTAAATAGTAGGGTAACTGAAATGCAATTGGTCCTCATCTCACACTTGAGTGTGATATTGTTGAATCCATCTCGCAAGACATTTTTGTTATGGAAGTCCTTTGCACACTGTCCTGTCACACTTCTTATATTTTCAACTTTCTTGTCCCAACTGAATAAATAAAAGCCGGTACGGTCACAACACTGCACTCCATAGCTCCCACGCACTCACACACATCCATGTGCACATTGACACAAGCACACACTCAACAAACACATACACTTAGTCATCCCGGTCATCAGTGGCACACAGACGGAGACACAGACTCACACTCACAAGACACCAGACCGTTCCCAAACAGGTACATTCCTCACACTGGAATGAGATCCTCGTCTCCTCGCCTCCTCGTTTCCTCGGCTCTGTGCCCTCTTGGACAATGAGTCTTGTTGCGTGTCCAGCCAGTTCTCAATGTTGTCAACCCCCGTTGTTGGATGTTTGGTTCCAGAGTTTAACTGTTACACACAACCACAAACTAGAATTTAAAATTTGTTTTTGATTGTTTCTCTAGTGTTATATATCAAATTGACCCAAAAAAATGTATTTGAAATTGTATTTACACCTAAAAAATCCGTGCATCACATCATCCGCAGTAGTAATTGATTGATTCTGTCAAGTTACAATAAGCAACCAGAAAATGCATTTCCTGCTGTAAATGCATTGAATGCATAAAGCTGAAAATAATTTCAAAAGGTGCTTAAAGTACAGAAATGAAAAAAGCTAAAATTAATTCGAAACATTGCTGAAACAATAGAAATTGGAAAAGCTCAAATTAATTTAAAAATTGCTGAAAATACAGAAATGAGAAAAGCTGAAATTAATCTAAAGAATTGTAGGAAGGAAAGGAGGTTCTGAAACGTCCTCTGTAAGACGTAAATACCTTCAGGTCCTGTCAGACTGCACTAATCAGCTAATAGAGATCAGCTGTGAGTCACTGACAGAGCAGCGCGCTTCTGTGAGTAACCGTGACAACGGAGCCCCTGCAGTCACTAACGAGCTCAGAGGGGCAGAGAGAGACAGCGATTACACACAGAATCCACACCTCAAACAAAAGCCCCTGGAGCAAAAGGGGTATCCAAAAAATAATGTGATTTAGACACAAGATTCTACCGAATGCTCAGTGTGGTTTACATGTCTCTCCTTGGCTCTACTAGCCGTTTTAAGACACAGGGGAAGTCCCACCCCCAGCTGTCACCTTGAGAGAGGACGTCACACTGACGTCGGCTCTTTTATGTATAACTTGAAACTTGAAAGCAAATATATTATGCTTCAAGTACAGAACAGAAAAGTTCAATATAGATAAATGAGCTAAACTTAAATTAATTACAACACGTTTTTAATTGTTTTTACTACACATCATGCAATAAAACTCATATATATAATATGGACATATGAACGCTGCAGCGCTGGCCATGGATTAGTAGTGAAGCCAATGCGAAGGAACGTTACAATGATCTGCAGCTTCTGTGATAACCACTTCACATCAACAGCCAATTTGAACTTATTTTAATATGTTTTAGTGTCCACTTTTGTCACGGTCGCCGTTTTGTGCCACAAAGAAGTTCCAAGAAAAGTTCCCAATAGGTTTCTTCCCATTTAACTAAATGATGTATTTCTGGCTCAAGTATAATGTTGGAAAAGATGTTGCTGAGTCGTAAATCAAAAGCCAAGCTTCATAATCCTTTTAGAAAGCTCTTGATAATGTCAGGTGTTTTCCATGGCCTTAGTATCCATTTTATTTACAAGTCAACTCGTGTTACTATTTCAGGAGATAGACGCACACAACCAAGCAAATTATTAGTTAATATTATTCATATTTTTTTAGCTTAAACAAAGCTAAAAGGCACTTTAAACTATCAGTGGCGTGTGGTGTCAGTCATTTCAGCAGCGTATAGGTGAGTGCACGAGTAGAAAGTATGTGGGCAATGTTGTGTCATGTCGAAACAAAGCATAATCTTTAACCAAATACGTAAAAATAAAGAGAGAGAGAGATCTAGTGAGCACAAGGAGGGCTTTTCGCAGAACCCACTGGTACAGAGGGCCAGCTGATTGCCTCGAGTGCATCCACACACCTGATGACCCTCGGCCACGCCCACCTCCTACACCTGCAGGGAAGGCAGCCAGTCAGGCAGGCAGAGAAGGTTGTCATACTCTACACACATTTTGAGAAGGTAATGAGGCCTCAGAGAGCACGTTTTTTAAAGTAGGAACAAAGAATGTGAGAATTATTAATAGCTTGAGTGCTTAATGAAAACCGAAAAGAGTCTTCATTGGCTGTGCTGGTAAAATATATCGATTGTATTTGGCATGTTTTTTTCTCCCTCCATCTCATCATCCCGCAGCATAAAACACAGTAAGCGCTACGCAGGAGTAAACGATCACAACAACAAACCGTAGCGGCCACACCGATCGGCCTGTTTTGTTCAAGTGACACAGCTGTGTTTCTCACCCTCCGCTCGATCCTTCTCGTCGCCAGGTCACGGCGAGCGCTTTGGCCGACCCTGTAATCTGTCTGAAAGCAGGCCACATGGCCTCTCTATCTCGTGAGGAGATCCCTCGCTGTATGGCTGCTCATTCTTTTCAGCCCGGCGTTTAAGCCTCTCAGGAATGCTGAGCTCTGGGACTCGGGCCGGGTGTGCAGTTAGGAGCTGCTCCTCAGCGTCTACGTGTGCGTGCCAGTGGCATTTGTTTGTCTGTGTATATCAGGTCATGGTAACATACAGCATGTTGTAGACTATGTTGTTTTTTCATGGGATGGAGGCTGCCAAAGCAGAGGGACACAGACCTGACGCTATGCTTCTAATGGACATGGCAAACGTCTCTATATATACATCTTTTAAAGCTTTTAAGTAGCGAGAAAACAACAATGTTGTTCAGACTGCCGGCCCTTCTGGACCCTCGCGGTCTTACAGAATTATTTCTCTGAGTCACACCATAATAATCTCTCAAATGGGTCTAATTGAACTCATTAACCTTGAGGCTGGTGAAACGGGTCAATCCTCACACCACAAAAAAGTTGCACAGACTTTCCCTTGTTGTCGTTCTAAAGGGATTTGAATATGCCTTCCACACTAAAAGGACAAGAATATGAAGAGAAGAAATCTAAGAATCACAAAAGTAGCTTTACTGTGTCCATTTACATGCAAATTAATTTCTTTGGGGGCTCTTTTGGCCTTTCCATGTCATCTTTATAAATGCAATCGTCTTCTTACCACCACAATTATTTTGAATTATCATTGATCAGTTCCAGAAATGTATTTTAGTTCAAGATCAACCATGTCAGAAGTAGGCGTTAGAAGTTTTATTTTGGCTATATTAAGCCCAAGGCTAGAAGATTTTCCCTCTGGCATCTCAGGTACTTCATATAGGAGAACATGGGTTCTTAACCCCGTCACTCTGTCCTTCCTTCAATCCCACCTCCACCCTGTCCTCCTCCTGATGATCATCGTGGAACGGGGGAGGAAAATGGAGAAAGAAAGAGGTGAGGCGTGTGTGAGAAGGGTGGACAGCAGACTGTGGTCTCCTGAGGTGAGTCCTGTGGTGAGAGGTTGGACTGTGCGCTCTCTCCCTGCCCCAACGACACAATGGGACTCTGTGTGGTGGACCTCAGGAATGCTGAGCGATGGCAGGTCTTCAGAGGAGAAGAGTAGAGGGGGAGGAAGGGGAGGATGCAGAACGGAGGAGGGAAGGGTTTTGTAGGGTTAATGAATGTATATAAATGAATGTAAGTAGAGACATGAGTACGACAGACAAAATGTGCCTGTGTGCTGTTGGCCACGGTGGTCCAAATTGTGGTCCAATTTAGAGTGAAACAGAGAATGAAGCATGGCATGCTTTAGGGCGTGGTTACCTCGTGATTGACAGGTTGCTACCATGGCTTTGTGCGGTCCGGGCATCCTCCGCGTCGTAGTGTCTGTGGTTCATGAAAAAGAATTGTAACCAGTTAAGTTAAGCCTAAATTATTGAGCAATTGGTTTGACTAAGCTGCACCATCTCATGTCACCTCTGAAGGCCAAACTTGAGTCTTTGAAATAGCAACCCTCAAACTAATGTGTCCACTTCTCATTCACAATCTCAAGGATGCAGATTAAGCGGATGGTCTAACCTCCAGATAACCTCTTCCTAGAGAGTAGCACACAGCTGCCTCCTTGACCTGAGCCTCCCTAGGGGACAAAATGATCAGATGTATCCTTTGCATTATGTTCATGTTATGAGGTAGCGCCCAAAAAATCCTGACACTTAAATAAAGAGAAGTGGGGTAAAGAGAAGGGAGCCGAAAATGGTGGAAGAAAAAATGTGGAGGAGTGGGTTTAAAAGAGAAGAAGGAAAACTAAATGTAGGCCAATCATCGTATCCGTTAATTCGTAAGTCAATTTTTCTGTTGTTCCTTTAATGACATGCATGTTTGTTGGCTAGAACTTATCTTTGTTGACACTGTAATGTTTCTTTGCACGTTATTGCCACCAACTGCAAATCAATGTAATAGAGCCAAACCCAGTGGTTGAAATGTGTGTGGCTCTGAGGGAATGCATTCATATTACAAACAAAACAGGGCTCCCATTTGTGAAAACATGGTTTCCTGATGGTCAAAAACCCTGGAGCGTACCTTTTATGTTTATGTTCACATATCTCGTTCTCACTCACTTCCTCCCACCCGATGGTCACGTATCAGTCCATTCAGTCCACCCTGCTGACAAAGGCTGTGCACTGCTGCCCACAGAAAGGGGCGCCACCTTAATGGAGCTCCAAAGGTCTTTCACCAATCCAGTCCATCTCAGGCGGAGGAGGAAGCAGGAAGCAGGTCACTGGACCTGACGAAGACGGCTACCTGCCCGGGGGGAGGGGGGAGGGACAAAGGAACACTGTTCTGGACGGGTTGGAGTCAATATGCTGGACATATGTTGGTGCGATATAAAGAAAAAACAAACTAATCATGGCATATTCGTTTGGTGGTTAGAGGTGTTCACGATGTGTGTCTGTGAATATGAACACTTTACGCAGTGAGGTGGGTGTGAGGTCTCTCTATAGTGAAACACAGCATCACGTTTTGGAATGTTGTAGGGAATAACTGTGTGTGTGTGTGTGTGTGTGTGTGTGTGTGTGTGTGTGTGTGTGTGTGTGTGTGTGTGTGTATGTGTGTGTGTGTGTGTTTGAGTGCATCTTAGCCACCTATGGAGACACTATGTGCATTAAGCTGAAGACTGTGTGCGTGTTCAACCAGGGAACATGCATTCCATAAAAGGACCACTATTGAGTGTAATGCACAGAATAGTGTGACATTGCAAAGCTGCAGGTCTGAAGGCCCCCTTGTGGAAGAAATGTATGACGACCTTTTCAGCAAAAGAGCAGCAATCCTCTAAGCTGATTACAGTGCACCATTAAACGAAATTAATCAGGAATTAAGCATTCTTGCCAAACAACTCAGAGGTATCCAGAATGGCAGTGCAGGCATTACCATGTGTTCTTAAGGGGTTTATTCCAGAATAACTGATTCAGTCACACAAAGGAGTTTAAGCCTCGATATAGAGATTTCCTTTAATTATACTAAGTAAACTTTCTGACACAAGGAAGGTGTAACAGGATTACTGTAACAATATTGTATAATAATAATATGTGTTATTTACAGGCTTTATTAATCTTCAATGGTACAATGGTTCAATGGTTTTAGCCAGAAAATACTTAAAATAATGCTTCTTCTATTCCATTCGCCATCCTTACACCTACAATGTATCACTCCAATCTCATCTGGTACTCTATGTGTCAAATATCCAGCATGGATCCAGGGGATTAGGTTGGTGGACCAGCGTGCTCTAATCGGCCAGTGGCTGAGGCCCAGTAAATAACTTTAGAAATGAGTTGAATGGCTGCTCTGTTCACCTGTGGTGAGTGCGATGGGGCCTTTTTCAGTAACTCACATTAAAACATGCTGAATTAATCAAAGAGAAGAGCACCCAGGCGGGGATGAGAGTTAATAGGAGTCGCTGCAAATTTGATATAAATACGATTAGACACACAATGATAACTGATGCAGTGATGGTTGACTCTGGATAAACTAATAATATACTTTTTTTAGATAGAGTTTTTCAAAATCATTTCATCTGTTTCTCACAGTGCTGGTGACGTCTAATTTAAGAAGGTGGATAAATCAACATGTCCTTTCTTCTAAAAAGCCTTTGTGGAACAAATATGTGGTTTACATTTTCAATAGCTTTTAAATGACATGACTGGCTGATTAGCACACTGATTATAATTTTGGTCTGCTGGAGTAATCACAATGTTTGCTGTTGATGGATCATGATTATGTTCATTTCAGTAGTGAACATCTGAGCTTTTCCAGACATTTTCCAGATGTTTTTTATGACGCACAATAGTCATCTGTGAAGGGTGCGTGTCACTGATACTGTACCTATATTTGGTTTCAATTGGTCCGTTTTTGTGCACCCTCAGGGTCAGGAGGGACTGATGGCAGGGAATGTTTGAATGAAGAGATGACATACACATCCTACCTGTGTTTTGGTTCCAAACCGTGAGGGAGAGTGAAGAAGCCTACATAAGGTGCTAGTCGGGATGATTCTAGTCCCCCACTCGGGAAACGCAATCCAACTGCAAGTTTATTTGTAGGAGAAGGAAGTCGAATTCCCTCTCTGGCAACTATATTTTCTTTGAAGGTTCCAGGAATTTGGGATTCAAAACGTCCCTCTGTGTTTGTGATGTTTCCACAGGTAAACTGTGGAGAACAGGTATTTCCTGGCTGTGCACAAATTGGTTGAAATGTGGCTTGCTCTATATGCCTAGATGCCCTGTATGCTCCACCAAGTTGAGTCCTATTGAGTACTATTTTGGTTTTATGTTTTTTACTTAGAGGTTGAATAAACAATTCCCTCAAAGAAAAGGGAACAGAAAGACTGTATTTACTGAAGAGCAATACATACTTCTGATACAAGATGTATTTGTTCAGGAATATATTGCATCTTATCTTAATATACGAATATGAAATGATTAATTGACTGTTTGTCAAGAACTGGCTTGATTACTGTTGCTATGCCAGCTTCTCATTCTAACACATCACTGGCAGATTTAACATTCAAAATTCAAAAGACATGTCCTTGATCTCAGACAGAAGTTTATAAAAGTAGGTTTTTTGTTTTTAGCTTTCATCCGTTTTTGTCAGCTAAAATGACACAGGGAGTCTTCTTCATAGTGATGAGCACTTGGTAAGACTCATGGGCTTCTTTTTTACATTACCAGTATAATGGCGACAACTTACTGCAAAAAACAAGAGTAGGCTTTTTTAACTGTACCAGTAATGTTACTGGCAATCACGAATATACACTGGCATAGGGTTGTTTACACCAATCAGAATTTGGCTTTTTGTTCCACTCAAGTCTCCCTATGTCAAAAATGACTGCCAACATCGTAAGATTTGATTATGCTAAGGTCGGGCAACCAGGGGTCCGTGAGCTCTTATTTTGTTAGATCAGAAGATGTACACTTGGTGAACAGGCCGGATTCTAACATCCTGACACATGTCTTTGAATGCTTAAGCTTTGTATTCAGCTTATAGACCTTCCAATGTCTCATGCCCGTGATTTTTTAAAAAATAAATCCTCACTCATAAAAACAACTTTTCAACCACGTGCACATTTTTCTCCACAGAGAGCCCTCTATACGTTCTGCTTGTAGGGACCTTTTGGTCGTCGAGGTGGAACCATGCAGTGCTCAGGTAGGTGAAAGTCTGGATTGTGAAGTGTTCGCCTCCCACAGACAGTGAAAGCTTTTAAAGCAGTGGAGAACAGGTCTGTGTCAATATCGGGCAAGACAAGGTCCTGATTTATCCAGGGTTCCGATGCAGGAGGATCAGCCGCATTACCAGGTTTCCAGCCCATATTTCTGGAATGCTTGCTTTTCCAGGAATAACTTACAGTAAAATGAAAGAGAGGCTAATTGCTCCGTAACATTTTCATAGGTGTTATATACAAAAAGGAATGGCAGGTGTGGAAGGTTAACTGATCAGAGCTCAGATAAAATGAAGGTCTGTTTCTCACACGGCTCCCTTTTTATAAGCAACCCAAAGTATGTGACGCAATGACCCTCTGTTCCTATTATTGTGAGTCAGTCTTTGTGTACAACAATACAACATTGATTCACAAATCTCTCCACACATTTACTGAAACGATTAATTGAAGTTGCTTGTCTAATTCCAAACCCTTTTTTTTCATCCGGTTCTTGGCTCGTAAGTTTAATTATCGGCCTGCCAAAGAATGACCCAAGATTGGCTGTGCTGAAAAGGATTTATTCAAAATCCAATTATAATTTTTAGGAATCATTCAGTTTAACCTTCAATATTGCTTGATAAAGAAAGCAACAATTGTTTCAGTAGTGAAGCAGTTTTGAAAAGCCAAGCGTAATTGAAACATTTAGTTTCAATTACACTTGGCTTTTTTGATGTGTGATTGAAGATCCTTCCAGTCTATTAGTCCTCAAATGATCTGAACACGTCTAGGACACCGTTATGGTAATTCTGTTTCCTTTTCTCACCTTGTTCATCAAATTATTTGTCATTCTTTTGTATTTTTTGTTGCTGTTTCTCTCATACTGTTTTGCACAAGGGACTTAAAACTGTTGATCCAACTATAACCACCTGAGCCTTATTTTTGTCCGTTTCCTACATCACGCTTTTGTGCCTCATCCTTTTCTATCATGAATCAAATGATTGTTGCATCGTTTTCTATTTTTAAAATAGTCTTTGAAAGTTCTCTGATATAGATGAATGGTACAGCTTAACTAAAAGTTGTGTCTAGACTGTTTTCTGAGAGACTTATCTGCAGTGGCATAGCTCCCAAAATCCTAATATCAGTTTGTCATAAAGGTTTTGGTAGCATGCCTCTCAGCTGGTGTGTTAATAAGTGCCTTCTTTGTTTATGGGAATGTGCTTGATTCTATTTAAATGCATTCCTTCTACTCTATGCCCAGCCACAGGTCTTTCTTAAATAAATAATTGCTTAAGCAAATACTATACAAAGGTTTACGCACGAAACCAAATAAAATATGCTGTAGAAGTTTACTTCATCCAAGGAAAATCCAAACGCAAAGTGTGTAGAACAAGTTTAGCAAACCAAAGGGATTAGTTGTCTTTCATTTTATGGTGTTTCAGCAAATCTTTCACTCTGGGAAAAGTCATAGAGAAGCCCTGTAAAGTCTGGTGAGCTCAAAGTAAACTAAGCCTTGTATATATTTATCTTGCCTCCTTTTTGTAGGCTGGGGAGAATAAAGCACAATAAACAGACCCCCCCCCCCCTCCCTCCTCTACAGGTCCACAACAAAAGCAAATAGCCCCAGAGTGGCCATGGCTTTATTAGCGGTCAGCTGGTTCCCATTAGAAAGGCTTTGTGAACTGCTATCTCCCCCCAAGAATCCCAAACAAACTGACCCTCCGCTCTGTTTGTCTCCGACTAACCTCTCTCCGCATCCGTCGTGCTTCTCCCAGAAAAATCCTTGGATACCGGCAGCCCTCCCACGAGCACGAGCCGGCCTTTGGTGACCTCTTTGATAAACGGATGTCTGCCACAAAGCCACTTAGGTGTAGCTGGTGTGAAGTTATTTATGAAACATTTTTATGTGGAATATTTGTGGCCTACTTAGAATACTTCAAGCCTTCGGGAAACAGCTATTCTGGCTCAGTCAGAACCGCTGCATTCACAGCGGCAGAAGCAGGATTTCAATTCACTTTATTGAATACCCTCTAGCGTCATTAGTCGTTGTTATGAGCATGAGACATATTACGAAGTACGGGAGGGGTGATGAATGGGTCAAACAAACACACAACAAGGCGGGAGTCATGATGATGACAACGTTTCACAAAGTGACTGATGAATTACACTATTAAAGACAACTGCAAATTGGGGAAATGTTAATTATTATATTTTAGTATTTGATCATAAAACAACATAACTGACAAATTGTATTTTGTGCTCATGAGGCCAATAGATTATTACAATTCATCCTCCACGTGTATCTGTGCACCAAATTTCATTGCACTTCCTACAACAGTCATTCAGATATTTCACTGAAGCCCACATGCCAACGTTATGTTGGTGCCACAGGAGACGTCAACAATTCAGCCAATAGTTACTTAATAGATGATTCAGGCTGTCCCAAATAGTTTGAAGTATTTACGATCAAGGCGTGTGGAAGAAGCTTCTCTGGAGTTGGGGGATAATTTGTGAGAACGTCAAATCGTATGAGAGTTTCTTGCTAAGGAATGTGCTGAAGTTGACATATGGGAGATGAAAACACAAACTCTTTCCTTTTCTTCATCAAATAACGTTGGTGAGGCCTGCAGCACTGAGCATCCTTTGTTGAGCTCTCGGGTCTTGCTCATGCTCTCAGACAGCCCCATCTGGATCATAGCACCACTCTGTGCTCCTTACTTCCTGTGATCCCAAAAAAGAGAGAGAGAGAGAGATAAACAGAGCAACATGGGTAAAATGAAAATATTTCAAAAGTCTGTGGGTATTTACAGGTCTATTGTATCAAGATAAGAGATATATTGACAAAGAAGTAGTTGATTGATGGTCCTGGTGGCAGTGGGTTTTGGGAGTATGGCGTGGTGGTCCATGGTCGTAATGGGGGCTTCAAAGACCTGACCGAACCAGCGTGAAGACCAACCTATGAACAAAGCTACCATTCATGCCCCCCCCCCCCAATGGAAACGTTTCCACCCCAATGCAGAAAACAGAGCGAGGGGCAAATCTGCAAAGACAACAGCCAGGGAGAGGTCCCCGCCGCCGTGGATTAGGATCTGCTTTGCTGTGAGCAACATACCGATTTCCACACCAGCAAAGTGGAGCAGGCATCTGCGCCACAGAGCAGAGCAGCAGAGAGGAAATGAAAGGCCCGACCTTATTCCTCTGTGGCAGAGGGATCATATAGCATCAGAGGCCGGGGGGACTTGGTCTGGACCCGGGCCTGTTCTGACTGCTCCTAGTGATGCCGCTGGGTATAAGTCAATGACTGCTTCTCTTTGACCACCTTTAACTAAACTGTACGGTGATCTTGTGTCTTTTATCCGTGGTAATACACAAAAAAATAAGGGAATGGATATTCTGGGTAGAAAGCGATCAATCAAGGAAGTAAGAAACTCACGGATGATTAATTAATGAATAGCTACCAAGTAATACCTAACTGTTGGCTGTTTAGCACACACACACTATAATGTAGTTCTCAGCATATCTAGGTGTTGATAACAACTATTACTGCTCCACTGAAAAACCACTAGTGCGGTCCTATGAGAGCATAGGAATGAATAACCATGTGGTGAATCACTGCTGTAATAACATCAACAACAATGCGTTTTTAAAAGTCACGACAAACCAGCAATTCAGTTGAAGAAATTTCCATTTGCGTGAGGTACAGCACTTCCAGTGATGACAATCATTATCATTCTTTTAAAATCGTGCACACTTGTCACATCAAGATGAGGCTCAGAAAACTAAAAGGACTCCAACCACAATTAGTTCTGAAAACGACATTCATAGTTTGCATGACATGTCGCAAAGACATTTCAACATTCCCAGAAAGGACAAGCTTTTGTACGTTAAATGCCACCACAATGACGTAATATAATTATGAAAGCAATAAGGAGGTACAGGCCAAGTATGATCACTGCACTAATGGGTAGGATTCTTCAAATTTACACTTTCATCAAAGCACACTGGCCTTTCGTCTTATGAATGATTTTGGAGAAAGTATGTTTAACTTAAAACCGGCTCTGCTTCTCAGAAGATAAAATGGCGGGATGATCCAAAAGCTGGATCTAATATTTTACTTTAACTTTGTGTTTACCCCAAAGTAGTTGCTTGGAACTGGGCGACATTTCAGAAGTTAAGTTTGACAGGGAAATACAAATGGTAGCGATCCGAATCCAACAATTAACTAAAAACTAAATCATTAAACTTTTGTGATTGCACGTGACTGGACAAAGTTGGCGACCTTTCCCTGAAGAGTTGGTGGAGACCAAAACAGAACCACAATGTGCAGTAATCCTAACTTTTAAGCATAAATTGGAGAAAAGCATGACTCCAAATAAATGGCTGCCCAAATACACCAATCCACCAGATTGTATGGTCACAGAAAGAGGATCATACATGCCGATCAGATAGTATAGACAACAGTCTGCTGTGTACAGTATGTGCACTTTTTCTCACTCACTTTTAAGAGCAGGTTAGGGAGAAGGAATGTGGTAATTTGAGTTAATACTGGTGGAGATGGAGGGGGGAAGTGCAGCTGGGCCGGGTCTCGGGAATCACCTGAGGAATGACAGAACATTACGGTTACTGCTACTGAGAAGCAGTCTTTGTGTTTGTCTTTTTTAATGGAATTTCCAGGATGGGAATAATTTGAATAGTACTGTCACGGTTTGGCTTCGCTTCCTGTTTTAGTTTGAAGTTTCATGTCTCTTGTGGTCCTGGGTTAACTTCACTTCCTGCCTTGTCTTGTGATTGCGTGATTGTCTCCACCTGTGTCCAATCACCTGCACCTCCCTTGTGTATTTAAGCCCTGTGTGCCTGTTGTCCCCTGTCGCGTCATTGTCTATATGTCCCTCGTTGTTGGAGCACGTTATTGGTTTGAAAATAAAGAGCACTTTAGATGGAAGAAACTCTGCGCCTGAGTCCTCACTGCAGCATGCCCCAGCCGGAGTGTGACAAGTACATTCAGACGTAATGAAAAAGGGAAAATGGTAACATTGTCTCACTTAAATGATATTTAATCAATATGCATTGCTTTACCTAAATATGTTCGACTGTTTTCCAGTCAGACATTGTTTTATTACTTTTTAGTCACAAACTATATAGAAATATGGTTTCTTTATATTAGTCCAATAGAAGCAGCTTTATTAAGTGGAGACTGTTCCATAACAAGTGAGAAGCTCCCTGTTTCAACTTGAATGTGCTCCACTGGGCGTTACCACGGCGACCAGAGAAGGCAGCAATCACTCAGTCTGACATTCACGACTACCTTTGTCGGTTATCACCTCCCTCCCTCAGCAACCTCATCAACAGCAATCACAGCAAGATGACAGGAAAATACACACCTGGACTGACCTTTAGCTCACTGACTGACCTCTCAGCTGTTGCCACGGAAACATACTCTTGTCAGCAGAGGGATTAAGGGAGGTATTCCATCTTGTATAAACTCAAGAATGGGTAGTCCCTCCAGTCACCTATGTATCGTACCACCTCAACACATCAATTAAGTGAGTTAAAAAATAATGACAGCCTCTTTGTGATAACATTTCACATTATTTAAACAATCCAAATCGGTGAGCATCTTACAGGAGAGGAGTGGCAATGAATCACGTTTAGTGCAATTAGGACAGAGTGAAACAGAGGGAGAGAGAGAGAGAGAGAGAGAGAGAGAGAGAGGGAAAGAGAGAGAGAGAGGTGTTTAGAAGAAAAAAACATGGGAGAGTGACTCGTCAGGGGGAGCAGAGCAAAGTTTTCAGCCAGCTCCTGAGGTCTCATTCATGGGCGGTTGGACGTGAACACTGGGCGCTCTGTGTCCATGGAGGTGATGTCCACTCAGACATCTTTACCTCATTGGTACAATGGCCTCATAGACAGCAGGTCTCCACACTGAGCCTCCTCTGCTCCGCCACAGCAAATGCCAGGAAGAGTGCGCCACCTGCTGGTGGCTGAGGGAGAATGAGAAGGGGGGGGGGGCGTTTTTTTGCGTTTTTTGTGGGTACACAGTCCAGTCTCTATGAGCAGTTTGTGTTACAGTACAGAAGTTCCTTATATGAGGGCTGCTAGTGTTTGTTTTTGTGAATTCACGGAAAGTCTTTCCTCTTAGGATTATTCAAATTGACGAAGGGGAGAAATGAATGAAGGAACGTGTCACAAGTGGACCTTGTTGGGAGTTAATTAGATGAGATTTATTTAAAAATGAACCACAAAATAATGAATCAGACTTGCCTGATATTTTTAAAGCATATAATGTTGGCATTTTGTGTAACTCAATTTCAGCTTTTTAATAGAGATCATTTGGTCACCCAGCTGCTGCTGCTGCTGCTTCGTCAGAGTTATTTCCCTTTGGCGCCCCTTAACTCTCTCTCTCTCATGACGAGACACTGCAGCAGGCAGGAAGGGACGATAAGAAGAGTCAATGGAACATTTGACTTCAAAATGAACCAAAGCCAAAAAAAATTAAGAAGGCCCACACATCCACAATATGTTGTTACTGCTCCTTTAGTCACTGGCTAAATTCCATGTTCAGAGGATTTTGTCTGAAAGGAAAGCCCACATCAGTGAAAGAATTTCTCTTCACCTCTTTGTTTTCACTACTTCCTCCTCCCTGTCACCTAGTTTCCTTTCCACCTTCCCACCCTCTCACTCTTTGCATTCCCCCTTTTCCCAGCCTCCCCTAGCCCAATAATCTCTTGCTCTCTTTTGTTTTCATCTTGTTAACGAATCCCACTCTGATTATGTTCCGGTATTCCAGGTATGGTGATGTTGAGCAATCCCTTAATCACTCCAAAAGAGCATGACTGAAGATTTTTATGCATAGTGGACATCACAAGACTAAGGGACTTTAAAAAACGAAAGATATTACTATATATTTCAGATAATAGAACTGTCGCAAGGATCGTGCTGCGGAAACCACGACCCATAGACACCGTGTGACTTTGTCTTCACTCTAACTGGGTCAGAGTGGTCAATGCCGTGGTTAAAGTAAAAGGAAAAATATAAAAAAGGAAACCACCTGTTATTTAATCTGTGCTACCAGCTGAGCGGCTGGCAGGCAGTAGACCTGTTTCCCGACGCGATGCCAGAACATCTGTGAGCAATATGCATTCTTTTCACTGGGGCTCTGACAAATTTCGGCCACCTTGTAAATATAGTAAAAGAAAAACGTCAGCCTCAAAGATAACAAAGTATTTGGACTTTCACTGGCAGTCTTTAAAAGTGGAATTATTTTAGGAACCGAGATGTCTGTTTTTAAAAAAAATGAAATTAAACTTCAGCTCTTAGAAACACGTGTATTGTCACAACGTTATCTTGGTCACTAAAACTGTGACAAAGTAGGAGGAAAATAAAACGAGGCAGTGACAGATTTGAGCCGGTTAACTGGTCCATTAACATAGCTCCAATTTGTCTGTGTGCAGTGAAGGGACACACCCCGACTTAAATGAGCCCCGACAGGCTCTTGAGGACGAAAGAGTGAAGCAGGGAACAAGGGGAAAAACGCCTCGAGTGGAATAAAAAACAATCCTTCAGATAGTGCAGAGATTTATACATGTGTTTTTGATGAACTCAATTGTTTATGTGAGTTGTGTTGTTTTGGTCTGCTAATTTTAATGCTAATTTCTTTTATCAAGAGAAGGCACATAAAATGCGGGTCTTGTTACGTTTAATCATGCATACAGAGAGGCCACGTGACCAACAAAGCAGCTATCGTATGACACTGCTGATGTGTTCATGAAAAATCTTGCAAAGAGATGATAGCCTTAACATCTGTAGAGTTGGAACCACTGAGCAATTCCAGTGGTTTCAACGTTTCTTTTGTAAATACGCTCCAGCTCGGGTCCTTTCGCTGTATGAAAGAGCACCATATCCACTATTCCCCTCTTATAACTTTCTCCCTGTGTGAGTTCTGACCAGACATTACAGGTCACTTCCTCGGGCGGAATCTGAAACAAACAGCTGGTTTTCTGAACTCCCGGCCAGGTGAGGGGATTACTGTCCAACTGCATCCTTCAAAACGCCCCACCACCTCCATTTCAGGAAACCCAACATGAATTTCCACTCAGGTCCGATGTCTTTCTGTCCGTGTGAAGTCCTTCCAGGTTATTGGATTTACAAGTGTGCAAATTTCACATTCCCGTGCATTTACAGGAGCTTCACACACAGGCACATCCTTCAGTGTGTGTGTGTGAGTACATGCATATATTCCACGAGTCCCTCCTCCCTGCCTCTGCCAACTTGGTAACTATCAGACAGAGTTGGAGTTGAAGTTATGTTGTCCTGCAGTTACACACCTCCTGAGTTTTAGGGAATCAGCTCCAGGTTATTTTGGTTATTTGGTTGATTCTCTCTATTTTCTATCTATGTTTCTCCATTTAAATCTCACTCCAGTGTCACCTCTCTTCTGTGTAAGATACTACATTCCACTGTCAGTTTGACATAAAAACCTGATGGGAGAAAACCACTGACTCGACATGCAAAGACCTGGAGACCGACAGGAAACTACGGCAGCTAACAAGTCCTTTATGTTAAATTCATATCCTCGATACTCCAAGCTTTAACACCTACCTTGACACGAAGACATGGCATTACTTTTAATAGCTAATCAGTTGTGGAAACAAGTAGATTACTTTTTACTTCTTACTACCATTCTTCTACTTTTTTACTCATCTAATTTTGTCTGTAAGCCACATCCTACTACTTGCTCCTTTACTTTGCTGATTAATAATCACCTCAGCTTTAGCCAAGCTACATATTATACCTTTATATGTGCCAAAAACGGATACATTCTTATATAAATCGATACTTCATCAATATTACTCTTTTGCAGGATCTGCTTCTACCTAAACAGAATTCCCTCTGTTACTCAGGTCTGCCAAAACTGTTGCACTCGTATGATGCATTACAGTGTTTCTTAAAGTGTGTCACCACATGTTCAATCAGAAGCCTAATCCAACACAACACTACTGTGTTTGAACAAAGGAGGTAGCAGACTAAACCATCTAAGTCCTACCAGCTGAAGAGAGCACAGACTTCAGGCCCCTCAGGGGATGGAACATAAGTGCAGCAGAAATCCAGCCACCAAACAGAGAAAGGGGAATTTGACCTAGTGAATGAAGTCAGTCTGATTCTAAAGAGATTATTGTCTGTAATGTTTATTAGTACTTGTGTCCATGCAGCCTCACTCATCACTTACACTCTTGCCAATGATCTTTAAGTCTTTTCATCAGCACTCTGTATGATCCCTGGTGTCTTGTTTTCCTTTTTTGTCTCCGTACCATGTTTCAACGTGCCAGGAAAAAAATGTTGTCTCTTTTAAGTCCTATGTTCAACCATCTAGATGTGTAATTATATGGTGTGGAGGCGGTCGTTCCCCGGGGGCCAAATTTACTACAGCTTTTTTGAAGCTTTAAATAAAATGTCCTTTGAAACGTTAAAAGGCCAATGGGCTGACAAAGTCAGGGATAGTTACAGGAACATGGTTGGTATAGGTGAGAGCCGTGTAAACAGTCATAAACTCTATATTTGACGCATGCAGGACAAACTGCTTGCACCAAGTTACGGGTAAAAAGAAAAAGTTCTAGGCTTCAGCAGTACGTCTGACAAGTCGATACGAGGACATGCTCTTGAATTTTACAGCGCGGACATGCCATGATTTATAGTTAGACGTTGAACCAGCTACAGCTGTGTTTGTGGCCACTTGGGGGCAGCAGAAAGTATTGGTAAAAACATCATAGATATACTATGGGGTGCTGGATAGCAAACAGGTGCTGATTCACACACCCAGGAGATGCAAGGCCGCTTTATTCGGGGGTTGTGAGTTGTGTTTTTTTCGTGACCACCTGGCAAATGTAGCAATGTTCAATAATCCTAAAATATCTCTAAGATATGTATCTCTAGATAGTACAATTTTTCATCAGTGCTCTGTTTGAATGCCTTTTGCTGTGGAGGTTATTTTTTGACTGAGAACAGCTCAACAAAAATGAAAGCGTTGAACCAAAAGAGTGAACTAAAACAACCAGCTGAAGGATGCTAAAAGCAATGCAGAGCTGAGGGAGAGTGGATGAATGCAAAATAGGGATTAGGCCTAAATGAATGAAATGAAATGAATCTAAGGTGAATGAATCTAATCCAAACAGACATTCATACAGTCCCACAGCAGCCCACATTCTGCTTGATTATATTGTATTAGAGAGGCTCATGTGATTTGCCACCGTTCTTCTGCCATCTGGGCTGCAGCCAGAGCTGCGATCACTTCCTAAAAGCCGTCCTCTATCTTTACTCTCACCTCTTGCCGCAGCCCTACCCACAGACTGCGAAAACACCCAGATGTTTCGAAAAGAAAGTCTCACAATAGCGCTCATCTCTTCTTTAATCTCGTCGGTATTCAACAGCTTCATTCTCTCTCATCTGGAATAAGTTCCTGGTTTTACAAATTCTGAGTTGGAAAGCCAAACAAGCTTCATGTATCTCTCTCTTTCATAATGTCCCAGGTACGGATTTAAGTTTTCATAAACTTTGTGACCCGCCATCCACCAAGCCCCATCCACTGCATCCCTCTCTCCTCCCACATCAACATCCTCCTGTCTGCTTTCCCAGACAGCCTTGTTAACGTTCCTATTGCTCTTTGAGCTTCCGCCAGCGGGGGAAATAATAAACAGATTATTTTGGCGAGTCCACTTCACTTTGATTAGCCATACGCTTGCTGTGGTCGACGTTAGTGACTCTCATTAACAAAATCACTGTTCTCTGAGCTCTTCACTATTTTATCCTGAACTGTTTACACTTGGTCAGTGTGTCAGTCTCTCTTGTCTAACCTGATAAAGGAGGTTTGTGATTTGTCGTCAGTCTGTGCAGGTTTTCGTCTTTTTGTGATAAACTGTGTATGTCTCACACACTCACGTCCCCCATTTGCTGATGTAACACTTTCTTTAGTAAATATTGCCATCTTGTGGTAGAAGAAAAATGTTTTTTTTTTTAAACGGGTCTAAAGATCCAGCCCTGTTTCTGATTTCCGTCCCTGGGTGGTTAGTTCCAAGAAGTAAAAGTAAAATGTATTAAAGTCTGTGCTCGCTTGAGTTCCATGAAAATGATATGTACCTTTCTGCCATCTGTTCTCAAAAGAGTCCTCTCACAGCGCAAGAGGAAGTAGATCAAGCGGTTCACAAGACAGAGGAAGTTCATCACACAGGAAACACTATGTGGTGGCGGGCGTGGTTTCGGCTCGGCTGCAGAGGGAGAGAGAGGGGGAGTGGCTCCGGGAATGGTGACAGCTGGAGGTAATGAACCTCCAGCTGAGAACAATTGAATGAATGCTTCCCGGTCTACTTAAGAGGGACGGGAGCGAGTGAGAGGGGTTGGTGGAGGCGAGAGCAAGCCGGAGAAACACAATAAAAACTATTTCCGACGGTGAACCAGTGTCTGTGGGTCATTCCGTTCCCCCCTATAGTAAACCCAGTTGTTACAGTGGCGCCCAACGGGGAGGGGGGACAATGATGGACGACAACACGCAGGAGATGCCGACCCAGTCGTTTGTGGCGCTGGGCCGGATGATCGGGGAGCTGGCGGCGGTCCAGCGCGACCAGGCGGAGACCAACCGTCGGTTCCTGGGGGCGCTCCAAGCCCAGGTGGGGAGACAAGCCCAGGCGTTGGAGCAGCTCGTGGGGCGGCCCGCCGCACCCCCGCCGGCGCCCGGGATGGCGGTGTTGGCCGGGCTGACACTCCACCGGCTGACAATGGAGGATGACGTCCAGACATACCTGGAGGCCTTCGAGGCGACGGCGGAGGCGTGTGGCTGGCCGGAGGACGAGTGGCCGGTGCGGCTGTTACCGCTCCTGACGGGGGAAGCGCAGACGGCGGCCATGGGGCTCCCACCGGCGGCACGACGGGAGTATGCGGCCATCCGGAAGGCCGTGGTAGACAGGCTGGGACTGCTCCCGGAGGACCACCGCCGCCGGTTTCGCGAGGCCAGGCTGGGGCCGGAGGACCGGCCGTTTTCATACGGACAGCGGCTCCTGGACGCCGCGGCCAGATGGTTGCTCCCGAACGGGCCGGGTGGGGCGCAGGCCGTAGTGGAAAAGGTGGTGTTAGAGCAGCTGATGGCGGGGCTCCCGGAACGGACGGCGGCGTGGGTGCAGTGTCACCGACCCCCGACCGTGGAGGCAGCGGTTACCCTGGCCGAGGACCATCTGGCGGTGCATCGCAGCGGTGGAGGAAGACAGCCGGGGCCAGCGGAGCGACCCACACCGGCCCCGCGACAGGCCGCGTTCCCCCCGGCATACTACCCACGGGCAGCAGCAGACGGCGGCGCCATTCCCAACCCACGGGGAGTGCAGCCGGGGCCAGCGGAGCGACCCACACCGGCCCCGCGACAGGCCGCGTTCCCCCCGGCATACTACACACGGGCAGCAGCAGACGGCGGCGCCATTCCCAACCCGCGGGGAGTGCAGCCGGGGCCGGCGGAGCGACCCACACCGGCCCCGCGACGGGCCGCGTTCCCCCCGGCATACTACCCACGGACAGCAGCAGACGGCGGCGCCATTCCCAACCCACGGGGAGTGTCTCAAACGCCAGGGCAGGCGTGCTGGAGGTGCGGGCAGCCGGGACACCTCCGGAGAGATTGCCCGCTGATGGAGGTGGGGCAGGTGATCCGGGTTGCCGGCGCCCCAGCACCCTCCCCCGGCCCGGGAGCGACTTACCGCGTTCCGGTAAGAATCCAGGGGGGTATACGCCAGGCGATGATTGATTCGGGCTGTTCACAGTCTATGATCCATCAGAGCCTGGTTCGGCCCGGGGCATTGGTGGAGGCATCGCGGGTGAGGATTAGGTGTGTGCACGGGGACATTCACGAGTATCCCATGGTATCCGTAGAACTTAGGTCCAGGGGAAAAAAATATAGGATAAAGGTCGCGGTTAGCTCCCACCTGACGCACCCCGTAATTTTGGGAACGGATTGGGAGGGATTTAACACACTAATGGGGCAGGCTGCGGGGGTGCGTTCACGGCCGACAGGGATATGCGGTACGTGTGCGGTGCTCAGCGGTGACGCGAGGTCGTCCGACGCTGCCGAGGGGGAGGGGGAACCGGCGGAGCCTCCCGTGGAGACTCCGGCGGTTCCCGAGTTCCGCTCCATGGAAGATTTTCCACTCGAGCAGTCTCGTGACGATACTCTACGCTCAGCCTACGACCAAGTTAAAAGTTGATGGTCATCTGGTGCGCCCTGACGCAGCACAGTCGTATCCGCACTTTTCGTTGATTAGGGACAGGCTGTATAGAGTGAGTCGTGACACTCGGTCGGGGGAGGAAAACACCCAGTTGCTGGTGCCGAAAAGCTCTAATCCGATGGCGGGTCACATGGGATACGGGAAGACACTAGACCGGATAATGACCCGATTTTATTGGCCAGGCATCCGGGGAGACGCGCGCCGCTGGTGTGCGTCCTGCCCGGAATGTCAGTTAGTCAATTCACCAGCCATTCCGAGGGCCCCGTTGCGGCCTCTGCCTTTGGTGGAGGTTCCGTTCGAGCGAATCGGCATGGATTTAATCGGGCCATTTCACCGGAGCTCACGCGGATATCGCTTTGTGTTGGTCCTCATGGATTACGCAACACGATATCCGGAGGCAGTGCCATTGCGCAATATCTCTGCAAAGAGCGTCGCGCAGGCTCTGTTTCAGGTCATCTCCCGGGTTGGAATCCCGAAAGAGATTCTAACAGACCAGGGCACCTCGTTCATGTCGCGCACACTGAGAGAACTTTACGGGTTACTAGGCATTAAGTCGGTCCGCACAAGCGTTTACCATCCCCAGACTGACGGGTTGGTGGAACGTATGAATAGGACGCTGAAGTCTATGATCCGTAAATTTATTAGCGAAGATGAACGTAATTGGGACCAATGGCTTGATCCTCTGCTGTTTGCAGTTCGGGAGGTCCCCCAGGCCTCCACCGGGTTTTCTCCCTTTGAACTTTTGTTTGGCAGATCACCAAGAGGGGTGCTGGACCTTATTAAAGAAAGCTGGGAGGAAGGTCCGAGCCCCGGTAAGAACGAGATCCAGTACGTCCTGGACCTGAGAGCAAAGCTCCACACACTGGGTAGGATGTCACGGGAGAATTTGCTCCAGGCCCAGGAACGACAACAACGGCTGTACGACAGAGGAGCCAGGCTGCGAGAATTCACACCGGGAGAAAAGGTACTTGTATTACTTCCTTCTTCCAACTCAAAACTCCTGGCTAAGTGGCAAGGGCCCTTCGAGGTCACACGCCGGGTGGGGGATGTCGATTATGAGGTGGTGCGGTCTGACAGGGGCGGTGCTACACAAATATACCACCTGAACCTCCTGAAAGCCTGGAGGGAGGCGGAGTCTGTTTCTCTGATTTCCACAGTATCGGAAAGAGAGGACCTGGGGCCGGAGGTGCCAAAAGCGGCCAATCCCACCCCGCTCCCGTGTGAGGCCCGGCTCTCTGAGGACCAGAGGGCAGACGTGGCCCAGTTGCAGAAGCGGTTTGCTGATGTGTTCTCCCCCCTGCCAGGCCGGACCGACCTGATAATGCACAGAATCGAGACTCCCCCGGGTGTTACTGTGAGGTCACGACCCTACAGACTGCCCGAACACAAAAGAAAAGTAGTTCGGGAAGAATTGGCGGCTATGTTGGAGATGGGAGTAATAGAAGAGTCCAACAGCGCCTGGTGCAGCCCCATCGTTCTGGTGGCCAAGAAAGATGGGGCCGTGCGGTTCTGCGTGGACTATCGCAAGGTGAATGACGTATCACGATTCGATGCCTACCCAATGCCCCGGGTCGACGAACTCCTGGACCGGCTGGGCACTGCACGTTTCTTTACGACCCTGGATTTGACTAAGGGCTACTGGCAGATTCCCCTGTCGTCAGAGTCCAGAGAGAAAACGGCTTTCTCCACTCCGTATGGTTTGTACCAATTTACCATGCTTCCCTTTGGCTTGTTCGGTGCCCCGGCCACATTCCAGCGCCTCATGGACAAGGTGCTGCGTCCGCACGCCGCATATGCAGCTGCGTACCTGGACGACGTAATCATCCACAGCACCACCTGGGCGGAGCATGTGCGGCGGGTGGACGCGGTGCTGGCGTCGTTGAGGCGGGCCGGGCTCACCGCCAACCCGGGGAAGTGTGCAGTTGGACGGAGGGAGGTACGGTATCTGGGGTACCACTTGGGGGGGGGGCAGGTGCGCCCTCAGGTAGACAAGACGGCAGCTATTGCGGCCTGCCCACGCCCCAAGACGAAAAAAGAGGTGAGGCGGTTTTTGGGGCTGGCAGGTTACTACAGACGGTTCATCGCCGGCTTTGCGGACCTCACCAGCCCCTTGACCGACCTGACCCGGAAGGGTGCGTCAGATCCGGTCCAGTGGTCGGAGCAGTGCCAGCGGGCGTTTGAGACTGTGAAGCAGACTCTCTGTGGGAAGCCGCTCCTCCACACACCTAACTTTTCTCTCCCTTTTGTCCTGCAGACCGACGCATCGGACAGAGGGCTGGGGGCCGTTTTGTCCCAGGAGGTGGGGGGGGTCGACCGCCCCGTGGTTTACATCAGCCGGAAGCTGTCAGAGAGGGAGGCCAGGTACAGCACGGTGGAGAAGGAGTGCCTGGCCATCCGGTGGGCGGTGGGCTCCCTGCGCTACTACCTCCTGGGACGCTCATTCACCCTCTGTTCGGACCACGCCCCGCTCCAATGGCTCCACCGCATGAAGGATACTAACGCCCGGATCACTCGGTGGTATCTGGCCATGCAGCCCTTTAACTTCAAGGTGGTCCATAGGCCGGGGACGCAGATGGTCGTGGCGGACTTCCTCTCTCGCCCTCTGGAGGGAGGGGGGGGGGAGTAAGCTAGGCCGGACGGCTCCCCGGCCTAAGTCGGGCGGTGGGGGTATGTGGTGGCGGGCGTGGTTTCGGCTCGGCTGCAGAGGGAGAGAGAGGGGGAGTGGCTCCGGGAATGGTGACAGCTGGAGGTAATGAACCTCCAGCTGAGAACAATTGAATGAATGCTTCCCGGTCTACTTAAGAGGGACGGGAGCGAGTGAGAGGGGTTGGTGGAGGCGAGAGCAAGCCGGAGAAACACAATAAAAACTATTTCCGACGGTGAACCAGTGTCTGTGGGTCATTCCGTTCCCCCCTATAGTAAACCCAGTTGTTACACACTGGCATTCATTTATTTAGGAATATATTTAAAAAATACAAAGTTTGAGTGATAATGTGAATCATGGAGTCTGTAGTTTCTTAATATGTGGCTAATTTGCACAAATAGTAAAAAAATAACGCTTCTTCTACCATTTTTTTGTGTTTTGGGAAAATGTCATGACAGTTAGAGTGTGTTGGTGACACTCAACTCATGGCTCCACCCCCACCCGTGAGCCCCATGTGACCCAATGTCAGGGTGAGGCTCAGGGTGCACTTGTTTCTGAGGGTTTGACGGCGACACAGCAGCAGGAGGCCGAGGCCTCAACCTGAGCATTTCTGGAACAATGGACTACCAACAGAAACTGGCCGAGAAACTGACCATCCTCAACGAGAGAGGGAACGGGGTGTTAATACGCATGAACTACATCAAGAAGGTGAGGGCAGAACAGCGAGTTGTCCGTGTAAAAGAAATAAGGAACTTGAGTTTCAAACCATATGCTACGAACGGGGAGTTTTCTCAAAATAGGTTCCTGCTTAGAGCAGCGGTACTAGTACAAAGTTACATGTAACAGTTAAACAAAATGTGCTTTTTCACCGCATAGGAACAGTTTGAAATTCAATCGTATTGCCAATGTTTGCATACATTTCTAATGTCAGCGCCCATAGAATAGAAGGGCGAGAGCTGTTTTGTATAAATAATAATATGCATTTGCATTTTATCAAGCAGAAAATAGTTAACGTACTTTATATGTAAAGTACTAATGAGCCGTATTATGATGTGAATTACCAACCGTTATAACCCATTAATCCACTGTTTCTCTAAATAGAGAAACTCTCCAGGACCTGTGACCTAAACTGCTGTGATAAAATAATGTTAAGTAGCTATAACAGCTGTGAACATACTGTATAGGCAGCATTGTCTTCCAAATGCAACCGAGTTTATTTCCCCAAAGAGGAAGTGCAAACAGGAAGTCAGTCTGGTCTGTCACTCACCTCAAACTTCAGTTATTCTAAACCGAATTCTGTCAAACTCAGATCATAGATTATATGCAACTAGATCAGTGAAGTATCATGAAAAAATCTGAGGATGTTATTAATTAATGTATGATGTATTCTGGATGTGACTAACACACACACACACACACACACACACACACACATCCCCTTTTTGTAACCCCAACACTACTGTGTTACTGCATTTATCGGGAGGAGAAGTGGAAGAAAAGGTTTATTTTGAGCGTAGCGTAGAGGAGCTGAGCATGTTTTATTTCAGAAGTCAGACTTCCCCCCCTCGAGAGCTATCAAAAAGTCTTCTGCTGCCTGCGTTTTAACAGCCCCACGGGTGCAGTTCAGGGTTCACTGTTCTGCTCAAAGTCACCTTGAGGGCCATTGTTGAGGGAGATGGAGAGAGCAGGGGACACCACCTGCCAAAACCTTCCGAGTGAAATAAGAAAGACATTTGGGGTTGAGTTTTCCAGGATTATGTGCAAACGGATCATACCACACCCTCACGTCTTTTCTTTTTCCGAACCCTTTATACAGGGCTGCGCAGACCCTAAAACGCGTCCGTCCCTCCTGTCGGACAAAGCCATGGAGCCTGCCATCAAATACATCAACAAGAAATTCCCCAACATTGACTTCAGAGGAAATATTGTAAGTTTGACTTTGGCCTTTTTGGACTACAATCGTCTACTTTGTTTCATTTGTTGTTCTTCAAAAAGGTTTGTTTTTTCTTCACAAAATGACCATGCTATTATTATCACATTGGATGTTATTGGCGAAATTATGTGTTATTGTGTCCATACGTTGTTTATTTATTTGTTTCTTTAATAAGATGATACAATCAAATACGTAACACAATTCTTGACCAGTGATAAAAATATTCCTCTTTTTTTTCAAAGCAAAATCTGACCAACATACAGAAACAGAAATCAGAAGTGTTGGCAGCGGCATCAAGCTACTACAACTCTTTCCTGGATGTCATAGAGTTCAGGGTAATAATCAATTTTTTTTCATCAAATGTAAAAAGGACGTACATGACAATAGCAGATAATTTAAAAAACAACATAAAAAACAATGAGAGTTAAAATAAATATCTTATATCCTTGACTGTCTTTCTTTCTTTCTCTCTGTAACCTTCTGCTATTTTGTTTTCCAGAATACATTTACATATAGAGTGGTTTATACACAAGTAGGATAATATTGGATTTTATTGCATGTTTTCTCTCTGAGGTATGGTGGCAGCTTGTTACAGCTCAGTGAGATTTGCATATTTCTGTGATGGAGGTCACAGCCATGCCAATGCATCATATTCAGTTGAATTGAGAATAAATGAATGTTATAGAAATATGCAAATCTGTAATGATTATTAGGCTGCGGGAATTTACACTTTCAGGAAATCACCTTGGAGGCTGCTTTTTTTATTGTCTATTTTTTAATCTAATCATCCTTGTTCTTCGTGCAGGACCATGTTTATGAGTTGCTGAACACCATAGATGCCTGTCAGTGCTTCTTTGATATTGTAAGTAATTTAAGTTATATATTCAAGTCAGGAAAAATGTGACTTAATCAACCCAAGTCAATCACTTCAAATGTTAATGCAAACCCATTTGTAGATAAAGCTTGTTCAACTAGTCTCCTCCTCCCTTCTCCAAAACAGAATATTTTCTCCATTATTGTCTCCCTTCTTGATCAATAGAAATCTGCAAAAAATGTCTTTCTTTTAGCTTCATATATTAGCTCTACTGTATCTGCAGCATCTCAGTATTTCACAAATTGGGAGTTAGTTTCAATCGTTTCCAAACCGCTGACTACCCTCTTTACCCAACTTTTTATTTCAGTCCATCAACTTTGACTTCACCAAGAATTACCTGGATCTGATCATCACTTACACGTCTGTCATCATAACGCTGTCTCGCATCGACGATAAGAAGGCCCTGGTGGGCATGTTCAACTGTGCCCATGAGATGACTAATGGAAGCGGGTCAGTACAACTGTTTCTTTGATCCTCATGAGTGGAATATGAATTAAATTCACATTTATTGCATATCTCAATTCGAGACGTGAGCAGGGAACACAAAGTAATGTATGTTTTTTATTTAAGCCCCCAAAAAACAAACATAGCTGCCGGAAACAATGCCATTTATGAGAACTAACATTTGTATTAGATCCCTGTAGGTGATGCTAGACTGGCACAGTATTAGCAATGCCGTATAATTGAACTACCGGTACTTTATTTGCTTGGACAAAAGATGAATGATTAAGTGCTAACTGTAATCCTACAGTGACCCCTCTTACCCACGGCTGGGACAGATGTTTTTGGAGTATGAACATCCTTGGAAGAAGCTAACCGAAGAGTTTGGTCCTCACACAAGGGTACAGTAAATTATAAAGCTATTCAAACATGTTGGTGATGTTCTTTTGACAAAACGTAGTGTTTTGGGACACTAAACTAAAGTTTGCGATTGAGGGTGGAGGCACTCAATGTTTTTTTATGTGGATCTTGCAAGTGCTCTATCAACACCATGCACATTGTACAATAAGAATACAAATGATTCATCTTTTTTTTTTTACTCCTGTCTGTGGTGTGGATATCATTGCATATGCCTTTTTGCATAATCATGTACAGTAAACCATACCTTTCGAGGCCCCAGCTTTTTTTTCTTCAACTTCTCTGTGATTTACTCTTTCTCCGCATGCCTGACAGCTTCCTCGCTCACTGTTTCTTGTGTCCCCCCCCCTCCCCTGTCCATCTCCCAGTCGGTGACGGCAGCCTTGCTGTCCCTGAGGATGGTTTATCCGCGCAGGAACCTGCCAGCGGAGCAGTGGAGGAGCGCCCAGCTCCTCAGCCTCCTCAGTGCTCCAGCTGCCATGCTGGACCCGGCCTGCTGTGACACTGTGAGTACCCCCCCCCCCCCCCCGCCCCAATCCACTCCTCCTGTATTTATCTGTGATGGAGGAAAGAAGAGAGACGAAAAGTGGTAGTGTCTGAATTAGGGTTTTGACATTGATGTCGAGCACAGAAATGACGAGTGTCACAGCTAAATGATACAGTGTGTGCTACTGTTATTACAGGATATTATATGATTTATTTTATTATGTTTTGATCTCTCTGTACCTCCTTGAACTTTTCGTTCTCCCTTTTTTGCACAATTCGGTCCCTCCATGTAATGTTAGACTCCCTGTTGCCTTTTGCCGTCATCCAGCTGAGCAAGACACCTGCAGGCAGCAATTTCTTATGAAAAGTTAAATAATTGAATGCAAAAGATGGTCTGCATTTTAAGTCCATATGGAAAACTGGTGGCTAACTTTTATCCTTTATTAAAGAATAATTAAGGAGGAAAGTTAAATGTATTTCTATAAACTATTGATTCTCTTGGAACCGGAACAAAGGATGTAGTTTCACTGACAGGATTTACTACGTCAAACATGCACCAGGCTTTGAAATGAGGCTGTGAGGAATGTTCCTTTACTGCAGGTTAATAAGCTTGTTGTTCATCACAGATGGCATGTGAATACCTGTCTATGGAGGTGATGGAGCGGTGGATCATTAGTACGTATACCTCACCCGGATTGATTACATCTGTTCACTTATACATATAAACACCAAAACAATTGTAGCTTAAGCTTTTATTACCATTCCAAAAACACTCACCTATTGCAGATATTTCAATAAGTACAACAACACACAACAACGGTATTAGTAGGTTTGTATTACATGTGAAAGAATTGAGCTTTGCAGCTATTCTCAGCCAAGATCAGTCCCATGCTAAACTGATGGCATCCTAAATGTTGCTGACTGTGCTCTTTGCAGTCGGGTTCCTGCTGTGCCACAGCAGCCTGAATTCAAACCAGACGTCCCAGGAGCTGTGGAAGATGGCCCTGCGCAGCGGCCTCTTCCTCGTCCTGACTAGAGATGAAGTGCTCAACATACACAAGGTTTCTGAGGACCTCTTTGATAGCATCAAAGGGTTCGTACGCTGCGCCGCTCAATCATGAGAAGTAGCCCTACTTGAGGAATAAGTGCCCTCATATTTGAGAAAGTAAACAGATAAATAGTGAATTTAAAATGCCTCTTAAGTACCATCCTCATATCCCTCTCTGGATGAATGAATGAATTCATGATTGAAAATAGCTCTATGCCAAAATGTTGTGGAGAATGCATTTTTGACAGGACATATATTTATTTTAAAAGCAATTTCAAAATGTTAATCAGCCCAAAAAGAGTGTGGCAATAGATCGTATTAAAACAATCCTTCAACAATATAGTAAATTCCACATAGTAGTATGTAGTCAGTAATAAACTTTATATCTGGAGAAGATTATAATGGGTTGCAGACCAAAGGTTAAAGAGAAAGATGATGAAGGTGATGAAATATATTATGAACTACATATTATTCTATAGTTTTTACTGAAGACACCCATTTTATTTTTCTGCAAAAGAATATGTACCAAGACAAAGAAGACACCTTCAATATCAATGTCAATATTGCCTGTACAAAGAACTATAACTGCTTCTTGTAACATTTTTTTCCAGATACAACAAGCGAGTTGCAGACATCAAGGAATGTCGTGAACACGTTTTACTCAACTGGTGAGACTCGCAGGAATCGATGCTTCTCTCATTGATGAGTATTTACTTTGAAATAAGTTTTGGGAAGAAAACAAACAGTCTCTTTCCATTTCCTGTTTTATTACCAGTGGAGCTCTGCACAGAGAGAGGCGGCAGTTTCTAAGAGGAACGATGATGGAATTATTTAAAGTTCTGGAGGACGAACCTGGGCTTCTGGGACCAAAGGTAGAAGTAAAAGCAATGCTGGAGGAATTTAAATGAGACCGTTACTGCAACTTGAAGGTCAAGAAATACAAGGCAGGACTGATGAATAACAGCACCTTTGATCCAGCCTCTCTGGGGGGGGGGGTGGGGGTGGGGTTCTTTTGAATGACCCTGCATTTCACAGTAATAATTGCCTTTGCTGAGCTTAGCATGATACGCATTGCTAAAAATTCATTTTTTTTCTTCCCTGTTTTCTGTGGCAACCAAATCCCCAAGGCCTTGTTTGTCTTCATGGCTCTGTCGTTTTCCCGTGACGAGGTCCTGTGGCTCGTCAGACACTCGGAAAACATGCCAAAGATAAAGACAGCCGAGGACTACGTTGACAAGTAGGTCATAGGTGCAGAGGATGTAAAACCACGGTGGAGGTCTGTACTGTGTGGGTAGCTCGGGCTCCGGACAGAGGCACGGGACACCAGGGTGGCGGGTTTTAAATACACGTTTATTGCGTCCTGTTTCAAACAACGCGCCGGCGTTCAGCTCGCTCGTACTCCCGCTCCCCTTTGCTCGCCGCCTCCCTGTATTATATCTCGGGGGGAGCACACACACACATTCGTTAATTATTGGCAGCTGGTTCTAACTGCCCTCACCTGGCACGGTTCCCCGAGCCACTCCCCCTCTCTCCCCCCTGCAGCCGAGCCGAAACCACGCCCGCCACCACATACCCCCACCGCCCGACTTAGGCCGGGGAGCCGTCCGGCCTAGCCAACTCCCCCCCCTCTCCCTCCAGCGGGCGGGAAAGGAAGTCCGCCACGACCATCTGCGTCCCCGGCCTATGGACCACCTTGAAGTTAAAAGGCTGCATGGCCAGATACCACCGAGTGATCCGGGCGTTAGTATCCTTCATGCGGTGGAGCCATTGGAGCGGGGCGTGGTCCGAACAGAGGGTGAATGAGCGTCCCAGGAGGTAGTAGCGCAGGGAGCCCACCGCCCACCGGATGGCCAGGCACTCCTTTTCCACCGTGCTGTACCTGGCCTCCCTCTCCGACAGTTTCCGGCTGATGTAGACAACGGGGCGGTCGACCCCCTCCACCTCCTGGGACAAAACGGCCCCCAGCCCCCTGTCCGACGCGTCGGTCTGCAGAACAAACGGGAGAGAAAAGTTAGGTGTGTGGAGGAGTGGCTCCCCACAGAGAGTCTGTTTTACCTTCTCAAACGCCCGCTGGCACTGCTCCGACCACTGGACCGGATCTGACGCACCTTTCCGGGTCAGGTCGGTCAAGGGGCTGGTGAGGTCCGCAAAGCCGGCGATGAACCGTCTGTAGTAACCCGCCAGCCCCAAAAACCGCCTCACCTCTTTTTTTGTCTTAGGGCGCGGGCAGGCTGCAATTGCTGCCGTCTTGTCCACCTGAGGACGCACCTGCCCACCCCCCAAGTGGTACCCCAGATACCGTACCTCCCTCCGTCCAACTGCACACTTCCCCGGGTTGGCGGTGAGCCCGGCCCGCCTCAGCGACTCCAGCACCGCGTCCACCCGCCGCACATGCTCCGCCCAGGTGGTGCTGTGGATGATTACATCGTCCAGGTACGCGGCCGCATATGAGGCATGCGGACGCAGCACCCGGTCCATGAGGCGCTGGAACGTGGCCGGGGCACCGAACAAGCCAAAGGGAAGCATGGTAAATTGGTACAAACCATACGGAGTGGAGAAAGCTGTTTTCTCTTTGGACTCTGACGACAGGGGAATCTGCCAGTAGCCCTTAGTTAAATCCAGGGTCGTAAAGAAACGTGCAGTGCCCAGCCGGTCCAGGAGTTCGTCGACCCGGGGCATTGGGTAGGCGTCGAATCGTGACACGTCGTTTACCTTGCGGTAGTCCACGCAGAACCGCACAGTCCCATCCTTCTTGGCCACCAGAACGATGGGGCTGCACCAGGCGCTGTTGGACTCTTCTATTACCCCCATCTCCAACATAGCCGCCAATTCCTCCCGAACCACTTTTCTTTTGTGTTCGGGTAGTCTGTAGGGTCGTGACCTCACCGTCACCCCCGGGGGTGTCTCGATTCGATGCGCTATCAGGTCGGTGCGGCCTGGCCGGGGGGAGAACACGTCAGCAAACCGCTCCTGCAACTGGGCAATGTCTGCTCTCTGGTCCTCAGAGAGATGACCCTCACACGGGAGCGGGGTGGGATTAGCCGCTTTTGGCACCTCCGGCCCCAGGTCCTCTCTTTCCGATACTGTGGAAATCAGAGAAACAGACTCCGCCTCCCTCCAGGGTTTCAGGAGGTTGAGGTGGTATATTTGTGTAGCCCCGCCCCTGTCAGACCGCACCACCTCATAATCAACATCCCCCACCCGGCGTGTGACCTCGAAGGGCCCTTGCCACTTAGCCAGGAGTTTTGAGTTGGAAGAAGGAAGTAATACAAGTACCTTTTCTCCCGGTGTGAATTCTCGCAGCTTGGCTCCTCTGTTGTACAGCCGCTGTTGTCGTTCCTGGGCCTCGAGCAAGTTCTCCCGTGACATCCTACCCAGTGTGTGGAGCTTTGCTCGTAGGTCCAGGACGTGCTGGATCTCGTTTTTCCCGGGGCTCGGACCTTCCTCCCAGCTTTCTTTAATAAGGTCCAGCACCCCTCTTGGTGATCTGCCAAACAGAAGCTCAAAGGGAGAAAATCCCGTGGAGGCCTGGGGGACCTCCCGGACTGCAAACAACAGAGGGTCAAGCCATTTATCCCAATTACGTTCATCGTCGCTAATAAATTTACGAATCATGGACTTCAGCGTCCTATTCATCCGCTCCACCAACCCGTCAGTCTGGGGATGGTAAACGCTGGTGCGGACGGACTTAATGCCCAGTAACCCGTAAAGTTCTCCCAGTGTGCGCGACATGAACGAGGTGCCCTGGTCTGTTAGAATCTCTTTCGGGATTCCAACCCGGGAGATGACCTGAAACAGTGCTTGCGCGACGCTCTTTGCAGAGATATTGCGCAATGGCACTGCCTCCGGATACCGGGTTGCGTAATCCATGAGGACTAGCACAAAGCGGTATCCGCGTGCGCTCCGGTGGAATGGCCCGATTAGATCCATGCCGATGCGCTCGAACGGGACCTCCACCAGCGGTAGAGGCCGCAACGGGGCCCTCGGAATGGCTGGTGAATTGACTAACTGACACTCCGGGCAGGACGCACACCAGCGGCGGGCGTCCGCCCGGATGCCTGGCCAATAAAATCGGGCCATTATCCGGTCTAGTGTTTTCCCGTATCCCATGTGACCCGCCATCGGATTATAGTGAGCCGCCTGGAAAATCATTTCCCGGCGGCTTTTCGGCACCAGCAACTGGGTGTTTTCCTGCCCCGTTCGAGTGTCACGACTCACTCTATACAGTCTGTCCCTAATCAATGAGAAGTGCGGGTACGACAGTGCTGCGTCAGGGCGCACCAAATGACCATCAATTCTTATCACCTGGTCGTAGGCTGAGCGTAGAGTATCGTCACGAGACTGCTCGAGTGGAAAATCTTCCATGGAGCGGAACTCGGGAACCGCCGGCGTCTCCAGCGGAGGCACCGCCGGTTCCCCCTCTCCCCCGGCGGCGTCGGACGACCTCGCGTCACCGCTGAGCACCGCACACATACCGCATGTCCCTGTCGGTCGTGAACGCACCCCCGCCGCCTGCCCCATTAGCGTGTTAAATCCCTCCCAATCCGTTCCCAAGATTACGGGGTGCGTCAGGTGGGAGCTAACCGCAACCTTTATCCTATATTTTTTCCCCCTGAACCTAAGTTCAACGGCCACGATAGGATACTCGTGAATGTCCCCATGCACACACCTAATTTTCACCCGCGACGCCTCCATCAATGCCCCGGGCCGAACCAGGCTCTGGTGTATCATGGACTGCGAGCAGCCCGAATCCACCATCGCCTGGCGTGTACCCCCCTGGATTCTTACCGGAACGCGGTACGTCGCTTCCGGGCCGGGGGAGGGTGATGGAGCGCCGGCAACCCGGATCACCTGCCCCACCTCCATCAGCGGGCACTCCCTCCGCAGATGGCCGGGCTGCCCACACTTCCAGCACTCCTGCCCTGGCGTTTGAGAACCTCCGGGTGGGTCAGGAAGAGTGCCGGGGCTTGCTGCGGTCGGGGGGTCCCGGTGTCGGATCATCGGCTCCTGCCGTGGGGCTGGTCGGGGTCGCCCTGTGATCAGCTGCTGGCTCCATTCCCGTGGTGCGGCTGCTTCCAGGGTCGATTGTGGTGCGCCCTCCCGGTCGCCCCGTCCGCTGTGTTGTACCGCCAGGTGGTCCTCGGCCAGGGTGGTGGCTGCCTCTAGCGTCGGTGGGCGGTGGTACCGGACCCACGCCGCCGTTCGGGCCGGGAGCCCCTCCATAAACTGCTCCAGTACCACCTTTCCCAGCACCTCCGACGCTGTTCCCACCCCATTCGGCAGGAGCCACCTGGCGGCCGCGTCCCGGAGCCGCTGTCCGTAGGCGAATGGCCGGTCCTCCGGTCTCAGCCTGGCACCCCGGAATCGCCGCCGGTGGTCCTCTGGCAGCAGCCCTAGCCGGTCCACTACCGCCTTCCTCACCGACTGGTAGTCCCGCCGGGCCGCTGGAGGTAGCCCCATGGCGGCCGTCTGTGCCTCCCCAGTTAGCAACGGGAGCAGCCTAACGGCCCATTCCCCCACCGGCCATCCGCACGCCTCCGCTGTTGCCTCGAAGGCCTCCAGGAACGCCTGGGCGTCGTCCTCCGCCGTCATGCGGTGGAGGGTCGGGCTCGCCAGCGCTGTTGGCCCCGGTGGTGGTCTCGCCGCCAATTGCTCCAGTGCCTGGGCCTGTCTCCCCACCTGGGCCTGGAGCACCTCCATGAATTGCCGGTTCGCCTCGGCTTGCTCGCGCTGAATCCCCGCCAGCTCCCTGATCATCTCTGCCAGCGCGAGCGCTGGTTGGGTCGGCATTCCCTGTTGCCCCACGTTGGGCGCCACTGTACTGTGTGGGTAGCTCGGGCTCCGGACAGAGGCACGGGACACCAGGGTGGCGGGTTTTAAATACACGTTTATTGCGTCCTGTTTCAAACAACGCGCCGGCGTTCAGCTCGCTCGTACTCCCGCTCCCCTTTGCTCGCCGCCTCCCTGTATTATATCTCGGGGGGAGCACACACACACATTCGTTAATTATTGGCAGCTGGTTCTAACTGCCCTCACCTGGCACGGTTCCCCGAGCCACTCCCCCTCTCTCCCCCCTGCAGCCGAGCCGAAACCACGCCCGCCACCACAAGGTCACTGTGTCACTCATTTTAATGTGCAGAGATCTGGCAGGTTTTCCAAAACAACAGTTTAAGATCTCTCTCCACACTGCAGCAGTGTCAGTTTATAGTCACACAGTTATCACATAAGATTGGACCGATTTGTACAAATCTAAATTCTGAAGTGTAATAGAAAGTAAATGTGTTTTTTTTCCCCAGTCAGATGGCTGAGCTGCTTTTCCACATGGAGAAGTTAAGAGGTCTCATGGCAAAGTACAGCCATGTCATTCAACGCTACCACGTCCAGTACCTGGCACAATTTGATGCTTTGGTTCTCAATGACACTATACAGGTAGCCTGCCTATAGATATAAATATACTAAACAGGAAAAAGGGGCAGCATAAAATGTTTTTAATATTTAATACATCTCTTATACTACACCAATAAGTTAAAATCAGTTTCTCCTCTTCAGAACATGTACGTGTGTCCAGAAGAGGAGTCAGTCCTTTTGTCTTCCTTTGTCTCAACCCTCTCGGCATTGTCGATCAAACAAGGTAATCACAAAAGCAACATGGCTGATTACGGCAGCTTGTGACACACTCCATATCGTTTCTCTGTTTAAAATGCGACATAAAGATGGATTCAATTTGACTTTGTAGTGGAAAACAAAGAGGAGTTTGACTTAAGAGGCATCCGATTGGACTGGTTGAGACTGCAGGTAGGTCTGCTGCAACACGTTGAAACGTAAAACATGGCGAACGCCACCCTCAGATTTGTTTCTCTCTCTTTTAGGCCTACACCAGTGTGAACAAGGCCCCTCTTTCAATAAAGGAATACCCCGACTTGGCAAAGGTGATGAACATGATTCAGTTTCACACCAGGATGGTGGACAGCATGGAAGAACTCTTGCACGAAACATCAGAGGTGTCCATACTCGGGTCAGTTCATTCTCTGTTCTTTTCGTCGCTTTCTCTTCTCTTTTCAACACTTGAATGTCCCAACTATTTACTGTCTGTTTGTTTAACAGCAACTACCCACGTGTGTTTGAGAAGATGTTTTGCCAGAGCAGCGAGGAGACGTCCATGAAGCGCTACCTCATGGCTTTCCCCCTCGTCTGCTCTCACTTCAGCCAATGTGGCCATCCTCTCTGCCCAGAAGAGGTCAGTGTTTAGTTATTTTGCTTAGCGATTTATTACAAAAGCATCATCTGAGAACCATTGGGGACACTTGCTACACTCAGCATTACTTTAAAACACACACTCCATCAAAGCATTTTTTTTTAAGAAAAATAGTTTTTCCTACATTTAGATTGAAATATGCCCTCTACCTTTGTGTGTGTGTGTGTGTGTGTGTGTGTGTGTGTGTGTGTGTGTGAGTGTGTTCCCTTTGTTTCCTTGTACATGGGTACGTGCGCCACCCTCACATATACTGCACGTGTTTGTGTGTCCAGGCAGAGGTGATGGAGAAGAGGAGTCTGCGCCTGTGTGTGACCTTCCTGGAGCAGATAGCCAAGCAGACCAGCAGTGTTGTGTTGGAGATATGTGCTGAGCAGTGCACCCTCAATGATCAGGTGAGGTCTGTTTCAGCTTCCAAAAAAACAAGAATTATCTAGACAGGAAGGCTGAGTTACTGGAGCCTGTTGATGCTGTTTTCTTTCTGCAATCCCTTTAAGGAAAGTATGACAAATAGGTTTACTCCTTGACTAAGTGCTTTCAGCATCAATATAAAATCCCCTATGTTTAAATTGGAGCAAGTAACCCAATATTTGCTAAAGCTCAATTATTCCTCTTTCTGTCTCCTTGTCCTTCCTCACTTGTTCCCTGCGTCCTCGCATCAATCGCCACCCACTTGATAACCGTTCAGCTGCAGCCCAAGAACTGTGCCGAGGCCATCAGCGCAGCCCGCCACAGACATCAGAAGAAGCCGTTGCCAAAAAAGGGAGAGGTCCAGAAAGAGAAACCGGGCGCAGAAAGCCTGAGGAAGGACCGGGCCATCGTCACCAAGTCAGCTTTCCTTTTTTCTTCCCCACTTTTCTCTCAATCTTTCAATCATCTTACTAAATTGCCACAACTTATAGAAATATTAGTGCAATTGCTACGTCCCGGGATTTCTGGAGACATGGATTATTGCCAACACTCGTTTCAGTAAAAGTATGTTTAAAAAAAACGTTGGCAATGTACAATTTTGGGTTGAAGGTTGAAGGAGGTTAATGAAGTTTATATTTAATAGTGGCTGACATTTCCAAATAGTTTTCTTCACCCTATGACAAATTTCTTTCTTGAGTTCATCAGGAGGACATTATTTAAATGCTCTGACAGACAAGTCATTATCTGTGAACTGTATTACCCTTAAAGTTAGAACCAGTCAAGGTGGACGGGTATAGATATTTAGCTACAGTAACAAAGCGTACTACACTACTTTGTCTAAGAAAAGCAAATCCACATTACTGTCATTGTAAAAACATTTGTCTCCAAGGCTTCATCCTCCTTTCTCTCTCTCTCTCTCTCTCCCACATCTCCTAGTGTGGACAGGATGCACATGATGCTGACAGAGCTGTGCTCCTCCTACAGCCTCTGCAGCGACTTTGTCGTCTTCGACCACATCGTCGTTCCCACAGAGTTCCTCATTTCCCACCTGGAGATACGCCTCTCTGAGTATGAGTGGAGATGGGGAGGGGGGGGGGGGTATTTTATTTGGCCGGAAAAATATGGGTGACGTGATGAGTCCCGAAGGTGTTTGACAGGTTTCTGTGGCAACAATTTAAAAAAAAAAAACGATTCTGCTATCTCATGTGGAGCAGAAGCTGTTTTTTTGTGAATGTCACATCAATTACTGTCAGAAATATGCTAATGAAAACATGAGTGCTTGTTTTCATTGTGAAAGGAACACAATGTAATATTATTTCCTCTACCAGTGCTTAAATGTATTAAACAATTTTACTATTTATAATATTTTCATAATGGTTGGAATGCTGCTGGCTCTATTTCCAAACTAAGTGCTCGCATGCTATCATGCATCCTGCTAAGTGAGCTGACCTGCCTCTCCAACAGGGGCTGTCGAAATATGACAGAGCACTGGCAAAATAATCGAGCTACAATTCTTCCAGACTGTCACTCTGTGTTTTTTTTTGTCCTCCTCACTATTAAGGAGTCATTTGGGGCCTGTCTCTTATGCAATGTCTCCTGAATTACTATAAATCGGGCTGCACTGCACCGAGTTAAAAACCTGAGAAAAGATCCACCCTGTCACTCCCGTGCTCTGTGTCATTCCAGGCTAACTGTTATTTAGATTAGGGATTGGTACCAGGGCAACCTGGTGTTTCTGTGTATATGCTCTGCTTAGTCTCCCAGTCTTAGCTGATGATTATCTCCCCTGTCACCCTAAAATTAGCGCCCTTGAGTAGCGGTGATTGGTCTTTCCATGCCCAAAATTGACTAGCCAGTAAATACAGACTAGTCGGGGGGGGGGGGGGGGGGAACGGGAGCGAATTAATGGGCCTGTAATAAAATAAATAAAATTGCATTGAAGCCCTGGAGCAGTGAATGTGCTGACCTAATGAGACTTCAGTACCATGCTACCATGGCTCATTTAACCCATCTTGAGGCCCCATTTGTCCACCCTCAACCCACCCTTGGTTATAAGTGACGTTGGTTAAACATGTTTCCACCAGAATCATCGTGAGAATGGCCCATTACAACCAGACCACCGAGGAGATAGCCCGTCCCTCAGACCTCCTGGCGGGGTTAAGAGCCTACACAGCCAGCCTGCAAAGCCTCTCCAGCTACATCAACCTGGACGTCACCCGCCTGGTGAAGAACATCCTGCTGCAGCAAACACAGCCACTGGACTCATGTGGAGGGCAGACTATCACGACCATCTATACAAGCTGGTGTGTGTGATACATGTCGGTGTGTCAACTGTGCCCTGCATGCATGTAATAACTAGAGAACACAATCAAATCCTCTTGATTTCTATCCATTTTCCTTGTTTTGCTTTTCTGTGTGTCTCCCTCTCTCGCTTTAGATCAAACATCTGAGTGAAGCCACAACAAAGCGTTTTTTTGAGTTTGTTTTTTCTGCACTTCAGGTTCCTGGAGAGTCTCTTGCGTCAGGCAAGCAACTCCCTCATCGTTCACTGCCCCACGATGCACTGCTTCTTCAACCAGGCCTCTGACAACGAACCAGGTTTCAGAGCAGAGGAGTTTTCAGATATATCAGGTCGGGCCACAGAACATTACACATTTTGAAGAACCACCTCTTTCTTCCACAACAAATGTGAAATCACACAAATACTGGCTTAGTAAGAAAGTTATAGTTTTTCACTGATTCTCATTGGATGTTAAAGAGTAGGAAATGTAATTCAGATGATTTTCATCACTGACATGCATGGCTTAGTATCCAAGGCAACAACTCTCTGAGGTCTTTTTACATTATCACATGATTTACACTATATTCACTATAATAGTGAGAAAAAAATGTATCAATAAGACATATTTTCCACCTTCTTTTTGCCGACACAATGCTTTACACACAAAAAGTACCCTTGCCCTCTGAGGTTTAATGATCATAAGTCCCAAAATGAGTCACTCTTTTCAGAAATGTCGTCACATGCAGAAGGAGTCTTATTTCTCACAAGGGTTGTGATGGTGTGCTGTGTTTTTCTTAATGCTACCTGTCATGCATCTGATTCTAAGTAAAGTTCCAGTATTGCCTGTCATCTCCCCCACTCCTATTGTCCTTGCATCGTAACTATTCCAGCATCAGCTTGTTCCTCCATCACTCGGCCCCACTTTTCTTCCCACGCACTGCCTTGTTGGAGCAGTGGACCTGCGGCTGTAAAAAGATCTACTCCACAACAGACCTTGGCTCATGCAAACATAATAGAGATGCACCCACAGTGCATCGGAGACCACTGCACTGCCGTAGACGCCCCCGCACAATGCCGTCATCTCTGTCTATATTTACTTCATAGTGGGGTATCTGTGTGCCACTCGGTTGCCAATCCACTGACCGCCTCCGATTTTAACCACACGCATCCTTATCCATCTACATTCAGGAAGAGATGTTGAGCTGAGTGAAAGGTCTAATAGCTGCAATAGTCTGATTCAGTAAAACTGTCATATTTTTGTCACTGGTAGAGTGAAGCTTTGAATTAGACACCTCACTTTAACAGTTTATTGTGTATGTTTTAAAAAAAACACCAATTAAAGCTTTTATTGGTCGTAATATATTTTGTTTGTCCATGTCGTCTTCTGAGCAGAGTTACAGGCCCTGGCGGAGCTAATTGGTCCTTATGGCCTGAAGTTTCTGAGTGAGAACATGATGTGGCACATCACCTCTCAAGTCAGTGAGCTGAAGGTACGGATGCAATGGGCTGTTTTCAAGCGCCCTTTTATCCTGAAAAAGCTGTGTATGTATTGTCAATCAGTTGCTAGTATGCTGTGTCAAGCCCACACTTTAACACTTTGTGATTGAAGTGAGGAACTGTGAACTTATTGAGCGACGGATATGTCACCGCCGTAACATCTTTCCAACCGGAAGGTGGTTTAATCACTTATCTTCACTTCTTTCTCTTCACTCAGAAACTTGTGATCGAGAATATGGACATCCTGGTACAGATGAGGAATAACTTTGATAAGCCTGAGGAAATGGCAAATCTTAAGAAAAAGCTGTCAGGTGAGAAGAGATGTGAAGGAAGAGATAGGAGGATCAAAATGTAAGCAGTGAATGAAGGCTACAGGTGTGGACAGGAGGAGATCCAGTGGTGCACAAAAAAACAAGGAACGAGAACCAGAAGCAAAAGAGGAACTATTCCAAGCAGAAATTAGGATTATTTCTTTACTGACTGAAATCCACATACAACCTTTTGGCTGAGCAGCAGCCTTTGTACATCGCTCATTTAATTCAGGCTGACAGGACAGAAGTGGAACTAAAAACACCACTTTCAGGTGCCAATTTTGCCTAACAAACATATTGACTAAATAAATGACAGGTAATGGACGCAGTTTCTTTATACCAAAACTCTTGAAACCCTTTTTAATACTATCAGCAAGGAGAGAGCAGCCCATTGAATAACGCACAAATTACCTTCTGACATTTTTCTATAAATTACATTATAACAATGAGTGAGGACACTGACAGGCAGCAGGAAAAATCTCTGTGTGATGAACTATTGCTCAAAATGTAATTACACCTACGTTTATTTTCTCTACTTCACAAATTTTAGCTCTACTCAAGCGCAATTTTTTTTCTCTTTTACAGAGCGAACGTGAATTATACACAATTATATAATCTTAAGAATTGGTCCCATTTCATAGAGTGGCACTGCTTTTCACAGACTCCAGAAATGTGTCACTTTCCTTAAATGTTCCCTCAGTGCTGTCTCTGCTTTACTGCTTCATACTGCAGGAAACCTCTGATCTCCTTCATATGCACCTTTTTAGGTGGCGAGAACGTAATGAAGAGGATGACCATCATTGGGGTGATCCTGTCCTTCAGGTTGATGGTGCAGGACTGTCTGAAAGATGTAATGCCCAATGTTTTTTATAATGATATAAAACTCTGCTCTGACCTTTACTTATAGAGCGACGGTACAATTGATAAGAAGATCTGCTACTTTTCAGTAGTTAGAGTTATCACACTTGATTGATTAACGCTTCGTGCCTTTCTGTAGACCACATGTTGTCATGTGACTGAGGTTTTAGAACAAGTTCATCTGATGATAAATGAGCAAACTCTGCAAGCTGCAGTTGGAAAAGAGAGCAAAAGAGGATTTATGGTTCCATGCAAGGCGTCTCTGATTCAAGCTTAAGCTTAACCTTACTTAAGCTGGAAGAAAACCACCCTTCACCTAGTTGCTTTACATGTATGATCTTATTTGTGTTTCATATAATCCTGTAATCTAGATCATGAACAAACATTGTCCATACTTGACCGGGCCAATTGATTGCCTGATGGACTTCATCTCTCCTGAAACTGACATCAAGGTAAAACACAGCTTGTTCACCACATAATGAGAGCTACACTGTAAAAACAGCAACCGTTTGCTGCAATCCCACACAGCACTCAAAATTCAAAATTCTGGGTTTTACATTTCATAAATTATTCTATTATAATTCATTAACAGTATGTTATCAGTTTGTTTTCACTGGGCTGACTTATTCTGGGAGATGTTGAAGGCATATTATTGTACTTCATCCAAACATATTCACATTTAAGTCTTTTGGGGGTTTGACTGATTTCCATCAGGAGCTCAGACTGCAGAATACACTCCGGCGCAACAGAAAGTGCGCAGCGGGAGATATTCTCTTCAAGCCTACCAACCCAGTTAAATTCTTTATCTCCCCATGGAGCTATCTGTGTGAATGTGACTCACGAAACCCCCTCCCTCCCTCCCTCCCTTACTTACGTCTGGCCTCTGATTGAGGCATGACAGCCGTGCCACAGCCACGGCCGGAATAACCCCAAATACGTCAGCAGCCCCCTCGTGCCTCCGTGAGAGAGACTCTGATCACCGCTTGCAGCGCCGCAGTCAAAAACCACATCAGTGGAAACATTATGTCCAGACGGGGCCAACCATGCATGCAACAGGAAATAGGGGGCATAGAAACCTGTGTGTGGTGATACACCCCCCCTGTACCCGGCATTTGTGACTTTTTTTTGTGGCAGTTATTAGAATGCAAAGTGGGCCAGCAACTGAGCGCTGGGAGCATCAAATATTAATTGCATTCAAAACAGCCTTTTGTTAGCTCACTTCAATTGATGCTTTGTAACCTGTGCAGGTGACTCTAGGCGTTTTCGAACTGGCTTCGGCGGCAGGGTTGAAGTGCAACATTGATCCCGCCCTAGTCGCGGCAATCAGCAGTATGCAGACAGGTAAAAGACTCATAAATGTCAGTGACATTTCTGCAGACAGCTTAGACATTCGTGAATAATCTGTGATCTTTTCATCCCTCAATGTCTTCAATGAAAAAAAACCTGCAGACAACATGTCGGCGGACGAGGAGTACAAGCTGTCCTGTCTGCTGCTGGTCTACATCGGCGTGTCCTTGCCCACGCTGGCGCTGGACACCAACTCCGTCTACAGCCGAGAGCACGGAGGTGCACGTCAATTCCTCCGTTTTTTTTCAAAGCATGCCAATCGTTACTGACTGCAGCCATTACTCACCAGCCGCTGATGGAATATGAAAAGCTACTCCGCCCTGAAAACATTAAGCCTAATAGCACGGCGTGCATCATACTCTCCGGTCCGACTGACGCGGACGCTTAGCGAAGTATGTTTGTTAATGGGAAACACACGTTTGTGTTGAGAGACTTTTGTTTACAGATAAGTTGAGCTGACGTGCATCGATACAGTTTCTCTTGGCATTTGGCCTCGCTTCCCCTGAGTGCTTGGCTCGCCGCCTGGACAGAAACATTAAGAGCAGCAAATAGCCAAGATTTTTATCAAAGAACAGGGTGGCGTTGAACTCCGATTATTTTCTTTGTCTGTATTTTCCATTGGCAGGTTTGTAAATAGATTACCCATGTGAGCCGGAGGAAGTACGCTCAATATACTTCCTCTTCCGTTTTACGGATCGTTGAGTTAATTTCGCTAATTTCGCTAATTGTCGGGCCCTGAAAACATATTCTCTCCCGTGGCCGAGGTCACAGGACCTGCTCCTCTGTTCCTTCTATTTGTCACCGCTGATTTATGTGTTTATTTCGACAGGCCACAACAACAACATCCACTGTTTAGCCATAGCCATAAACCAGCTGGCCGCTGCCATGTTCACCGTTCAGAACAAGAACATAGAGCAGCAGCTCAAAGAGTTTCTCCTGGTAAGTGGCAAACCTTTCGTTTTTCTTTATAAATGTCTTACTTTTCAAATGAACAACAGAGGGCTCGCTCTCTGCATCGATAGAGGCGCTTTGTTCTTTCGCTTTTCTTTTTTTTGATTGATTGATTTATAAAACAATTAAGTCAGTGGGTCATTATAGGTGTGACAGGTGTCAGCCGCACTGTGGTGCTGATTTAATGACATGTTCCTCAGCAGAGGCGGGTAATCACGCGATGGAGCAAAGGATCTTACGAAAGCCTTAAATACCACAGTGATGTGGCAATATGTATTTTTTTGCGCATACCACACCACGACTATGACATCATTGCAATTTCAGAGCTTTCTCAAGACACCGGCAACCTTTGCCGGGTCGTGGTTTAGGTCGAGCCCAGCAGAGTGAAGACTTTCCAGTTGTTTGATCGGACCGTTTTGTTATTCCACAGCTGGCCTCCTCCACCCTGCTTCAAATGGGACAGAACGTCGAAAAAACGGAGAGCAAAAACCGAGAGTCCATCTACCTGCTTCTACACATGGTAGGCCCAGGACAACACTGCAATGCATTTACAAATGTACAATAATAAGTGGGTATATACTTGACAAATAGGAACAACTTTGAGTTTATTTCTCTGTTCAATAAGCCATCAAACCTGTTGTCTCTTATGACTTCTTACTTTATCTTGAAACCATTAATAAATGAGCTGAATATAGTCTGAGAGAAGTTCATTTTCCTTCTGTAACGGTTGCTTTAAGCTGCAGAAATGACTTAATGAAAAGTATATTTTGCTGGGCTCAGAGCAGACATATTTAGCTTTTTATTGGGATTTGCTTACCATAATACTAGTATGGAGTAACTAAAGACTTGTAAAATTGATCCGTTCAGATTGTGCAGGAGTCTTCATTCTTGACCCAAGACATGCTGGAGCACTGCTTCCCGTACGTCCTGCTCCGGAACGCCTACAGGGAGGTGTACAGGAACTTCATCATCACTCTGGGATGAAGACCGTTCAAGACTTCTAATGTAACATTTATTTATCCAAAATACAATATTGATGTGGATGAATGTCTTCTCTTCTTATTGTTAAGTCTCGTACTCACACAGATCTGCATGTTTCTACTTGGTCAACCACGGCATTGGATTTCATTTGAAAATTCTTCCTTAATTAAGAGCCCACATGACAAAATAAATCATCCCTCGTTTTTACAAATTAAAGTGTTGAATCACTAATATCGCATTGGTTCGCTCAAATGCATCAGTGCCATGACTTAAAGAAAATGTGTTTTAAGAATGACACCTAATTTATTTTGATTTAAATAGATCATATTATTAGTAGTTTGTCTGTAACATTTTCTCGTACAAATATTACACAAATAAAGGTGATAATAATTCACCATTGGTTTTATAACAAGTAGGCTTTTTTATTCTTTTTTGAGATATGTCTTTTTTTCATATGAAATTTCAATGATACAGAACCAAAAGGACTTTTTGCTCATTTTAGATCCCACAGTCACGCTTGTTTTGCTGCCACACTGGAGATCGGGATGTTCACGACTACTTGTATGAAGCTTGTGTGTGTAAGTGGAAGTGTCCTCCTCACTTTTTCAGGACGTAGTGTCGGATGCCTGCAACTCAAGTCTCAAAACTACTGCTATACAAACAAACTAAATGGCATCGTTGAATTTCTGTATATTTAATATATTATTTCAATAAAGCCTCTCTGTCAACCAGTATGCTTTTTCACTCAAACACATTGATGACATTTTTGTTGGTTTTTGACAATCATTTATTGTATCTAAATGTGTTGATGTATGGATTATAGTTGTTATAGTTACCGAGCTTTCCCCTGTTTGAAAATAAGCGGTAAAATGCCTACAACCCCAAAATGCTAAATGTCATGTCATTGAAGGTTATATAATGTCTTGATTACAGTCATGAGTGTAAATTGGATAAATATAGAACACAATGTCCTTTTTCACCTTTTAAAAATAGTTTAAACAATATGTCTGATACTTAATTTAAGACAAAAATCTTCCACTTTTTTTTCTTCCTTGAGCTTCCCTTTCAAATTGGGATCTTATGTGATTCTGTTGATGTTTTTTGCTTATTGTTTAAATATGTTTTCTTAAGGGTGTGCCTCTATATTTGGCATCAGTTGTGTTTGTTTTGGCACATTTTTAATCTACAGTAAATTATGCTCCTATTTCTTTAATTGCCTCACGCTCAGATAATCTTTTGTAATCTTTTATAAACATAAACATCTCAATGGAAAGGACAAAAATATGCTGCTACACTCAAAAGACAATGCTATTCGACATGGTACTATGACTTCTAAGTTATTTATATACTTAAGTAAGACTGTAAGAGGTTTTAGAGCATACATTTGTTGGTACTCATCTTTTCATGAGATTAAATGCTATACTACACTGATTTAAATATCCATAAATTTTTTTAAATCTTAAATTGTTTTTTAAATACACACAATGCTGTCAAATTTGAATAGCTAGACGCTTTTATATTTTCATACAATTTTATATGATTTACCTTCAATGCCACTGCATTTTTGCTGCTTAATGAATTATGATCATCTTGATGATATCATCATGATATTTTTAAGACATACGATATTAACTAACTGTTATCATGGTTTTTTAAGACGTTTTGAATGACACACTATGCTATGATATTCTCATGTCACACTACACTGCTTTTCATGACATTAGTAATGCCATTTTTTATACATATCATACTATAAAGTGCTTTTTGATATATTCATGGAATACTATAACTTGGCTTTTTGAATGACATATCATACATTTAGAATATTTATGACATACTCTGGTAGCTATCCCAGAATCAAGGGAATATTCTGCTTCGCTGGTGTGCCTCATGCACAGGTCGTCCAGCATCGATAGCATCTTGGAGCTGACTGAGCTGCTTCTCCTGCTGTCTCTTCCAGCACTTTCTGGAGGACGAAGATGCCAAATAACCATTTAGACACAAACATTCACTTGTTATAACGAGCCGGTGATTTGACGGTTACGATGCCATTCGTGTAATGATGGTTTTGCTTTTGGAGTCCTCATCGTCGTGTTATTGTCTATATCTCGGTCTGCTGCTCCTCCTCTGGCACTTTGGAGGTTTCCTCTGAGAACAAGAGGGATAATGATATTCTGTGGAGGCCTATATGACATTGAGTGACGTCTTAAAATCTGGGGACGATCCTCTGATTCAATGGATCACTTTATCATTTATTTAAAATATTCAACACTTGATGTGAAGTGCAATTTTTTTTTTTTTTTGTGCATTATCAGCAATCAAAGTTAACATTAAGTATACAAAACCAGCTCAAAATGTAAATATTCAACCCTTTCAGCTCCACACTAACGCTTTCTGACCCCACCAACCTGCCACCATTGTGTTCCTCAATAAGACATATTTTAAGGCTCTGCATACAAATGAACTGTAGGTGTTGCTCTGAGACCCTGAGGACAGTTAATGGTGGAAACTCTGATCCTGAAATAAGTCCCTCTGCTGATTGTGTTGGGAACACAGGGCCTCTCCTGACACTTGGCATCACACACACACACACACACACACGTACAGTACAAACACAGCAAAATTCAGTACAAATACACAGAGGAAACGACTAGAGTATCTGAGAGTGTAAACACAGAGCAGCGTAGATTAACATAAACTACAGAACTATACACACACGTTCAAATAGATGACATTGGCTGGATTTACAGTAACACATTCTGTGTTCATTCTGTGTTTCTTCCACACACGCATGGTTTTCAGCAGCGTTCCGAGCCAAGGGCCATGACACCTTGCAGGATACACAGAGCATCTGATAGACATCTCAGTCTCGTGGCGTGGCGGACCACAATGGAACGGTAAGACTGCCTTCATTGTTTTCCTTTCGTACTTCATACTACACCTCACTCAAGGTGAGTCTCGGGCTGTTGTGTTGCAGAAGAGTTTAGATTTGTTTATTCAGTGAAATGTGTGTCGTCTAGTTAGATCTCACAGTATTGTCTACTGTAAAATGACAGGTAATATGCAGAAGATTCTGTCTTTTCACAACCGGTTCAACAAGAAATTACAGTTTTTTTCCATGTACTGCCACTTCAAATTTTACAGTTACTTTACTACTGTAAGAGTTTATTTAAGAGGCACTATGGTTTGAAGCAAACACATTATGTACAATAATGTATCAACACTGTATTGTAACATTTATAAGGTAATTAGAGAGTCAGTTCAGCTATATTATAAAAACTTTGGTCCAACTTTATTCTCTGTTTAGGATTTGAGATCATTGGAGTCGATCTCTGGAGTTTTCCTTAAATTTTCCAGTTGCTGTATGTTGGCACAGCTGTGCATGGAGCTAAATGGTGGTGCAAGGACTGTAACATGTAACATGCTGGCAATGATAATGCCTACTTGATACCTCATACCTTTACCCTTTCATTTGACATGTTACCATGACATTAGTAAATAGGCTCTAGCTACAAAGCACTTTTTTTGCATTAGCCTGACCATTGCATTGATTGAAAAAAAACTTAAACTCGGGTCAAATCCATCTGATTCCTTTCTGCGTGCCCGTCAGTAGTCTCTTGAACATCTAGTTCCCAGGCAGAGACTTGTCTTGGCGAGTAATAATTGCTTCATACCACCGAGTGGACACAGGGAGAGATCAGAGGGATCGTCATCGTCAGGGGGGAGACGAAGGGAGAAAATAAATAAATAAACCAGTTTAGAGGCTGGCAACCGCACAAAGGGGATCGAGTTTTGAGTTTGCAGCTTTGTAAGTGACATTTGATGAATTAGCCTTCTTACATTTTTAGTTAGCTACATTCAGTGTCGTTGTAGATTCTCTTTCTCTTCTACCTCAAAACATTAAGCATTTGGGTGAAAACGAAACAGCTTTAAAGTCACACAGGAGATGGAGAATCGTAGGTTGCAATGTTACTCCTCATCATTTTTGCAATATGTTGAGCCGTGTCAAAGAGCATGGGAGCATGAGAATGAGTCTGACCCAGCAGTCAAAGCAAGACGAGGAAGGAGGGAGGTGGACAGCAGGCAGGGGTTTTCCCATACAAGCCACAAGCAATACTCCATAAATAAAGACTATAAAAGTATTCAGGACACATAATAATAAAAGTGTTTAAGGACGAAGTTTAATGTCTCGACCGATCTTGTAGGTTTGTGTGCATTTCGTTTTCAGGTGTGTTTGTCGACAGAACAGTGCTATTTTTCCATTCTTTTTAGAAAACACTGACCTCTGTCCAGGTGACATCTCAAATATATATTCTTTGACCCTGCTGTTAGAGGATTTTGTTGATATGATCCTAATTATGACTGAGGTTCTGACCCTGCTGATCGAAGGGGTCACTATAACAGCTCTGTCGCTTTTTCTTTCAGAAAAGGTCTCTGACACCATATTTATTTTGTTTTAGTTTTTTTTACTTAAAATAGGCTGTGAATAAACTTTGGCTCAATCAAATCTGTAAAAAAAAAGAAGCAACCTGTCAAAACATTTAAAGTAGATGTATTTAGACTTTAGTGGCTCTTTTCTGCGCAGTGCGGAGCAGTGAGCTGTTGTGTGTTGTTTTTGTGTATTTTGGTTCGGGTGACTCCGGCGGGTTTCGGTGAAAGACTCTCTGTGTAGTTCCCTAATTTGCGGGCTGCGGTGGAAAATTTTCATTTGGGATTTGAGTACGCGCGGCTTGAAAGCCTCGCAGTCAACACTTCATCAGAGAGGGAGGTCACCTCACTCACACTTCACTCAGCGGGGTGTACACACATATGCAGAGACTCCCTCGCTGAGAAAGACACTCTCTCTCTCTCTCTCTCTCCCTCTCACACACACACACACACAAACACACACACACGCACACTGAAAAAGTTTGGGCCTGCCTAACCAATCACAGTGAAGGGGAGTCTGTCCCCCCAGAAGTGGGTGGGAGAGCTGTTGAAACAGAAGTCTGTCTCAGGACGCACAAAGTTTGCGTTGGTGATTTGGAGAACTTTTATGCTTTGAACCTCTCTGCAAAACTCTTTCTTTGCTATTTTTTATTTTTTTTCGTCTTGTCTTTTTCTTTCTCCATTGAACTCTGGGGTCTATTAGGGCAGAGCTTCAGTGCGGAATGGCTGAACTGCTGCGGATTCGTAAGAAAAGGCTGCAGATCCCCATCTCTAGGTAAGACAGAGTAAAGGTTGTCGCAGATGACATCGTGATCCGATACCTGCACGTCCAGCCTTTCAGTGGCGGCATGAATAAAAGCTGGAGGACCAAGCAAGCTACGTCTTTAAATGTCACATGATGGGTGCAATGAGGCTCTCTAGAACACGCTGTGATAAATGACAGTGTTCTTGTTTCGCATCAATGGCAATTTGTGAGTCAAAATACATCCTGTGCAGCACAGAGATGAGCGATAATGCAGTAGCACTCTTTGGGTTTTCATTTGGTATCTGCAGAACCAACTTATTTTTGATTATTGGGAAATTTTGGATTTTTCGCAAATTTATAAGACTACAATTAGCAGCATGAGTGATTATCACTGCAAGGGGTTGTGATGCCTTTTCTGTTAAAGGAAAATGTGTTGTAGAGGCAAAGGGCCATGTGGTTTGGTTCTGGTTAACGCAAAAATGTTGCTGTCGGCAGAGTTCACACTTTTTTTTTTTTTGTTTAGCCGGAAATTCACACCTTTCTCTTATGATGAGTTTTTCTTGGTTTGGGTTTATGAAACCGTTTACATCCTCAATAAGATTTACGCAGACAAATACATTTCTATTTGTGCTGACAAAGCTATTACCATTCGAGCTCTTCAACATTGCTTTTCAGCTAGTGAAAATGACAGTATGTGTAGATTCAACATAGCCTGGGCCAGAGGAGGATTTGTCATGTCTCTCTATAAACATAGTTTCACAAGTGCACTTGACGAGTAATTTCCTGTAAACGTCCTGTCTGGAGGCTCTTCTACTGTGAACGGCTAAAACCAAAAAGACTCTATTATCATGAAAGATTACTGTATATTGCGAGTGAGCGGGGGAATTCAGACGCATGCTATTTTTATGACTCGACAGCTTTTGAAAGCCTCTGCCAGCGTGATAAACACTCCAAGCACATCTCATCCACTGTCTCATCCACTGTCTCATCCACTGTATCATTTACTGTCTCATCCACTGTCTCATCCACAGTCTCATCCACAGTCTCATTCACTGTCTCATCCACTGTCTCATCCACAGTCTCATTCACTGTCTCATTCACTGTCTTATCCACTGTCTCATTCACTGTCTCATCCACAGTCTCATTCACTGTCTTATCCACTGTTTCATTCACTGTTTTATCAACTGTCTCATTCACTGTCTCATCCACTGTCTCATCCACTGTCTCATTTACTGTCTCATCCACAGTCTCATTCACTGTCTCATCCACTGTCTTATTCACTGTCTTATCTACAGTCTCATCCACAGTCTCATTCACTGTCTCATCCACTGTCTTATTCACTGTCTTATCTACAGTCTCATCCACAGTCTCATTCACTGTCTCATCCACAGTCTCATTCACTGTCTCAGCCACTGTTTCATCCACTGTCATCCACTGTCTCATTCACTGTCTCATCCACTGGCTCATGCAATGTCTTATTCACTGTCTCATTCACTGTCTTATCCATTCTCTCATCCACTGTCTCATTCGCTGTCTCATCCACTGTCTCATTTGCGTTTGAACGCAATCCTTGTGGTCACGTTCTCCTGGAGAATGCACGGCACTCTGTGGCCCACGAGTCCAAGTTCTGCAATCAGATCAAATTAATCTCTCCTTCAAACGACTATGGATAAAATCAGTAGTTGAAACTATGGGTGGTGTTTTACATCAGAGCTTTATAGTGGAGTGAAAGCCTTTTGGTTTGTTTGGTTTTCTCTGGTGAGATTATATTAGCATGCTGAAGGCATGTGCCCCAGCATTTGCTTTTCATCATGTTCACTCTGTTCCAACAGTTCGATGGTAATTTGATCAAAAGTTTTGAATTGAGCAACGTGTTCTCAGACCAGACCTGAATGAGCCGAAAACTTTAAAACTAAAAAAATAATAATTTCTTTTGGATCCCACTATGATGAAATGTGGCATTCACAAGATCTCAACCATGAGAATAAGTTTTCCCTGAAAGATTTGGCACTAATGATGCCCTTTTCTTTGGACAGCTTGGCATTTAAATCACTTCCAAATGAACTCCTTCCTTTCAGGAGAATTTCTCAACGTGCTAAAGCGCCTCGTTTCACACGCTCAAGACAATGACAAGCGCTGTTGATTTACAGAACTGTGTCCAGAAAGACTGTTGCACACAAAGTGCCCATTTTGCCCAAACTGACCTTTCCTTGGAAGCTGTCATTTTTCTCGCTGAATTTGGTTGGATTTCTAAATGTTGCCCCACTTTCTCTGCAGCTCCTGTTTTAAGAGGGGGAAACAGCAGTTAGAGCACTTTCATAAGGTCTCATGCCTTTTTTGACTATTATTTGACTGTGCTCGCATCTAAATAAATAACTGTGTTTCCTTCCAGACTGAGGACCACGCTCAAGCAGCTGGAGGAGAAAGATGTTGACTTTGAAGAAATCAAAAAGAACCTGGATTTTACAGCGTCGTTACTGGAAGCAGTTTACCTCGATGGAGCAAGGTAGTGGAGTGATACGCTGTTGACGTTTATGGCTCTTTTTTAATTCTTTCAGGAAACAGTTCAGTACTTTGTATTTGCATAGTAAAACACACAGAGCCATCCATAACAGCCCCCATAACCCCTTTCTCTCACTCTTGCCGATTCAATGAAAGTCTGGATCATCACACGGGATCTACAATGAAACACTAAAACAGTAAATGTTCTGCTGTTTACACATGTACAAACTGTAAACTGCCTGGATGGTATCAGAAAAAGCACCACTTAATGGAAAGGTTTCATCGTAATCAGATGGGACTTGTTTCCAGGGAAAAGGTTGAACTCTGCGGTGATTAGAGTGCTGAGAAATGAAGCCAAAGTTACTTACTCCCAACGTACGGAAGGAATTTTGATACAGCTCGCCCGTTTAAACAGTATGAAGAATAACAGTGAGGCACGATTGCGGGCTTGGCTGCTCTGGGTAACAGGTGCCGCTGGCTTCCGGCACCGTGTCCGAGCCCAATCCACCCCGACGAAGTGATGTTGAGCATACTGCATCATGTATGGAGCGTGATATTGAACGCAGTTTACTTTTGGGTGACTCTTTTCACACCATTGCGTGCTGTCTCGCTCAGGCAGAGTCTGGAGTCCGAGGACGACCTCCAGCAGCTGCAGTCAGACGGCGTGCCCTCAGAGGTCACCGATTGGCTGGCTTCCACCTTCACCCAGAGGGTTCGGCGGCCTCTACGACGCCCAGATGAGAAGCCCAAGTTCCGCAGCATTGTGCATGCAGTGCAGGCTGGGATATTTGTTGAGAGGTTGGTTTTATCATCTATTTATTTATTTGGTCATGTTTATTTGAGATGTTTCACACTTGTAATAATGCAGCTGCTTCAGAAAAGGAAAGAGTCAAGCGGCCACAAGTTTTATTTATGAGACCAAACTGATAAAATAAGGAAACTATAATCGCATGCTGTAAAACTCGAGTTTCAAACGACTGATTTCCAGATTTGTCCTATAACTCTAACGTAAGCTCGTGCAGTGTTGCTAACATAGCTGGACTGTGAAACATTGGGCTCCTTTTCTCTTAAAAACATCCTTCCAAAGAGGACAGGGACTTTGGAGGATTTACATAAACAGCTCCTGAGACAATTTAGCTGCACAGTGTCAACACCTGAACTGTAACTGAACTCAACATAAACACTGCATTATTTCAGGATGTTCAAGAGGGCTTATACAGCCGCCATGCCAGATGAACCCGCCGCGGTCGTAAACTGCCTTAGGGTAAGCGTCCACCAATCATCCCGTGTCTCCACGCATCCCAAAAAGCGATTATGTAGAAATCCTAAGTCTCACGTGGCACATTTACTTTACCCTCCTCCTTTTCAGGACGTTGACCGCTGGAGCTTCGACGTGTTTGCTCTGAATTCCGCCTGCTCTGATCATGCCCTAAGAACTCTGTTCTTTGAGTTGATCACCAGATATGGCCTCAACAGTCGCTTTAAGGTCAGTTTACATGTTGCACAGTACAATTTAATAACGTCAGTGTTTTGAATAACACTTTTTGCTGTAATAGGATCATTTTTCTCTTGTTCAAAGCTGTCATGGGAAATGTGTGTTTGCAATGTCAGATTTAATCAGACATGTGGGTTTCATTACCAATTTGGACCACTGGGATGCTAGATTACGTGTGTAAATCGCATGCATCATACCTTGAACCCTGTCAATCCTAGACTTCATTCCAAATGTTTTCTATTCATAAAACATCTGATTTTTAAACTTGAATGTGGCTTTGATGTCATGAACTTCGCAGATCCCCATATCGTGCCTGACAGAATTCCTGTCGGCATTGGAGAGGGGATACAGCAAGCACAACAACCCCTACCACAGCCACGTCCATGCTGCCGATGTCACTCAGACACTGCACTGCCTGCTTCTGCGCTCCGGACTCGTGGTACACACGGCTCACTTCAAAACAGTTTGTTTCTGGCCTGCATTACATTTACACTACAAGGATACAGCTTGGGAAGGAGGGTTTTCTTTCACAATGCGTTAGTCTGCGTTAGTTTTCTCTATCCTGCCTGTGGCAGTCAGTTGCGCACCCATTTGTTTCCACTGATAATCTCAAAAAAAGACTGATAACAGATGTAAAGTAATAAAGAAAAGAAGAAAAACTGGTTATGTTTGGAAAACAACACTCCACTGTCACACTTGAGCACACTTTAAACGGCCTTGTAGGGACTTTTGTCCGCTGCACATGAACACACATTTGGTGCAGTAGACTCCGGTATTAAATATAATAGACATATTGTGGATGGATGGCATGAAGCCCAATGACTTTAGTGTTGCTGTGATGTTTCTTATTGGGCCAAAATGAGGCTGAATATCTCTACATTTTATCAGGCTTTTGCTATGCATGCAATGCTTGTTGAAATGAACAATACTTTGTTGGTTTTGGTCGATTTCAAGGATTTGTTGACAGAAAAAACCCTTGTCATTAAATTCCAAGTGATTAAGAACGGTTCCTCTAACAGTACAGTGTGTGCACCCTGCTACATACACAGGTTTAAAAAAATATATATATATATATATATATATCTGTTTTGTCCCTTTTATCCATCAAGCACTGGCTGACAGAGCTTGAGGTGATGGCGTCACTTTTTGCCGCGGCCATCCACGACTACGAACACACGGGGACCACAAACAACTTCCTCATCCACACAAAGTAAGATGCTATTCTGAAACCTATATATTCTGCAGAGATGTCATGGATTGTTGGTCTAGGAAGGTAGTGTTTCTTAGTGGGATGGAGAGAGTGCCACTAAAGCAAACATTCGCGGAGAGAACGCAGTATTTTTAGATGACGATTTTTCACATCGGAGGGCTGAAGACTGCAGTCTCTTGGCCCCCGTCATCATGCTTTATTTTAGGTAAAAATAACTCTCCACAATAAGAACACATGTCTTGGTTACAGAATCTTAAGTGGGTGTCCTAGAGACTGGAAATACTGGCTGTTGACTTCATAGAGAATATTAGCTGTGGTCAGATTGAATTCACGTTGGTTATAATTGGTTCTATAAAAGTTTTCACGTATCAAATACATTCATAGAAACCTCGTGCAACAGAAACCTCTGACCCTTCAAACACTGAGCGTTTCACCAATATATAAATAGATAAATTGCATTGTTATGTAACTCTTTAGTTGGTGGATGACAAACAACTTCATATGTTTTCCTAATAAGATATTAATTAGTGACGGCAAATGAAGAAAATCCTCTCGAAATCAATGATTTTTTATAAATTAAACCGGTAAAGAGGAGATCTGTAGTTTATACTTTACAAGCCTTAAAAGTGTCCTCCAGATGTTTGACTCACAGCTGTTTCTCACTGCTTACTTCTAGCCAATGCCATATTGCCAGAGTTTGTTTTTTTATAGGCGCCATCACATAACAGAGTTATTTCTTAATTTAGACCATTTCATTCAATTTGTTCAAGCAGTTGTTCGTCTCCCTCAGGATAAGGAGAAATCTTTTCTATTCTTTTCCAGGGTAATTACAGTCATAATACATCGTTTACTCCAGCACACAATATCCTCGTCGGAAATTACAAATCCGTACAATAAAGTGTTACTTTAGGGGTTTTATTTTCACTGTGAGATTTTATTAAAAATGCATTGTAATCATCATGAAATCCAGCTGACTGGGTTTTTTCTCTCGGTAAAAAAATGAAACTTTTAACAGCTCCCTGAAGACCACTTGACCACAAAGCTGAATGTTTTTCTTTGAAGATATTTTCACAAGCATTTTATTTGTTTGGTTGAACAAAATTGCTAATTGGAAATCTTTTCACAATGAACTTTGTTATGCATGTAATAATGTAGATTATGCAAATGAGTGGACACAGAATGCCTGATGGAGAATTTAGCTAATTAGCTCACTATACTGAGTCATTAATACCCACAATGGTTCTTGTTTTTTTTAACATCAGACCCACTCTTACGCACTTCAAATTACGTAAACGATTCGCTGAGGACTCTCATTTGATTTCATCCTCACCTCCTCCTTGCTTCGCCATGACAACACTCTACAACTGCACCTTTGTACATGTCCCACTGTGTAAACTGGCCTTTGTCTTTTTTTGTGTGCTCTCGTCCTCTACTGCTCTTTCACTGTGTGCGTGCCAGGTCTGAGTTTGCATTGATCTACAACGATCGGTCGGTCCAGGAAAGCCATCACCTCAGTGCGGCGTTCCGCCTGCTCCAGGACGACCAAATGAACATCTTCACTAACTTGACAAGAGAAGAATGGATGTAAGATTGCAATGTTTTTATCACCCTAAATGCTATTGCTAATTAGTTTTTTTTATTATCATTTAGAGATACCTAAGTTGAGTGATTAACCAACTGACAAGTAATCATAGAGTAGTTGAAGGAGAATCTCATTAAAATGTCGAACTTCTTACCCCCACATGGTGCCCCAGGCTGTGTGAAAGGGACTTTTGCTAGAGAAGAGGTTGTCCTTAAATGAGACTTTCAGTCCTTACCGGCTACAAAGCGGCTCCCTTAGCTAAGCCTGACCTCTGACCTCTTGAGATAAAATGTCTCCTTCAGATATCAATAGGAGATCACATTGCAATTTCTGTTTGGTGACTCATCCACTAAACATCCATGAATAGGGATTGAGCCTCAGCGCACTTCTCGTAACTCTAACAACTATCAATGACAGACGTCATCGTTTTTTGTAATAGGCCTTAACAATGGCATATGTAATGTACAAAGACATCAGCTGATTTGTATCTCAACGTGTGAGTAAAAAATATATTCCAGCACTGAAACACAGTTTGTGAAGAGAGAGAAAGATGGTTTTTTTTACCATTTACAATCATGAAGGCTGATGCTAAAAATAGCCCACATACAGTATGTGACTTGTGTTTTATTCATGGAGGCGCTGTGCGGATATCACCAAACATAAACAGCATGCCGTAATGGGCTTTTCTAGCAGTCAGCATTGCCATGGGAACAAGAAAATCCTCCAGGATTTCACAAAAGCTTCCTTCTGACCATTCTGCAGTTATTTCCCACAGAGCAAGATGTGTTTTTGTTTATAGGGAGCTGCGCTCTCTTGTTATAGAGATGGTGCTGTCCACAGACATGTCCTCCCACTTACTGCAAGTCAAAGGGATGAAATCCTGTCTACAACAACAAGAAAGGTAACACCAAACGGACTTTTGTTTGTTCACTCTGTGGCGCACGATCAAAGGCCATGAAATTAAACTGTGATTCAGAAAGTGGTTGAAACAGCTGGTGCTCAATCTGTTTCAATCACAGCAGCGAAAAACAAGAAGCGTATTGTGTTTTTTTAAACAGGATTGACAAGCCAAAGGCACTGTCTCTGTTGCTCCACACGGCTGACATAAGCCATCCATCCAAGCCCTGGGCACTGCACTCTCGCTGGACCACAGCCCTGATGGAGGAGTTTTTCAGGCAGGTATGAAGTCTATAATGAACCTGAACCGACAATGTGACTATTCTGAAAGGAGTATCACACTTTCACTCCATTTCCATACCTTTTCACTCGTCATGTTGAATAAGCATTCGGTAATCAGTTACTTAAATATAAAAGAGCAGTGAAAAGGTATGGAAATACTCCTTCATTCACAATAATGAGTGAAAGTACAAAAGTTTGAACAACCCAATGTGGTCAAAGTATCAAAAGTGACAAAACTAGCAACGGCAACTCTTAAAGAGAGTGAAAAAAACACAGAGACAGTCAGAGAGAGGCAGAGAGAGGCCAGGAAACTGACAGTGAAGACACATTCCCAGAGGAAGTTATGATGAAGACAACACATAATAGAATCCAGACCCACAAAGCGTGACTGATGTAGTGTTTCGCTCTTTGGTGTTGTTAAAATCTGTGAATTGATGGTATATATAGATTTTTGTATTTTTAGTTGGACATCTTTAGTGGACTAGAAGGTAATTCAACATAAGTAGGGACTCTAGGGCTCGTAAAAGACACCAGAAACTTAAAATTCCAGGCAAACTATTGGCAATCCCTGGGAATTGTATGTGCCTCCTACAAATTGCTTTAAATAGACGTCAACCTGCACCTGCACTGCAAGTCACAAAGCTGCTTGCTGACTAAAAAACACTTTTCAGGCAATTGAGAAAAATATCAATCCTGTGTTTGGAAAAAAAAATAGAGCATTGGCTGGAGTACTTCAAATGAGTGGATTTGCTATAAATTCAGCAATGTGGTTCTGTATTGTCATCCTCTGCTCTATTCTCACTGCCAAGATGTGGGCTGGAAAAAATAGAATAGAGGAGATGTTGGGCATCTGTATCTGGTTTGGAAAATAAGAATTGAGGAACCGCATTTAAATTTCTAACAATTTCAGGTGTTGAGTGTATCAGGCAGATTACCTGGGGCAAAAGTTGTTTTCAGGTGATGGTGTTGTTTGAGATATTTCTTCTCTCTCTTTCTATCGTTGTGAGGGTGATAGAGAGGCAGAGCTCGGCCTTCCCTTCTCTCCTCTGTGTGACCGAAAAAGCACCCTGGTAGCCGAGTCTCAGATCGGTATGTCTCACAAAACGCCTTCCAAAAACCTCCTTCTTCTTTCACTCAATCCTCTTCTCACAGATTTAGTTCCCATCCGTACTGATATTTGGTCACGGCTGGAAACTGAAGCGAAATATGTGTCGTATTGCAGCTCTGTTACTGTTATAACAGAATTACACTTAGAAACGCATTATTTCCACATTTTAAAAAGGAAAACCGCTTGTCTTGCAGGTTTCATCGACTTCATTGTGTACCCTACGTTCTCTCTGCTGACGGACATGGCTGAAAAAGTAGTTATTCCTTTGGTGGAGGAGAACCCCGGCCCACCAGACCCCTGTAACAGACACAGGTACCACTCTGAGGAGGCTTAAACCCTTGGTGGAAATGTGCATTATTTTAGGGTGCAGCGACCACGTGACTGACCGGGTTGCTATCAGGTGTTCTGGGTGTTGTCATGAAAGATACTTGTACCAAAGCCCCTGTGTGTTTGCTCTGTTTGTTCTGCTGTAGAAACATGACCCGCTCGGTATGTAGATAGAATTTTAAGGTGATGGAAATACAACAATTCCACCATATATCAACGGAATGCTGAAGATAGTACCTTTAAATAAAAGAAAAACATGTCAATAATAATTTCACAATTACCCAGTGATAAAAAAAGGAATAAAAGAAGGGGGAATAAGCATAAACCTGGAAAAAAGGGAGTATCCACGAGAGCTCTGTTGTCTCTCCACAGTAATCTGTGGAAGGAGAGCTCCAGGGGTCTGCAGTGGAGTCTCGCTCACATCACAGCTGAGCTGGTGAGCTTCCGCTCCACCTGGACACGACACACCGAAGACAACAAGCTCAAATGGAAGGAGGGGGGCTCCAATGGTACAGTGATCCCGTGAAGAGATCAACAGATACAGATATTGTTTGTTTGATGTTTTTCCAATGTCTTTTCCAATATGCTATATGTCTTTCAGGATTTTCAGATCCCAGTTTGACAATAGAGCAGAGATCCAGTCAAGAGGAGCCGTTAGAAAAATCTCTTCAAGACCCCACTACGTATTCTAAACCGTAGACAGAACTTTAACTATTAAGTGCTTAGAGAAACAAGACGGTCTTCAAAGGTAAATGGAGGTTAATGCTGAGTCACTGTTTGTAACAAAACCACAATGCCTTTTCATGTGGGGATTTTGGGAAGCTGTGAGGGAGGGTGGTTTAATGTTAAATTCATCTTCCCAAGGTAAGATGTACATTCACAGAAATGTCCTTGTGTCTTATTTCAAGGGTAGTATACTCTTATAATTTAAATGCAGTGTCCATGCTGGCCATGTTATACCGCATCGTGCATGTTATTAATTTAATTTACCACCTAAACACTTGTAAGGAACGTTTTACATTTAATAATTTTAGCTAAACACAATTCATTTATTCTATGAAACAATAAACGTTAAAAATATGTAAATATTTGTCGTTTGATTCATTATAAGGTTGGCCCTGTTGTGATCGCATATAGTACCTTGTTTTTTATGAAAACATTTTGTTTAGTTCCACTTCTGCAAAATGAATTACAAACGATTCAGTGTCTCATTCAGCAAACCCATGACTACAAGATACAAGTAGATGGTTTTCTGCACAAAACCAAGGCAACAATCCGTGCATAATTGTGCTCATAGGGTGGTACCCAAAGAAAATGCAGCATTGCAACAATGGCAACAGGTCTTTTACTTTCAGGAAATCCTGCAGCATATCCCCCTGTCACATGCTTTATAAGAAGATACTTGATTAATCTCACACATGCACTTTGAAGTGTGTTATAGATGTCACGTTACCAGTTGACCTAAAATACCAAACAATCCTATATATGAAAGATGTATGTGTTTTTATGCTCCTGGCTCATTGCATTATTTATTTGTAGAGTGCCTGTTTTTAGGACATAGTTAATCTCTACTAAATTCGTGCACATGTGCAGTGATGACGCTTTTTGGATACTTTCGAAATCATACATACTACTAATTTATTAGTAAAATAGGTCTTTGTTTGTATGCCTTAAACTGTAAATAGTTTGGAGCTGTCAACCATACTTTTTACTTGTTTGCATCCAGAATTCCCTAGATAATTATTACAGATAAACAAGCAATGACCAATTTAAACATTTTATTGTATCAAACAAATATAGATTACGGATGTAATCGTCAATCAATTCAAGTAAAATTGGAACAAAACTCTGTAGATTAAATCCATGTAAAGTACACTATTACCATTCAGATACCAACAGAACAAACATTACATGGTCCATAATTATACCGCAGAAGAAAAAATAGAAAGCTTGCACAGGAATGTTTTTATTGTATTTTTTTGTTCATTGTAGTCATTATTTGGATCAATACTACGTAGGCTTTATTTTGCTGTTTCATTCTGTTTAATTCCTTTCAGGCATGTCAAGTATTAACGTGAAAGTCATGAAAAGATTGTCACAAAGTCTAAATAATAATGCCACTTCAGTGATACTAATAACAGAAAAGACGGAGTTGACAACTTAATAGATTAAATTATTCGAAGTCAATAAATCGCTTCTGGTATTTTCAATTTTTAGTTTTGTTAAAATAAGTTCCCCTATAAAAAGAAAGCATACTACAGAAAAAGTCCCTGTACATTCAGTGCCATGCAGAAAAGTGGTTTATGACCAGCATTTAATTTCCAGAAAAACATTCGAGTGCGATTTATACATTTTGGCTCTGAGTGTAATACTTTAACCACAAATGTACAAATGGCACCTGCACATCATTGAGGTGAATAAGGATATTAGGAATAATTACTCCCTACTGTCAAGTCAAACTGATATCACTTTCTAACTTTGCCAAAGCAGATTTGCCCTTTGTGTTTAAGTTTGGTCCCTCGTCCAACGAGCAAAACAACAGGACAAGACGTGTGTTTGCGTGTATGAGGTTTGCAGGAAAGTAGGTTGCTGCGAAACTTCTTGTGTTGTGTTGCTTGCTTTGCTCTGGCCATCGGAATGATGAGGTTTTTGCTTTAGGTGGAGATTACAAATTTGGAGATGGGGGTTTTCAAATGTCCAATGTTTTGTCCACCTAAGAGTCCAAAAATGAAATTTAGAAAAGAAAATGTGCGGAATGTCAAGATATTTTCTCAAAATGTCTCTGCTAAGTGATGAATTGACTAATAGTTGATGCTCTACATGTTGCAGCAATAAAATAATATGAAATTATTTGTTTTGTTTGATTTTTCCAATCCAGTTAGCCGTTCAATCAAGAAACCAAAACAAGCTAATTAAAAATGACTAAACTTATTTGAGGTACAAATACAATTGTATTGGTGTGAGATGAAACAATAATTTAAGGAGTCATGACACATCATGACAAAAACTAAAAGGATGGTGGATGGAATTTTTTTTGCCTTTGACCAATGCGCGTGTGTCCTAAGCAGTGTAGTTTTTCACACATAATAAGTGTAGAACCCGGCTCTTGTTCTCTTGGATGGTAACTGAGGCCTGACCGTAGAAGAACATCGACGTCCTGATATGCTCCATCAACAAAGTGGATCTGCGGACAACATCTTCTTCAACGCGTGAGGCTGGCTGAGACGAGCCAGCAGCTTTGTGTTGCCGCTCTACTTCCCTTTCTTCATGCTGCTTTTCTTTGTCTTCTCCTGTGCCGGCTGATTTGGTGCGGATGCTGCTGCTTTTGTGTCTGCAATATATAAACACAAGCTACTTAGGCACAATAAGGAAAGGGAAAGAGGCTTTCTGAGGAGGGGTTGATGGACGCTTGCAGATGACAAATAAATATTTCAACATTGGTTCTTAAAATGGAGACACTCTGTGCTATTACACAGAATATAATGGTCCAAATGAATTTATTATCAGGGGTTCAAGCCCAAAACTTTGTTTCTCCCAACAACCCAATGCAGTGTCCATCTGGCTGGAATAGGAGTGATGTGCTGAAATTGAAAGAATGAAAGAATAAATCGGAGGAAGCTACTCAAGAAGAAGACGTGACGCAATGGGCCACAAGGAAGGCGCCTCCCTCTGTGCCAGAGCGTCATACTTCCCACAAGACTCAAGACACAAAAACACATTTTCTCACTTCCACATGAGCCGCCTGAAGGGTATTTCAGCCGCTGGAGCACTGGGATCAAAGCCACTTTGGGGGGGGAAGGAGTTCCCAGAGGGAGCGGATTTCTGTGTAAACAGGCCTCCTCTGACTCTACCTGGTCGTGCGTTGTTTTGTTGCGACGAGGGATCTGCTACGCTGGCAACGGCGGAGCGATCCTCGGCCTCCTGCTCGGAGAGGGGGCACTCGAGTCCGCCAGCAGCTTCTAATAAACTCTCCCTCGAGAACTCTGCAGGGGGCCGAAGGGACAAATGGAGGTTGAACTGAAGGGGAAGTACAGCGTAGACTATCAACACTTTCCATCGGACAGCAGTGTGGATTCAATGCTCCATTTCTATATTCTCTGTCTAATTGTGTTAGCGCACAGAACTTTAACTTTTTCTCAAAAAATCAAATGACTTGACATTTACATCTGCATGTGTTCTAGTCAAAATGCGTCAAGTCAAAAGGTCGATACTAAAGCAACCAAGTTTGGGATTTTTAGGTTTGTTTACCCCGGGGTCCCCTGTGCTCCTTTCATCTGTACTGAGAACTTATTGGCTGCTCCTGGAGCGATCCATAAAAAAACTCAGTTATCTCATTACACTGAAGTATGTTTTTGCTGTCGAGCCACAGGGAATTCAATTGAAAATAGGAAACAATAACAAATAGAATAGAAAATTGTATTAACACAAACATGACGGACGTGAAATCACGGTGACCTTTGATCCCCTAAATCTAATCAGTACATCATTGAATTCAGGTGGACGTTTGTGCCAAATTTGGTTAAAATCATTGTGTTGACGAGAATGGAACAGACAACAGAAAATGAAGGCCTCAGGCAACAGCTATTTCCATAAAGATAAAATGTTGGCTCTTCAGAAAAGCAGCCCTCATTTTACATAAGTGCATTACTGAGACCTTGCATCATATGTGCTGTACTCAGTACCTATCTACTCACCTACTCACCTGCCCTCAAAGGCAAATATTTGGCCCTGGGCTGAAATGCTGATTCACATTTTTGCTGCCAAGGTGGCACTTTGAACCAAGTGTTTTCATTAAATAAATGGTTCAATCACACACCTTCTGGCAGAGAGTTACATGGGAAGGTTGATAGCACACTAAAAATGAAGCTACGGCCTGTTAGCTCAGCTCAGCATGAAGACTGCAGGGAGTGAAATCAAGCCTCAGCACAGGGAAAAAAGAAAACCTCTGAAATTCAGTAGTTATAATAATGGTACTTAATCCTTCTAATCTAAATCCTTCCTCAATATTATTATATAAAGTGCATATAAAGTATTCTTGTCTCTTATCAGTTTTCAATGGGACAAAGCCACAGCAGTAACGTCTTCATCCTTCCCTATTTGTGTTTGTGCTTGAAGTTTTACAGAAGCTTGTGCTCCCGATCGGGCGGATTCGTTTCAGTAGACATGTGGACTGCGAACGTACCCTCCATTTGGCAGCGCAGTTTCTCAAAGGCCTCTGCAGTGGCCTCGTCGTCGTGCGGGAGCTCCTCGCCGGCGGGGAAGGAGTCCGGGCTGGGCCGGTCCGACAGGCAGCTCTCGGAGGAGCACTCGTCCCCGGCTCCCTGCTGCTGCCTGTACAGGTGATGCTCTACCATGAACTGAAGCTCTGGGGGAGGGGGTGAGATTGTGGGGGGAGGGGGGGGAGTAAAAAAGTATTGGAAGATGGAGGACAGGCAAGAAAAGAAAGTAAAGCAAGATGTAGAAATGGTAAGAACAGCACACAGGAAAGAGACACGAAGGACGAGACTCAATGAAATCCACTTCAAAAGAATATTGTAGGTTGAGCATTTTTAATGAGATGGCACGATCCAAGCCACAGCCAGTAGGCAGGTAAAAAAAAACATCTGATCATTTATTTAATTGCTTTCTTCACCTTCCTCCATCCACATTAGTATTTCTGTGGATTGCCTTGCAGTGGGAAACTAAAGCACACCGATTAGTGCCTTGTTCTATTAAGAAGTCATCAGACGTGAAGCTGTTAAGCTGTGAAACTAATTTAAGAATAAACCTCGTATGGCACTACATTGAACTTATCTTCTCATTGTTCCCTTTCTTTGATGTCTTTTTGGAAGTTATTCACTCAAGACACGTATGCATTTATGCTATATTGGATGTTGACATTTAACACAATATTTAATTACATTGCAGTGATAAAAGAAAATGAATCCTCACCATGGCAACTACTGCACTGATCGGCACCAGGGATGAAATAGGACACTTAACGTAGACCCCTCAATAGTTTTTATCATTATTGAGTCAACCAATTCACAAAGTAAGTTTACGTTTTGTGACATCTGACTTTCTAAACTCTATTGGCTTTGTCACATTAAGGTACAGGTTGCCGTTACTTTAAAACAACACTGATGTGTCCACATGTACTGCATGTTAAAACATTTAATATATGTTAAATATTTCTTGCAAAAAACTGTTCAGCTGAAGTTGTTTTGAGGATTTCTTAGTGTAGGGTGTGCGGGGTCGGGTTTGGGAGGAAGACGCTGGAGACCAGTCTGCCAGTTTTTAATTCTTTTATTTTCTAGCGTTTTTAACACACGTGCCGGCGTCCTGCTCGCTCGTTCGGGGGCCCTCCCTCGCTCGCCCGCCTCACTGCTCAAATGGGGGAGAGCACACACTCACAATCATTGCCAGCTGATCGTCATTGTTTTCACCTGGCACTGTTCCCTGAGCCGCTCCCCCTCTCTCTCCCCCTGCAGCCGAGCCGAAACCACGCCCGCCACCACATACCCCCACCGCCCGACTTAGGCCGGGGAGCCGTCCGGCCTAGCTTACTCCCCCCCCCCCTCCCTCGAGAGGGCGGGAGAGGAAGTCCGCCACGACCATCTGCGTCCCCGGCCTATGGACCACCTTGAAGTTAAAAGGCTGCATGGCCAGATACCACCGAGTGATCCGGGCGTTAGTATCCTTCATGCGGTGGAGCCATTGGAGCGGGGCGTGGTCCGAACAGAGGGTGAATGAGCGTCCCAGGAGGTAGTAGCGCAGGGAGCCCACCGCCCACCGGATGGCCAGGCACTCCTTCTCCACCGTGCTGTACCTGGCCTCCCTCTCCGACAGTTTCCGGCTGATGTAGACCACCGGGCGGTCGACCCCCTCGACCTCCTGGGACAAAACGGCCCCCAGCCCTCTGTCCGACGCGTCGGTCTGCAGGACAAAAGGGAGAGAAAAGTTAGGTGTGTGGAGGAGCGGCTCCCCACAGAGAGTCTGTTTTACCTTCTCAAACGCCCGCTGGCACTGCTCTGACCACTGGACCGGATCTGACGCACCTTTCCGGGTCAGGTCGGTCAAGGGGCTGGTGAGGTCCGCAAACCCGGCGATGAACCGTCTGTAGTAGCCTGCCAGCCCCAAAAACCGCCTCACCTCCTTTTTTGTCTTGGGGCGCGGGCAGGCTGCAATTGCCGCTGTCTTGTCCACCTGAGGACGCACCTGCCCCCCCCCCAAGTGGTACCCCAAATACCGTACCTCCCTCCGTCCAACTGCACACTTCCCCGGGTTGGCGGTGAGCCCGGCCTGCCTCAGCGACTCCAGCACCGCGTCCACCCGCCGCACATGCTCCGCCCAGGTGGTGCTGTGGATAATTACATCATCCAGGTATGCGGCTGCATATGCGGCGTGCGGGCGCAGCACCCTGTCCATGAGGCGCTGGAACGTGGCCGGGGCACCGAACAAGCCGAAGGGAAGCATGGTGAATTGGTACAAACCATACGGAGTGGAGAAAGCCGTTTTCTCTCTGGACTCTGGGGACAGGGGAATCTGCCAGTAGCCCTTAGTTAAATCCAGGGTCGTAAAAAAACGTGCAGTGCCCAGCCGGTCCAGGAGTTCGTCGACCCGGGGCATTGGGTAGGCGTCGAATCGTGACACGTCGTTTACTTTGCGGTAGTCCACGCAGAACCGCACAGTCCCATCCTTCTTGGCCACCAGAACGATGGGGCTGCACCAGGCGCTGTTGGACTCTTCTATTACCCCCATCTCCAACATGGCCGCTAATTCCTCCCGAACCACTTTTCTTTTGTGTTCGGGTAGTCTGTAGGGTCGTGACCTCACCGTCACCCCCGGGGTTGTCTCGATTTGGTGCATTATCAGGTCGGTGCGGCCTGGCCGGGGGGAGAACACATCAGCAAACCGCTTCTGCAACTGGGCAATGTCTGCTCTCTGGTCCTCAGAGAGACAACCCTCACACGGGAGCGGGGTGGGATTAGCCGCTTTTGGCACCTCCGGCCCCAGGTCCTCTCTTTCCGATACTGTGGAAATCAGAGAAACAGACTCCGCCTCCCTCCAGGCTTTCAGGAGGTTGAGGTGGTATATTTGTGCAGCCCCGCCCCTGTCAGACCGCACCACCTCATAATCAACATCCCCCACCCGGCGTGTGACCTCGAAGGGCCCTTGCCACTTAGCCAGGAGTTTTGAGTTGGAAGAGGGAAGTAATACAAGTACCTTTTCTCCCGGTGTGAATTCTCGCAGCTTGGCCCCTCTGTTGTACAGCCGTTGTTGTCGTTCCTGGGCCTGGAGCAAATTCTCCCGTGACATCCTCCCCAGTGTGTGGAGCTTTGCTCGCAGGTCCAGGACGTACTGGATCTCGTTCTTTCCGGGGCTCGGACCTTCCTCCCAGCTTTCTTTAATAAGGTCCAGCACCCCTCTTGGTGACCTGCCAAACAGAAGCTCAAAGGGAGAAAATCCCGTGGAGGCCTGGGGGACCTCCCGGACTGCAAACAACAGAGGGTCAAGCCATTTGTCCCAATTACGTTCATCGTCGCTAATAAATTTACGAATCATGGACTTCAGCGTCCTATTCATCCGCTCTACCAACCCGTCGGTCTGGGGGTGGTACACGCTCGTGCGGACGGACTTAATGCCCAGTAACCCGTAAAGTTCTCCCAGTGTGCGCGACATGAACGAGGTGCCCTGGTCTGTTAGAATCTCTTTCGGGATTCCAACCCGGGAGATGACCTGAAACAGAGCCTGCGCGACGCTCTTTGCAGAGATATTGCGCAATGGCACTGCCTCCGGATACCGGGTTGCGTAATCCATGAGGACTAACACAAAGCGGTATCCGCGTGCGCTCCGGTGAAATGGCCCGATGAGGTCCATGCCGATGCGCTCGAACGGAACCTCCACCAACGGTAGCGGCCGCAGCGGGGCACGTGGTATGGCTGGTGAATTAACCAATTGACACTCCGGGCAGGACGCACACCAGCGGCGCGCGTCCGCCCGGATGCCTGGCCAATAAAATCGGGCCATTATCCGGTCTAGTGTTTTCCCGTATCCCATGTGACCCGCCATCGGATTATAGTGAGCCGCCTGGAAAACCATTTCCCGGCGGCTTTTCGGTACTAACAACTGGGTGTTTTCCTGCCCTGTTCGAGTGTCACGACTCACTCTATACAGTCTGTCCCTAATCAATGAGAAGTGCGGGTACGATTGTGCTGTGTCAGGGCGCACCAAATGACCATCAATTTTTATCACTTGGTCGTAGGCTGAGCGTAGAGTATCGTCACGAGACTGCTCGAGTGGAAAATCTTCCATGGAGCGGAACTCGGGAACCGCCGGGGTCTCCTCGGGAGGCTCCGCCGGTTCCCCATCTCCCCCGGCGGCGTCGGCCGACCTCGCGTCACCGCTGAGCACCGCACACATACCGCATGTCCCTGTCGGTCGTGAACGCACCCCCGCAGCCTGCCCCATTAGCGTGTTAAATCCCTCCCAATCCGTTCCCAAAATTACGGGGTGCGTCAGGTGGGAGCTAACCGCGACCTTTATTCTATATTTTTTTCCCCTGAACCGAAGTTCGACGGACACTATGGGATACTCGTGAATGTCCCCGTGCACACACCTTATTTTCACCCGCGACGCTTCTACCAATGCCCCTGGCCGAACCAGGCTCTGGTGTATCATGGACTGCGAACAGCCCGAATCCACCATCGCCTGGCGTGTACCCCCCTGGATTCTTACCGGAACGCGGTACGTCGCTCCCGGGCCGGGGGAGGGTGATGGAGCGCCGGCAACCCGGATCACCTGCCCCACCTCCATCAGCGGGCACTCCCTCCGCAGATGGCCGGGCTGCCCACACTTCCAGCACTCCTGCCCTGGCGTTTGAGAACCTCCGGGTGGGTCAGGAAGAGTGCCAGGGCTTGCTGCGGTCGGGGGGTCCCGGTGTCGGGTCATCGGCTCCCGCCGTGGGGCTGGTCGGAGTCGCCCTGTGGTCAGCTGCTGGCCCCATCCCCGTGGTGCGGCTGCCTCCAGGGTCGAGGGTGGCGCGCCCTCCCGGCCGTCGCGCCCGCCGGGGTGCACCGCCAGGTGGTCCTCGGCCAGGGTGATGGCTGCCTCCAGCGTCGGTGGGCGGTGGTACCGGACCCACGCCGCCGTGCGGCCCGGGAGCCCCTCCAGAAACTGCTCCAGTACCACCTTCTCCACGACCTCCGACACCGTCCCCACCCCGTTCGGTTGGAGCCACCTGGCGGCCGCGTCCCGGAGCCGCTGCCCGTAGGCGAAGGGTCGGTCCTCCGGTCCCAGCCTGGCACTCCGGAATCGCCGGCGGTGGTCCTCGGGCAGCAGTCCCAGCCGGTCGACCACTGCCTTCCGCACCGCGGGGTAGTCCCGCCGGGCCGCCGGGGGAAGCCCCATGGCGGCTGTCTGCGCCTCCCCGGTCAGTAGCGGGAGCAGCCTCACGGCCCATTCCCCCTCCGGCCATCCGCACGCCTCCGCCGTTGCCTCGAAGGCTTCCATGAACGCCTGGGTGTCATCCTCTGCTGTCATGCGGTGGAGGGTCAGGCTTGCCAACGCTGTCGGCCCCGGTGGTGGAGGTGCGGGCCCCGACCGCTCCACCAATTGCTCCAGCGCCTGGGCCTGCCTCCCCACCTGGACCTGGAGCATCCCCATGAACTGACGGTTCGCCTCTGCCTGTTCGCGTTGGATCCCCGCCAGCTCCCCGATCATCTGCGCCAGTGCGAGCGCCGGTTGGGTCGGCATATCCTGCTGCCTTTGGTCCGTCATCCGCCGAGTTGGGTGCCACTGTAGGGTGTGCGGGGTCGGGTTTGGGAGGAAGACGCTGGAGACCAGTCTGCCAGTTTTTAATTCTTTTATTTTCTAGCGTTTTTAACACACGTGCCGGCGTCCTGCTCGCTCGTTCGGGGGCCCTCCCTCGCTCGCCCGCCTCACTGCTCAAATGGGGGAGAGCACACACTCACAATCATTGCCAGCTGATCGTCATTGTTTTCACCTGGCACTGTTCCCCGAGCCGCTCCCCCTCTCTCTCCCCCTGCAGCCGAGCCGAAACCACGCCCGCCACCACACTTAGTCTGATCGAGCCAAAGTGACCGTATGAAACGTTCCCTTTGTGTTTCCCTTAACAGTTTAACCTTCTGAGCTTTCTGTTAAACTTGTTAAATTAACTGTAAATAATAATTTAAAGCAAGCAGAAACTGTCTCAATGCAAATATCGATGTGTGATGGATCACCTTTCATTGTAGGTGTTCCCTTGGGCCCTTTTCGACGTTGTCGAGGGGAGTTCAACAAGGCAGCCTGCAAAACATCAAATGTTTCTTGTCCAACTGGGCAGAGAGCACGAAGATTGAAGGAGATGGTTTTGATAAAAAATTTTAAAAGCAAGAACAGAACAACGCCATTTCTGAAAACCGTCTTCAGATAAAATGCCCCCCCCCCCCACCCCCCACAAAAAATAAAGCCTTTATTAAATTACCTTATACAACTGGTTTGGGAGCCGATCTTCATCTATTTCTGCGAGAGAGCAAATACACAGTTACATACAACACACACTTAAACAAGGCAAATAAAGGACAAAATGAACATCGTACAGCCTTGAGACTGTTCATTTTGCACATGTGACCTCATCTGTGTGTCGGTGCATCTCAACCCGCCAGTAATACAAGGTGACCTCGGCCCAGGTGCTTTTGTGACACGCCATGAGCCACACGCACGAGTTTTCTCAATTCTTTTTTCAGTCAAATAGTTTTCTTCTATTTGCAAACCCAGGGAATGATAATCCACCTTCGTCTTCTTCTTAATCGATCTGCTGACTCTATAAACAGTAAAACAATGTTCATCCTGAACCCCTTGAAGTGGGAAGTGAGTTTGTGCAGTTTGGAGCTCAGTCGATTTACAATCAGTTCTGATACATCCAGCTAAAACTATTGCGGTCTACAGTGAAACTCAGCAGTCCTGCAGTAACTCTACTAACTGTACTACCTTCTGGTTGTGCTTCTAACATGTTTACCACGGTATGTGCATACAACATTTCTGTGGAGATCATTTTTGTTCATGAAAACAAGGGAACTCCAACATGATACTACACTCACGTGAAGATCGTGTGACTCCAGCTGGATTAAGATTGATCACATGAGGTTGGTATTTGAAACCGGACTCTGTGGTCACTAAATGAAAAGACTGAAATGGAAACAAAAAAAACGTATAGTGCGGTATAGTAAAACCATTAACTGTAATCAATAATGATGGCTTGGTAACCCGTATCCACTGCGTTTCCAGCTTTGGAACTTTTTTCTAGGACACCACCTTGTTGCTTGGCAACCTATGCATCCCTAGATACTAGAAAGCCACTCTGTGCATGCGTGTGTGTGTGTGTGAGCATATATTATTTCTACCTAAAAGGATGCACTAGGCTGTTCAAAATGCAAGTGATGTACTTGTTTCTTTATTAATCTCTCTCTGAAACAAACACAAAGTTATTCATCAGTAGAGAATAAAAACCTGAGCCGTAAAAATTAATTTCAAGAGGGATTTCACTTTTTGCTGTGCGTGTTTACAGCGATGCCTGAAACAGAATCATATTCATAGCATCTCCCAGGAGTTTGAGAAGGTTCCTACAATAGTTATGGATTTTGTAACAAATCGATTGCAAGACAGCTTGAAATGTTCTGTAAGTTACAGAGCAGCTTAAAGAATGAATAACTGGTATTGACAAACAGCTGTCAAGATATCGCAATCTGAAAATGGACTTTAATACCATTACTGCAAAGTGTAACCTAAAACATCTTGTGCAACTCTGAAATAGTTCCAAAAATGTGTGTGTTAACGGGATGTGTAAGTCAAAACTTTCTGAAGTCATTTTCACACGGGTGAACCTTTGACACCATCTTGGGATGTTTGGAAGGTTTTCTTCTCTCTATATTGCAAAACAATGTGTGATCAGTGTATGTGTAATAATAACCTCTTGTTTGGGCCAAAGCTGATTAACAGCAGTTTTTAAAGATTCATAATTTGTATAAATAAAAATGTAACTTGAAGAGCCAAAATCTAAAATATTTTACCTTTAAGTAAAAAAAACAGTGAGGGCGTCAGCTTTAACTGCAGAATCATCGCGTCTAAATTTAAGAAGATCTAAGAATTTAACATCAACAACAACAGTAGGATTTAGTTATGGTAGAAATTGGTGCAACATGCTTTCAATTCAGGAACAGGGAGCAGCTTAGTTTAAGTAAAAAAGATCTAAAATACATGTGAGCAGCAGCAGCAGCAGAGTATTCATTGTGGATCAACAAACGTAAAATATGTCTTTTACTCGGCTCATATTGCATTTCTTTCTCTGCGTATTGAGCCCATCTGTGTTGCAGAAGGATAAAATGGGGCCATTAAAAAGGGAGTGATGAGTTGATCACTGCAACTCTCAGAAGACAGGCTGTCTGACACAAAGCCAGACGGGACGGTCTTCTGTCTCCACTTTATTCAGCCGAGCGGCTCTAATTTAGCTGCTGCCCATTTATATTTTCTGTACTGCATCTGATGAAGAAAAATGGGAAAATCGCCTGCAGGGTGATCAGTAGTGCATTTAAGATGTTTTTTAGTGTTCTGCAGTAGTTAAGCGTGCAATAATACATAGAATGTTAATATATATACAGTATGTATATTTAAATATGCTGTGGCTTAAAATGCGCATATTGACACAAGAAAAATTAAAGGCACAATTGCTTGGTTTAAGCTGCAAATATCTCAAAATGGAACAACAATGTGCAGGAAGAGCCAAGTGAGATAATGCTTCAGAAAGAAAAGAATATTTTGTAAAAAAAATAAAACATTAAAAGGGGCAATGTTTAAATATAATACATTTAATGGGGAAGAGAAAGTAGGGAGTTTCCAAAACTCCTTTAATTTACACTGTTGTAAGGAAACTTTATCAGCTATAACAAATTCACATTTATTTAGAAGATGTTTATTTAAAAGCCTATTTTTACAACATTAACAGCAGCTGGACTAGCTGAGCATGAACAACCAACACCAATGCTCATAAGTATCAATTCAATTTATTTTGTACCACCAACTCCATTCAGATTTACATCAGAGGGCTTTACAATCTGTGCCGCAACCTTCTCATCGACAATGGGGAGAAAAATGAAGAAAGCTAAGGCAGAGCAGCAGAGAGGGATCCCTCCCCCAGGAATGCAATAGATGTGTACGGTACGAGAAGCCTAAAATACTTACAACACACAGCAAAAACGTCAGTGTTAATTCAACTCCCATAGAGTCAAATTTAACACTTTCCCTGAGTTTATATAATCCTCACCAGTTCAGAGTTAAATTTACACTTTGGACAGTGTTAATATTTTAACTCCATAATAGTGTTAAAAATGTAACACTTAGAGTGTTGTTTCTTAACACATTTAAGAGTAATTTTTACACTAAACTGGGGTTATTCCTTTTCACTGAGGGTGTTAATTTCTAACATTCACAGTGTTATGTGATGACACTCTAAAGTGTATTTTTACATCTAAATCGTGTTACTCCCTTACTCTTAAAAGTGTTAATTTATATCATTCAGTGTTATTTTACACTAAAGTGTATTCATCACATTTGATGTTCTGAACATGCTTTTTCATTACCAGAAAAAACAAGCATTTGATGAATTAATCTTTTTTAATTACAAATATCCAAGCACCACACAACTGCACTCTATGCACACTTACAGAGAACATAATGGTACAATATAAAGGCCATCAACTCCACCATAAGCACTTTGTAAGTCAAAAGGCTTATAAATTTCAAGACTGTCTGCTTTCATCACATATTTTTCATCACTTTCAAACACGTTGTAGGCATGAAGGTGCTCACTGAAATGGTCAACCATGAGCTTGTTCACTTTGAAGTAGATCACACTGTTGACTAAAAGTATGTTTTTTATTCTGCAAAACACAGGCATTTCTTGTTCTGTACCACTGCAAATGACTAACCCGGCTCTGTACTCTACCCCGCTGATCTTTACCCAGTTAGTAGAGAAGATGTTTTTTGATACAGCGGGCAGGGCTTGGGCAAACATTTCACCACTTTCCTCATTGTCCACATTAAATGTTTTCAAAGGTCCGTACTCAATATGGTTCAAAGAAGATGTTTCCCAATTGGCCGCTATCAACATTTGATGTTTTTTGGCAAGTGATACAGTGATGTTCTTGAAGTTTTTAAGCGTGCTTTTAAAAACCCTGTGTTTTGCCTCAAATCTCATACTCCACATATGTATTAACGGTCCAATTTTTCGAATACAAGACGGGTAATGTAACATAAAATGATGTTTAGGAATCAGGTTTCTACCTGGATACAAGTGTTTGAACAAGTCATGGTGTTCCATTATTAAATGCTTCAAATGCACAGTCATGCCTAGTGTAACAGATGGAGAGAATATGATGTTAATTATCTGCAGTAAAAGCATCAGCAAAGTCCAATTCTGGTTTCCTTCTGGCACAATGTCACCAAAAATCAAAGGAATGTTTCTTACCAGACAAAGAGTCTGAATAGAGTTGAGTCCTATATTATTGCCTATACTGTCCAAGTTGACCCTTGTCGGACGATTTTTGCGCTCCAAGTAGCCATAGTCAAAAGCATAGATTCGTGACAAAAGACCAGGTTTTGACAACACATTTTCCGAGAGATATTCAAACAGTAACTTTATCTCATACTGAGCCACCCCTTCAAGTATGTCATGCATTATGTCCAAAGAAAAGTTGTAGCAAACATGAAAGTACTGTAGGCTGTTAAGAGTTGAATTCTTCTTTAGACCAAACACACACATCTTTTGTGGATCTGATTGCAACTCACTGCAGTGCATTTCAAAAATGTCTTTTCCACGCAAGATTATCTTTGGGTCATCCTCATTGTAAACATTCTGAGCATCCTCTTTTTCAATCAAACACAAACGACAGAAGTGACGTCCACTGAAACACTCTGTAAAACCCATTATTCCATGCATCCCCAAGTTGTCCCCAGTTATCTGACATATAGTGCCATAGACCTTTTCAGATGAGAAAGGCAAATCAATGCCATCACTCTCCAATATGTTGATGTCATCAATTAGAGGCTGTAAAATAGGATCAAAGCCATATTTTTTCACATCTTCTGTGTGAAACAATGCCACCAAATGAATGTTCATCAATACAGAGTTTAACTTTGGAGGCAGATTTCGGAGGACAAAATAGAGAGCACCAACTTTGTGAACACCACGTTTTGAACCCAGTGGGTTAGCAGTCTCAAAGTCATCATAGTAAAGCTGAATTAGTAAAGAACCCTGTGTTTTTGAGAACAATGGATGTGACTTAAAATAACTTCCATCACAAAAGTCTTCATATCTGTCTTTTGATACACATGGTTTTGCAAGTAGTTCACAAATATAAGAATTGCGACAGATAAATTTAATAGTTTCCAAAATTGGAATGTAAACAAAAGTGTCTTTCACTGGGACCTGATCATAAGTACCTGTATTTTTATTTCGTCTTGTATCAAATCGAACTCCTAAATTTTTTTCCAGCGGCTCCACAATTCCCCATTTTTTGTTGAAATACTTCATTCTTTTAGTTTCAGTATTAAAACTCACAAATGGGTTTTCTAAATTCTCAAAACCCTTTTCCAATGTAGATCTTACAGGGTTATCTATTGGCACGGCAGACATTATTTCATGCTTAACTTGGGAGTGCAGACCACCAGCAAATTCTTCCAAATCACTAACAATTGACGAAACTACACTATTTGCCATTCAACTACCATGGAGTTTGGCAATAATTGTAGCACAGATATTTTCTGTGTTTTCTTTGATACTTTGACCTGGTCCATTGTTATCAAAATACCCAGTGTCAGGTCTCTGCACGGCACTTGTTCCTGCAACTTCTGTTCCAACTTCTGTACCATTTTGTAAACTGTGAAAATCCGCCTGAAATGACTCTGAGGTTTCTGCATCACCACTTTGACAATCCTTATCATGCACACTAATTAAATGCTTTTTAAAACCTGAAAATGTTGAAAACTGACGCCTACAATGATCTTGTGCACAAACTAACTTAAACCTAGTGCTTGGATAGAAACTGTGGCAGATTCGCAAATGAGTTATTAGGCACTGACTGGTAGCATGCACTGCTTGACATACAAAACATTTAAACATATTCATATGTCATTCAAAAGTTTTGCCCGCAACTCACAAACTCTTGGAGACTCATCTGTTGTGGTAGCATCAATGTTGTAGACCGTTGTCTGCAGAAAAGTGTAGAAATGGACCAGGGACTCATCATAAGACAAGTTGAACACGTAGTGGGATTTAAACAGTTCATCAAAAGCACCCAACGAGCTGGTGGCTTGGCAGAGGATGAGCTGTCTGTCAACGACGATGTATAAGGTATCAATCGCCTTCTGGGTTCGGCCAACGGCAAGGATGTATGGTTGTTTAGTCTCCCTTTCCTGCAGATATTCATTGATGCTGCAGCATGACTAAAAAGAAAAAAACATATTATGTGTACACCTTCAGATGAATCTGGTACTTGCTGGTCTATGTAAATGTAATAGACATTTTGTAAACTGCCCCTGTGAATGAAATAATTTGCTTCACTGGAAAAACAGTCCTCAAATAATTGGGAAATACTGGCCTGCAATACCATTTATTTGGAAGGAACACAATTTAAAGGCAACAAATGGCTAGCAGGTGCATATAACTAAAAAAACTGTCTCGTGGAATTTTAACAAATGAGGCATATAATGTACCTTATGAAAGTGCACCATTTTCTCCACTGCAGCACTTGGACTTATTTTGGTCCTCCTCCGTCCCGCTGTGGGTGGCAAGAGATAGAGAAGAAGCAGCATGGAAGCGATGTCACTGTCCCAGTCTATCAGGAGGAAAAACAAGGCATTAATGTCTAATAGGAAAAGATGAAAATAGCTAACAAATTCATAATATGAACAATGCATGCTGTGTAGTTTACCCGTTTCATCGTTCTCTGCAAGTTTCTCAGCAGCTTTTAGAAGTCGGCACAGCTCAGTTGTCGGAGTCAGTTGTTTGGCCTCTTTGATGACCTTGAGCTTGAATGAGGTGTCCCACTTCTCAAGCATCTTGGAGGCTGTTTCAGCACCAAACAGCAGGAGGAAGTCTTGATTCACCTGTTGATCACACACACACAGAAGCCATTTGATATCAGTGTGTGGTATATTAAATGAGTGTAAATCAGAATAAAGATTTTGGAAAAAGACAATCAATAAGCGAGGAAGAAGAATGATTAGGTGTTTTCATGGCTAACATCCAGCAAAACACTGGATATTTTCAAGACTTCGGTTTAAATAAAAGAAATATCAACAACTCACAAGTCCTTTGACATCTAAAAAGCGTGGAAATGTTTTGAAGACATCTGTGCTTCTTTGTGGGTCATGGACTAGGTCCTGACGATGTTGAAACGTCATCTTCATCTTCTGAAATACACTTGCTTCATCAGGGGAGTGAACAAGAAATGAAATGGCCTCCCTGCAGGCATCTCCATCAAGCTGCTGAGGCAGTGTGGTTGCTGATCTTTGGCGCTTTGGTCCTTGTGCTTGATGCACTGAGACTTCTTTGACTGGCCGTTTTGCTGAAGTCCTGGAAATGGTTTTGAGGCGCCACGCTAAATATCCAGTTCCTCTTTCCCCATCATAGAAATGCTCCTGTAACATTTAAATGAATAAACACAAATAATCACAAAACAATCGTACATAAAGTGAAAATACAACATTGTGAAACATAAGAACAATTACTTATTTAACAGATGTTGTTTTTAATATCCTTATAATCCAAGTAGTTTCAAGTCAGAGCACCATCATGATTGTTAAATTCTGAAATATTTTCAATTTTATAAACAACAGTAGTTATTTTAGAATGAAAACTACAACGCCAAAGCCCTTTACTGTAAATCTGCTACTGTGTTTTCTTAAGGTTGAATAACTTACATAGCCCTTTGGAGAAAAAGGATCCTTCAGTGAGGGAAAGAGAGTAATAATTCCCAGAGCATACTTCTCCTTCTGCTGACGGGAAGGAATCCTGCTTTGGAGAGAAGAAAGTCCATCTTTAATCATTTCTTTAGTACAAGAAACATTAGTTATATCATTACATTAATTATATCATTACAAGGTTACAGTCTTATTACATTTCTTTGTAATTCCTTTTTAAATCTTACCCATGTCTCTCAGTCATATCCCTCGCCAATATGTTGACAAGCTGTCTCCGAGTGCGGTGCATTAGTGAATTTTCTGACTTGTACTCCTCAAGAACATCCTCTCCTCCAGGCTTCTTAAGCAAGGCATTTTCTACAATCTACTCACATAACAGGAAAAGGGAAAATAAGGTTCAGTGTTCAATTCAGTCTATTAGAAAAAACATACCACAACATGTCTATATAGACTACGAGTGTTCAGAGGAATGAAAAAAAACAGAAGTGTTGTGAAAGGTAAACATCTATGAAGGGAGCAAATAACATTTTCATTGATAAAAAGTGAGTTTGGAACCAAATGCTTAAACGTGACACCTTATAATTGATAGTAAATCAAAATAAGACGTTTCCAGCTCTCAATTACCTCCTTTGCCGCCTCTGACACGGAAGCCTTTGTTGCAGAACTGCTCATGTCTTCTTTGCTGGATCTATTTCTGCCTGTGGTCATACCCAGTTCTCTAAGGTCACTGTCACTTGAAGGAAGTGATATGGTGTCCGTGAGGGAAGATGATGTTGAATGATCTAGAGGAGAAAAGTCTTTAAAAAGAGAGAATTTTATTAACTTAATGTGGCTTTATCCATTTAAGTATAAACATTTTAAGTAACCTTAAAGAATTCAGATTATATTTTTATTAATCTGTAACAAATTTCATCTAACCTTGACCACTGCCATGTTCCTTCCATAAAGAAAGGTCAATGTTAGGTGCACCAAATAGCCCTATCCATTAACATTGGTTTTCTTAATGACACCTACCTTCATTGGAAATGCTGTCACATACTGTCAGGCACATGTCTGGATTGGCCTCCAACAGCTCTAGAAGAATGTCTTCCTCTACTGCTGTGTCAGTATCATCAAAAATGTCAAGTTGAGCTACATCAGGAAGCCCAAACTTGTTTTTGACTGTAAAAAGGAGGGAATGTAAGCAGATTAAGTCACCTGGAGCAAATTTGAAATCATCCTGCTTAACTCTGTTAAACTAAAAAGAATCATGTACAACCATGTTCTAACTAATGTTGATGATTCCACTGTCATTAATGTAATATAAACTGTTAAATACAAAAGTATTTAAATAGTTCTGCCACAGATCATATTGTGCTGTGATTTGTTGTTAAATTGGCTTCATATTTCATTTTGCCTTCAAATGATTTACCTTCCCTGATGAATTCTGAATAGGTGAAGCCTGAGGGCAATTTGATGTACTTTTTGATACCATTGCATTTCACCTTCAGCAACATCCTGAAACTGCAGCTAGTGAAAAAAGGAAAAAAACGGTTCAATCTCCTGCAAGGAGATGATAACATATGTTTCACCAACAACAGTGATGATTGTTCATCATATGCACAATGTTGCTGTTTCGGCTTACTTTAGACCCATTTCACAAGTAAATAACGGCGGAATTAGTTATGTTGGGTTCACACCACTTGGATAAATCCACTATTGCCCTAAACTCTATTTAAGGAACGAACATTTTAAAAAGTTGTTTGGTTGTTGTCTTGTGGAAGGACCTGATTTAGTATGAATACAAACGTTTAACAAATCTTCATCATAATGTTTGTATTTTAGCTTAGTTTTTATCAGTTTATTGCAATAACTAAACAGTTAAATCTGAACCGCACAGGTAAAGTTACCGTTACTTGAGAAGGCTGGTTCGTTCCACCAGATGAGGTTACTAATCCAGACGTGACGCAGTTTAATTTTCCAACATATCTAGGACTTCCACAGCAGAAACATAGCTGCAGCAGTCGGTATATCTGCCATATTAATGGCGCAGGCCTTCATTACTGACGAAAAACAAACGCGGGCGTGCACAAATCATCTTGAAACTGTCGACAACGCAACAAAGAACTAGCTAGCTAACACCACGGTTTCCCGCAGCACTTTGCAGCCTGCCGCCTTAACTACGGCGTCCCAGTCGGACTCGGACGACCTAGCTAAACAGCGCCGGTAGCCCCCCCCCGTCGGACGACCTAGCTAAACAGCGCCGGTAGCCTCCCCCCCGTCGGACGACCAACCACCTTGACTAACAAGTTTTCTGCGGGAAACCCTTAACACCTTAAGCACATTTTATATTAAAACACACTAACGTAATTTTATGGTTTTACAGTGGCTGGACTAACTTAGTGTTAAAGAATACATTTATAAATTTGAAAATGTTTCAAAATGTTCTCTCATAGAACCATAGTAAATGCAATGTTAAGCACTTGTATCACATTTAAACACGCAACGTACATTTTTACAGTACAGTATAGTACAGTTGATAAATATAAGGAAAAAATGCTAAATCACTCGTTAGCTAGCTAGCAAGCAAATTCCATTAATCCACATGTAAGCACATCGACTGCATCACACCCACTTAACGTTAAAACATGGTTTAAATAATGACAAACAGCCTTTATAAATTGATAAATGTGGTTCTTACCTTCTTAAACGAATATCCCAATCCCACACAGCTTTCTTCTGGGCGTTTAGCTTAGTTCACTGCCACGGTAAGTGAAGACAAATCCCGCTCGTCAATGAATGACCGCGAAAAAACCGGATGTGGAAAGTAACTCAAAATAAGTGTATGCTCCGAACTCCGTGAAATGACGTCCCCCTCAGAGCTTTTTCTGCACTGTAAGTGTTAAAATAACACACAAATCAACACCCATTCACTCGGAATAATTTACACTGGGAATTTAACTCGAATCAACACTACAATTTTTGCTGTGCACAATGTGGAAATCATCTTGTTTGAATTATTGCAATTGTTTTATGTGAGAATGACATTTGTGTCCTCCATTCTATGCTCTAAATGTAGTAGCTAGGTTCATTAATAGTGCATTCTAATATTTAGTGGATGAACATCTCCCTGCTGGTGGCACTATGTTCATCTCACCATCCCTGCCAGGAAGAGTGAGTGTGCGACTGTGTGTCTGTCCGAGGCTGATCTCACATTCTGCTGGAGCCAACTGGAAAGTATGTTGGGTTCCCACTAGTGACCTGCATGCCAAAGGGCCTCTCATGGTTAGTTTAGAAGATGATCTTTTATGCAGTATGAAAATTCATCTGTTGGTCGACTCAAGTTGTCTCTTTGCCTCCAGGAATCAATAAAGACCGAATGGATCCTGCTCTTTAAAGACAACCAGATCTGGGCTCGTCGTCGCCCTTCCTGCGTCCGATGTTGTGTTCACATCCGTGGCGGCGCCTCTGATGTGCTGTGCGGGGTTCACAGTGCACGGGGCACAGCGATCTGCAGAGCGTTAAATAATGCAGTGCTCTCTCGGCTGTGGGGCACAACATTACTGCGCAAGTACAGCTCTTCTACCCCATCGTCCCCCCCTCGCTGCGTACTCTCTGCCCATTTCTGGCACGTCCTCGCTCTCACACACTCACAACTGCAACTGTCTGAATCTCTGTTTGTGGCCCCGTGTCTGATTTGGTGATTGGTGAGTTTTTTCTTTTTAATATATTTTCCATGGCTTGGTTGTCTATCTCATAATTCTTCATTTTGAGGACACACACATACACACAGTTGCACTGTGAGATTAAATACAAGAAAATAAAAGGTTGCACAACTCTTCGCCACCCCGATGAGGGCATCAACGGGTAAAAGTGTCATAAGAGATGAGGTTAAGGACTATCTAGGGCTGATTTTCCTATAATATCACAAGCATTGCTTTTATCCAAAGACATCTTCACCCTCTTCCTCACTGTTCTGCCACAGATCATTAACAATCAATTCCAAAATTTAGTTGAACAAACTTTTGTTTCTGTAATTTACTTTTATAGGATTAGAGCACACTACAACCTAACAGCACAGATAAAATATAGTCGAAATGTGATGTAAAATGTGTATGACTACAAAAGGACAGGTAACAACACACTTTCTCTTTTCCTTAAATCTTATTTACTATTACTCAGTTTCTTTTTTCCCCCTTCCTTCACTTCACATATGATTTCACTACTGCATGAGTCTCTTCTCTTCCATTTCTTTGTTCTTGCCTCTGATCTACTGAACAGAATGGAATGTTGAAGGTTTCCATTGCAGTGGCTGAGCCACGCTGTATGCATCAGTATCCAATTAGTGAACAAAAACAAAGACACGTGTCATCAAACGCAGGAGACACGCGTTAAGCGAAGAGATCACAGGGAAACGCTTTCCATTTACTAACACTGATCTCCAAGAGTGAAGAGGGAATCTGACAAAGGCAATCTCTGCCGGTATCCCGCACGACGCGTCAACTCTCCATTTATTCACAGACTCTTCTCACCTTGGAGAAAATGACACTCGTCGCCTGGTGTTCCCAGCCGATGCTCTTTTTTTAATCTGGGTCACGTTAAACACTTTCACATCAAAGTCCATAAGAGGCAGCGCAGGAAGAAAAGGAGCCACTGGATGACTCACAGAATGAGACGACTCCGCAGAGGAGCGGTGTTGTGTTTGATCGCTTACGTCCCACGAGACGACACAAACACACACACACACACGGCAGTATTTGTTTCTCCATTGTAGTAGAAAAATTCACCTGGTGCAAGATGTACTTTAGATGTTGCAACCACAGCAATCAAAATAAGATTTTTTTTTAAAGAATAATGTGTGTGTGTTTGCATTAAAGGGCCTTACCAGGTGATGATTGATCACTGGATGCCACTAACGTGGCCGGTGTCGGTCTGCGTCTTCTGATCTGAAAAAGTGGAACAGTTTCATTCATTATGCAGCTTTGTGAAGACAACGAGTAATCTTAAAACCTCCATTTTGATGGTTGTTGTTAAAAAACTAGCTGTGCTCCTCCTTAGTAACGGCCACATGGACAACTCAGCATCCCCTTTCTCTCATGATGCTGGCAGCCCGTAAGGCAGCCCGTGTGATCCATATTTTGGATTTGGTTTACTCCGCAGTGAGATCAGCAGGGCAGTCTGCCACCTCCTCGCATCTTGGCCAATGACTAGTGGAGTGAGGCAGCTACGGACCAATTCTGGGATAGAACATGCACATTTCACTGAGCTGTGCAGTATAGGGACCAAACATATTGCATACGTGTTAGAAAGAACAACTAGATTTAAAACATTATTATTCTTAACTGTGGGCCCAAGTGTCCACTAGAGTCCAACCACACGATTGGAAGAATTGTAAAGTTCGATTGATCAAATGGGTTTGATGGTGAATGATAAAACACACTACGCGGTTCTCTAAATTTGAAATGAAATGCATCTTTATCTCCAGAAGAATGAGACCACAGGTTTGTTTCATTTTCTGTCCTCCTCCAGGATCAGGTGATTGCTTTTTTAAATTTGATCACGCCATTAAACTGAAAAGGAAGCGATATGGGGAATTTAAATAGAGCCAATTGCAGACAGCCCCCCCCCCCACACACACACACACAGACACACAAACTCACTAATGCGCTCCTCTTACATGGCTGACAGGGTTGCTGACTAATGTTGGAAGGTGAGCGAGCTCTCTCACTCCATGCGTCCTTTCCTAATGCTGGTTGTGCACTTAAAAAGCTGCGTAGTCTTCTTCAGTCGGCCAGCAATGACCTCACTCTGCACAGTGCAGCATCACATTGTGTTTTTTTTGTGTGACTGTTTAACTGAACTAGTGGTTAAACTCCTCTCTACTGCCATGAAAATGTGCCGTGAGGCCACAATGGAAAGCAGAAAAGGTGTGTTCACAGTTCAAAAAAAGTCAAAGGGAATCAGAAAGTGAAAAGTTGTCCTTGAATCCTGTATTCAGGATTGACAACAAAATGTGTGAGTAAATAATTAAAAAACATTTTCTTTTGACAGAATACAGGTGTAGCTGCAGAGGAAATTTGCAGTGATGAAAAGGGAGCAGCCAGTAGTAATTCATTCTAATTAGGTATTCAGCTTTTAAGAGGCTTCATCTTCATTAGCTTTTGAATCACAACCATGGAGTTCACCAAGGCTCAGAGGATAAAAAGAGGCATTAAACGTCTTTCTTTTCAGTACCAAGCAATCAGTATTCTTGTAAAGCTTTTTGGATTTTTCCAATAGATGAATGTCAACCTTTCAGCGTAACCTTCCTGTGCCACTGCTTCTTTGATAGCTGTATTCCTCGTTAATGCCAACGACTCCACGGTGGTGGGAATGTGTGTCGTGTGTCAGGGCTGACATGAAGGGTGGATTCATCCTCGAACGAAACAATCCAATGTTCAATCGCTCAAGCTACTGATGTACCTTCATGTAACCACAAAATTAATTTTTTCCTTTAAGAAGTGGTCATACTTTTTCAAAAGGTAATAAAAATCATTATGGAGCAAAATACAAGTAAGAAAGTCTCAGGTCATAGAGTTACAATGTGATGGCAGTTGGGAATTGCAGCCATCTGCAACAAAATACTTACAAAAAAGAACCAAATCTATTGGTTGAACAAATTGATTGCAAACGTTTCTTTCTTAAAGTGTTAAATCTTTGTATTCGGCCAGGATCAGTCTTCAGAAATGACCGAGTTAACACTTTAACTTTAGAAAGCTCCAAGCTACACTCCACCATACATTTTTGCGTCTGCCTTTTTTAAGACAGGTCAGCTCTATTATGTTTTCCTGCTTTATTTTTTTAACAGTTAAAACATATAATTTGTCTTGTATATTTCTGTGAAGTCCGATTGGGGTCTCAGGTTTGAATAGATGCCCAGATGTATTTAGCCCTTTTATGTCCTAATATTTCAGCCTTGACATGTGTCTTGCGTTATCGTTCCAGAACCTCCCCCCCCCCCCCCCCCCTCCTCCTGATCCACGTCAAAGCAAAACGAGCCGTGGCCGCGTTGAACGGATTATGCCAGAGTCATTGTTATTCTCCTCACCGCGGCAGCGAGGCAAAATCCCCGAGCTCTTCGCTCGCAGAGATACCGGCTCTCGTTGGACGGGGCTCTTCCCTCGAGCCATCGGGCCTGCTTCTGCTCCAACGGCCCATTTGAAATGCAGTTCTGTCACTTCTCACAACAACGAACAAAAACAGCCTTCAAAGGGTGATGGGTGGGCAGGAATAGCCGTGCAGGCCTGATGTCCCTTGGGTGAGGGCGGCAGACGAAACAGACTTGGCTGCAAATATAGGTCAGGCCAAAGAGAGCAGCAGAGACAAAGTCCAGATTGAAATGTAACGCTTGTGTTTAGTTGACATGGGCTTTGCTTCAACTTGTTCCAATGCAGTTTGAGCGTGAAAAACCCCCAGAATGATTGCAAATCATTTTATTTCACTCTGAACTCATTAAAACCCAATGAGTGGAAAACTGCTCAAGTGTAACACTTAACTTTGCCGCCAACTGAACTTCTAACTACATTAGACGAAAGCAACAAAGTATGACCACAAAACGACAAAAGGGAGAACAAATTCTTCTTTTATTTTCTTTTTCTTCCTGTGCTCATGAGGGTTTCTCTCCATATTCAAAGAAAAGACTACAACCTCAACAGCAGAAACAACTGCTGTATGAGCAGACCAATGTCAAATAGGACTTTGCATGATCATTTCTTACTTTCTAAACAGAACGAGGAAGTTCACCTTTTACCCGTTTATTTAATAAAATGAATTTATAAAAAAAAATAGTATCCTTCATTGGGGGGTTCCATGCGTTTGGTGTAACTCCCTGTTAGGACTCCTGAATAAACGAAATGACTGCCTGAAAGCTATTCTTACCAATCACAGAGATCACACAGATGTGGAGCAGATGATTTACCTTTGGGTGTATTTAACAACTGGAGAGTAGGACCCCAAATAAAACTTAAGTATTAATCTTTTGTAAACGACTTTTGAATTAACATTTCAAATCATGTTTTTGAGCAGTTCAAATTAAATTTTCAAGGCAACAAAACAATGTGAAGAACCTTGGCTCTCAATTTGTCTCGGCACTCATAAATGTATTGTCTGCTTAAGGCCTTTTTACATAAACATTTGAGAGGAGGTGAATAAACAAAGTTAAAGGAGCTCCAGATAGTGTTCAGGTTTTAGTGTGAAACAGATTTGACCTTGGGAACTCTTTTCTTATGCTGGAATAACCAAACTCACAACTAACTGGGGTGGAAAAAAAAGGATTTTTATTGAAAAAGTACTGACATTCCACAACCTCTGTGCTCCTAATCCTGATTCCCCTCTGAGTGAAACACTGGCACGGTTGCATCAGAGTTGCCTGGTGACCTTCACCCAAACCATGTGTTTACAACAGTCAGTGCCGTGGATCAGAAAAGTGTTTTTTTTTTGTTAAAGTTTAAAACTTTCCGGGCACCTTGTTACAGCGTGGGCCATTATAAATCCTCACAGCCTCCCTCCGACAGTGGTTTCATTCGGCTCTGAATAGAGAGAATTACTGTATTCAGAGCACATTGTAACTTCAGTTCAATGACTTCTTCTCTCTTTTATCTCGGTGTCTTTAGTCCTTTTGCCTCCCTCTCACTTCCTATCAATCCTCTGCCTTCTCGTTGTAACAGGCCTCTTATCAACCTCTCTTTTGTTGCATATCACACAACCAGCTGCACAGTTAAATGTGATGCACAAGCTGCAATTTTATTGCTGTAATAATACATTTTTTGCTGAGAATCACAGAAAGCGAAGAGCAGCAGTTTATCATTTAGTACAAATTTAGAGCAACGACAGCTTAATGTTATGTTTTCAATGAACGCTGCGTGGAAGTTTTGGCTCTCACATAATGTCCTTCCCGAGTGAATAAAAAGTATTTATTAAGTTCTCTGTCAAGGACAATAACAGTCTGACACGTCTTCATCAACAACATTAAGGACGACACCATCAACCCTGAAATTAAAGGACATAACCTCAATATGTCACAATTCATCATCTCATCAGCCAAGAATGTAAATTTCCCGAGCAGGGGCCCTTCCTGAGACAACGATTTCAATATCAAACACGTCCAGTTCCCTTAAACCCTGGAAAACAGCATCATATACTAAAAGAACAGAGCCCCTATGGTGCCACTTACGTTTTTTGAAGCCTTTACTGGCCTCTATTTTGTCATTTTAAAGCAAAAGTTTAAATGTATACTCCACACGTTCTATTTCTTGATTAATAAATGTGTGTTTAATGTAAAGCAGGATCCAGGGAATTGGTGAATTAGCTTAGCATAAAGACTGTTAGCAGGTAAGCTGTCTCTGTTTAAACATAGTATCTAACAGCGCCTCTAAAGCTGCAGCGTTCATTTGATTAAAATGTAAAAAAAAACTTTGGACTGGTGAACAGATAAACTGGAGTCTGGTCATTTGTATGTCCTTTTTTTCCAAACTGATAAAAAGCTTTTTGACGCAATGAGCTGAGAGAGATTGGCCTTGGTTTATAGGTCAAATCAGTCAAAACAAACAAGGAAGCTGTTTTAAAAATGAACAAACCCTACTTCTTCTAAGGGAGAGAGTATCTACATGACTGAGGGGGACATAGTGTTAAAGAAGGCGCTCTCCTCTTGCCCCTATCAGGTCTCAGCCTCCATCAGGTACAGGCAGTTTGTGCTAACTAAGTACACAGTGAGCTCCAGCGTGATGTCATCGCGATAACGGCGGAACACATTGTATCCTTCTGCAGAGAGCAGGATGAATGCACGCCGTTGTTTTGTGAGCGTCCGACCTCAGCGAGGCTGTTCTGAGTGACGAGTCCGTCTCCACGGAGGCTGACTCGCTATGTTGGGAGGACCGGTAGCAGAGGTCAATGAACCGTGGGCGAGAAGCCCCCCCTGGTGTGGTATTTCGAAGCAAGGTTGTAAACACAAACAAAAATCCTTCCTTTTCTTCATAAATTCTTCATATCACTGCTGTCGGTCACATTTACACAAAACCACTTAAGAACCTGCTGTGAAGGCTCAGTGGCCACTAATTAGTACTTCGATAGGGCCTGAAGTCTCAATGGCCAATCACTGGCACTTCAGCCATGCTTATTGAGACAGAAAGCTAAGAACTCTCTCAAGTCTAATATCTAAAGGATGTGTCCGCTGGTGAAGAAGAGAAGATAAACTGCGGGCTGGGACTTGTTTAAGTTCCTGTATTGACCGGCTGCAGCTTGGGATCAGACCTGTGGCTCAATAAACACAGACGATGGACGCCGACTCCACCACATGCAGAGCGGGTCTCAGTCCTGGTTGATCTGCTCACCGTAACCCTTATGTGAATGTAAAAGCTATGGCTGACAATAATGCTAGCCATGAATAGGATCATCCGTTGGATTATCATTTGAAAAGTTAAAATTCAACTCCAAAATAATTGACATTTAAGTCAAGACAAATATTCTTCATTCATCTCTCTTTTATCTGATTTAAATTGAACTAAATATGAAAAACGTCTTCTAAAACCGTTGACCTTTTCCACAGCGGACTTTTTGACGTGTCCCAGCAGGAAAAGCACATCCAGCATGATGGATACCAATAATAACCACGGCCACTCTAGCTAAGTGAGTTTCGTGCAGGGCATCGGTGCACGCTGGCTCACTGTCATGGCGCACTGGGACACTTGATGGTACTCAGCCAGCGTTAATGAAATGTCTTTCGCCTGTTTCCAAACGTCTGCCGAGTAAAAGGGAGTGAAATAGCATCCTTTACTCTACATCCTACCTATAATCGATTATCCTTCCGCGGTGTGCAGAGAAGCCGGAGGGAAAAACCCCACGCTATGAGCCACGCCCCCTTTGCTGCCACCACAGGCCCCTATACTTCAGATACGTCTGTTAAGCTGGAGCGCCCTGTCTGGGGTTGTTTCCCTTCAGACATTTAAGTTGGCTTGTTGTTCCTGATGTTCGTTTGTGTCTTAAATCTTAGTTAAATGGTTAGATGGTCTTTTCATGGTTTGAAATAGCAAACCGCAGTGAATGATGTGAAGATGATCCGTGCATTGAAGCCGTAGGTCCTTTCTACAGTATGTGACGCAGAGTGTGACGGTCTGAGCATTCAGTTCCTCACATCTTCATCACCACAGTGGCTCCACCTCAACCAGACCACAAACAATCTGATGAAATATGCTCAAATACAATAGCAGTGATCCTAGCGTCTCCTGTCCCAGTCACGTACATATCAACGAGGTGGAGTCAGACTCGTAGATCTTTGCTCGTTTCACTTGAGGCTCATTTTTTATTAACAACCTGTCCATGCTATATTTATAGAAATGAGAAAAATGGGACACACGGTTTCAATAGATTCTCTAAAATCCCACGAATTGCACTCATTGAACTTTTCACTCAGAAACAACATTAATTTGATCTTCATTTTATTTTACATGATGTTGACTTTAGAAGATTAAATAATCTACAATCTATTATATACACACAGTTCGATGTGATGAAATTGTTATATAGCCGATTTGGTTTCGATTCGGAATGAGTTTGTCTTGTGATAACATGCAACTTTTGTCAGTCTCTCAGTGCAGTACACTGCGTGCAGCCAGACACACAAACCAAAACAAAGCCAAACCCCTGCAGACGCATCCATTCACTGCAGCACCCCCTTCTTTAACAGTGCTGATAAGCTGTGTTTTTAAGAACCTGCTAGCTATTGAGTGAAGTATGCATCTCGATTTCATCATAATGAGTTAAGTACCTCATTCTAAAGCATGCTATTTAGGTCGCAGGGGATTAATGAAAATAGGATATCTTTGACGCGTCAATCTGTCAATTTCTGGAGACAGCACACTGCATCTTTTTTATCCCAGTTTGGCCGCTCAGCTTCGTCTGCACTTTCCTCGATGAACGAGTGTGACCAGCATTATCAGCGGATTTCCTTTGAAAACCTTTCCACATTGATTTTGCCAAAATTCCAATCCTGTCGCTCTGGGAACCATTCAAATAAAAAGCTTTTTTTTTAAAGTCCCACATCTCTCAAACCACCTCCTCTTCGTCCTCACCTGTTCTGCTGCCTCTGGGTCCAGGTGGGTGTCCAGCAGGGGGACGGTGAACTGTATCTTCCTGGGGCTCCCGGTGTCCATGGTGGCTGTCCGTCAAAGACGAATAGCAAGGAGGAGGAGGGAGAATCCGTATGAGGAAAGGAGGGTAACGAGCTCAGCGTGGAGGGGAGGGGGGGGGTCTGAATATAAGTGGGCTCCAGCTTAGGAAAAAACTAGGATTGCATCATAGTTTATCTCTGACTATTTTTTGGTATTTAGTTTTATCTATTCACATACTTTTCCCTGATAACCTCGCTTTTCCTTGGCACCCTGTGTGTTTCTATCCTCAGCACCTGCTGGTGTCTCTACCCCCGCTTCCCTCTCCTCTCTCTCTTTCTCTCTCTCTCTCTCTCTCTCTCTCTGGCTGTGTCTCCCCCGGCGTAGTGATGAGGCAAGGGCATTATGGGCTAGGAACACCTCTCCTTCACTCTCATTCGCTGAGCCCAACTCCATGTCGTGCAAGGCCCGCCCTCCGTTCACATTTCTTTCTTTCTGTATTGGATGTCTGAGATGAGGGCTGCTCTGCAGCACCCCCGCACTGCCGGAGAGAGAGAGTATGACAAAGACATCTCTCTCTCTCTCTCTTTTAGATGGGTGTAGAAGATGCATGATCTTTGCTTTTAGATAAAGTATTTTTGATGTCCCCTTCCTACACATGCTTAAAACCACAAAAAGGATGAATTGGAGTGAATCATCTATCTCAGTTGTATAAACATTCACATCCCTAGCAGTATTTCATAACAATTTCTGTGTGTCACAAACAACACCCAGATCACTGCAGTATATTGTATAAATGCAACTTTGACGTAAAATTGAGCTTCTTAAAAGGATCTTCTGAGCTTTGTTCGTGTCTGACAGTCCGTCCTCGCTGCCGCATGGCCAGCAAAATCTTTATTGATCCCCTCTGAGAGTGTCGACATCACACCACGTCTACTGGGCCCTGATACCTGACACCGGCCCTATGATGGGGACTTGTTCATCCAGATTTGCAGCTTCTCAGTCTGGGGAGCTAATTAAAAAAAATTGTATTAACAGAATAAATATCTGACTAACTTGAATTTCAAAGTAAAAGAAAAATTTCAGATAAATATAATTTTCATCTAGAAGATTTTTTCCAGACGCTAACTTGATTCTAAAGAGGTGATTTAGAGAGGATGACAGACACGGAAAGAGCCTTTTATATTATAGTGGTACAAACAGTACATTGAGTAGGAAGTAAGACTGTATACGATGGACAGCAAATAGGAGCGAAGGCAAGAGAGGAAGTGGGTGGTTCCTAACAACAAAAGGTCCCCAGCTGGAATCAAGCTTTGAGACAGTGGCCACATGGCACAAGTCCTACATCACTAAGCCACAGGCGTGCCTTTAAAACGGGGCCTTTTCACTTTGAGCTCTCTTTGTCTATAACTCATCGTTTGCACAGCAGTAACTGTATGGGAGAGGAAAGACCCATAAGCTATACAGAACATTTTCATTACCTGAAATATGAAAAGAATCCTCTAAATTCATCTATAAATAAATACAAACTTTTTTTTATTTATACCTTTTTTCTATTCTCTTTTTAGTTGGCCATTATTTCTTGTAGCTGACCGAGAAAGGGGTGAGTGATAAAAGAAAGTTTCCACTTTAGTAAGAGCTTTTCCTGAATTATGTATCCATCATCAAAGTAGAGAATTGTTGTTGGAGCCATTCTGAATACTGCAATGGGATGGCGCTGTTTTTGCCACCAGCCTATTTAACACCAGGGCTAATTAGTGCAGGTGTGGCGCACAGCGAGGCAGATAACTTTTGACCGTGAGGCACGGCGGATTGTGAACCGAATTGTTTGTTTTTCTTTTCGTTATATAAATAAATGGATTGACATATCCAACGTTAAGTTAAGAAGTTTGAAAGTAAATTATTTTTAGTTTAAGACACAAACAGCACGCCGGAAACCACGAGTACAAAACAACTTAAATGTGCGCCAACAATTGTGTTATTAGAACACCGCAATGCTCTCTCTGTGTGTGTGTGTGTGTGTGTGTGTGTGTGTGTGTGTGTGTGTGTGTGTGTGTGTGTGTGTGTGTGCGTGTGCGTGTGCGTGTGTGTGTGTGAGTGTGTGTTTGTGAGAGAGAGAGAGAGAGAGAGAGAGAGAGAGAGAGCTTATAACAGCTGGCTGCGTATCCTTTCTCAGCCATTATCTTTTACCTGAAGCAGAAACACCAGTAAAATTGTACAGTTAGCAAACTTTGAGCAAACTTCAAAGAAAACTGCCCAGAGCCACACACATACTACACATTGGTAGAAGAACCCTCCTGTTTACAATTAAAATATTGAACGTTGTTTACTCATTTTATGTTTTTACAGTCCCTGCAAATAGTAGGAGAAGCTGTGCGTTTTAATTTTTTAGAACCCAAGCCATTATACGGATAGTAAACAATAAAAAGTCTCTAGCCAATTATCTCTTACGATGTAAAGTAGTGTGCAGTTTAAGACTTTGGCCATTATCTTGTTGAAATAAAGTGCCATTATAGATTCATTTAGCAGCTTTTTACATGCTGTTAATGTCTTTCAAAACAAGGGAATACAGTATATAAACTGGTTTAATCTCAGAGAAATGTTAAAAGGTGCATAGAGACAAAAAATAACTTAAGGTGATTGGGAGGGAGGCTTCAATAATATATTCTTTTAAAGTCCAAACAAACCACAGAAAATCAAAGTCGGCCGAGATTTATTTTTGATCATCGACCGGGGTGAAATAACTGCATCTGACGACTGCAAGCTTTTAAAATCATTAATCCTGCAGCCATTAAAGCCTTTTGTGCGTTGTAAATTGTGCTGCGTCGTGGTATCGGCGGATGATGGCTAAGATCTCCCGCTCCACTGTTTGTTCAAGATGGCTGCCTTCCAAGATGATGACCATAAGGTAAGATGCTATGGTAAGAGCCGGGGGTGAAAGAACAGCAAGTCATATTTTTTAGCTACTATAAAGTTGTTGGCAATAATACAACTTCTACTATATATATATATATATATATATATATATATATATATATATATATATATATATATATATATATATATATAGTACATATGGTGGCAATAGTTTTTTTATATATATATATATATACATAGCCATTCAGATGAATGGAATATTTCTCTGACTCTTATTTCCTCTTCGCTGCTCTTGTTGCTGCACAATAATGTACACTTTTCACACTCAGACCTCCTAGTGATATACAATATATACAACTGCATAGTAATATTTCTGGAATTTGTGTTTCTCTCTAATTAATAGTTGAAAACTACACTGAAAAACAGTAGAAACAACAATGAAAAATGGAATGGATTAAGCTATGCTCCGAAAAACTAATGGAGGTCTTGTCCACCAAAGGTCTCCAATCAGCGCTAGTAGTTCTTCAGTCTGTCTTCTTCTTACAGAGGAATGGGTGGTGAGGCTAATAAAAGACTTCCTGGGAGGAATTGTGCTTTCCTTTGCAGTAATTGGCTGCCGTACTGTGAAAGCGTAGAGTAATTGCAGGTTACTGTGTTTTAATTAGTGCTGGGGCTTTATTACATGCTGCTTCCCCAGGTGCCCTGTAAATTCACCACAACAACCACCTCTAGTCTGTAGAGGAGAGCAATGCATTAATATACAAATGAACACCCTTTACATTCCCCGTCTAAGTCCATTAAACCTAATTATAAACACAGCCGCCCGCTGATTGCAGAGATATAAGTAAAATGAGTAAATGTCCATTGATATATTTTGTCCTGCATTTGCAGTGCATCCAATGTCTTTCACTAAACTTACATTCCTCTGGTGTATCTCCAATTAAGGCAAATTTAAGTAAAGAAATGATGATGAACGTATATATAGTCCAGCAGATGTTAGTGTGTTAGTGTTTATATTCTAGGTTAATAAGTTGATTATAAAAACCTACAGATGAACTGACAATGAAAAGGATCCTAAGTGGCAACCTCAGTTTGTATTTTAAAATATTATTATATTGTTTTAAGTAATTCAATTAAATCATTTTTGTTAAATGCTCGCAAAGATTTGATTAAAAAAAACATTTCAGTAATCCAAAAATATTCGGTTTCCAATTTAAAAGCTTTTTTATTTGACCAGATAACAGAACAACACCAGAAGGTTTACCCATCAACTAACAGCAAACACGTTTGGTCCTAAATAACAGTAAAAACAATAGTCAGGAAAAGTGAGGTCTGCACAGAAAACCTCGCCCATCAACATGCTTTAAAAACAGAAAACAGTCAAATTAAGCTCAAGTAATTTTTTACCAAGCGTGTCAAACGGGGCCAAACGGGGTGGGACTGTTCTGAGAAAAAAAGGTTCAATACAACTCATATTTATTCATTCAAATTGTGTCTCCTCCACAGCTGGCCGCTGCTTGGCCTGATGCCGGGAACATCGACGCATGGATTATTTCTTGCCGAATCTCTGGGGCACCGCCATACTCCAGATCTGACCCGGGGCAGAGTGTAACTGATCCTCCGACGCCGCCTCCCTTCTGGAGCCGCGGCCAAACCTGCCAGGCAGCAGAAACAGAGCTGATGTGATCCAAAGCAGCACCGGGTTCAAATGACCACTTCACAAGCTGCCAAGACAAGATGTGTTGGTCTGTCGGTCTGTTTGTCAAACTGTATTTAACCAACCACAGCGGGATGCCTGATGCAAAGGGGGGGGGGTTGAAGGTTAAGTAGGTGAAGCTTTAAGTCTTAACTGCTTACAACAAGACATTTGATAATTCTTTGTTAATTGTGATCGGCATGGCACACAGTGTTTCACAAGACAAACAATTATGAAGATAATCATTTGCAGATTATGTGCTAAGGAAATAGTCTGTAAATTTAAGGTCACATTTCTCCACTGTAGAAATTATTATTATTATTTCAGTGTTGATAGGATACAGAAGGTTGAAATACCATTGTAATATGGATGACTTATTTGCACTGTGGTTATCTTTGTGTGTGTGTGTGTGCACTGACCTCTGTGGCTGATGGAGGACAGAGTTCCTGGTTTCTCTCTGAGATCCCAGCAGCAGAGCTCTCAGCACTGCAGTCAGTAGACGGTCATCGATGCTGTCACCTGTGTTTTCACTCTCCTGCAGCACAGCAGCGTACACAGACACACATGCAAGCCTGTGCATCAAAAATACTGTATTCTGTTTGTTTTTTTTAAACACACGAGAATATGTCGGGACAATATTAAGACCGGCATTCAATTTGGGGTTGCAACAGGAGCCCCGAGGGCTTGTTCCTCTCAGTCCCGCTAAAAAGGGACCTTGAGATGTAGATATCAGTGTACAAATGCAAATACATGCACCTCAAGCCCACTCAAATCTCCACCCACCCTCATTTTTATGCAAAGTATCTGTCTCTGCACACAAGGAAATTAGCGTCATCATCCTTGTGATCTGAATCCTGATCGGTTTGTTTGCCACTGTTGCAATGACGAGGAACTGTGTCCGAAATCTAAACGAGTCATGTGATTTAGCTTAATAGAAAGACTGAAATCCTGAGTGACAGACCTCTCTGAACATGTTGGCATGTGTTCCTTTTTTTTCCATTCCAAAATGTAAAAATGTAGAGGCACAAAGTACAAATTGGCACATGTGAGTGATTTGATTTTCATATTCAGATAGCATATTTATATCAGTTAATCGGATTTAATATAAATTAGATACCACACATTGTGATGGTATATTTGCTTGCCACAGCAGGTTAATCGGAAGACTTCAAAATGCAGCGTGAGCGGTTGGTTGTCTCACCAGCCCCAGCAGGTGGTCGGCCATATTCTCCTCCGAGTCTGGCAGCACATCGTTTTTGTCCAGGCTGCCTTGGATGTGAAGCGCCCGGCCGACGCCAGCCGTCGCCAACACCAGAGCCAGAAGAGTCACCATCGCAGCTGTGTCCATGGTCTCGAAAAAACGGAATGGGGCGGTCAGACGGGTCCCGGTGTCCGAGGCAGATGAAGGATTTGGATCGTCCAGTTGCACCTGTTGACTCCCAAGGAAGGTGCTGAGGTGCTGGGCAAAGGTCTCCTCTTTGTGCAGGAACCTGGCTAACTTCTTCTGTGGTAGCCTCCCAGTGTGGCCTTTTATACACCTCATGGTCACTGGCTGAACCCCCCCATCCCCCCTAGGGGGGGAGCTGGAGAAAGATGTACATAGGGGAACTGGGGACAGGAAGGAGGATGAACCAGCCCCCTAATATGAGACTTAACTAGGTCCTTTTAACAGGATCAGAGCATTAGTGACGCATAAGAACCAGAGTGCGTTATTATGTCGCCCTTAGGGTAGTTAAACACAACTCTCATAGTTATTAAACAGATAAATCCCAGTCCCTGTTGCCCAGTTGTCCTCAATGCATGTGTGGACAAATAATGTGGGAGAGCACTCATCATCGCCCACTTAATAACGCGCCATTATTAAAACATTTTAATTGATCTTAGGTGACAAAATGAGGATTCTAAAACAGCAGAACAACAATAGGACAAAGTAAAAACAAATGTGAGATCTACATATTTTCTGTTGTTATGGTTTCTTTAATATTTTATTGTTGAGCTTATGTATAAAGAATATATCCAACAATATCATCTCCCATCGCAGTTTACAATAATCGGCCATATAAAATCATTCTAGGGATAATGAAGCATAGGATAAATTGTCCAAGATCATTTTTCAAGTCAACTCATGCAAACCTAAGAGTTAGAGGCAATAGTTAGTTTTTTTTAAGTTTATTATTGGGAGCAGGGAAGGATTTTTACCAAAGATACTTAATAAATGATCTCTTCTAATAGATTTCGAATAACTTCGGATATCAAAACCTTAAACCAGCTTAAATCGGTCAAAGCGACAGTTTCATGGTTTTGTTTTCTTTAAGCTTGCACGCGAAGGGATTTTTAGAACAATGCTTCTCCCAAAGGAGCCCTTCGTTTGCTAAATAGCCTCCTTTGTTTTGTTTATTTTCATGCAAAGACTGCTTGATTTGCGAGAGTGACAGCGGCTTTATTGTTGCAGTGTGCGTTCAATTTGTCACTGTCTTTTGTTCTGCGTGTGTGGGTGTGTTCATGGACAGTTTGCGTGTGTTTGTGTGATAATTAGTCACTTCCCCAATACTGGATGAGGCATCAACAGAATAAGCTCATCAAAGTGCATAATGGGGGACTTAGACTGTAACGCACACACGGTTTAACTGCCCCTGTTTAACTGCCATGGCAGCCAGGGTGACATCTGAAGGTCTCAAGGGGGAATTAGTTTTCATTTCGATTATAAGATCATATGAAAAGAGGAAAATCTAATTTGCTGACTCTGACGAGATATTAAAAAGGTGCGTGTATGTTTTTTGTTGTGCTGTGAACACCTGGACACTTTACAATCAAAACACAACAATCCTGTACTCTTATGGCGCCTTGGTTGTTATAGTTAACTATATGATATAATCTAGCAATGAGGCGCAGAGTTAGATCTGATTAAAAAAAAAAACTGTCAGTATAGAACACATTTAAATATGACCTCAATGATTAACACCTGATTGAATGTACACATTTCCAACAATGACAAACAAACAAAACAAACATTTCGCAAAGGATCGATTGTATTGGATTGAAATCGATTGTAGAGATAACGGAGAGTACGGAACATGCTATTATGGGCCACACACGTACTGCTAGTCCTTCAGTTTTTACGTGATAACTGGGATGACATTGAAGGTATATATTGATTTGGCTCATGTTCAATTAAAACAGAATCATCCACCAAACTAAACAAAGGAAACATGTCTGCAAACATCAAGCTGGATGTTAGAGTTTGTACTTCCATTGTCCAGAGAGGAAATATCGTTCATTGCGTCCTCCAAAAAATCTTTAGGTCAGCTACGCTTACATACAACCTCCATCTCTCTCTGACACATCCAGGCTGATTGTAGCTGCAAGGGTTTTAACTGCAACGAAAAGGAAAAGACCGTGTTTAAAAAGTTCCATTCCATCTTGTGGTTGGTTGCGAGTTAGAGAAGAAAAGAAGCTGAGGATTTAAAGCTAAAATCAATGTAACCTGCACGCTGTTCTCGGATCCAGAGCACAGGCTCGAGGCCTGGTCTGTGACATACTGACCATGACTATTAACAGCATATTCACCCATTCATTCTTTTTTAATATACCTCCAAATATCAAAAAGGGTTGTTAAAGTCTTTCATTTAAGTGCGGCTGATATCTGATGACGCATTCAAGTCACACTGCAAGGTCATATTCAACATAATCATTTATCATGAAAACATGGAAGAAAACCATGCAAATGTGGTCATGTTATTATCCTGTAAACTGGCATTTAATAATTATTAATGTATTTAGAATACCACATAAAGTTGTGTTTTGGAAAAACTGAATTTTGCCTCCATCTGGTGTTTTCAGAACGAACGGCAGGTTAATCAGTAACTTGATACCTGGAGAATTCTACGGAGAACAACCCAAATTCTAGTTATTCAAGTTATCTGAAGGTTTACTTTGTTTCCTTTAATTTTATTTACAACGTTAAAATGGTGCAGCCAAACATATAATAAATAAAACACTGAGTTATGCCAACATCAAAACGAAAATCAGAAGGGAAGGTCAGAACAGCAACAAGAGCTTCATGCAGCGAACACAAGATTGTCCAGCAATACCTAAAAAACAAGCTGACTCTTCATGCTTTACAGCAACTTCATCGACTCCAAATTAATCCAAAGAAAGAACGCGTGGTTCCTCGACGACGACGTTCTGCTCTTCTCGATACCTTCTCTCCTGTCCTCATTATGTGTATTTGTCCACACGTGTCCAACTGGAGCTGCAGGGCAGCAGCCTGACGTAGATCTGCACCTTTTACCATAAGGCACTTTGTGTGCAGTTAGAAATGACAGTGCTAAAAAATGAATTTACTACACTACTGGCTGGTGTGACTAGAGTACAGTACCATGAACAGCACCACAAGCAGGTTAATAGAATGAAAATAAAAAAGTAGCGGACATCACAGTAACACGGATAAAAAATAAAGATGTAATTGAAAACCTCATAACTATGATCTTATTTTGTCATACATCCTATTATAGGTTTGAATTTGATGGGTTAGGGTTGTGAGGACCTCATTATGAACATCGCTTTGCTTTTCTTAGATATTTGGTTTTCATGCATCTGCATTGCTGTGGCCACGTCATATATTGGATTGAGTTCTTTTTTTCTTCTTATTCAAGTTAACTCAGGTGGTAAAATATTGATGTACAGTACAGCTGACATATTAACAAAAAGTGAAAAAGATATTGACAGTAAAAAGGCATTTTTTTCCCCTTGAATAAGGATTTAAAAACTTATTTCCAGAGCAAACAGTGAGCCCAGACAACAGTGTGAAGCAACACATTATTAAACAGACAACTTAGACGTATTCCTAAGTTTACAAGTGCTGACTAAACAAAAATTCCAACAAATCATTTGCATGAAAAAATTGTTTGTCGTCATTCTTACAGTAGTTAAGGCAAAAAGTATTTTTATTTTTTTTTGTCACGGGCAAAGGCTTCTTTGTTAAAAATCTCCAGTGTCTCTGTATGCAGATTATAAGATTATACTGTATGTTTGAGAATCAGTGTGAGAATCAGTGTGAGAATCGGCGCTCTTGATGCAGGCTGTAAAGACTATTGAGCAGCTAAACTGAATTTCAAATTATTGCTGGCCTTGGGGTATTAACTTTAACCCGCTGATAACGATGGACAGTATAAATAGACTACGTGGGGCAGCGTGAGAGAGATCCAGTCACAGTGTAACAGGCCACCAAAGATGCAAGTACTGACACAGTACAGGGTGCACAACGAGGTCGTGATCTCAGTCCATGTGCACTTTCTTTCGTCAGTTAGTCCCGATGCAAAGACAGAAACGAGTGCCACACACGGTGATTTGAATGAATTCAGTCGCTCAGTGCTTCAAAGCGAGTTACGAGGTCCCGTCGCTCCAGTGAGTGGCCCATTCCTTTTTGTGGGGGGCTCCTGACTTCCCAGGGTGGAACTGGGGCCGGTCCTCGCGAGGGATCTTCACCGCGTGGTACTGAGGCAACTTGTCTTTGTAGTGGGCCCGTTGGAAGAAGCCACACTGTCGGCACAGGAAGGAGCAAAGCAGGTGGGAGGAATTAGTGGCAGTGAGAGGGATGGAGAGGCAGGATGGAAGCAGAAAAAAAAACATGTAATTAAGTGATGTCATATATAATAAAGTGATAGTAAATCACCTGCAAAGGTTTGCCCTTATTTCAGCAGATATGTCTGCTTTTCCATGTTATGCATTTTAATAGAATAATACGTATCTTAGAGTCCCTCCACTGACAAAGGTGACCCGATGCAGTCAAAGTGACAATTTAATAAAAAAGGTAAATAAACATGAAAGCACATTCACATGCTGCACATTTTATCAGTTTCAAATGTCCTTCGTTAAACAAACGGTGCAAAATTGGAATTAAGAAAGAAAAGCACACGTTAATGCGAACAAACCCCTCTGCTGATATTAATAAAAAGTTAATTCTGGCACCTCAATACATCAGTTGTTGGATGGAAGTCAAATAGGAGAGCTGATGGAAGACAAGCTTGTCATGAAAGGAAACTGGTGCCAGAATGAACCAGGTGTAATGAAACAAACAGCAGAGGCACAACACACAGCACAGCGAGTCGCTGAAGAGCCCTGACAGATGGCTGGATGGTGTTCAAGGGAATACATTACAACTCTGCTTGTTTGTAGAAAAAAGCACATGTTTGCCATGCGTTGATTTGTAACTAGTGTAATGATACCCACACGTCAGTTTTCTTCATTGATAGTAATCACTAAACCCCTCCGGCAGCTACAACATCACACCTTTTGTTCCTATTATTTCTGCTGTAAACGCGGTAATATTTTACAATATACAATGAACACCACCAGCCAGGCCAGAGTACATCCAGGAACAAAGCAGTTGTGGGCGAGTATTTTTACCGCTTGGACGGAGAGGAGGAGGGGAGAGCAGGCCAGAGTAAAATATCGTCTATATTATAGTTCTGTCGCCTGCTTCTCCGCCTCCGAGGGTTGAACCCCCAAATGTGCGCTGTAGTACTCCGTCTCATAGTGGCGGCGCCGCTCACTGCGTTTGAAGAACCCGCACTGGGTAACCGATCACCACAGGGGAAGAGAAATACAGTGGGGGAAATGGAAAAGGAAAGGGGATTTAGAGGATAAAGAGTCCCCCCAGTGGAAGTGAGAGGAGACGAAACGAGAGGGATGACACACAGAGGACAAACAAAAGAGGAAAGGGGCAGATGACAGTGAGCTGGAAGGAATTAAATGATTTCACGACAGAACAAAGTGGATAGAAATCCTTGGACTACCTTGGAAAGAAGTGAAATAATGACAGAGACTAAAAGAACCTCCTATGTTTAGGCTAAATCTAAATCTAATGAAGTTTTTTTTTTAATGTGTTTAACGGACTGGGGCCGTGAAACATAGAAGAAGAAGAAGAAGAAGAAGAAGAAGAAGAAGGCCTGTGTTGAGCCCTTTGCGTGTACCTTCCACAGAATGCAGACCAACAGCGTCAGCAGCAAGATGCCCGCCAGCACGGCTATGAGGATGATCCACCAGGGGATCCAGTACTGGTCAACGAGACCGGGCTCGGGATAGATCATCACTGGCACCTGGGCAGGGAAAAGTAGGAGATGTTACAGTACATCACTACACCTTATACTGAAGCACCGGTGACTCAGTCCATTGAGCCAGTTCTGAAAATATCTGTCTTTTAATGAGGGTTAGAAAATTATACATTTGCAGTTTGCTAATTATATTTTAGATTCTGTGTCATGGGGTAATCTGTGACACCAACAAACATGCAAACAACAAAATGAAATACTCCATATATGTGAAAGCTGCAGAGTACCTGAGCAGCAGCATCCTTGAGGAGCAGGTGTTTGATGGTGGACTTCACGGTGACATTGGCTCTGACCAGCAGCTCCAGAGCACTGACTGCTGGGAACTCCTGACAAACAGAAAAAAGGGGAAATTAAACATATATACTGTACATAAAATGTTCATTCTGATGCAGCTCAAATCAATTGTTTGATTCAAATAAAAGTTAAGTTTTTGTTTTTTATTTTATTTTAGCTGATGCACACTCCCCTGTTATAATAACATGTGATCACAACTTCTGGTGATCCCATCACATATAACAACACCTGCAAGTGTGGCTTAAATTACTTTCTTTGATAAATTATTTGTTTTCCATCCATATCCTGACATATAAAAACAGAAATTGCTAAAATGATGAACATGTAAAAAAACATAGTCACAATTAATAAAGTAAAAAGTCCATTTTTGGGAGGGTCAAGGTCAACATTGAATTGGCTGTATATTCCCTGTCACTCTTGGATGTTGAGCAGCCGCAGCAGGTGACTCAGTGGTCAAAGCTGACAGCTGCGATTACAGTTTTCTGAGTGCCTCAACATCAAAGCTCTCATGCTGCGGTTATCATTTCTTCACTTCCACTCAATGTGAGCTGCCCTGAAGCTGGGTTGGGAGGTAATGTGCTGTGAGGTGCTGACGTAATGATGACAGGTTGTTGTTGTTGTTGTTCTACCTCCATGAAGCTGCTGTTCCACAGCCTGGCGTGGATCTTGAGGACAGCCTGACCGGAGAAGCTGTGGAGGGGACACTGAAACAGGAAACAGCGTGCCGACCCCAGGAGGCAATCCTTGAAAAAAAAAGAAATGGCAGCTGAGGGGTTATTTCCGCAGGAAGCGGCTACAAACGGCAGCGAGTGCTAAGCGGAGGGGCCGTCTGTACTTCCCCCCTCCCCTCTCACCAGTTTGAGCGACCTGCGTCTCTCCGAAGCTGCCACGGCTGGAGTGGATCGACGCACGGCGCCATTGTTTGTCACTCGGCCCTCGTCCTCCGGGTGGGAACGACGCCTTCGCCCGGCCTGGTGGTGGTGGTCATACAGGATGAGACTGATCATTCAGAAATGTTTGATTTGACATCAAACTGCATCCAACAAATTGGCTCCTTTTCTGAATCCATGGAAAAATATATCCAGGAAGGAAAACTGAGAGTTTTTATCATTTAACAAATTTTGTGTACAAATTTCTGGAATTCTGAAAATAAATAAGAGAGTGTTGATCTAATGAAGAGGTTTTCTACACATCACCTTAAATTGTAAATATAAAAATTGAAATGCCAGAATACCCATATTTTGAATTGTGAAACAAATGCTTTGTTTCATTGGCATTCATAGAATTCCAGCAGCTTTAAAAGTGGCTGCAACTGAGACACATTTCGGTTGAATCGTTTGAAGCCAGACATTGATCAACCACACCGTGTACAATAATCCTTGCATGGTGCAGAAATCACCTTGTCAGGCTGTGGAGATTCTGCCAGCGAGGAGCTGTGTAGATCCAGAGGATTTAAGGCCCCCGCTGTGATGCACTGTGTGTCCGGGTGACCCTCAAACTTCAAGCTGGCGGGATACAGAAGCCATTTCTCGTTGGCCAGCCCGTAAGGCCACATGATGTTGAGGAAGGCCGAGCCCAGCGTCTGCAGAGCTTGTCCGGGGTTCGCAACCTGACAAAAAAATTATCAAACGTATTAGATACGATTATGTGTGTCTTTCTGTAGCAATCTAAACACACACAAACAGACCCTTCACACACACACAGTTCCTCACCACAAACTCAAAGTCCACAGGGCTGCCGATGTCTTCCAGACTGGTCATGGCACTCTCTCCCTTCACCTTCCCACTGAAGAACAACTGGTGAGGACGAGCGAGCCTGCAGTAAAACCGGATCACATCGATAAGTCGGCAGCTGCATTCACACTCACAAAGCATTGCCACAGTCGCTGTGCGGTTAAAGTCCACACGCAAGCCTGGGATTATATCAAGTCTCTCCTATCAAATGGAAAAGATACGAATGTGTATATTGTATAAAATAGTATTTACAATGTTCCAACGATAGCTTTTCTGGAAATGTGCAGAACGTGATGCTCAGTTTATCATGAATACCTTTGTGTAGCATCAATGGAGAGATTTGAACACCAAAAGACACAACAAGTTTAAAGTGAAGGGAAAGAAATGGGAAATGTGTGTGCTAAGAGTGTAAATGAGATAAAGCAGCAGCACTGTTTCAACACAAAAGACTTAACTCACCCGCTGACAGACAGAGGGAGCTCTATCACAACTTTAGCAAAAGCTGTGACATTTGTGAGTTTAGGCTGCTCGCTGATGCTGAGGACAAAACCACAAACAAACACTGTGGTCAATATTTATTTGGGATGAACAAGTCAAATATCTTAACTAAGATACGTAGTTGGCTTACGTTGTCAAATTGAGAGCTGCTGTCAGCTCAGTGGTCTCAATTGTGATGTTAGATGTGCTCAAGTTGATGGAGAATTTCAGCTGAAAAAGAAACAAGCAATATATCTCAAAGCATTCAGATTTTGAACCTGCAACCACACGTTGCCTCTTTTTATCCTCACATTCTTCCAAGCTTTATCTGAATTCACACGGTGTTGCTTCTGTACCTTAGTGTCTCGTTTCACAGGGTTCCCCAAGTCGCATTCGACGTACGAGCCGTTCTGGTTCGCTTGGCATCTCATCTAACATCAGGAAATCAAACAAATTCTCTCAGCAAAAAACAGGGATCCAAACATAAACGTCCTCCTCCCTCGATGCGATAACAAAAAACCTGTACCTGTGGTGGGATCCTGGAGCCGGCGTACGAAAGAGTTTTTGGAAGGTAGATAAACAGCTGAGCGGCGTGAGCGTCATCCCCGTCCTCCCCCGGGTGGAGCGGGTCAGAGGGCGAGTTGGTGACGGTGATCTCCAGCACCACCAAGCGCTGGTCTGACAGGGAGAACACCTGCACATCATCCTCATCTCTGCGTGAAGAGAGAGGGGAAAGACTTTTACATTTACTGTTGCTGTCCAATAAAAAATACACGAATGACAAATCATTGCAAGTATTCTCACACGTTTGCTCTGAAAGACGTGAGAGTTTTGTCATCTAAGGGAGACCCCTTAGCGGCTTAACAATGCACCAACCCCTCATGAATCCATCAAATTCAATTCATAACCCCCTTCAGAATGTGTACTTTTATCTCAGCTGGCGCCAAAAGATGAACTTGAGAAACACTACGATAAAAATTGGGCTCATTCAGACACTAACTTTGGCAGCGGGGTGAAGAGGTCGGAGGTCAGGGGTCGCGTTCCAAACTGGTATCTCAGCTGTAGGTTGCTCTGGCAGATTTTGTCCATGCCGCAACCTTCTCGACGGAAGTTCACCTTCACAGGGTCAACAAGACAAACGTGCTGATGTTTATTAAATTACAAAGAGCCATTCAACACGTTCAAAGGATCATGTAAGGAAATATTTTAACACTACAATCATTGAGGGTCTTTTTTTTACAAAATGTATGATTCTGCATTTTTATGTTGTTTATACAACCAAATTTCTAACTATTGGACTGTTAATGTCCACTTCTTTATACAGCAATTGTGTGGCCCATTAAAATAAATCAGAGTCATAAAATATTTGAGCTTTCTTCTGGTTCCAGACCTCTGAGTGCAGCGTGTTTGAGGGGGAAACACTCAGAACAGGAGGCAGCTTCTCCAGCCTCTTGGCACTCGAGTGTCTGCGGGGCGGCACAGGCTTGATAGTGTGGGTTATCGCCAAAGAGATTGGACGCAGTTTGTCACGGATGTTCTCCTACGGGGAATGAGAAAAAAAGATAAATGGACAACAACAGATTGGCATAAAGAGTTTGTTGTTTGTATTTTTAGTCTCTTTATGATTGTCAGCTGTTTCCAGATTCAATTCACAATAGAGAAGTAGAAGTCTCTTAAAATAGTGAGGCGCTGTGATGGATGCCACTCTATTGTGGATATAGAATTTATTCATTTTAAAGAAGGTACCGGATTTATCTTTTACAGGGTAATGCTGTAGTACGCCCTGGCTCAGCAGTTAACACTTACATATATATTCTGTACACACAGTAGTAAATATCAATGTTTACATAAATGTATGTATACTACAACTATTGCATTATTCACATGTTTGCTACAAAAGTAAGATAAAATAGAAAAAGACTAGTGCAATAGGCACCAGTAATTGTCTATGAGCTGAGTTACTGACGTGCAGCTGGAACGTAGCAGTGGTGCACACGGGGTGGCGCTGCCGATGCAGCTCCACTTCCTCTTTCTGCGTATTCTCCGGCTCCAGGGAACTGCGGCCCAGGAAGCTGACGCGGTGCGGGAGGCCCAACTTCCTGCGCTCCGTGTCGGCTTCAAAGTGCACCAGGAGTGCTGGAAGGGAGTAAAACCAGGGGCAATGCAATGAAGAGAGACGGGGTAGGGGGGGGGGGACTTTAAGAGCCCACTGGGGATTAAACATATAAGAAACCCCCATCTGAGTATCACACCGCTTTGACACAATTAAAATTCAGTGCGATGTGACCCCTTAGATAAGGTTACCCTCCACTGTAAATAGAAATGACTCTTGTCCCACATGAGAGAGGAACCAAAATGGTCTTGGAAAGCAAGGCGTGACTTACTAATGTGTGGCGAGTACTGTTCTGGGTGGGCTGTGAAGGTGAAGCAGGCCTTGACCTCGATGCTAAAAAGGGAAGACGGTGGAGTGTAAAAAAAATAAACACCTGTTAATACATCAGCTAGATTGAAATGAAAGGAAAAAATGTATGTTTCAGTCAAATGCTCAGTTTTTACCAGACTCCTTCTCTGCCTCTGCAGTTGTGCTGTTCCAGATCAATGAACTGAGGGTCAATTGACACATCTCTGATCACATGAATGACGGGGCAAGACCTGGGGGAAACACAACAACACAGAAAGTCAAAGTAGCATCGGTTAGGACTTCATTAGGGTTAAAAGAAAATGGGACAAATAAACATTGCATTTTTTTCACCTGAAGAGAACCACTGAGTCATTAAGAGAGCCCACCGCAACATCAGGGTAGTGGTTGTGGTCAATATCCAAACCACCTGAGATGGAATATCCAAAACGTCTCACATCAAAGTCACGACCGTCCAGCACCTGATTAGAAACACCGATCAGTCATCATTCACTCCCCCTCCTTTTCTCCTTATGGTTTATTTATTTTCATCTTGCTGTAATGGAACTTACCTGAGCCGGTTTGGTTTCGATTCCCGAATCTGAGCCTCTGTAGATAAAAACTTTGCCATCTCCATCGAAGGGGGCTCCCACAGCAATATCTGAACGCATAGTGTAAAACAATAACATTTAATCATTTTCTAATTCATATTTAAACAGTTTAAAAGAAAGAAAAGACAGATGGGAAACATGGTTCTCCTCAACCACTTTAGTTAACCACTTAACCACTTAACTTAAGTTAAACCTTTTGAATCCGCATATGTTTCAAAAAGCAGCATTAGAGGTTTAACAAAATCAGTCCCTTTACATTATTGAATTTTCGCAAAAGAAATCGGTGATCTGACCTCCGTATCCGTCCTGATCCAGATCTCCTATGTTGCTGACGGTGATTCCAAACATGGAGTCGTAGGTGCCGTTGAGGCGGATGGGCCGAGCCTGATCGTCCCAGTGACCGAAGGGGTTCAGGTACACGTACACAGCTCCGCCAATCTCTGCCTTACGGTCAAAGAAATTAGGAGCTCCGACAATCAGATCTGTCCAACTGGGGGCAGAAACAGAAAATGACCACATAATATAAGATAATAAGAAATAAAAAGGTTGTTTTTCATGTATTATTGAGTTGTTGTTTTTCTAAGGATACCACTTCGAAACCACACAAACAGTGCAGCTAAGTACAATTACCGTCATATTAGTTTGTGTCATACAGTAGAACTCTGAAATAAAGCAGGGCCCATTATGCATAACAAGAAATTTTAGTTTCGACACTTTTTCTGAACATACAAAATATGGAATAAAAGCATCTGGCCCGGACACAGCAGATGAAAATTAGCCTCTTATTAGCTACCTCTGGCTCACTTACAGTACAACTGTTGATTAGTGTGCATTGTCCCTGCAAAATAAATGAATAAATTAAATGAATAAATGCTGAAAACTCCTGCTGGTCAGTGGTATTTATTTACATCATCCGGACTGACCCCATCCAGCATTTCCTCACCCGTCCCGGTTTAGATCCGCCGTAGCTACCGAGTACCCAAACGAAGACGCCAGTTCCTTCCCCCAGAAGATGTGCTGCGGCACCAGTCGGTACACGTTGTCCTTCTTCAGCAGCACGACTGCCCCCGTGTGATTGGCCCTGGGTGCCCCCGCCACAAAGGTCAGTTCCCCGAGGCTCATGAGCCCCATGGCCGAGTCCACGGAAAACCCTGGGAGCCGCGAGCCGGGACGGAGGGGAAGACGTGGAACAGGATTGAGGAAAAAACGGTCGGGGGTTAGTATTGATCGCGGGGGGGGCTCAGAAGCTCATCTTCTTACTAATGAAATGTGTGCCTTGAGTGACTATTGATTTAGTGTCAAACTCCTGATGGGTGTAAATGGCATGTGTGCGTGTGTTTCAAGCCTTTCTGGAGGCCGGGCGAATGGATCCGCGTCTACTGAGAGAGCAGCAAGGGCCAGTTGGGAGTCGTGACGTTTTGCAGAAGACGTATGGGGCTTCGCCTAATGACCCCTGAGATTCATGATGCTGCTGCTCTGCATCAGTAGGCAGGACGGGTGGACGTTAATCAGATTCATGGCAAAGCCGTTGTTCTGTTTTGTGTGGAAGTTTATGTTTGTGTGTTGTGTGTAGAGGAATGTGTGCTTGCATGTAAATCAGGCAGAGCAAGGGTTGTAACAAGGGGAAGGGGGAGGGATCGTGTGAGTGTGTGTGTGTGTGTGTGTGTGTGTGTGTGTGTGTGTGTGTGTGCTTGCTTCATAACAAGCCCTGTGTTTAAATATTCTCATCAAGATGTGAAAATGGCACATGGTCATATCAAACATTTCACCTGAACACAAGCAACCGCATGCATTTGCTTCCCTGGTTTCAGAGCGTGCAGATGGTGTGAATTAATCAATCAGGACATGAGTAAACATGCAGGGGGGAGACACAACAGAGACAAACTGAGAGCAGCTCCATGGTGGCAGGTGAGGAATGCAACAGTCCTGTAAAAACCAAGGCAGGGAGACAAAAGGTGCTGCTTTTCGCACACAGGCTGGCTTTTAACACACAGGCTCGCTGCAAGGCCGTCTCTATAAAGCTAAATGGGGAATGAAAGCTTTAGCTGGCAAAAGGGTTGTTAAAGGGGCTCTGCACCCTGTTTCTGGACCACCTTTACAGTATTTGCCCTGTAATTTATATATATATATATATACATGTTTTTCATTGTTAATGGTTTTGTGTGGTATATCTGCCTTCCAGGCTATGTTTTATATTTTTTCTGATATATTTATGCTTATTACTGTTTGATCCTGTTTGAATTAAAATGACTGCACTTGCTTGTACATTTTCTGTGTGCAGCTAGAACTGCATTTCAAGCTCAACATCAAACCTCACGGTTTAGTTTGACTTATTTGCTCTGTTTGAAATAGGTGGGATCTATATGTTTTAACAAAATGCATTGTGCAGGATTGAATTGCAAATAATGTACATTAAACGGTCTGTCTAGTTTCCTATGCAAAGTGCCCAGTGTGCAGTTATAAATTACTCTGCGTTTCTATTCACATAAGTGAGGATATCACCCTAACAATACATTTTATTATTTTATTATCTTATTCTCTGTACATTCTCAGAATGCCGGTCATTTTGAAATTGTAAGGTTCGTCTCATGTATAATCTCTTGCATCATATTTAGTGGCAACAGCTTAATACAATGTGCTTTCTTAGTGTCTATTGCAACAATTTATTTATATTTTTTCAATCTAATTGTTTTTTCTTTTTATTCTGTTTTAACCCCTTTATCGGGTAGTTTTGTCAAATAAAAACTGCAAGATGGTATGAACATGAAAACCAAATACATTTTAAATTAAAATGTTGTTCCACCCAGCTTTGACTTAATGCTCCATTTTGCCGAATAATAAAGACATTCCTTCTATTCTCTGCAGGATTTTTATCTGGCCTTGATAGAGGTAAAAAGGACGCATGCGTTCATTCAGCGCCGCTCTCTGTGTTTGTCATGTATGTAAGAACCTAATAGAACAACTACAATCCTGCAACAAATCTGGATTTGATGATGAACTACAAGACTGTTCCTGTCATTTTAAGTAAGCATGCAGGTGGGGCATATCATCTGGGTAGGATCAATGGAAGCATGTGAGTTATAAATGAAGGCCAAAAAGGTCATGTGGGAATTAGTGTTGTCAAGGAGACGGCTCAATGTGGAGAGCGGGAGGGTAAGCAGACTCGGAGGTATGTGAATGAAGAGATTTATGGCAGATCCACACACTAAAGCAATAACTGGAACAAATCACTAAAACAGCTTGTGTTAGGAGAGCGAGGCGCCGTTACACATGGACCCTACATGCCAAGAGATTCATAACAAAAACAGACCTAGGAACACCACTTTGGTCCAGCTAATAATCTCAAAAACTACCTCATACTGTAGATTGCTATGGACTTTTGAGCAGAAATTGATGAACCCCAGAGGGACTTTGGTATTCTCCTAACTTTCTCTCTACTGCCACCAGCAAGTCAACGTTTTCCATTAAATATCTCTACATCTATTGACTGATTGCAATAAAATTCTGCATAGATATGAAACATTAATGTGTGAACAACTATCACAAGGAAATTGGTTAAGCACATTCATGATGAATTGTACTTTGGTAATCCTTAGGATTGTTGATACCAACATGAGTTAGAAATATTCAGCTGTCCATTACTTTGGAGTACGACCTTTCTTAGAGCTAGCATAGGTTAACATTTATTATACAGTATTAAAATGGTTAACAAGGTAAATGTTATACCAGCTACACATCAGCAACGTTACCATTGTCAACAAGTTAATTGAACCTTTTTTATCAGTAAATCGATTTTGTAAAACTATGTCAACCGACCAGAAGACCACCACCACCTGCAAAGTTTTGTACCAACACACACACACACACATGCAGACTGACTCAATAGACTACAGACGACAGAAGTCTACAGACAAATCTGGACAGAACAGACAAACACGCCGCTGCTATTCAAAGAGGCAACCATCTCCTTGCTACTTTTGAGCTAGAAGCTGAAACCGACAAATAAAAAAAATAAATTTAAATTAAATTAAATATAATTAAATTAAAATCAAAAGTTTGGGATGGCTGTCTCTTTTAAACAGTGCAGGTGATACAGTCCCATTTAGTACATAGATTACACTCAACAAATCTATCTGGAATTAGCAGAGAGGATTAAGACGAAGACACAGGAGAAAGACGGGTCTACTTCCACTACAAGCCCAGTCCGATCCAAACAAAAACCCCTCACGCCAACAAACCTAAGTAGCTATTATGAGCTACATCCTCAAACGCTGTGGGCCGGCTGGATGGCTCCAGAGTTTTGTACAGCAGTGCATCTTCAACGGGGCTAGCCATGAACAAGAGCCCTATGGCCCAGGACCAGGAGGAGAGGAGAGAGACAAAGACAGGGGTACGAGTGTAGGAGGGAGGTGATGGGGTGGTGAAATGGTGAGGGAAGGGTGGGAGTGAAAATAGAAGGGAAAAGAAAGGGAGGTGCAGGTGAGACAGGCTGTGATTGATTGGGGTTTTGTCTTCGTGGTGCCACAGCGGTCCTGTAAAACCTGGTGGAGGGACGGCGTTCCCGGCTCAGACTGCCCTTCGACTGGTCACCCTCTTTTAAGTCTTGTTGTCATGTACCTTGTTTTAGGACGAGGGCGGTACATGGAATGAAGATGACCTCTTTAATTGGTCATTTATTTTTGGAGAATATTTCCTAGCCAAACTTTAAGCAAACGCCGGCACCATAGGAGTTCACGGCAGGCTACAGAAATCTCTTGAGATTCACATGGGAACACGTTCAATTTGTTGGAGGCGGAGTAAGATCCAGATTCAAGGCGCTGTGAGTCCGACACAGACAGGCTCATCCGGAGATATTCCACAGGGAATGAGCCGTTGGAGGCATTTTGGCAGCTGCTACTGTTGCTAGCTGCTGTGGTGTTGGCAGCCATGTTGGCGAGCAGCCTGAGCCGGCGATGTCCCCCCTCCGCTGTCCGGCCCTCTCTTTCTCTCCTGTGCGCAGGCAGCAGTGAGCAGGGAGGGCGAATCCTACCCAGGTAACTGTGGTAGGGCACAGGGATGAGCTGGGCATTGAGCTGTTTCTGATCTGCCACCTCGTAGGGCCCGTCGTCATAGAAACCGAGGTCCAGCAGAGTCTGGTTAAGGAGCTGGACGCGCATCTCACCTGGAAGGGAAAACGGTGAAGGCACAGCAAAGCGACAAAGCACACACGGCTGTCATCGGGGCACAAACACTTGCATTACCTGCTGCATGCATGCGCTACTACTTACTGTACTTCTTCTAAGTACTCTGTGTACAATCTTCGCAGTGTACCATACTTTTAGAGTGGCACGTCAACATTTTATAATAGCAGGAAATTATATAACGCACCTGCAACATTGGACGTCATCAAACAAAGACTTTGCCGGAAAACTCAAAGATACACCTTGAAAAATGGACAGCGTGCTTTTTCTCAAAATGACTTATCTTTCAGGTTGTTACAGAGATATTTCACTACCACTTTCACAATGCATTTCATTTTTGAGGCTTTGCATTACAAGTGAGAAGGGTTTATTGACAGCACACTCAAAATACCTCGACTGGAACTACAAATTAAAAGAATATATATATATATATATATACATACTTATATATTGGTTAACATTTAATTCAGAATGCAAATTGTATACATTAAATATAAGTGTTAATCCCATGAGGCTGAAAAAATGAATCAATCCAATAGGTCTTATAACCTGATACATCTTAGCAATTTCTTTGATTAAGTGCATGTCACGGCTCTGTATAATGTCTGTGCCCAATCACGAGATTGGTTTATAAATCACTTTGATTTTTTAAAATCCAAAACTGAATTGCAGTGTTAATTGTATCGATTCAGCTTACATGAGTTAGTTCTTCAATAGGTTACATTCACTGCAACAATATTTATTTATGTCCAGTAAAATACGTAGAAGTGCTCAATAATAAGCAATCAAAGAAAAAATACATTTTAACGGTGACGCACTAATGATTGCAAAGGGAGGTTTCAGGGGGGGGGGGTAGTGAATACAAAATGGGGAATTTAATTGAATTCATATCATAAAGCCTGCAGGATGTGAACCCTATGCATTTGTGTAGCTGACTACATTTAGCATTTTCTAAAAAGATCTAAACATTAAAAAAAGACCACATCATCTTACCAGATGAAAAAAAGTAAAACTCTACTTCTTTCGGCTGTCACCCAGTGCCCCAAAAATAAATAGGAAGTAACATGTTGGCCTTTTCGTGGGCTCGCTTGCGTCATCCAACCATGTGCCGTACCTTTCCAGTTGTAAGTCCCCGGAGCCCCAAACAGTATGAAGTTGTTGTCTGGGCTGAAGCTGGCGGAGAACCCCTGCTGACAGAAGCCGAACTGCTCGTGTCCCTGCGGCCGACCCTCGCAGAACTTCCACTCCCCCCCGTCCAGGTCGTCCCGCTCGGTCAGATCCTCACTCAGAACGTAGCAGCGGCCGATGGGGTCGCGAGTCTCTGACGGTCTGCCCACGCGCTGCCTGAGCTCGTACAGGTGAGCGCAGGTCTGGTGAGGGACAGGATTCGGGTTTACTTGGGATTATTTCATATTCCGCGAGCACATGAGTTAGAACCACATCTCCCTTCCTGTGGCCAGACATTTCCCGGCCCCCACTTACCACCACTTTCCCTCCGATCCCCTGACTCTTGACGGTGACTCCCAGCCACTGGTTGTCTTTGCTCTCTCTTTCCAGATCCACTGAGGAGGGGGGTGGAAACAAAGCTTATGTGACAAAACAGTCAAATAAAGTCAAGGATGAACTCCATAATAAAGTTATGGTAGTCTTATTGGCAACTTTTGTTATGACCAATTGATCTGCCGAATATTACTGAATGAATCAGGAAATCATTTGGGCGATAAATAATACGTTATTCATAGCTTATAATTTAACTTGTATAAAATGGTTGTTTCATCTGACAAATAGTTGAAACCCCCAAAGTATTAAGTTCGCTATAAAAAAAACCTGTGAGAAACAAGAATATAAGCAAATATTCAAGCTTGGGAATTGCTTGATTGGTATTTCGGCTGGACTTCACTCACCATCTCCATCAATGTCCACCCTCTCACAGTCGTACTCCTCCGGTGTGATTGGACACCTGAACAAGGCTCCGGGCCGGCTTCCCTTCAACAGTCCCTGCCCCGCTGCCTGCGGCGCCCCCACCAGGATCCTGAGACCACATTACAATGAATTTAATCGTGACACTTATTACAGTATAGGAGAGTGAATGTTACAGCAGCGTGTCATAGGTTCATGAAAGAAACTAAACATCTCATCGAGTCTCCGAGTGAAAGCTCTGAATCAAGCTCTCGGTCCACTTCCAAGCAGACTTTTTTGTAAAAACATCTGCCTGACATGGAAAATGGGTAATTTTCTTCGCCTGATAAGAGCCAAAGGTGTGAAAGCACCCCTGGTACCTCCATATAAAAGCTAGGTTTATGTGATTGAACACTATCGTCAACACTGTAACCACACATTCCAGCCTCAGCTAACCTCAGCCACCATTAACGTAAAGTACAAACAACTGCACTTCAGGTTCTCTAAATCCTGCTGGGACCGGCTACAGTAAAACATGTTAAACTCGACACTTTACGTTGATTCAAAGCAGCTCTGTGGCATCTACATTTACCGCATCCTGTTTGCGCAAACGGCTTATCACAGGCCATCTTTTCGCTATCAGAGCGAGGGAAAAAGTTTTATTCCGCATGCGGTGGGCGATGATATTTCGGGGGCCAGTGTCACTGACCTCTGCCTTATTAGGAGCGGCTGATTCGGGCCGGGATGCTATTTAAAAACCTGAACGTTGAGCCACATTCCGCCCAACACTGTCAGCCATGGCATAGGCATGGAGGCGAGACGTGGGGAAACACAGGCAGAGACCAGGGAATAAAGAGGGCATTGTAGAGGACGGGGGGGGGGGATCAACGGTAAACTCAAATTTTAACACTGACTGAGGAAAAAAATTAGCAGTCTGTGTGAAAGGTTCCCATCCCCAGCCCACCACATATCTACCTTGTTATTAGAGTTATCTCTGAGACAAAAAATATAGTGGAGCAAGCTGATAGCGCCACATGAGAAGTAAGAGAAGTAGACACTTATTACTTTACTAATAATTAAGAATGTTGCTCGATACAGTTTAGTTAGTTTTGTCTCATCCCAACGTCGTACTCATTTCACGTGTTGACAATCGCCCTTGTCTCGTTCCAGTGAAACAAAAGAACCTCGGGCCTCGGCTTTTATCCTCGCCATAATGACGCACTGACACTAAAACTACCAACTACAAAAAAACACCCAGACCGCCAGACAGCTGCGTTGCCTATTTTCACCTCTCCCCTGACAGGGGCTTCTGTTGAGGCGCAGTCGCATGCCTCCGGGATGTTTCCCTATACCTTAATGAGTGAACCCCCCCCCCCGCATGCGATGGGAAACAACACCTGCCTACACACCAACGGAGGCCCACATGAGAAAGATTGAGCAAACGGATGTTAAACAAGAGGAAGAACACTTCGCTGGGTGGATAAGATCTGATCCCTCTCACAGGCTCAACATTCCGAGGGAGCGCTGGTTTACGTTGAGGAGTTGAGGTGATACCCATCGCCCCCCCCTCTACCCATCCCCCCTACATGCACAGACACACTGGCAGGTGTCAGGGTGTAAGGTGGGAGGTCTGGGGAGCCGTTGAACTACCAGAGAGAGTCGGCCCCTATGTGGCTTAACATTGCATTGAGCCAACAGACTGATTTACATGACTCTCCGGGGAGGGGAAGCCCTCACAAGACATTTCTCCATAAACCGTCCTGCTATCGTCCTCCGAGACAACTTTGAAATGTGGCTGTGAGATAAGAAACATCTGTACCTTTTTGTGTTCACCTGACCTCGGTCAATGCCGATGGCACATACCTTACTGGCATAAGTCTAATCATTTTTTGCCAAATACAACGCCTCTATAAGGTCAAAGACAAAAAAAAAGAATATTTTCCAACATTAACAATTAAAGTTTAGAAAATAATCATTGGTTACCGCCCTTTTTAACTTTTGGGTTATTCATTAGTCATTCCCTTCATCGTACACTAGTAATAAAAAGCGTCTTTTTAAAAAGAAATAGCAGCCCTGAACATTTTTAAGTGTGAATCTTCTTGCAAGAAGCTCAGTAATTGAGTCAGTCAGAGCTGAATAATCCCCAGCACGCAGACACACGCGGATAAGATGTCAGGATGAGTAATGCTGCTTCACTCACCTCATTTTCAGGATTGAGTCAGAGAATCCGATCTTCCTACCCAATGCCGAGCTCATGTTTATATAAACCCATATTTGACACGGTGAGTGTGTGTGTGTGTGTGTGTGTGTGTGTGTGTGTGTGTGTGTGTGTGTGTGTGTGTGTGTGTGTGTGTGTGTGTGTGTGTGTGTGTGTGTGTGTGTGTGTAACATGAGTGGTTGTAGGTATGTTTTGCCGCTGCAGTCTGAGCAGGTATCAGGCTGTGAAATACCCACATGGATCCAGACCTCACAGCATTGTGTGTGTGTGTGTGTGTGTGTTCCAGGTTGTATTCACAGATCAGATAACCTTTGTTACAATTTAATACTGCAGTTTGTCATTAGAGGAATTGTATAAAATGAATAACCTTTAGTTAACGGTCAATGATAATCCCTCCTCGACATTGAAAGGGCGGGTTTATGGCGTAACATTTTTTTCACTTCGTGTTTCCATGCCATCCTTTGCTAATTGGCACAGGGCCTGATGACGGTACAGAGCCATGGCCCAATTAAAAAACAATAAAAACGTCCAAAAAGCCTGAAATTGTGATTCATTACCCCATCCTCCACGGTCAAAGAAATTATACAGATTTTTCAAGCTAATTATCACAGATACAAGACAGTCACAGCCAGCATCCCAGATACACAACACTCGGACCCATGTGTTCATTGAGGGGAGCATGTGCAGTGACCCCAGCACTCTCCACGATCCTGTCCACCCCTCCCCCATCTAAACCACGTCCATACACACAATCCCATCCTCCTTCACTCCTCCCCCCTCTCTCGGGAGTCACATCCCTGCATTCAGCTTCCCATTCAGGCAGATTGAGGGTGATAGACAGAACGGGGAACAATCCATCACACGTGTGACCAAGGTTCAAGCCAGCATCCTTTCTCTGAATATCAACTGAGAAACAACAAAATGGCAAACCATTTTATCTTAAAAACCACCATATAACGATTCGCTAAAAAATCCCATGTAGTCAATGCGCATGTGTGTTGTCGCAGGTTGCGTACTAAATCACTTTGACTCACTTTCCTCTGACTTTATGTTGAAAATAAGGCTGACTTTAGTTTGTTACCAAAATCAATCAGTAAAAGCATCATGTAAACACCAACAAACAAGACACAAGATGGGTATTTTGTAATCCAGAGAGTTTGTTGCACTTCTACTGAAAAAGGAGAGATGTGAGAGAGAGATTAAAGACTGGGCAGCAGATCAGACATACATGTGATGACCACGCAAGCTCAATTTCTGAAAGGCCTAATTGTGAATGCACATCCTCCCAAATATGTGCTCGAGGGGCCAGAGGCTTATTCGACCATTTGAAGCACAACAGAAACAGCTTTTTTAAAATGCAACTTTTCCCTGCAATATTCTAGGGAAGATTCCAAGTAAGTAAGTTAGCAAACCAATAAACCAACCCTAAAAATGTATAATATTTTCTTTGCGGACCAATTTATCTGATCTCTCCTAATCTGCCTGCCCACACACTTGTGACATCTGTCCATAGGATAGCAGGCCCTTGCTGTATAGGCAGTGGCTCTACACGAGCAGCATGGGGCCCCTGGAGGCCTCCTGTTACCCTCAAGCAAGACTGTGACCTCTGACCTGGAAATACAAACACACACACACACACATATACATACTATAAACATGCAAAGGAAAACACGGCAGGCATGGAGACAGTAACTGAGGCATGAGTGTAAAAAATGCACATGTGCAGATACAGCAAACAACAGAAGGCTGTGCAACAACCGTGTGAACTACGGATCAGCACTGTGACCGGTCCGACGACTCATCATAAAACAAAACCGTTTCAGTAAAATGCCCGCTTTCACACCTGACTTTTGCTGATGACAAAATGACAGCTGAGAATGAGGTGACCAAGCGGTGAATCACCGTGTCTTTAATATCTCCACTCTCTCACAGTCTGGGCACGGGAGGAAAAAGGGGATTGGGTAATGCTCGATGAATGGCAAAAAGAGAGACAGAAACAGCTGCCAGGGCATGAGAAATAACCTTTGGGATATTGTGGTTCCCTGCCCACGGACGTGACTCAACTTCCTGCTTAAATGATTTGTTCAAGGACAATCACAAGGGCGGTTTATCTCACTTCAAAACAAACAAAAAACACTGGAACTTGTATCCACCGAAAGTGTATTTTAGGAAGGCGAATGGTACCAACACTATGCTCTCTCTTCAGTGGACAACAGTAACCACTTCCTCAGTCCCAATGCATCTTAACCCCTCAGATCACCACCTGCCCCACTGATCAATACGTGAACCTATCCAGGGAATGATCGGCCCTTAGGTCCGAAGTGTAAAGAGGACGTCCCCTCCTTTTCCTGTCGTATCACACTCCTACGTCTATTGATCGGTTTCTGATCCTCTGACTCCATTTGGATGGCTCCTGCTTTCCTTTTCTTGCCATCCGTCCGTCTTTATGGAAGGACTGAGACAGGCAGCAGGCAACGGGTGAAAAGCAGATATAATCATGTTCATAATGCATGTGACAATAACACAACTCAACATAATGTACCTGAAGAGGCACATGTAAAATCCAAAAGGAATTCCTTTTACACATGATTACAAAGTAGCTGCTACTATTCACTTCTTCTTTCCTTCTACATTAGCAAGATAACAAAAAGTAATCTGACGTCATCGGTGAGGTCTTTTAATTTAACTGCGGACTGGTATGATTTAGTTTGATTCATTGTACGATCTTAATGTTTTATAATTTGAGGTTTATTGTTTTATTTTTGTATAATGTCATTTAAAATCCTCTTATTTTTTCATATCGGTTAACATAATGTTGTCGGATAATATTTCATAAAACCTGACATTTGGTCAAAAACAGTTATATATGGCGGTTAATGAAAAAACAATAACTAGATTGTTTTTCAATCTCCACACACATAAGCTTATGTTTCTTAAACAGACTCACTTGAATCCGACACAAGATGCCACAAATGACAACATGTGCTAACATTAGTGAGGCTCTTCAACCCATAAATGTTTGGGGAAATTAAAAAGGACAAGCAGGTGACTGTGATAACGCAAAGCGCAGCTACATAAAGATAATAACGTTAAAGCAATTAGACGGTTTGCAAACACTTTACTGTGGGATGAATCAGCGAGTCATTTTTAATAAATGCATACAAAGGGCTGCACAACTCTCGTTACATCCTCTTCCTGTCTGCTTTTCACGGCTTCTCTCCGATCACGGTTCTGTATCGGTTCCCAGGAGTGGCCCCATCAGCAGATTGATTAAACTGACGCTTTATCAGAGTTAACCGGAATGGACACACACGCGCACACACACACACATATTTAATCTTCAGGGAGGCCTTCCATGATTTATTCCTCCCCGCAGCTCCCGTCCCCATCAGCCCCTCCCCCACATACAGACCAAACCATATTCATAGTCAACCCGGGCAATGCTTTAACCAATGAGTTACATTGCCAACATTTTATCTGCACCTCCACCCCGATCGAAGTTGCATGTTTGCCTCCTGACTCTGCAGATTGTCCCACTGAGCACGTGGTCCGCAGAGCAATATTCCTGAGAGCTCTCGGCGAGGCAGCGCTGCTTCCCACCGAGCTTTTGTCCAGGCAGCCCAGCGTGGAGGAATGGGAGAATGGGAGCTAGTGAAAAGCATTAATCGTATGTGTGTGTGTGTGTGTGTGTGTGTGTGTGTGTGTGTGTGTGTGTGTGTGTGTGTGTGTGTGTGTGTGTGTGTGTGTGTGTGTGTGTGTGTGTGTGTCCATTCCCGGGTGCAAAGCACATGCTATATACCCATCGCTCGTTCTGATCTCTCATATGAATAAAGTTCCTACATTTACGAGGCTTTCAGCTGGATGCCCTTGAGGAGGTTTAACAACAGGAGAAATCGAGGGAGCACGAGAAAAATCATGAATTGAATTAGGGAGGGAAAAGGGGGTGCATTCTCAACCCTTAAGCTGAGGCTGAAAAGCGCCCTTAATTTGGCTATTTTAATGCAAATTCACCCCAAGAAATTCTTCATAGTGTTTTCAGTATGTGATGCAGTTATGGTGTGTGTGTTGGATAAAGAAAAGCATACAGGAAGGATTTGACTCATGGAGACCAAAGCCCAAAGCATTTCTCATAAAAATAAAAGCAAGCAACTTAAAGTTCAGAAAAATAAACCATCTCTTTCCTCCAAAAAAAGGTTGCCTTCGACTGACGTAAACCTGCTCAGTGCTGAGTTTCTTATCTTTTGCAAACTAACTGACCATTGCAATCTCTGCAACCTTTTGAAGGTCATCCAAAAATCACTGTTTGTTAAAGCTGTGTTAATCACTCCTTCAGTTCAATGAAAGGTTAAACAGAAAAGTTACGTTTTAGTTTCTTACTCGGCCACCTGAGGCCCCACTGGCCCCCGAGACTCCCACCATGAAGGCGCCAAACGCAGGTCCGTGGTGAACATGAACCTCGCCGCGACATGATGCGTTCCGCTTTCTCCAGTCCGACCCATCCACGCTCTAACGACGGAGTCAACGTATGGATGTGCTGCAACTGAAAACAAAAGTGACAACCTTCGGCATAAACAACATCTACAAGTAGTTTGCTAGTATTATCTAGATACGGGAAATTAAAGCTTCGATCCAAAAACACAACAGGATAGTCAACAATTGGTTTCCGGGAGATTGACAGTGGAGGCATGAAGCTCAGGGGGCTTCCTGTCTTCACCAGGCACTGAACTATTAGCGGAAGCACCTCTCATACGGCCGTATAAATAGCGGACGCACACACATAACTTCGACTCAAATACCCTCTCGTCTCCTCCTCGGTCTGGCATCAAGAAGCCACATTCATTTAGACCGAGGCCTTCAGGACGACAACAACAGCAACAACCAGAAGAGATGATATACTGTAGAAAGTTGAGAATAGGCCCGTGTACATGTAACGGAACAGGACCTCATTATAGCGCATCGGTCAATATGAGATCATCGTGTCACGTGGGGTTGACCTTTGCTGCCATACTCAATTGGAGCGGAGGGTTTTGAGGGCTGAAAAAAAACTGTGAAACTGAACAAAAGGACATTCATTCCATAAGCCCGCCAGCTGTATCTAAAGCGAAACATCCATGCGGCAACATTGTATGATCCGGGCTTTTGAAGAAATACAAAAACAACTCCTGTGCTGCTTTTACAGGAAAATAATTCCAAAAGTCAGTGCAACTCCAGAAAAACCAGAAAACCAGAAAAGGGTGAAACTTTAAAATTCGGAGAGTATGACGAGGTTGATTTCTTTAACATTTTTTTTTTGATACAGCTATGAGTAAGCACCAAACAAAGAATCAAAGCAGTAATATCATGTTGCTCTTTGAATCCAGCACACAATGATACCGGCATCGTACGACCACACGGGACTGTAACCCAAACTCTCCCAATGTAAAGAAAAAATGAGTCAATGGCATTTGATAACAGTGAGGTAGAGCCACGTTGCTTGAATAAAAGAATATCACATGAGCAGAGATGATGGGAGCACCTCTGGAAACTCAACTCCCACATCTGAACAGCAAAAACCCGGAGAGGGCACCACGATGACGCTAATGTACCATTCAGACAGGCAAGATAATTGCTTTGCTGCTTTCTGAATAATACATTTATCCAACCGAGGGTGCATCAAGTCAAAGTGTTTTGAACTCGTACGGTCCCAAAGGGCTGAATGTTTTCAGATTTGAGGTTTCTCTTTACAACAATGGATGTGATCCAATTTGATCCTTCTTACACTCATTATATTTTGTATACTGGACACAGCTCGTATAGACATACAACTTAAAGTATGTATGTGTGTCACATAATAAAGTCTCAACAATGTGAAAAGACATGATGAACCTTCAGTACACATCATTCTCAACAAACTTTATAGAAGTTTTACATTGAGTTTCCTCTCACTGATCGGCACTTTCCGTTTATTCTAACCGTTGCCATAGCAGCGGTCAGGCGGTTATCCCTGAATGTACTTGTTAGAATAGCTAGATAAAAGAGGGTGAGTATTGGACTTAATGTTACATTTCTCAGAAACGCATTACAACTACAAACAAGTTTACGACGCAGGTTTACCCTCCTAAAAAGTCCAACCATCTGAAATTGTATGCATGAGTACACATGAGTATCCCATAAAAATACAGTAGATGTAATGGTTATAAGGTCATCTAGGCAGACAATCGATGTCACAGCATACCGGCACCCGCATTACTCATGCCACTCTATTCCAGTAGGCGCATCACATCAGCACATGGGGGCCACTTTACTGACTGTCTCCTCCTGGCAATAACTACTCTGGCGCAGCATTTTCTCCGTAGGCCCCGGTAGTGAGCGATCCAATACCCGGAGTCCCGGATTTTAAAATAAGTTTTCCGGAATGCTTGTGGACGGTGAGCGTGTTTCACAGGGGCGACACGACTCTCGCCCCCTGAGGGCCTGCATGAATGCCCTGGTCTTACCAGGCGACAGGTTGACTACAGCTCGAGTAAACTGAGGAGCCAACGGTTAAATATATATATATATAGAGCTCCAAAATAGGGACTTGAGTGAAGTATTCGGTGTGTACTCTCTGTTCGGTGCTCATGTATTTTCCATGCCATACATACACACACACATTTTACTTAGGCAGCTCCAGGTCTTGGAGGTTGACAACGTATTTGTACACCATCACAGAAGATAAGATATGTAATAGTAAATATTCTACAATATAACATGCAGAGAGTCCATTTATCAGCAGAACTTTTGTTCATGCTGCCTCTGTACTTGTACTGGAGGGGTTTTTTTTACACTCTGGTAGTGCAAAACACCACTAGTTACTTTTACATTCTTTAGTTTGAAAGTTTTTTTAGGAAGTTTTTGATTGGCCATAATTCCGCCGAATGGATTTGCAGTGGGAAACACAGGCCTCTATCCTATCAATATGTTCACTTGGGCACCTAATCAGATGAAATATTAATCACAACCTCTCCAGTAAGGATAGCTAAATCAAGGCCATCTCATATTCACCGTCACGCTGTGTGCTTTACAGTAAGATTTACAGGCAGCAATGCTGACATCATTTATTCATGATTACCGAAGGACGGGAGCAGGACTTTCAGTCACACTAAGACACGACAGAACAGCTGTTGGCAAACAGCAGAACAGAGAATAAACTTAGCTAACACACACCGCTCCCATGGACACAAATACTACACACAGAGCTTTGCCCCCCCCCCGTGTGTGAAGAACTCAGCATCCGACTCGCTCGGCAAGAAATCTCTCAAGAAGCTTTTTTTTCATCTGGAATCACAGCGAGCTGATTCAGCAGAAGCCTTCTCTCATCCACTCTCCACTTACTGTAAATCACTGTCTACTACCCCCAGAGCTCGGGCTGCTCTGGCGACACATGCTGCATATAGACATGCTGAAACTCCTGCACCAAGCTCAGGGTGAAACAATGATTTTGCAAAACCGAGGAACTGATGCAGCATACAAGTGGTAACTGTAGAAGCCCCACAACCCCTCCAATGTCCCCTTTCAACTGCCCTGATGTGGGAAATGCATGGTATGGTGAACATGTAGCACAAGGAGCAGGTGCAGAATGTATGACATAATGCACATTTAAACCGAAATATGTGAGGTGGACACAGAGGCCACGGACCTCAGTGCCGCATTCACCAACTCACCAGCTCTGAGGCTCGGGGGTCAGCTGCTGGTGAAGCGCTAGAGAGAAACCAAAAAAGGTGCCGTGGTCCCCCAGTTTGTGCAGTGTGTGAGTAGTATCAAGATTAAACCCCCACACAGGGCTTGAAATGGTCAGCAGAGCCCAGAGGAGTGAAGTCCATAGATGAGAGGAGCGAGATGAGAGGTAGACGGCGTTCCCATGTCCCGCCGCGGCTGCCATTGCAGGGTGCGGGGTCCTCAAAGAAGCAGAGCAAGTTCACTCGAAAAGGAGTACAGGGGAGAATCCTTTTGTGGCCCCTGTGAGGGATAAAAGAGGCAAAAAGAGGGGGGTAAATCCCCTCTCCTCTGTGGATGCCCTCCCTTGTGTTTCCAAGCTTCTTTCTCTTGCTGCCTCTCTCTAACGCGCTGCCTCTCAACTCCGTTTGCTGCTGTCAGTCTGAAGAGCGGGCTGTGAAAATGTGGCCGCCACTATGTGTGTGTGTGTGTGTGTGTGTGTGTGTGTGTGTGTTTCTCTCAATGCATGTGCGCCTCCCCCTCCTCTATGGTCAGAGGGAGACAGAGGACAAGTGCCTTGAATAGCCCGCTCACTCCTCCCCCTCCCCTCTCTTTCTCTCTCTCTCTCTCTGTCCCTCCCTCGCTCCCCTCCCTCAGCTGACATCAACACTCAAGGAACTGCTGCCAAAATACCAGGCAAGGTTGTCAAGATACTTGGAGGCTATTGAATAGAGAGAGAGAGGGTGAAAAGACAACAGGCCAGTTTCTCAGTTTGAGTTCACACGGTGCGAGGAGCCTCTCGCGGGTCCCTCGTTGCTGCAGGTGCTCGTGGATCTGAGAAGCATGAAAAGGGGGCGAAAACACCAGGTAGCATCTTTAAAGTTAAAAGCTTGCCTGAAGAAGAAAAATCTTAAGTTTTCTTTTACTTTGAGCACTGACATCTGACTCGGTCGAAATGAACACAGTGGCCCACGAGGCTTCATTACATGCCTTTAGGAAAGGGAGAGTGGTGCTGCAACACACAGCCCACTGTGTTATTTTATTCATTAACTGCAATGAATCATAATATCTCCAAAGACCTTCCACACGAGTAGCTCAAACACGCAGCATAATGCCAGCCCACTAGTTTTATGTCCTCCTACCCACAGCTGATTGGTCTCAAGTCAACCGGTGGGCAGCTGTCAGTGTGTCAGCTCAACTGTTTCACACCATAAACCTCACACACACTGCAACAACGTGAGAAAATGAGATACGATGGCGGGTCACTCTCCCAATTAGGATGGGCTGATGTGATTTTGGATGTAATGCCCTTTTTGGGGGATTTGACTTAAGATTTCAGCCTGTGAGACTTTAAAGGTGAAATTATATATGTTTTTTGTTTCAAATTTCTTTTTTTGGAACTCATACCACCAATTAAAGTGCAAATTAAAGATTTTATATTGATAACGGAGGTTGGAACATACTGCAAGACCACATGAAACATGTAAATGCTCTTCATTTTCTGGAGTATACTACGTGGAGCTTTGCGACTGTGTTTGACAAGTGGCCACTTGATGGGGTACACTTTTACAATCATAATCATTATAATGTAGTCCAACATCCCCACCAGGTTATTGGAATGACTAAATTCATCCTCAATTATGAATGGTTCCTATCATGTGATCAGTTTGGCATCATGAAGTGGCTGTCGGTGTCAAACACTCTAAGCCCCCTGCTGCCAATGTGTGGTATTGAACTAAAGAGTTGACCACTTTAACAGATCAAGGTCAAACTAATGCAGTCGGATGAAAAATTCCTACAGTAAATGGATCAATTGGTTATTTTGGCCGCCGCAGTTTGCGGTGCTGCTGATATTTAATATGTTTTCCTGTGTTTTTATTATTTTGTCCACATTTACATCGGTAGGCTCCATCACAGGAACGTCTCTCTGCACAATGAAATACAGGTCAAACTGGACAGAACAGCTGTACTGCAGCTTGGGGCACTTTTTATTTTGTCTCCAATTTCCTGTGTATTTAGCGTTGTTTCTAATGACACAAGACATGTTCTGATAAAAAAGAAGATGGAGTCACTCTGCAGCCATGCTGGCTAGGGCTAAACATTAAGGTCTGCAGGCTAACAGGCTCACAATGACAATGCTAACATCTAGCTGCTATCAGGTTTACCCTCTTAGCCTTAGCATGTGTACATTTGCTAATTAGCGACTAGCGCGATGCACGGCTGGTGGGAATAGAAGCGTTTCAAGTTTTCCTTCCTGATGATGTGAAATGACGACTAAACCCATTAAAATGTATCAAGGGGGCAACAGTGTCTGGAACTGTTTTTTGGTGGAATCCACTGGATCCAACATTTTAAAATATCAACACATGTCAAATGAGCCCTCGGAGTTGTTGTCATTTGTCCTCTGGGGGGGACAATAAATGTCTTTACTAAATTCATGGCAACCTAAAAGTGGAGGATATTGGATGAGCCATTTCAGCAGTGTGTACAACATTGGCAATACAAACATCCCATGAGCTAAGCAGCTAATTGTTGGTCTGTTGCAGCTTTAGTGGACGTCTCTTCACACGTATCTTCTATCTCTTTGGTAATGGAACATGTGCAAAAATAGTTCATTTGAACATAAATAATGCTGTCAAGTCTGTTTGTGTTTCCAAGCATGTGGTTCCATTTGGGATGCCTGTATCTCTTTGGGGCATCTCAGGGCTGATTGAGCACGCAGCAATTGCTCCTACACGCACTTCACTGAATGAGTTCAGGGGATACATCTAAAACCTGATCGGCATCGGTTGATTTCTGAGAATTATTAGTGTTAGCGTGCCTGGCCTCCGTGTGCAAGGGCCGCTAAGAATACCACAGGGATTCTGCAGAAGGAAAGGAAACAGAAGAAAGGAATGGAGTGGGACGGTTTTGAAAAAATGCTGAAAACGTCTTAATAGCAGCTTCGGGCCGCGGGGCCAGACGAGAACGTCTTCATGCCGAACAAAGCACAATCAGAGGGACGGGTCGGAATGAAGGGAAAGTGAGAGGAGGAAGAAGGAATGGAGCGGAACATTAGTGCCGGGGGTAAAGATTATCTGCCGCACCGTCCACGACGTCGGCGCGTAGTGCTCATTAGCAGTCTGAGCTGCACTTCAAGGAGAGATCCTAATTTAGACACCGAGCGGAGCAGCAAATAGAGCCGGGGGTCATTCTTCCCGTTATAGCCCTCGTCACGTCGATGACTTAGACATCTGGAGTCAGCACTATTACTGTATTGATTAATGGACTGTGTGGGGAAACTATAAGAAGGAGTGGGGCCGGTTGTTAGGGGATTGAATGCAAGCACACCCACACTCCTGTTATTTAACGGCCCACAATCCCAACGGAAGAGGGCTAAACTGAGCCTGGTCGTTTTTGTCAGACTGAATAACAAGCAACCACATTATGGATTTTTCTGACAAAGCCTAATTTCCGTGTAAGAGGGTTTGTGAAGCAATTACTGCAAAGCTCCAAAGGATGTCGTGTTCTGAAAACTCATCATCACATGCACGCACACACGGCTGAAACCAATAGCTTTTCAACACAGTGCATCGAGCCATCAGTTTAAACATGCCAGTGGTGGAGGAAGTGTTCACATCCTTTACTTAAGCAACATTACTAATACCATGTTGGAATACTGCCTAAAAGTCCTGCATAAGGTTCTCACAGCACATAGTGACGGGGAACCAGACCAATTAAACACTTTGCAAGAAAAATAACTCAAACGATTAAAGATCATATTCTTTTAATTGGTGAACTCAATGCCACTATATTCTCACCAAGAGGATGAACCAACAAGAGGCTTCCATGAAAGAAGAATTGCTTAAAAATAACGTTATAAAAGAGATTCATAGATGTATTTCCATGTGTTTGAAACTTGACAACAATACTCCAGCATGCAGCACAAAGGATCCCTCTGATTCTCATTTTATGTACAAAATAAAAGTGAGGGAGTAGCGGCCCCTACAGGCAGGTGGAGGCTTTTCTATTTAAAGAAGCATTTTCAACACTTTTATTATGATATCCACGCATTTCTTATTTCCATATTTCCATGAGAAGGGGATGCAAACAGTGTTTTCAAACATGCATGACTTTGTTCTAGTAATTTGGTCTAAATGTTTGGCACGTAAGCGGTGGTTGTTGTGCAACGTGCGTCTGAATGTGTTGGCGGTGCGTGAGGCGGGCCGGGGAAGGGCGCCATCGGCAGCCCGGCAGGAAATCCAACCGGAAAGTGAGCTGGGTCGTCTAAAGAGACAAAAACACACATATATTTGTTTCTTGCAACTAAAAAATGGTGTTGCTTTACCAGTTGGCGGCCGTTTAAGGCGCAGCAGAACTGCATATGTGCGATTGACTTGAATATGCGTGGTGAAGTACAGTAGTGGTGTCCCCCAGTGCAAAGGCGTTGCCTCTGGATGGTTTCTACGTGGGGGGGGGGGGGGGGGGGGGGCAGAGACGCTGCTGGCGCAGGTTGACTTCACAACTAAGGGAAAGGTCCTAGACGTAGGGATTGGTTGGTAAACAATGTAGGCCGTATAAGAATACTGAGGCTTAAACAAACTTTGATGCTCTTGTGAAACAAGATTTTTATTTTTTATTTTAATAGAAGGATTGACAATAGGAAACACAATATTGACTATTCACCTTCTTACTGAGAGATAGTTGCCTCCTTGTTTGCTCGCTTATTTAATCACATTGTGTTTCTATGGAAGGAAAAACATTGTCAAATCAGCATTTCATTTCTTAAATCTGGCACATAACCGCCCATTAAACAGTGGTTTAACAGATTTGTATGGTTTAGACAAAAAGTGTGCGAACTATTTAAAACCAACAACATTCTCAAAAAAGGAGTCACTGCCCCATAGATGTCAAATTAAAGTAGTAGTTTGTGTTATCTGGTAGGTACCCCATTTAACTTGATCAAGTCATTGTGCATAAAAAGACCTAAATAAAACTCTCCCCGCATGGTAAACACAACTCCAGGAGCCATAGCTGCAATGATTTAGTGTGATAAGGAAGTGACTCTGACTCAGCTGTGAACTGTTTCGACCCGTCGGTCCTTCTGTTCCACCCTGCAGCAAGTCGCCCGACAGCATTCCTTACACCACTTGATCGTTTATTTAGCAACAGATGGTTTGTTTTGTTGCAGGTCTTGGTACTGCTTCATTTGATTCATGAACAAAGGAAACTCTTAAAACTGAGCAGCTGGTATTGGAGGCCAGAAATAGATCTACTGCAGCATGGCTGAAGTCCTGTCTATTTGTCCATGAAGTTACGCGATTTGTGGATGCAATAAAGTCAGCTCCACCAAAATTTGCTTTTCCCCGTAAACTGAAATGAAACTTGTATATTCTTTTATTTTAGAGGTAGGAATCAAAATTATCCAGCTTTTTATTCTGCATGAATTGATTCCATTCAACACAACGCCTTTTCCAATATATACTTATACTTGTTACTCGTTCATGTGCTTGCAAAAACTAATGACTACCAATAATCAGTAAGTATCATGCTAAAACACAACCGTACAAAGAGACAACTGTAACAATGTCTCCACAGCTGGAAGTGGCCTGTAGTACTAAACTTTTTGGTCATTAAGCCGGCAAATACATTTATACATGTGATTTTCAGAGGTTTGGGAAGCGTTGCCTCCTGCAGCCACAAACATTTCACTTGCACTACTCCCTCCGGCTCGCTGTAATAATATTCTCATGGCATCATTGTCGGCTACTTTGAGTCTCTGTAAACCTGTTTTTCTGTAGCTCGTCCAAAAGTGTGCAGTATTGAATAGATGTATCAGTATCAGCTGCCATCCGATTTGTTTAGAAGTGGTCGAGATGTTTCACTTTTTCACGGCACAGACACCAAGATTGTTAGGGAATTTTAGACCTTTGTCCTCTTTGATTGTCCAACCACACAGAAAGAAAGCGGACTTTGAGTTATCATCTCTTGTATAATGGAAATGTAAAAGTTGGGGAAAAACAAAATGTATTTTATTGAACTGTGCAGAAAAAAATGGTGGGTTTTTAACGAAATAAAATGGATGTATATATATTATCAAAGTAGCATCAAAGACAATTGTTTTTGGAAAAAAAAAAAAAAAAAAACAAGAATTAAATCTGTGGTGTCTTTCATAAAGGAAATGGCTATAATCCACACACAAATAACAATAAGAAACACTCCAAATACAATTGTCCTGAAGAAATAACACTGGCTGAAGGACAGAAATAACAGGAAAAATACATTTATAAGGACAGACTTCACACACAAAAGGGCAATCCTACAAAAATTACACTGACAAAAAAGACACGCAAGGACATCTGACCCCTTTCATTATCCGGCATGTCTCACGTCAGCTGACACACTGAAATAAGCCCCCCAGCATGGATGTGACCCAGCGGCATTCGTAAACCGGTGATACTCGCATGTAATAAAACGCAACAATGGATTACATCGGGTACGGTGTTCTCTGACAGAGTGGAACAAGAGGAAGCTTGGAGAGCAGGGTGGCTAGAAAGGTCGTCATCTGAGCGGTGACTGTACGTCTGAGAGCTCAACGGGATCAGAAGCTGTAAAGGCCACTTTAGCAAAAGTCATTGCAGTCCGCAGAAAGCAGAAGTGACAAAGCAGAGCGAGGCGCCTTAGTTTAGTTTCTAGATTATAAAAGTAACCGCCGTGCTGATGCAGTCGAATTAAGGCAATGCTGATGACAATTTCCAGAAAGAAAAAGGGCATCACAAGACAAATGGTAGAATGCTTAAGAATTCAAAATATGAAGTTTAAAAATGTGTAAAATGACATTCAAGTACAAGTAACACAACACTCTGAACTCAAATGTGCACGAGTAACCAGCAAATAAGATCTCGTGCTGTTGTGTATAACATTTTTTTGTTGGATAAAAGAAATGATGTGGCTGAGAAGGCACAATTGTATCTTGCATTTTGTAACATTGTACTTTTTTTCCTTTTTTTTTTTGTTTGGTTGGTTGATTGATTGAACAAAAAAAGAAAATACAAAAAGAATTGGGGGTTTTCATTCAAAGCTGCCGATGCATTTCAGTTGCAATTAATGAAAACAAGCAACAAAGAAAAATTAGACATTTATCTGAGAATTAACTTGCCCTTGCATATGTGAAAACCCCACAAAAAATCAGCCCCCTGTGCCTGTGAGCGAAGGCTTTTCCCCATTGAATTGACATTTCCCTTTTGCAGAAGTATCAAAGAAGCCCCTTTCTAGCAAGACCCATCACACCGTTTGGATTCGATTTGTTTCCAAGTAACAGCGCCCTCATTTTGAAATAAGCTGGCAGAAATAACGGTGGTTGTAGTCGGCGGGACTTACGATCTGCTCCGAAGGTTTACCTCAGGAGACTTGACTGCAATCGCTCGGGAGGAATAACTGAACGGGTCAGGAATGTTCGGCCGTGGCACAGCGTCGACGGGGACCAGGAGGGAGATGTCGAGGCATGTTAAGAAGGCTGCAAAATGTCAAAGCACTTCATCTGCTTTTTTTTTAGAATCAGACTCAGTGGTTCTATGTGTAATTTACCAAGATGGAGACACTAAGAAATATATATATATATAGAAAACAATCTCACCACTAAGTCGATGCGATGCGTTCAGAGAAGTATCAACACTTTGACTCAGCAATCTCCCCGACACAACAGAGACACTACAACATTTATCAACGTGTCATAACATTTCTATATTTAACCACCAGTAACTTTGGAGTCGAGGCGGCTCTGGGGTGTCTCGCATCTCCGAAACTCATTCGGCCAATTTTTGTTTTGTTTTTTTCCGAAAAAATGTTGCGGCATGTTCAGAGTGGCCAAAGAGTGTGGCTGCTGTGTGGCTCCTTATCCAGTAAAGTCCGGGTTGTACGCTGGCTGGGCCAGGTAGTCCTTGTGCGAGGTTGGACCTTGGGGCTGCGGCTGGACAGGGGGCTGCAGAGGGTACGCCGGCTGGCCGGGGCTGAACGCGGCCTGGCTGTAGGGCATCGGGTTGGGAGGGAAGCCGGGACCGGCTGCAGGCGGAAAGACGGAACCAGGCCGTGGCGAATTAGTGGGAGGAACGTGCTTTTTAACAGTAACCACAACTTCAGTTCCCTTCGACAAAGTCAACACAAACGTTTTATTTCTGGGTCGTAAAATCCAGACACCACCCTACGTCATAGCAGCAGCAGTTGTACCACCTACGCTTCCGACTGCAGCTTTTCTGAAGCATCAAAATTACTTAATTGTGGGTTTTTTTTACAGCTACATTATAATGTGTCATCATCCTATGTTGAACTTTTTTTTGTGCTGAGCCGTCCATTCCCTTCAGATCCATTTGAAAAATGTGCCCTCCTTAAAACCTGATCAAAGTACACACAACTAAAATAAATTAGTCGGGAAATGAAGCGTGAGCTTATCTCTATTTTAATTTCACGCATTTAGATTAATCCCTGGGAGAATACTCTGCTGTAATTATCAGAAATAAAAAAAGTTCAGTACGTGCACTAAAGGGGGTTACGTAAAAGGTTCATTTCAAGACCTGATTTGGTTTCATTTTAGTTATAGTTGTTAATTAATCAAACTGATTAGCATTCTATACAAAACATTTATTATTGTTATTTGCTGACAAAATAATACTGCTAGGGCGTAATTAATTGGCTAAGTTATAGAAAATTCCCACTCACTGGCTTCCTGATATGTTGGTGGCGGTCCTGCTACCATTGCTTGTGCAGGGTAGGGGGATGTTGCCATGGGTTGACCCCCGTAGCCCTGGGGCATGGGCTGACCCCCGTAGGCCTGGGGCATCGGCTGGCCCCCGTAGGCCTGGGGCATCGGCTGGCCCCCGTAGCCCTGGGGCACTGGCTGGGCCCCGTAGCCGTGGGGCACTGGCTGGGCCCCGTAGCCCGGCTGCACTTGCGGGGGTTGGTAGACTGGATACTGGGCCCCCTGGTAGGACTGCGGCTGCCCGGGTGTTGCGGTCGACTGCCGCGGGTACTGCTGAGCTGCCGTGGTGATCACTGTGGTGTGGTTGCTGGTGGCTATCACAGCTGGAAGCAAGCAGAGGACAAATACGCATGGGGGTAAATCACAGGTGGAGGGGCACAAACATGCTGAACAATGAAAGAAAGAAAGTAAAAGTAGCCATAAGTGACAAAAGCTGGTCTGGTCTGAACTCATTGGTTATGCTGGTTAACGTGGTACGTGAGATTGCTTTGGCTGGCAAGGTAACAGCAGGTTAGAACGTCCCAAATTGTGCATATGACATGTCACAAGGTTAACCAGCAATCACTTGCAGGGCATAAGCCCCCCCCCCCCCCCCCCCGCTCAAAAGACTGAAAAACAGAATTACAGAAGAGCAGAGCATTTCAACAAAAAAGAGGAAATCTGTTTTTCCACAAAGGAGAAACTCTTTCGTACTCTTTTACCATGACAAACAATAACTTCTGCATTTAGCCAACTGTAAAGAAAGGCAATGAAAAGAACTGGAAAATGGGGCTGGGGGGAATTATGTCTAAAGAAAATGATGTCCTATAATAATATAAAAGCTACTTCATTTGGTGTCACATAACTATTAAGTATAACGGGAAGGATACAGGAACTGTGGTGTAATTTCCACTTGTGTACCAACATGTGTACCAACATGTGTTTCAACAAGCGTTTTAAAAAAACAGTTTCATTTACGCACTAAAAAAAGGTTGCTTCCGAGTGGGCATCCGCCAAAATGCAGCGGAAATCACAACAGTGGTGATCACAAAGTCGCATGAGCGGTGGGGTTTTTGTCCTTTATTCGCTCTGGGTTGTGCCTCTCAGATAAAATACTGTCTGTCCCAACTTAGTGGTGGGGGTTGTTGTAGCTTGAAAGGAAAACCCGTACTCAGGCCTGAACAAGAGCACACCTCCAGTACACGTTATTCAGGTTGCATAAATCCTAACCCAATATTCACACTAATTATTCAGGAAGACAGGAATCTAACATGAGGCAGTACATGCTGGGCTAGTCAGGAAGACAGTTGAAACACTACACCAGGCACACACACATATATACACACACACACAGGATCAAACCACCGTATTTGTGTCCCAGTGTAAAGACAGCAGTGTTTAAAAAACAGAAACATTGAGGAGAGACATATCTGTTTTTGTGCGAGACAGTCACTCGCCCACCATGATTATTTTTTACTAACAAAGTGGGAGTCATCCTGCCCACTTCCTGTCAATGACGTGGGACGGTCTCGAGTTTTTCCCCACCGCGGTTGTCGTGGCAACAATGAGTCACCCGAGGTGGTGGTGCTTCTGACATTCCCGAGAGGGATCCCGACATGCAACAGAAATAAAATACAACCCGGCAAAGCCACATTCCCACTCGGGTTTTAGCCTCTCTCTGCAAGCGCATTGTGTCTGTTTTGCAAAACCTGAAGCAGCGGGCTGAAAAGACCAAACCGACAGGAAGCGCAGGGGCATGTGGCACTGTGAACGAAACTCAGGTGATTTCCTGGAAACACTTAAAAAGGGCTGGACAAGAATATAAATGCAATATCCAGTTTAAGAACAGGGAAGAGCAGAGCAATCTCTCCGTAGGAATATTGAATTGGAGGAGCTACAGCCACCTTGCTGTAGGATCAACTGAGGATCGCACAAAGCCTATTCCGAAATAAGGTGCAGAAATTCACCTGCAAACAGTGTGCAAAGTAGTCTGCCCGGACCACCAAAAGGAAAATATGAAAAAAGCAAATGCAGCCTGATGATGTATATTTGCATCTGTTTAGTTCCCGTTCCTTTCTTCCAACAGTTTCTTGTACTTTTATCAATTACTGTTACATGGAAAAGAAATCACTAATATGACCACAAGTCATAACCCCATAATGTGGATACATCAAGAGTTCAAATTTGATACCAAATACTAACAAAAGTTAGTACAGAAATGATGTTAACACAATCTGTTATGCAAGCCATGTCATATTTAACAAGTGCGTTATTTATATTTTTGAATTGTTTCGGCTCATTTAACACCCCTAATGACTAAACCTGTTAACTTTATGTCAGCTTATTTCCAAAAGCAGGACCTGAATGTGTGCAATGTCAACACTCTTCATGAAGAGATGGCCTTACATTAACCAGGAATGAGCAAATTACAGTTTTTCTGCCCGTCTGTTAATCATTTAGAATACTCAAGACAAAAACGTAATGGGCATAGAATTCCTTACATTAAAATGAACACAAATGAAACCATGCAGGCCGAAGATTGGCTTGCAAACTGGTTTTGGATCGTTTCCAAGGACATGAGACGCACTGTCATCAGACTTACTCTTAAGAAGTTAATGATGGGGGGGCTTTTGCACATGAAGACCGGTTGATTACCATGGTGACGTCGCGTCTCAGAAGCTCGCTGGACTTATGGGAACAAGACAACTATAGCAGTTGAACCCCGGTGTCTGTGATGCCGAGTAGTGTAATATGCTTCAGTTCAGTGAAGCTATACAAAGTACTTTTTAGGATAACTAGACACCCAAAAAGATCAATTAATCTAAATTCAATTACTGCCTAAGTTTGGGTATATGCCGGATTTCTATTATTAATTAGGAATATAATTTGCCTGACTTAAAATAAACTGTAGTGCCCATGTTCTCGCATGCAATAAGATAAAATCTGTCTCTGGCTAAACAGATGCCACTTGTTAATATGGTTAATTCATCGTAGGTTTTGAACTTGGATTTATTGATGTGTTGTCCCTGATGACCACACCGGGCCATCCAAACGGCTCACAGCACATGATGCCCCTAAAAGTCACGTGAAAACCTGCACAGCCTGCCCGAATGATGACAAAGACAAATAAAAGATCCTCTTTGTAACGGTTGGCAGTGACATGTGATTTTGGAAATGTGCAGTGTCTCACTGCCTGTGTTATTAGTAAGAATAAATCACTCCAGTTCACTCCAGAGAACTACTCCGACACACTGAAAACCAAGAGTGTGGCTTCTTCATGACAACAAACAAACCTCAGACTATCTGACGCTGCATTTGATCTACGTCGAGGAGCTCTACAACAATTGCTCCGTACACGAGCAGCTACACGTTGCAGAAGCACGAGGCCGCGTGCTGCAAACACAATACGAACAGGTTCAAGAGTCAACCGCCTTCCTACTCTGTTCCTTTTAGTGCAATATATCCTAACCAATTACTAGTGACCAAACAATGTGTAAAAAAGATTTGAAGCAGGAACCAGTGAACACGGTGGTTGAGGGCAATGCTTGCATAATTTCCCTCAACTACCTTAAGATTCACTTTCTTTTTGCACCCATTTTAGTTTCTGTTCATCAAAAACTGTTGTTTACACCCATTCATGTTGACCTTTGTTTAACTGTTTTATGTAGTTTCAGGATGTGAACTTCAACTTACATGGTCCGCTCATATATGGATATATATATGAGCCCGTATCAGGGCTGAAAAGATGTGATTGGTGCATCCCTAAGCAATAGACGTATTCGATGGAACTGCTGGTGCGGTGTAAAAAGGGGCTACTTACGTCTTGGCTTGCGGCACATCTTGTACAGGCAGCAGCAGGGACAGACACAGCAGCAGATGAAGATGAGGAAAACGATGATTACGCTTACGATACCAAGGACCATGGGCATTGGGGAGGAATAAGAGCTAAAGAGAAAATCACTAAAAAGAGGAAAAAAAGAAAACATCATGAAAAAACAGAACGTGTACTGCCTTTACTTTAATGTTTAAGAATAGTGGACTAATACGTCAATATGTTCATACTTGTACCGTTAGTGATAGAAAATGCTATTAAACACATTTGTCACAACTATGCCCAGTCCAATCATCACAACTGGAAAACACGTAAATACATAAATTTCATTTTAACAAATAATAGATAAGCACCGAGTCGTTCTGCAACTAAATCACACATTTGCTCTGTGCACGTGGTCGTGCACAGGAAGACTCTCCTTCCTGTTGTTGGCGGAATGATTAGAATTATTGCATTTCAGGCTGCATTGACTCTGAAGTTACACAGGGGAGAAAACAATGGGAAATAATCTATCATCTTTTAAATTTTTATTAAAACTATATACCAGTCTTCTTGTGCATCCTCAGTAAACCGTGAGAAACTGTTCGTACAGCAGTATCTGTTCAGGCAAGAACCACAGCAAAATCCTCCTGTGCATCTTTGGAATGGATTGTCATGATAGGCCTTGCAGTCCCTATCCCCTGCTGTAACAGAGAAGACGCATAAAAGCAGACACACATAAGTCACAATACCACTCAAAAACCAGTCTGTAGTGGGGATCAACTGTGTGAGACAGAGGATGGTAACTGGTGGTAATTTAATGAAACCCAATCGTCAAATATTCTCTACTTCTATCTCTGTGGTTATCTGGCAACATGTGGTGTCCGGCATTGCAAAAATATAATACCAGCATTACACAATTTAATAGTCATTAGTTAAAGGTGGCAGCTTTACAATCAAATGTATACAGAATGTAACACGACAGATCTGTAATAAATCCTACACTCAATAAAAGAGTTTTTAAATTATATTATTTTTCTATATAACGTTAGTACTTTGTCCACCTTTAGTTAACGCAGATTGACTTAAGATGTTCATCTTTACAAATACTGCCGTAGGTAATACATTTTTAATGTAAAGACAGCGCATTATTTGAATCTTTATGATTTTAAATATCCATATTATTTGGGACAGTGGCAGCCGAGGCAAAGGTAACATTTAACGTGAGTTAATGTAAACGTGACAGGAAACAACAAAAGCAGTAAATCGAGGGGTTGAGTCGGTGGATCGATGCAACGTTAGTGACCTTCAAATCATAGTATAAGAGCCTCCGAGAACGTTACACTCTTGGTAACCGGTCGGTGATTACCGGGCGCGAGGCTACCGACCCCCCGACACCGCCCCGGATCTCCGGGTGCTCGAGCCCCGCGGTTTCTACCAGCTAAAGTTAGCTAAGCTACCGTCGGGATACCGTGTACGGAAAAAACGTAACAACGCGAGAGACAAAGAAAGAAAAAAAGGGGCCAGTGCCAGTTAAAACAGTGACAACTCACCAGATACACGCGGGGCCAGGGCCACGGACAAAGCGAACACAAAAACAAGACCACCGATCGGGCCCGACGCCATGGCTGCTTTCAAAGACTCCCGGATTCAGGAGACAGAGCGGTGCGCCGCGAAGAAGATCGTCTCCGCAACGCATATGCGTCAATCGGCCGAGGCTCCGCCCATGTTACCGGGGCAATGGGTTTGTCCCCATCCCCGTATCGAAATGGCTGTGTTATTATACAGTTGGAAAAGTAATACATTTTTAAAAAGTAAAATATTAAAAATAGCTTTAGTTGCATTTCCCCAAATAGTTGTCAAAGGAGTGAGTTTAAAAACGTGTAAACCATTTAAACCATTTTTGAACAGGGAACAGAGATCTGGCATAGGGTGTGTGGGTTGTATCAAGTGTAACATTATTATAATATATTTCATGATCCAATATTTAATGTAAGATCACGTGACGCTGTAATTTGGAGCTATACCTAAAGCCCTTCTTCAAGACAGGTCTTCAAATCAGATGTAAGTAAAAAGTTTTGCTTTATAAATGCATATTCCCCCATACCCCACAATTTAAGACTATTTTTATTATAGATTTATCTTTCGTCTCTTATACAAGGGGGACTTCTTCATTCCGAAATGATGCGTGTGCAACAGTTCCAGGTGCTAAATCCAGCCTTTGCCTGATGGGACGTCTCTTCAAACCCTGGAATCAAAGAATCAAACTGCCCAATGACATGCAGAAAACATTTGGCTAATACATTTTAATTTTTTCATTGTCCCATGTGGGCTCCGACAAGACTCGCCCACCACATGCTTCGTGCCTTTAGTGGTCGCTGTGAGTTCAATCCCTAGATGTGGTTGCAGGGGAAGCTGCGGACTGGGCCGGAGACTCCGATTGATGGTGAACATACTGTGAAAGATTGTGGAAGGATGTGCAGCAAGAATACCAAAATACTCTCCTTTCCGAAAAGATATGGTCCCCAAGCCAAGAGGCCAAATCCTGGGCATCGTGGCTCACCATTCTAGTCGGAGGAGGAGATGAAAGATGCAGCAGACCGCTTGAACTGAACATGGCTTTCAACTACTGACCATACAGTACATTTTAACAACGATTTCTTCCTTTTCTGGGAGTGCAGACATCTTTTTAAGGTCGAAAGAGTGTACCTGAACAAGTCAGGGGTAAGACTGTTCAGCTCTAATCTATTTTACTTTCTGCGTCACCCGGCTGCTCCCACTGCCGAGGGCAAGAGGCAGGAGGAGTCTATTCATGAGAAAAGCACATAGAGACCTTCAGGGAAAGATGCTCCCACCTAGGGAGAGCCAAGAGGAGGAGTCTTCAACCTCATCGTCAACGGTCTCTCCCCCCTCCGAGAGGAGGTTACTGTTGGGGGCGTTAGGCACAAATTTAACTGAAACCTGGTTGGACCAAGATAGTGCAGCTGTTCTCATTGAATCTTCAACTCCCCATTTCACTTTCTCACTCAGCATGTGACTCAGCATGTGACCCACCCACAACAAGAGGGCACACCCTGACCCTAATCATCATGCATTCGTCTCCAGTAGACTGGACTATAGTGACGGTGTGTTCAAAGGGTCTGAAAAAAGCCATTCAGACAACTGCAGTTGATTCAGAACACTGCAGCTCAAATAATTGACTGTTGGTTTATAAAGCACTGAATGGTTTAAGGACAAAATACATGTCTGCCCTGCTGCTACCTCACAAATCCCCCTGACCCGTCAGGCTGAGTCCCCCTCGGGCAGGTAAGCTGAGACTCTCAGCAGCTTCAAATTGAGACTGAAGACTTCTCTGCTTGCTGCTGCCTTCAATGGAACCATATTCAGGGGGGAAGAAGATGTTTATTAATGTTCATTTTATCAATTGCAATGCGACTTGTATTCTATTTAAGCTCTTTTATTGTTTTACTGTCTTTTTTTAAATGTTTTAAACTACACTCTTAATTGTTCTTAAATGTCCGTTTCTTCTGCCTCATGTTTTGATGTTTTAATGGTTTTCTGTGCACTTTGAATTGCCTCGTTGTTGAAAATGTGCCATACAAATAAACTTGTGCCACGGAGAAACCAGATGTGCATCTGGCTGCAGGCGGAATTGAGTATTGGGCGTTCTGCTGAGCCACTTCTGTGCTTGAGACACCAAATACACCCCCCCCCCCCGCCCCCTCTGTTTGGATTGTAGCCTGACATCTAAGTTAAGAAAGAAGTCTATAGCTGAGCTGAGATGATAATGCTTGATCCACATGGGCCCTGTTATAGGATTCCCCTTCATGTATAGTTCTGAGAAGATTTCTATGTGAAAGAGTGTTTTTGCTTAAAGACACAAGGACATCAGAGATCACATTGTGAGTTTCCCAATCGGTACATGTGACACATTCAATGTTGATTGTCTTATCTGGACTAAGGGAGATTGGGGGAAGTATTATTTAGAAAATCCCGATCTACAAAATTGTGTTAAATGTATGAGTAAATGTAAAAACATCCATTATGCCTTGAGTCATTGTTGATATGTTCATATTCATTATATCATCTGATTATACATTTTTTGTGATCAACAATTATATACTGTTGGGTAGTTTAATCTATAATAGCATTAGCATAGCATAATATAATTTATTTTCCTTTTGGCCTATAATTCAATCACAACAAATACATCCACTTGTGTCCTAGATGCAAAAAGTCAAACAGGTAAAACTTCATAGCAGCCAATACCGACACTTAAAATGATCTGTAGGGGGCAGCAAAACACAGCGATTATCTTTACTAAGGAGCTAACAATGAAATAGAGATACCACTGTAATATCACATAACATTACATTACATGTCATTTAGCTGACGCTTTTATCCATAGCGACTTACGATAATTGCATTTCAACCATAAGGATACAAACTCAAATAGCAAAGTGCAATTTCATTAAATAAGTAGATTTACAACTTTCTATAGATAAGAGCCATTATAAGTACATTTGAAGTGCTACAAAATATTTGATATAGGATGTTTGCTGCCAAAATGTATGTACTGTATTGTCCTTAATAATTAAACGAATAAGAATAGACCACAAGCCATTATGACAAATACAATATATAACAATTGCAAAAATGACTGATTACTATTCATAAGTCAGAAATTATTTTGGGCTTGTTAACTGAGGTTTAATGTTAATTTAATGCACCTGTAACTAGGTGCACGCTGTTTATGTGGTTTCAAATGTTTGCAACAATGTAGGTCTCAACTTCACGTTTATTTTTCTATTTGTCTGCTAAAGTCACGCAAGCAAATATATGTAATCAACACAACTTGAACTTTTAGACATCGACTATAAGCTGTTTATACTGCAGTCCATATTTAAGGAGCAGCTATGTCTCTTATTTAACACCAGAGGTCACTTGGTCACAGAAATTCGCTCCTTTCACCTCATCACCTGATCCATGAATGTCTTGAGCTCAAGTAAATATTCATGTCATGTACTTCCATTAAAAAAAACATGCCGTGTACCAACGTTTGGCATCCAACCCCTGAAAGAGCAGTTTCAGATGGTCCTGTTGACATAAAAGTGGCAGACATTAATTAATGTCTTTGTGAATTTGCAATCCTGGGAAAATGGCTTGACGTCAATAAACTCAATAATAATGACGTAATGTCCCTCTGAAAACGTATTAAGTATATATATAAACGTCCAATATATACACAGAAAACACATTACAAAACACCAGTTTGATCACATGCATGAGTCACACAGCTGATCGTAAGGAAGAACCTTACGTGTTACATGAAATCTCGCGAGACTTCAGCCATACGAGTCTATAAACCTGTGCTCAACCATGTCCTTTTCGTTCGTCCTCAGTGCAGGATAACGAAGCGGTCCTCTCTCTACCGGCTCCTAAACCGGGTGTTTTAATCAGAGTCTGACTTTAGATCAGGTCCGCTGCTGTCACCCTGACCACCACACGCAAACCGAAAAGCATTACGCCATTGAAGCGACGAGTTTTTATTCGGTAAGTTTCTTATTTGCCTATCGTCATCTTGACTTCTGGATGTAGCCTCTGAGCTAACGTTAGCGACCGTGCTAATGTTAGCTCAGAGGGCAGCCGGCTAAGATCACGAACATTCCCGCTAAGTGTTGAGACTTCGCTGGTCAGGTCTGACATTAGCTACGGTTTATAAATACGCTGTTACCCTAAACGGTTATTGTAATGACAGTCTCACAGGTGACTGGCAGGTCGTGACACTTGCTCTCTCAATGTGTTATAACGTCCAACCCGAAACCCTCTCGGTCGGACTCTTCCCGTAAAACCACTTTACAGGTATCTACACGCTTGGAAATTTGCCCCAGTTTTTGTAAAATTGCTCATCATGGAAGGTTGTCCAGAGGCTTGTGTCAATAACAAATGTTTTTAAAAGTAAAAGCGCCGAATACGAAAAAAATCTTAATCGACACCAGCAATGCTAGTATCAATCGAAACTTTTATTTCAGCCTCAAGGTCTCGATAGGTTAATAACTTTTCTGAAGTAAAGTTTGCGCCTTGTGTACGCAAACTTTTAAATGCGCGGATAAAAGTTTGGGAGCGATTACTCTGTCTAGGAATGTTTAGACACTCGGCCAGGGGAAGGCGTATATGACACAGGCAGTGCTTGGGGTATTTTCCCCTTCTTGCGTAATAGCACTTCAAAATCCGAGGAAAGTGACGTCATTTCAATGGTATTTCCTGCGGGCTCCACAGCGGCCGTTCAGAACCTGCTTATGTTAAACCTATTCCAATGAAATACATTACATCACCATTGTGAGTTGATCGCATTCAAAGAAAATATATTGTGTGTGTGTAATGTGCTTTTAAGCAAACGCCCTGCTAAAAGTTTTTCCTTGCAGTCCGCAGCAGAGGTTTTCAATAACCTTTCAACCGTCTCCTTTTAGACATCTGGACAATCGTCGCCACTGCAGACATGGATGTGATCATGCGTCGCTGTCCATTCCTGGCTCGCGTGCCTCAGGCCTTCTTCCAGCAGTCCAAGAAGTCTATGGTGGTGTACGCCCAGCGATGCCCCCTCATGATGGAGCTGGCCGCAAAACCGATGGCTCCGACAATAGCTCGGGCCCTCTGCTCCTCTGCCTCATCTTCCTCCCCCCACCAGAAGACTGGGGACATCGTGTCTGCTGGTGAAGGTAAGGGTGGCTTTTTCTTTTTAATGCAGTAACCACATTATATAAAGTAAACGACTACCACCCAAGTGACGCAATGGCTGGCAGAATCATTGCAGTGTATGGTATAGTTTGAAGGTGTTAATAATGTATCTAAAGTTGAAACCTCCTTTGTCCACTTGCAGGCCCTAAACAGGATGGGGAGCCTAAGCTGCATGGTGGGCACCCCATGACATCCTCAGGCCAGGTGTCATCCTCCAAATGCCCTTTCCTGGCTGCCGAGATGGGCCAAAAGAACAGCAGCGTGGTCCGCCAAGTCAGCATGGAGTTCGAAGAAGATGTTCAGGAAGTCCGCACGGTCAAGAAAGGTAAGGACTTGTTGGAAAACCGGTTCAGCTTTTGATGAGTCTGGTTGGGCCCGTGTCTTTGTTTATACGTTGATAACATTTCCTTTTTTTTTCTCCCCTCCCCTTCCCGGCTTTCTTTTCGCAGAGCTGTCCCCAGCCCAGCTGAAGCCGTCTCTGGCCAGCGACAGTAAAGGCAGCGGCGAGGAGAGAACTAATCTAATGAGGACCCTCCTGAAACAGAGGCCTAAAGGTGTCTCCCACCTGCTGCAGGACAACTTGCCAGGCAGTTGTACGTTCTATTTGGATGCTATTGCAATTTATTCTCATGGAAAAGGATTTATGCAGAACTGCAGCCTTGTTAAGCAAACACATTGTCCTCACACATTACATCACACTAGCAACCACTTCACCATCCTACTTCTGATTTGCAGTTTGAAGTCTTGAGTAAGGTGTGCTCAGACTTTCATCATGTCAGGGGTTGCTCCAGCCGTCACAATGCAAGGCGTAATTAAGCAAGCGTTATCTTCCTGTTCCGTTGCAGTGTCCCGCTACCAGTACGACGAGTTTTTCGAGAGGAAGATAGAGGAGAAGAAGAGCGACCACACGTATCGCGTGTTCAAGACCGTGAACCGCCTGGCCGAAGAGTTCCCCATGGCCGACAACTTCACCGCCTCTTTAGAGGAGAAGAGTGACGTGTCTGTTTGGTGCAGCAACGACTACCTGGGCATGAGTCGACACCCTCGGGTCGTGCAGTCCATTATGTGAGTGCTGGAGATGTGGTGTGTGTGTGTGTGTGTGTGTGTGTGTTGTAGGAAATAAACACCCCTCAGTCTTTTGGGTATGGTTGTGTTTACATGTAATGAGACAAATATTTTTCTCGGCTGTCCACATCTCACATGGGACGATTTAGCCAAACGGAGAAAGGGGGGAAAAACTCCCAAAAGCTGAGACCCCGCCCATAATCGTAATCAACACCTGGGTGTTCCTGTCGGCGTGGGTCGGCTACGCTACCCTTATCACGTAAACCTCACGGGTCCCAACTAGGTGGGGCCTTTTGTTTTTCCTCCTCTACTTGCATGAGCTTGCCCAGCTCAGGTATCCCCATTGCAGCAGTAACTCCCAGAAACAAGAGGTCACTAACTACAACTCAAATTACATCTTTCCAGCTTTCAGTGTCCCGATGGCACATACAAGTGTTCAAGCTTTCTTCCTCTGTTTTTAGGGAGACTTTACGAAAGCATGGGTCAGGGGCCGGAGGCACCAGAAACATCTCTGGGACCAGTAAGTTCCACGTGGAACTTGAACAAGAACTGGCTGACCTTCACAAGAAGGACGCTGCACTGCTCTTCACCTCCTGCTTTGTCGCCAACGACTCCACCCTCTTCACCCTCGCCAAGATGCTACCGGGTACAAAATAATTTAAAAATATATATATATATATACACGTTCCCATTAAATCCATCGCTCTGGTATGTTTATAAGTCTGTCATTAACACATGGTGTGGTGCTAACTCTCATCGTTGTGTTCCCATTTTTCTACTAAATGGTTTTAGGTTGTGAGATCTACTCTGATGCGGGAAACCACGCCTCAATGATCATGGGTATCAGGAACAGCGGTGCTAAGAAAATTGTTTTCCGCCACAATGACGTGGCCCATCTACGAGAGGTTCTACAGAAGGGAGACCCCACCAAACCGAAGATTGTGGCTTTTGAGACCGTCCATTCCATGGATGGTAAGTTTGGAATTTGTTTTTTAGTTTTTTTTTATCTGGTTGTTGGGTATCTCTGAGCTGGCAGGATTATTGCTTATAGCTACATATTTGCTCCTTCAAGAACAGCCATGTTGATGTAATTTGGCAAATAAATAAACTATTCTTTCTGGAAAACAGGCGCTGTGTGTCCTCTGGAGGAGATGTGCGACCTGGCCCACGAGTTTGGGGCCATCACCTTCGTAGACGAGGTTCACGCCGTGGGCCTGTATGGCGCCAGAGGAGGGGGCATCGGAGACCGGGATGGCATCATGCACAAGATGGATATCATCTCGGGGACATTAGGTGAGCATGTAACCTCTCGTTGAACTAAATACTGATGACTAACTAAGCTGGAGATTTTTGTTTTTTTGTGGTTCTCAAAATCAACCGTCATTTATGTCACACAATACGCCACAGGGCTTAAAGAAGCCAGAGCAGCTCTGTGGTTGCTAGGCGACTGTGGGCTCTTGTAGCGCTCTCATTGAATTACTACCGGGGTCTGTGCATCGCTGTCAAGCATAGAGGAGAATTATTTCCAGCCCCTGTCCTCCTGCTGCTTTCAGAGTGATCTACTTTGTGTTGCATAGACCACAGAGCAGAACGTTGTGACTTTTTAGTGATGCCCTTGCAACAACCTCATGCAAAGAATAACCCCCCCCCCCCCCCCCCCCGTGCGCCATGTCCTCTTCCAGGCAAGGCTTTTGGCTGTGTGGGCGGCTACATCGCAAGCACCGCTTCCCTGGTGGACACGGTGCGCTCCTACGCCGCGGGCTTCATCTTCACCACCTCTCTGCCGCCGATGCTGCTCAACGGCGCCAGGAACTCCATCCAGATCCTCAAAGGGCAGGAGGGCCGCACTCTGCGACGCAAACACCAGCGCAACGTCAAGCTGCTCAGACAGATGCTGATGGACTCGGGGCTGCCAGTGGTGCACTGCCCCAGCCACATCATCCCAATCCGGGTAAATTCCCAAGCAGTCTTTACGCCGCTTTCGCTTGAAATAAGGAGTAGCGAGTAGTCGTGGGCATGTCTCCCATACGGCGCCGTTCTAATCCCGGGCATTTCTGTCTGCAGGTGGCGGACGCGGAGAAAAACACCGAGGTGTGTGACATCATGATGAGTCGCCACAATATTTACGTCCAGGCCATCAACTACCCCACCGTTGCCAGGGGCGACGAGCTCCTGCGTATCGCCCCGACGCCTCACCACTCCCCTGAGATGATGAAATACTTTGTTGGTAAGAGCACAGTAATCTATGTGGTGGATTTCCCCCCTGTTGGGCATGATACTCGGCCTCATTGGAAGGAGGAGGCGTTTTAAGACCAGATTGTGTTAAATACTCTGTTGTCAAGCGTCTGAATAGAATCTGTATGCATGTGGTATCCGACCGTAACTTTTGCTCGGTAACAATCAAACTGTTTTCCCTCCACAGAGAAGCTAGTGGACACATGGAAGGAGGTGGGCCTGCAGGTGAAGCCCCACTCCTCAGCGGAGTGCACCTTCTGCCAGCAGCCGCTGCACTTTGAGGTGATGAGCGACCGTGAAAAGTCTTACTTCAGCGGCCTCAGCCACCCCATCTCAGCCTGCGCGTAACACTACGGTCCTCTGCCGGCTGCAGAGGCCACATACCATTCCAACTGTCACTGTCATAGAATGTATACCCATTGAGAAGTCCTTCTACGCATTATTTAATATATTCTATGTTCTATATGCCCAGAATAAAGTACGAGATTGGAAAGTAAGTCAATGTCTGTTGCATTTTTTTTCTTCATTCAGATGATTGTTTAATAGGGAAGATGCACCCCTGCAAATATAAAACAGTGTGCTAGCTTTCATTCAGAACTTTGGATTATTTGTGTGTGCGCAGCAGTTGTCATTTAAATCAAAATGATTGGGTTGCGGGGTTAAGATTGCTGTACTAGCCACAGCCATAATAATTACACCATACATAATAGGGGAATGATGCTGAACGGAGCAGTTTGTTTGCTGAACAGCGTGAACTGACACTTGAAGCAAACATTTGGTCACCTGCCTATGCTCCTCCGATAGACTGGCTCACAGCTGTTTCTGACTCAGCGAATGACAAAGAAGGAATCTTGGAGCTGATCTTTAGAATGCATTTTAACCTTTCATCCACTAGCCTCCTCGTGCTAAATATAGGACAATAAATGTTTTCCTGATAAATACAAAGAACGAATTAGTCTTTTAAGTGGAACTGTTTTTTTTTTTCTTCTGACATCTGGCTTCTACTGCTGCTCTTTGTCGAGGTTTTTCGGGAGACGTATTGTCAAGTCCACAGAAGATAAACACATAATGACATAATGACATGTCGAAGATGTGGAATTGGAACCTTTTGATTGCCTGAAAATCAATGTAGCAGCAGGAGGAGGATTTCACTGTTAAGTCGTGTGTGTGTGTGTGTGTGTGTGTGTGAGGTCAACCTATCCCCATGTCCCTGTAAATTCAGACGGAGATGACATAAATGTTGCCATGAAACCTGAGGTGACCCAGATCCACAAAGTTCAATCAAAATGCTCTAAACCATACAAGCGCACATTTTCAAAGATCCGCATAAGCCTCAGAGCTCAACATGGACGGCTCATGTTCGCTGGGTTTCACAGAGCCGAGATGAAAACACAGCGACAGACTCACAAACATGTCTTACGACACAGTTTGGATCCGTCTGTTGTAATCAATTGAACTAAAACCTGATGCTTATTTGTGAGCACTGAGGAAACCTATGGCTGAAATGCTTCAGAACCCGTCAAACCCGAAGCCATTTCTTGTTCCTGGATAAGTGGGAGCCTTACGTTGCTGTGACGCATCTGACCGCCGGTTTCGTTTGACTGTTTCCCCACGAGTCAGGTGTCGTAAAGGCCACCGTTGTGTCAGAAGAGCCAGCGCTGCGAAAATGGAAGTGAGAAATGTTTGCAGCTGTTCCACAGAACTGATGTTGTATCTGCTTCTTGTTGGTTCCTCAAAAAACTGGATGGATGAACTGGGTCATCACACAAACGTTATACCACGGCACAAACACAATGTGCTCATGTTATGAAAAGCAATATTTCTAGGAACTATATTAGAATTGTAAAATTGTATAGACAATGTATGGCCAAAAATAGGACAGGAAGATATACATATGTATTTACAGTGGTAATTACAGTTTCATTTTGACTCCATTTATTTAAGTTTTGGTCAACTTTTGTAAATCCCCAACTTGCATGACTTGAATAACCTGAAAGGGAAATGTAAAACACTGCAGTTGTAGCAGCACAAAGCCCTTTAGAAGTCGTCTGCAGACCTGTGAGAAACACACACAACACATGGCTTTGTTCGGGTGAAATCTCTGTCCGTTGTCATCGCGTGTCTGCGCGGCTGATTAAGACAGCATTATATTTCAAAGTTTCACACATTCCTCTGTGATTTCAGCTCGATGCAGCTGGGTTTTGAAAACAATAAATCCCTTATTAGGGGGGGGGGGGGGGGGGTCGCAGCGTCATCCTTCGTCGTTTGTCTTCTCCGAAATGAGACGTGATCGTTTGACTTTGGGAGAAGCGGGAGTGGACGGAGACTAAAAACCCGGAAAAAAAGACAACGTGACGCGCAGGCCCGAGACTCGGCGTCGTCTCTCCTTTCCGCGTTTGAATGCGATATTAGTTGGAGCGTTTATCAAAATTGTTATTGTAATAGTCATTCTAATTGATGTTTAGGTGGTCTTTGATACTGAGCTCATTATCTTGCAGCTGCCATCATGGTCCTGAATACTGCAGGTCCTTGGGGCCTCCAGGAATGTGGCCATGGGACTCTGCCGCGGTTTTTGGCTTGTTTAAAAGGCCAATAGTGCACGAGTCTGCATGAATCGCGTTCAAAATGTGCCCGTAGGTCTTTCTTAGGCCTGAGTCTGGATGAACATACTGAGTTAATGTGAATTCTGCCTAGCAGTCATTGTGCTTGAGGCCACGTTGTGTTTGTCTAAGGACTCTGTGTTCTGCTCACTGAGCTCATGAAGTTTAGAAATCAATCACAATCAATCAAATCACAAATGAGAAGTCGGTAAGCTTGCTAAATTCCCATTGACTCTCTCAATATTGAAGGTTGACAGGGGGACCTTTGAGTCACGCTGCTTTTGCAGATGTATTGACACTCAGCACCAAGGACATGGGGTGATTGCACTGGCAATTACACAACTCATTCTGTTGGGGTGAAAAATATCAGAGGAGAAAAGCATTCTCTACTCACCATCGCAACAAAATATGAAGAAATAATGATAATTCTCCAGGGACCATAACAATAATAGTAAAATAAAAATATCTGTTGAAGTATTCTAAAAAATGACAAATGACTAAATAGACAAATCCCTGCTGAGTTTGAGTTAGATAAATACTGCAGGTTTATTTGTTTTGGACTTAATATTTGATTGTGCAGTGGGCAGTTTCACCTCTTACAGAAAATGCTTTGAAAACCTCCATTAATGACAAAACATATGCAGCTGGAGGTATTACGTACTTGTTTTTGACCAAACAAATGTACTTATTCTCATTGGATGTTCTTGTTTTAAACTTACCTCATTAATCCTGTTTGCTGTTACACAAGCAATCCTTCCTAAGGAATAACAGTTTTACTGGGAAACCACCTGCAGTCTTTATTGGGTTTAAAATCCATTTGTTTTCTTTTTCTTCTTCTTCTTCTTATTTTCAAAGTATGAAAGTGAGCCTCACGCGTCATGGTTTGTGGTTCGCAACCTTCCTGCTGGTAAAGCCAGACTTTAACCTCGCCCTCCTGCCCTGGCAGCAGGAACAAGGATGTGCAAAGGTAAAATACCATCTGGAAATGTCACCCGGGCGGCCACGGCGGTATGTGATCAACGGTGACCTCACAGCCTTTAGACCTTTGGCATTTAGGAATCAAGAAGCTCTAAAAAGAATTTTTGAGTTCCAGGATGAAGGCGTGACACTTTTCAATCCGAATTTAAACCTTAACTTAACTTTACAATCCCACACGACTAGACTAAGTCTGAGTCTGCCTTTTTTCTGCTGTCTTCACCATTGGCAACAAAGCAACAACGGTTGGAAGCGTCTAGTGAGAGAGAGCGAGGTTACATTCACAGGAAGAATGCATGTGCGTGAGATCGACCCTGATAAAGAGATTACATCCGCAGGGCCTTGGATGAAACACGCCATCGCCCCCCCCCCCCCCCCTTTTTCCCCCTTATTTGTTGTCCATGGGCTGAGTGATAAAGACCCTTCGGTAAACAAAACCTGTCACGCTGCACGACGTCGTCACAGCTCAAGGTGGCTGCACTTATTTGATTTCACAATCACTGTAAAAGCTGCTCAGCCTCAGCTGCTAAGATGTAAAAGTCGTGGAATTCTAGTGCTGGGAACCAGCGTGAGAAGGCCCGACTGAGCGCAGTCCTTAACTGGGCGTGTTTCCACACTACGCAGGTAAAAGGGGATAATTTATCAAACACGCTGAACCTTTAACCTGGAAAACGAGTGGCATCAGTTTTTTTTTGTTGCATTGTACACTTCATTTTCCAAATCGCACATTTTCTGAGTGTAGTGCAACATCTTTAGTTTTTGGTTATCTTTGCCGCATAAACAAAAACAAGGAAGTCAGCTGGTTTGCTCTACTGCTTCACAAGTAGAAGTCACCACAAACACATTCCTCCCCGCTGCAGCAAGGAAGAGCGCAGTGCAACCTTTGAACTGTGACCGGGCCCCAGTGCGCGGAACCAGAGATACAGCAGCAGCCACCACTCTCATTTTGCAAATATATTCTTATTTAATACTTTTTTTTTACCTTGAATAGCTTTTGTACACCACACCAAATACAAATACATCCTTTACATAGTGCATAATTGAGTTTACATTATTGTGTTTTATCCTGAAGAAGGAGCCGTCCTGAATGTGAATTTATTTTGATTTCAGAATGATGGTGACTTTCAGAAAATGACATTTTTCAGAGAAAAATAATTTGTCATGTATTTATTTATTTATTTTTGGTTTACCCTGTCGTTCAATTTCCAAAACTCTCCTTCTCTATCAGATATTTTATCCTAACAAGTAAAATGTAAGCCTTCCATGGCTCCAGATCTGACTTGATCCAAGATCGAGAGCAACATTGAGTAACATTGTGCATAAAAGAAATTGATAATCATGGTAAACACAACATTTATAAGATGAAAAGAAAAGAAAAGTAGATTAAAACAGTAGATTAGGCTACCCTTTGTTTTTGAGTCTGTAAACCCAGTTCGAGAAAAGAAATCCAAAGGTCATGCGCCGAGCAAATCTAACTCTGATCAGATAGAGAACATGTCTAAATATTCCCCAGAAGTTCTTCCTCTTTTTTCTGAGAACCACTGAGTCAAACCATCATGTACCTGACAGCACGGCAATGTGGCTCTACGAGTTTGTCCCTATTCCTCATTCTTGAGCGAGGTATTTGTTTCACTTTTGTCTCTAAAAATAAACCAGCAGTGTTTTGGGGTTGTTGTGATGGCAGGCATGCTTGTTGCTGTGAGCTACATCAGAGACAAAAGAAACTTAACTGCTTTAAATTAATATATGACTATCCCCCTGTGACTTATTTGAGTATTTAATGAACTTTTTGTATTCTATTTTTTTTTTAGCTTCCTTTTTTTAGATAATAATTATTCTCACTCTCAACCCTTGGATCTTTGGTTCCCGACATGTTGTCGTCAGTAGTCACATGACACACACGCTTCATCTGTATTTCAAAGTGGGATGGGTTGTTGTTGTGAAGTCACTTTTAATTACCAGACACATTGTCTCAACTAAACTGGAGCACAAAATTCCAGGAACCAAGAGGTATATAGATTACAGCTTTTGAATTTAAATAATAAGTTCCCTTGATTAAGTCTGTTTTTATTTCAGTTTCATCAAACATTGTGATAAAAACCCACTTTTTAAATGAATCTGAAATAATGTAATACCTTGACTAGGCAGCACTTTAGCAGCACTTACTTGTGCTTGGTGTTCTTGAGAACATTTTTCTGTCCTCATTATTCACTTGGATTTGAGCATTTTGACTGAAAAAGGTGTTTTGTTTCAAAAACCTGCCACAGATGATTCATTTCCTGGATCAGATTTTCAGCGCTTTTAGGACTGGAGTCCGGACACTTTGGTCGTCACTGTGACTTGGTGCCACCTCTGCTCCACAAATTAAAGTAGGAGAGATACGATTGGATCTCTTTGCAGGTTTAAACAGCCGCCATAAATGACTCAAACTACTACCAATAAAAAGAAGTAACATCAAAAACATATTTTCTTACTGAGAGCCCAGGTTTATTTCCAGTTGAAAAAATCCTCCTTCCCTTCAACAATAAGCACATTGGCCTTGAGCCAAGACACTTTGGACTTTTTAAGATAATTGGAAAGGCTTGAATGTTTGGTTCAAAGCTTTGTAGCCATCACTGCTTACGTGTAGAGCATAGAAAAGATTTCCCCTTCTGTGTGTGTGGGTGTGAGAGTGTGTGTGTGTGTGTGTGAGAGAGTGCGTGTGTGTCTGAGTGTGTGAGAGAGTGTGTGTGTGTGTGTGTGAGTGAGTGTACAAATCCTTAACTCTTCTAAATCAGTAGTTGCGGTAAAAAGATCCCGGTTGTCGATTATTTCTTCCTCCTTCCTTCTTCTGAAACAATAATCAGAACAAACATACACATTATTGGCTGCATTGTCCTGATTTACAAGGCGGTGAATAGACTTGGTGCAGTGGTATCTGATTACTGTAACTAGACAGGACAAAAAGCAATTGCTGTGCCAATTCCCTTTCACGTAAATAAAGGTGAGGCTGCAGAAGAGGAAATGTATTCTCGGTGCATTTCTTCCAGTAAGCCGATTGAATGAATCAATGCTACACCCTGCATTTTATTTGATTACAGTATGTCGAAGAAAATTCTTGACACTCCCAAACATATCTTTAACACCGAGAGAATGAAGCTTAATCAAAGATCTCAGGTGCAGAAGTTTTTCAAAATATATTTTGATAACAGCATCTGCGAAAGCTTGAAATGTATCGCCGAGCAAATGTTGAACTTCTGTGAAATACTAAGTCAACTTGGTAGACGTTTGGCTCTTGTGTTACCGGGTGAAAAGCAGCAGTATTTTGTGAATACATCCTAAACCAGAAACATGACTACACGGTGTGTAAGCGAAGGATAATTACTACTTCTTGGATGAGGTGGCGAAGGGAACTTTCTAAGGTATTTGCAGTGTGACTTGTTGGCTGTGTGACACAACAACCATCCACTTGAAACTCCCCACAAGGCACTTGAATAAATGGTTCCTGTTGACATCGACTATAACGGAGTGCATCATGTAATGGCGGAATTATCCTTGTTTTTTTTGCTGACTCTTTCCACCTGTATACAATGTGCTTATTTAGCACAAACAATATAGTACATCGGAGCAAGTAGCCTCACACACTATACCTTTGCATCGGTGATACACAAGGCTTTTTTTACCAACCAGGAACAGAATACAAGTGCCTTGGGTCCCGGAAGCTCCAAGCTTCTATGTGTTTTACCTGGATTGTGCAAGTTAATTAAACATTAGGGAACATAAAGCACTCAAGCACAATATAAATTGATAAGGGCCTCTCAGTGGCCTTTGCTTTAAGGATCTTGTGGACAAATGGTGGGTTAGAGTATATTTTTTTCAGTTTAGCACGTGCTAACAACAGTGGTGAAGGAAATATGATTTTAAACTTTAAATGCTTTACTATGAGCAATAGTCCTGCATTCACAATTATTCCATTTTATAAGTGAAACGTCTTTATATGCTAATAGTATCGAAGCATGTTTACTTTCACATTTTTGCTATTCTTATTGGCGAAGATATACTGTGGTGTGAAAGTATAAACTGAAGTTCTTTGAATGTGTTTTTAACTGTCTTTGTACCACTTTATATCAATAGTACCCATGCTGACTACTAATACCCTTTCTCATATAGTATTATTGAATGACAATAAATTCTGTTGTCAATTCAAGACATTATTTGAGACATTTTCAAGGACCTGATGCATCACTTTGCATAAACCTCCATTGTCCATTTCCTTGGTCACTGCGGCCTAGATAGCAGATTTCTAACGGTGCGACGCTGCTGACACCTGGCGGTAATAATCTGTCACTGCAATTCTAAATTAAAGTTTTTAGTCGAATATCTCCTGGGATTCATGTCATATTAAACTGTTTATCATTCAGATTCGTCAGAATTATACAGCATGATCTCTCTGGGATCCAGGTTTAACTTTCACACATCACTGGTGAACTCGAAGACTTTCCCTTTAAGATATCCGCCCTCGCGCTCAGCATCCGATAGCGGCGCGTAAACTCAACGGTGGTGTTGTTGTTAGCAACCGCCGGCTAATGTAGTGGGAAAGCTAACGTCAGTCAACCAGAGAGCTAACTGCACACTTTCGTCCGTCTCATTCGTCGGGACGGAGACGTGCATTTCACCCACATTCCGACTCGGTTTGTCTCGTTGTCCTTGTAGCAGGAAAGATGTCTTCTTACCCGGTGAGTGTGCGTTAAGCTAGCGGTACGGCGCGCTGAAGTTGGTTTCTCATTCGTAGCTTCACAGTCACTGCTTACTAGGAAAAGTCGATAAAGAGGGATTTATAAACGACATGGAGCGTTTTACTCAAGCCCCATTTGTGACAAAGCTTCGTCAAAAACGACGGTTATGTCACCTCTATTTTTAAGAGGCCCGTTTGAAATGTCTCGTAAAGTTATTTCACATACTGTTTTGAGTCGCAGTGGACTGTGATTAATATGTTGACCTACACATGGTCCAAATTTGTCACAAATGAATGTGATTTGTACCATGAATGTTAAAATATATGTCAGTACGTCTACATCACAACTCCAGCAACAACAACAACAAAAACATAAATATTTTAGAATCCCACTGTGACATATGAGAAGGATAGTTTTCTGTTCCTCACACTTAATTGTTGTCTGCCACGCCTATACCTTTACCGTGGTGTGATTAAAAATAGCAGGTGATCATGAAATTACATCTATTACGGTTGTAATGACTGATTTGATACATCGTTTACCCTTGAATAGTAACTTAGCTCTTTTGTTTTTAGCAGCCTACTAGCTTGGAATGGAAGGGAATCAATGAAGACGGACATGGTGCTGAATGGAGTAGTGAAGTGGAATATGTTCATTTAGTACTTTTCTTTCTCTAGTGTATTAATGTCTGCCCATTGGAAAACTCCCAATACCTGACGCACATGAAACTATTTCTGCAAAACAAGTATCAAGCTTTCCCCTTTAAACTACATTTACAGCTTACATCAATTTACTATAACGTTACATTGTTGTGACAAGTGTGGTGCACTTTTCTTTTTGTAACACCCTGAATCGGGCCTTGCTTGTTTGTTCATAGCCAGCACAACTAACACAACTTTCCTGATACTATATTTTACGGTTGAAAAGCGGCCTGTACAAGGTAATTCCTAGGATCATAATCGGTTAATCTATCCATTTATTACAAATCAAGGCCAATCCTGACAACATGACGAGAAAGTGCATAACGACATATCAACAAGGAACCAACTTCGTTAAGACAATAGTGTATTTATTTACATATCTAGCGTTCGAATAATATAAAAAAACACAAGCGCAATTTAGAAAACAAATGAAAACCCTTATTAAATATAAAACCTCCACCGTCACAATTAAAAGTCCATCGCAACCCTCCCAAAAGTCATTCAACTCTCGACGCCATATTTATCAAAGTGTCTCATGATGATGCCCAGCTCCAGCTCCACGGATCCCATGGCCTCGGTGTGCAGTCTGTATCTGTCCGCCCCGCTGTAGATGAGGTCCGGGCTGCGCAGCTGCGGTCCTCCGCCGACGAACCTTTGCGCCAACTGTTCTTGCCAGGAGCCGAGCGGCCTCCAGGTCACACACTCGATCCGGTGGTGTCCCGGGCTCGAGGGGACGTGGCAGTACCCGTAGCCGTACAACTGGCAGCGCCCGAAAGAGTCCTGGTGCCACACCTGGAGGTGAAGCTTCGGCCAGCCGTGGAGTCCCTTGGTCGCGTAGTGCAGATCTATCGGGTGACTCCAATACGCCATGTCCCCGGTTTGGGGGATATCCACCTGGGTCTGACCCTCCTTCAGTCCAGCTAGAAGGCGCCATGCTCCTCCCGTGTGAACACCCCATTTGCAAAATAGACTGTTATGCGGGAAACCGGTGGCCCCGACAATATGTCCTATAATGTGGAGCTCCGCCATGATTCCAATGCCCCCTTAGACAAAAACATACACCGCCGAGGGAGTCTTCTAACGCTAGCCTTTCCCCGAGCTCAGACGCTAGCTCAACGGCTAGCAGAGACTAGCAACACAGCTCCCGTTTCCCTGGTAACTGAGGCTCCAGATACTATTGCACCCTGATTACTGTTTTGCAGGCAGACGTTCCTGTTGCAACGTCAACGGATCTTGCGTTGATGAATGACGTTTAGACGCCTAAAGTCCAACATTTGCACAATATTAGCTGTTTTAAGCAACTCCTCACCTGGTAGAAAGCTAATTTGACTACAGCTACTGTATTTCCAGGGCACGGATTTGATAACTGCTGCCTGACAGGTCAAGCGAAGGGTAATATTTGTTTAACTCAAGGTGTGGGCAGTGAGTCGGACGCGCTCTCTTCGTGAAACGATATCTGTACGCGGGAGAGTCTGACGTCACTTCCTGTTTAACACAAATCTAGTGCAATTTTTGAAAAACCACAGAACGGAAAAGAAAAATCTTTCCTTCCCGCGGCAATGAACAATAATAATTTACCTTATCTGAATTTGTCTAGTTTGTTACTTTGCCATGACTATTTGTTATTGACAAATACTTTGAAACGAGTGCTCACAAGCTTTCAATATGTGGCTTCCGTATCCGTAACCTGTCTCTCTGTTCTCCATTCAGTGTGATCTAACTCTAGAAAGACATTTCAAGGGCCACAGGGACAATGTTACAAGTGTGGACTTCAGCTGCAACATGAAACAGATTGGTAACTGCTACTTAATTCTACTTCTTGTCTTTGGCCAGATCATTTGTTGCACCTCCCTGCTGTTTTACTTCTATTGAAATGTCTGTATCGTGATGATTTCTACACAATGTGCTCACTTCACACTGCTGTGCTACGTCCCCTCCCAGCCACAGGCTCTATGGACGCCTGTGTGATGATATGGAACATGAAAACTCAGATGCGAGCGTATCGTTTTGAGGGACACAAAGACGCTGTCCTCTCTGTTCAGTTCTCTCCGTCTGGCCACTTGGTGGCCTCCGCCTCCAGAGACAAGACCGTTCGTCTTTGGGTGCCGAGCATGTGAGTTCGGAAGCTTTCCACCTCTTTTCCTTTTGATTAAATATGGATCACCTCTCATTATTATCATATTTTACTAGAAGGCACTTAATTGTGGTCTGGGTGTCTCTGGGTGTGTACAGGAAGGCTGAGTCAACCGCTTTCAGGGCTCACACGGCCACCGTGCGCAGCGTTAACTTTTCTGGTGATGGACAGAATGTGGTCACGGCCTCCGACGACAAGACCATTAAAGTGTGGACGGTCCACAGGCAAAAGTTTCTCCTCTCTCTCAACCAGCACATCAACTGGGTCCGCTCTGCCAAGTAAGATGCACGCGCAAGCACATGCACACACTTGCATCTTTTTGCAGTTAGATATTACTCGCTGCTGCAGTAATTTCTGTTTGTTGTCTGGACAAATAGATAGATTTGATGCTTTTCGTTGTTTCACATCTTCAATTCATACGTCTCACTTAAAAACGAAGCTAAAGACGTAGATAACGGACCGTTACTGATCTTGGTATTTCAATAAATCTATTGCAGATTTTCTCCAGATGATCGCCTGATTGTGTCGTCCAGTGATGATAAGACGATAAAGCTGTGGGACAAGAATAGTAGAGAGTGCATTCATTCCTTCTATGAACATTCTGGGTGAGCCATTGCAACCAAAAAAGAAAATGTGGATGCAAAAATGTTGTATGTGTGTTACAAAGAATTACACTAAGACAAATTAATCGATTTTTTCCAGTGTTTCTTTTGGCATTCTTTTTGCAGGTTGAGCGGTTGGAATGTTTAATTTATCTTTTTTATAGTAGGCTTACATTAAAATGTTTCAGCAACAACTAAAAGGGCTACAGGTCAATGTCTTCTGTCTAAATTAGTGTAAATCAAAGCGTCAAACAATTAGTCAAGTCATCAAGAAGCTAGAAGTCTTTTTTGTAATTGTGTAGAAATTCAAATAAGAGCTGCAATAATTCACTGCTAGGTGTTTCCACTTAAAATTTTACATCAGACGTTAACCGTTGGTTGAAATGACCTGGTGGAATAATTTGTTTTGAAGTATTGATAACATTTGGTCCTTTCATTGGAATTTTGTGTCTTTTCTTCCTCCCAAGTTATGCAAACTACGTGGACTTCCATCCAAGTGGAACGTGCATCGCTGCAGCCTGTACTGACAACTCTGTGAAGGTGTGGGACATCCGGTCACATAAGATGCTGCAGCACTACCAAGGTGAAGGCCCCTCAAAAGACCGTTAAATGAAATGTTTCATCGGTAATGAGGCCATTTGAATAATAGGATCAAACCACAGCTTGAATTCAATCACTGCATATTTGTAGCTTTAATGCAAAGGCATTCATTTATTTAATGAAATATTTACAGCTTCTTTTGTTTAACCTCAAAACACTCAGTTTAGCCTTTTCATACCTTTTATTGATATCAAATTAATAAAATCTGTATAGGTAAAAAAAAAACACAAGTTATTTTTACATGCCGTTATATAATAATGGATCCCTAACATAAAAAAAACAACTTGGACAAAGATAGCCCAGCGTTTGGGAGAAAAATGTCATGAGCTCATATGGCAAAAAGTCAGAGTATTGTCATCCACTCCCCCCGGAGTAAAGCTCCACCTTTAAACACTGTGACAAATACACAGACTAAAGTGGTAAAGATATCCCTGCATACTAAATGAGCCAAATGTCTGCCTCTGTGTCTGACTGTTCTAATCAGCTCTCCTAAACGGATTTAAGTTGTGGGATCTAATAATGGATAATCACGTCTGTCTGAGGAGATGGAGCCCGAAGATAAAAGCTTTTCCTCTCCCCTCTCAAGTCTCCCACTTTCTGCAGGGCTTCACTTTACATACATTACTAGTTGATCAACAATTGTGCCAGTTTAAGGCGAGTCCTTGTGGTTAAAATGTGGTGTGGTTACTGTCAGATAAAGATCAGTACATGTCTATTGTAGTCATTTTGCCCGCTGTCTGGTGGTTAATTTAGCTGGCTTTGATTTAATAGTTGTGTTTACCTTGCTAACTATCCCTGTATGAACATAAGAGTACATCCCCCTACTCCTAGTATAGTTCATAGAATATACTATATATAAATGTATGAATGTATGTCGTGGCATCTGTCAGCCAGCAGAGGGACCATGTCGCTCGTTGGATGTCTTGCCCTCCTCTCATTTGTCTCAGTAAGGGACCAGTCCTCAGTTGTCTGGGGAAGTTTTTATTAGCTGCTACACTTTTTGGTATCGATACATGCTGGTCCAAACTCGATGTGTGTTGTGATGTACAGGAGTGTACTGCACTGCAGTGGGATCCACGCAACCATGTCAGCGAGCATCCGGCCTGCGAACGTGTCCTTGAGCAAGACACTGAACTATTAAAGCTGTCAAATAATTGGCATTTAAATCATGTTGAATTATTCTGTGCTGTTTAACAGCCATTTGGAAGTGTAAACTTTGTGTGTGTTTTTTGGTCCTGCCATAAAGTCTGTGTGTCTCCCAGTCCACAGCGGTGCGGTGAACAGTTTGTCGTTCCACCCGGCCGGTAATTTCCTCATAACTGCGTCGAGCGATTTCACAATGAAGATACTGGACCTTGTGGAGGGCAAGCTGCTGTACACGCTGCACGGACACCAGGTAGACACACACACATACACACACACACACTTGGATACCGGTTAGATAACACAGAGGCCAAACTGTGCCGTTAACCCAGTTGTGGTCATAGTAGGTCGTGTCTGTGGTCGGCTCTGCTCCTCCTCACTTGGCGTGTGTGTTTGTCATCGCCTTTGAGGATGTTGTACTCTGTGTGTAAGAGAGGGTGCATGTGATGCCGTTTTTTGTTTTGGTTTTTTGTACATGGTGTATTTTAGTACTTGCCAGGCGGGCGGACGGCCCACTCATGGTGACTCATCTCAGGGTTGTTGGAAGGAAACAGAACTGTGTTTCTGCCTCCGGGTCCTCTTCTTCTCTTCTTCCTCCTCCTCCTCTCTGGTTTCCGTCCCGGGCCTTTTCTTCTGACTTATGCACACTCCTCTTTGTGTGCTCTGGCGATGTAATAGTACATCAGCACGATCCTAATATCCCTCCTCATTCTACACCATTACCTCCCACCTCCCGTGTTCTCACATTTCGGCCGGCTGGACCAGTCGGCCGGACGGCTCACTGACTCTGTTTGTTTGAGCGGCTGATGGACTAGCTTACTGGCTGCTTGTGGAAAATCTGGGGCTCGCCAATACCACACGCTGTCCGTCTGTTTATCTTTACCTCTGTGCAGGTGGCCCGTCTCTACATTTCTGTCTTCTCTCTTTCACCCATGATTCTCTGCAACCGTGTGCCAACACACCCCCCCCCCCCTTTTTGCTTCACACCTCGGAATTTGTCATCTCCTCCACTTTGTACCCATTTCTGTTGTTCTTTTTGGCTCAGTGATGACTCTGCCAAGCCGTTGGAACTTCTTGGAACGCTCAGGGTGTTAATTGTCCCTCCAGTCGAAAAAGCTCGAAAATGGGAGCGACCCCCCATCTGTTTGGTGTGCGTGTTTGTAGGCTAATGTGTGTTTATGTGTCTAGGTTGTTTGTGTATTTGTGTGAACTGTATGTGAAAACACAGGCGGTCTCTGAAGGAGGGTTTATTTTTTCTTTTCCTGTTGGATCTGTCAAACGTGTTGTTTACCTGGCCTCAGGGGCTACCTGCTCCAGCGACTGGGTACAATCAAACTTATTTAGGTGAATTTCCCTCTCTGTTATCTTTAACACTATGATTCCAAAACTTTCTCAAGAAGAAAGTCCTCAACCATGCCTCAGATTTTAGAGAGATTGTATCTATTTGAATGTTAAACAGGGCAAACTCGTATGGACCACACCTATATTGCTCATAACGTCCCTGGCAGTTCTCGATGACAATGACACTGTTAGACGGAGCTAACGGTGTTTACCTGAGGATGGACCGTGTGATTGGCTATTACCGCCGTTTGAAAGCAGCGCAGAGCCGCCGCCATGAACTAGCCTCAGGGGGCGTGCTCACATGCACGAACATGCATTACTCGCCTGGCTATGTCAACAAAGCACAAAGAGCCTGTGATTACAACACGCATGGAGGGAGAGGGACTTTATTCTCTGCACTATGTCTTTACACAGCCAACAACTGTTTGCTGCTACTCTGAATATTGAATAAAGAACTTGTAGTGTGTGTGTGTGTGTGTGTGTGTGTGTGTGTGTGTGTGTGTGTGTGTGTGTGTGTGTGTGTGTGTGTGTGTGTGTGTGTGGGGCCACGGCAAGTGCCAGCCTGGCAGCAGGCATTAGTCAGAGCCCAGACAGAACATGCTGTCTGTCAGACCGTCGCGTTGCCATGGTGACACTGTCTGCTTCTCTCAGGTGCTTCTGGGAAACCATTCCTCACCCATACCAGCCTGTCGAGGTGCCAGCAGCAGGACACACAGTCCCTATTTTCCTCCCGGCAGCCTCCCTGTCGGTTTCTTTCCTCTTCTTTTGTTTGTTCACTCCTTCATCCTCTCTTTGAACACAGTCAGAGGGCTCAGGCTGCAATCGTTGACCTCATTTTGCATTGTGAGGCAGAGAAAAGAGAAGCCAAAGAGGGAAATCTTGAGTTTTTCAAGCTGGATTCAGTCTGTGCTCCACTTTCATGCAAGCTCTCTCTCTCTCTCTCACACACACACACACACCATTCATGTCAAAGTACAGATAGCAGCCAGTGATGCTTTTTGGCTCTGACCTGTGACCTCACCTCACCTGGGTCTCTGCTCTCTGTTATAATTGCTCTTCCACATGCCCACCCCGTCCTCCACAGACACGGAAACTCACACACATGCCAGAGCTTCAGTTCCGACTGCGCTTAAAGACAAAGGAGAATGGTTTTCCCAAATGCTTTGAGTTACAGGCACAAAAATGCTTCATCCTTTCCAGCTCTCATCTCGTCACTCGATGAGTAATATCTTGAAGTGTGCGTTATTGTGGTTTATTCATCTTTGTAGTGTTTTCTTCCCCCCAATTTAACACCGACACCTTCACTTTCACTGCAGCGATGTTGTTTTGTTTCGCAGTAGAGAAATAAAAGAAAGTTTAACAAAAGGCATTATATCTAGGGTTCGAAAAATAATGCCTGGGATCGAATGTGAAACACCATTTCACTGTGATCTTTTTGGATTTTCTTTACAGCTGCAGATAAAAAACATTATTATTAATTAATTGACATTATTGAGTTATTCTCTAGAAATTAGAAGTATATAAACTATAAGTCCAACACTTGTAACTTTTTGCTCCCTTTTCAAGGAGAAAAATTAAATCGCAACATTGCTTTTTTTTTTTCAAACTTGAATAAACCGAATAGTAATCATAATAGTAATACTGATAGTTCTCTATGTAATAAAAATACGGCTAAGTTGTAATCTGATTATTCTGCATTTCCACCCGCATTCACTGTGTTGGTGCCTTCTCTTCAGGGTCGAGTGAGCGGAGTTGCCTTCTCCAGGACCGGGGAGTACTTTGCCTCCGGGGGTTCTGATGAACAGGTGATAACTAGTTCTATGAAAACATCCGAAAACATTGAGTCGATTTATATTTCATATTAACATGGCCGCCTCATACTACTGACAATGATAATGATGGGTATATTGAAAGTTCAATTGATATTGAACTTAACATCTCCTCTCGAAGTGGACCCAACATTTCAGACATAAAATGTAACCGACTTAAAACAAGCAACCAAATTACATTTGTGATTTAACGGCGTATAAGATTATTGCAGATAGTTTGACTTGGTGTATAATTGTGGAATGAGCCGTAATTTGCATTCACCTTACAGGTAATGGTGTGGAAGAGTAACTTTGACTCTGTGGAGGACAGTGACAACGTCAGGCTGCAACATCAAACTACCTCCAGCTTGCACCCGCTGCCAGTCAGCTGCAAGGCTCAGCCCTCCTTCAGCTCACATCCGTGTGCGCTCCGCAGCGAGGTGAGACACACCCACCATCACTTTTACAGTGTGCAGTGATCACACAAACGCACAGCACATATTCATATATCCACACCTACGCCTTACACAAACAAAGTGCCGCGGGCCTTAGTTTAACACATCTGGCCGAATGTCCCCATCAGGGACATCGTGTGGTTTTGGTGCCTGAGTTTTTTTAAACTAATTTAGGTCTTTTGTCGGGCAGCATTGTTTTTGTAGTCTTTAATCTATTTAACTTGGCATTTTATGATTTATGAGGCTTAGTGATTGTAAACATACAGATGTTAATGCAGTCATTCAGTTTGCTTCTTGTTGAATGGACCTGTCCAAATGGACGTGCTTAAAAATGTTGACATTCGCCCATTCACGCCCATTCTTTGGGAGCAACTCTTGATTCAGTATCTTGCTCAAGGACCCTTAAAAATGTGCACCGGTGGAGCTGGGGACCGAACAGCCAATATTCTTAGCCACTAAATCACCTCTGCACTTCACAAATAGGAAGTTGATTTTAAAACTGCTAAGTATGAATGTTGTCAAACACTGATGACTGCAGTTATTGTGTTTGATGAATTAGATTAGATTAGATGAATTAGATCTCTCCAAACTATCGTTATCATATTGGCTTTTCAAAATCCACTGTCAGTCATCCTCTACAGATTTATACTGTTTTTATTTTGTTTGAAAACTGAGAGTCTTGGACAATATATTGCAAATTAATGAATGATTGAGAGTTATACTATAAAAAAAACCATAATAAGACGGAAGCCTCCAAGACACCGAAGCTCTTGTTTGTGAAAGTAATCTAATTATACATCAGTAGTTATCGGACGTCACAAAAGCTTGAACACTTGACATGCAGATAAATTATTAGAAACGGAGAGAAAGTAAGAGAATAACACAGCAATTAGCTGTTAGCTTTTTAAATAGGAATGCCTTGTTAGATGTCACACACACACACACACACACACACACACACACACACACACACACACACACACACACACACATGCAGACAAAGGGGACAAGTTGTTTCTGGGTGGATGGGGAACGAATGGTTTGGGTTTCTCTCCCTTTGACAGCTAAAGTGTTACTTACATCAACAAGGGCACAGCCTAAGTCCTCTCTGTGCAGTGCCCTTTCTTTCCTCTTTGTGCTCTCTCTCTCTCTCACACACACACCCTCGTATTGATCACACTGCTAGAAGTTAAGATCCACAAAAGATGTAAGTTAATTACAAATGTGATGCGTCATGGTTTTTTCCATTAAAAGGTGACTCAGTATAAGCTATGACAACGATGTGAAATGGTGTACACTTCATGTCTCCTAACTGGGTGTGGCCTAATGAATGTATATTTTTAACCATATTCAGCATTACACAAAACAGTTTAGCTGACATTAAAATGGTAATAGGGTAATGTCACCAGCCTGTTCAGTGCCAACAGAGAGAATGGATTTTGTTTGAATTGGTCCTCATCAGTCCTGGCATTCATCTCTCCCATGGAATTGAATAGTGTCAGGACCTTCTGATGGTCTCCTTAAGGGGGCGGAGCAACGGCAAACAGCAAGTGACACGACTTCAGGAAAATGTTCCCGTAGAAAGTAGCCAAACAAGACGTCAGATGTTTCTCTCTCGTCAACTGGAACCAAGTACATGAAAACGTTAAAACAGTCTCCTTCGCATTGATTCATTTTCTTTAAGCAGCTTCGTTCTTTTCTTCTTCTGCTCTCTCTCTGACTGTGCCTTTTTCTTTTTCTTTTGTGCTACAGGATTGTGAATTCATTTTTATGGATTTCCCACTTGACAGCCGTTAGTACAGATGTGCTTCCAAGGGTGATTAGACAATGAGCAATTGGATCGACGGGAGAGAAAATGATTAATGCAACGCTTAGAACATATTATCTTGTTCTGAGAACAACTGTTCTTGTAAAACCCATTTTTTAAAGCGACGGTCTTCACACCTGATGAAGATGACGGTGCAAAATGGTTGAAGTGTTTTAGTCTCGTACAGAAGTGATGAATTCGTTATTCCATTTTTGCATAATTAGATTAATAATTGCTATAAAAAAAGTCTCATCGTGCCTATGATGATGATGATGATGATGATAATGCAGTTTTTCAACATGTGGATGTACTGCCTGTAAAGCATTTCAATGGCTCAGTAGATTCAAAATAGGTTCCATAATGTAGAAAAACGATAACGATTAGGCCGGTTGCATATTATATTAAATTTGACTGATTGAGGGGAATGGATTTCGGATTTTTTGTTTCGCTGTTGCAGGTCAAACGTGTTAGTAAACTTGCTGTTACCATTACAGCTTTTTGCCAAAATATCCACAGAGCACCATGCTTTAAATACGACATAAAGTCACTAAAGAAAGTACATATTTTAAATGATTGAAACAATAATTATACCTGCTACTTTGGCGTTTGTCTGCGAATACCAAGTCCTAGATTTTCCTAGTCATATATTATTTAGCAATTCATAATTTATTATTAATTCAGGCCCTTTCATCTCTCATAAACCGCCTCAAGTCTCAAACACGTGTTGCCGGCGAGGAAGCAAAGAGGAGAAAAATGTCACCAGCTTTCCCCAAATGGCTTTTTTTCCCCCCTTCAAGCCAGCTTCTGAATTTATGAATGCAGAGATATTCTAACTAAGGCTGAGTAAGTAATCCATTCAATACATTGAGATGTATTAGAGCGCTATTTTAAAACGCGATAGTTTGTTGTTATGAATGCACACGCCCCCAGTCTGCTGCTTCATCTGCTCCCATGCCAGATGAAAAAACAACAACTTGTGAAATGCAGCATTACGCAAAATGTCAGATATGGTCACAAGGCGTGTGGCCAAAAACCTGCTGACCGCTGTGTCAAGTAGCAGGACGACTGCCCGGCAGAGACCATCGTTGTTCATGTTTGGATTGTTTTTATATTTGTACACTTTATTACTGCAACTGAATACGATTCTCATCTATGTTGTTGTTTTTTCCCATTTGATTTAAAATCACATTAAGTATTATTCTTTGGTGTCATTCAGCCCTGTCTGAAGTGAATTTGTGAATGAACTTTTTTCCAGTGAGGCGTAATGTAGTAAACAAGATGTTCTCTCTGAAAGGGGGTGAGACCGTCGTTGTTGAACGCAGCTGCAGCTC